>NC_141141.1:66547483-67747483 GCF_053477565.2 Lygodium microphyllum
CATGACCTAGTCTAAGGCTTTATTTGCAATGTGATCCTTTGCCTTACTATTCATTACAAAGGGGCTATAGAGTGGGTGTGATTACACATTTCTCAACACCCCTCCTCAATCACAACCAAGAAAAACACTAAGTATATAGAGATTATGAGTAGAACCTTGCTAAGTGTAGACATGGAAAAAACAATCATATAAAGCTAGAATCTATCACTCACAAGGCCTCACTAAGTGTGTAGAGGCTTTAGTGTGCAAAGGTTACATGAGGAGTACAAGAGCTTATGGTAAGAACATTAGGCAAGTACACATTTAAAAACTAAAAAAGTCTATTAGAAAATGAGCTACAAAAGAGGAACTGGTGAGTCCCATCCTTTTGCTCTTGGGTGTCTTCTTCTTCTTCTTCTCCATTGTTGTCTTCATCTTCTTTGACTGTTGCAAGGTATTCTCTTTGAGATCTTTTCCTAGCATGAAAAAACTTCTCAATATGATCAGTTCTCTTACAAAAATCTCAAACTATGCCCTTCTTCCCTTTGTCCTTCACATACAGGAGTTGTTGGTCTCCTCTTGGGGTGCTTGCTTTTCCTTTGCTCTTGATCTTCTTTTCCTCTTCAAGGAGAGAAGCTTTGATATCCACAAGCTTCGGCTTTGGCATGTTGATTAATGTAGTAGATACATTATCATACTCAAGTGGAAGACTTTTGAGAAGTACTCCAATGCAAATGTCTTTGTCCATCTTCAAGTTGATTCCTGCAAGTTATGCCAACAATCTTTCCATATAATTCAAATGAGTTGCAAGCGAGGTACTACTTTTCATATCAAGACTAAATAATTCAATTAGCAAACCACATTTGGAGGATTTTGAGTGAGCTCTAAAACAAGGTTTCTAACCGATCCCATATTGCTTGAGAGGTTTCACAATCATCAACATAATTGGATGTAGCTATCATCAAGTTCAAGCTTGATAATAGCCTGAGCCTTACCATCATTTTTATCCCATGTAATTGAGAGTGTAGCTTCCCTTGATTTCTTCTCTTAACCACTTGTGATTGTCCACAAGCTTTTCTTTCATCAGGATGAGTTTGATCCTTGTCTACCATGTGTGAAACCCAACACCATTGGATCGACATGAGGGTGAATCTTTGCCCATTTTTTTGGTAGGAGAAGTAGAAATTAATTGAGAGTAGACCAGCAAGAGAGTTAAAGTTGAGTGTGTCAAAACACACAAGAAGCACTAGTGCCAAAAAGCACTATGTGAGTATCAAGAGATACTAGCAAGTTGAGCCTTTGATGTTTGATCTCAAGATTGAATCCCTTCCTTGCTGATTTGATGTGAGAGCTTTGCTAGAAACTGAGTGTTGGGGCAGATTAGAGAGTTAGTGACTTGATTTGAGCCAAAGGATTGAGAGAAATAAGTGAAGCATGAGCTTGAAGTTTGATAGCTATTGATGCCCTCTTTAGGGTTTTGACAGGTGACAGATATTTTCTCCCCTCCTACAGCTTGACACAGCAATCATTGGCCAAGATTTTTGGTGAGGGGGTATCTTAGAGGTGTAGCTTTGAAAGCCCTATGATTTTCGTCAGCATCATTGCGTGTGCAGGCCAAATGGACAATACGACCAAAAAGGGCACAGAAAATGGTAGCGGACTGATACAGACGTAATGCTGTAGTATATGTTGGGCAATGTCACACTATGAAGTGATAGACAACTCCATCTAGAGCTGAGGAAGATAATCCTAGGAGGAATCATGAGCTGAAATGGCCTAGTTTTAGATATTCAAGCCCTCCAATGAAGGTGGGTGGCTATGGAGGTAGGTGAGAGATTTATGGGAAAGTGGAGGGATCCAAAAGTTCAAACTATAATGACCTAATTTACCTAACTAGTGGCCTAATGACTCATTATCATTGAAACCCGATTTGATACCATGTTAAAATATTGAGGATGCATGCTAGGATGGATCACTAATGAGCAAGTAGACAATTATATGAGACATAAGTAATGACAAAGAAGAACAACTAATATTATTCAAGTATAATGCAAGTACAATTGAATGAGAATGATGGATAGATTGAGTGTGAATGAGTGCCTTTTATAGGCTTACAGTAGGTGGTATTGGTAGGTGGAAAAAGGTGGAAAGGGACCATGGTATTCACCAGCTATATTGGCAATGTGATCCTTTGCCTTGATATTCATTATTACAAAGGGGCTATAGAGTGGGTGTGATTATACATTTCTCAACAAAGCCTTCTTGGTTATATGTGAGATCTTTTGGGACACTTGCTTATGATAATGATGTGATGACGTCTAATAAACCATGATCTCATTGATCTAAACAATGGAGAAAAATCTCAGCTAAAATAAAGGTATGCCAAAAAAATTCCCCTGCTAAAGGCTCTAGATCATGAGTGGCATGGTTCTTCTCATATAGTTTGAACTTGTGAGAAGAATATGCTACATCACCTACAAACTCAAAATATGGAGAGAACTTAGCTAGCTTTGGAACACAGAGAGTTTGAGGCATACCTTCATCTTATCAAAGCTTCCTTACTTCTGTTGCATCCATATTATCTTTGATTGCTTCTTGAGTAGCTCAATCAAAGGTGCAACAATGAAGGAATAATCCTTGATAAATATCTTATGCCACCTTATCAACCTTAGAGATCCTCAGATTTCTTTAACATTTTGAGTTGGAGGCCAATTCTAGATAGCTTGGACCTTCACAAGATTAACTATCATGCCTTCTTTTGAGATGACATAGCCTAAGTACACAATCGTTTATTTAAATAATGCATATTTGGTCTTTGTGGTAGAGAGCTTGTTTGTGTGGAGAGTCTCTATGAGAATTTTGTGGCAAAGAGATTGTTCGTGTGGAGAGTCTCTATGAGAATTTGAAGATGTCATGGATGATCTTCCTCTTCTTTAGAATAGGTTAGGTGAACATTAAAAAATATAATGACAAATCCATCATGGTACAACTTGAAAATATATTGGACTAGCATTTTAAATGTAGTAGGAGAATTGGCCAATCTAAAGGACATGAGAATGATTTCATAATGGCCATAACTCATGTTGAAAGTTGTTTTTGAATTTTCCTTATCTTTAATCTAAATTTGGTAATACCTAGATCTTAGGTCGATATTTGAAAAGATCACATCACCTTGTAGCATATCTAGCTACTCGTCAATTCAAGGAATAGGATACTTATTCTTGATACTCACCTAATTTAATCCCTTATCATTCATGCAAAGCCTAAGGGCTCCATCTTTTACTTATTGAAGAGGATAAGAGTTTGCTAGGATATATGAATCCCTAATCCAACAGTTGCTTCAACAACTTCTTCAATTCAATTACTTTAGTAATAGATAACTTGTGTGGTCTTTTCATTAGGGAAAATATGGACTCAAAAAGGACCTCGTAAGGATTTGATTAGAAGATTATTAATTTTTACTAATCAGATAAGGAAATGGACCCCAAATGTGATTATGTGCATCAAAAGTGGTTTTGATCAAGAAAGCCCCTTGTTTTCAATTTGAAAAGGAAAAAGAGGAGTATTAATAATGAGTTATATTGTTTATATCTTTTGCAAGGTCATGAAGTAGGAATAGTACCCTTTCGAAGTTAGACTCTATCTTTCATGTAAAATAATTCATATGAAGGAGATAAATATCTAATTTAGACTCTATCTTTCATGTAAAATAATTCATTCATCCTTGGAGTTTGATATGAAGGAGATAAATATCTAATTTGGACGGTGGCTTTGATCTAATCACATGCTTGGGTTAGTCTCCCACCATTGCTTCCATCAAAGGCATCCTTCTCTAGTGAGCCTAAAAGTCTCATATCTTGATTAGCTGTGCTAGTCCCAATATAGCAATAATAATATTTCATTTGTTTGATCTAGGTTTTGGCATCTAATCCCATGTTTGGATAGACTCAGAAATTACTTTATCATATTACCATTGCTTCCACCAAAGGCATGCTTCTCCAGTGCGCCTAGGAATCTCATATCTTGATTAGCTATGTTAATCCTATAGCAAAAATAATCTTCCATTTGTTTGATCTAGGTTTTGGTATTACTTTTCACCTTTATCCCTTCTTTGTTAAATTCAGGAGGTTTAACCTACTTTAGAAGGAACTTCCTCTCTCTTCCTCTTTTATTAAACTAGCAATAGGTAGATGTAGCTGGAGGATTTTAAAACCCTATTAGTCATGTCATTAGTAGCATTGCATAGCTTACTTATTTACAATGGATAAATCCTCTAGGTATCATATCTAGATTATGAATTTCCATCCTTTAGAGACCTTATTAAAAGAATAGATATTTCCCTTACATTAGAGAAATTATATATCCATAGAATTCATGCAATCCTCCTAAATTCACATATGTAGCATTTCACCTAGGGTCCATTACAAGTAACATATTGTATTTCTCATATACCAACAAATACTTTGATATACTCAATTTGGCAGAATTTTTACCGAAAAAGGGCTATAAGTGGTGTAGGTTTGTACAAAAATTTATATAGGGAAGCTTGCATATTGAATTTTTCTTGAATAAAATATACCATTTTTTTATTCAATCTATAAATTATCCCTTTATATAGCATCCATTTCTATATGTAAACATGTGTGAAAATGGTATTTGAACATTTCCTTAGTGGAATCCACGTGTTTTACATATACATTTATCAGTAAAGTGGAACCCCTTTTCCCCACCTCCCTAAGGTATAGAGATAGTAAAGTACATAGGAGGCTTACTCATGGTATCAAATTCCAAGCATACACTAGGTAAGCTAGGGAGATCTTCAACCTCATAGTTACAAGCATGAGATGGGCTAGCTATGACTATGCAATTGGGTTGGATGTTTTTAGTGACATGGTGATAAATCCATTGGTTTAGGGTCATCATCTCTCCTTCTCTATGCATAGTGGGGTTTGTCCCATCTCACTCGTGTGACAATCAAACTAGGAAGTTTTTGTACCCAATCATGTCTCCATAAGTTGTATTCTAGGCCTTTAGTCAAGTTGGAATGGTTGGAGTAGTAGGCATGTATCATATCCTAGCCTAGGTATCGGGACCAAGCACGAACTTGGGCAAATTGGTAAGTTACAAGAATGAAAATCAACTCCATCGTATGAAATATCTCCTCTCTTAGGGTAAAGTTACACTAAGATCCCACTTTTTGATAGACTACATGAAACAACTTGCACAATTGAAGCAACTCATCCCATGCACAAGACTAGGAAGAGTGAGAAAAAAAAATCCTCTTTAGCGACGATTACTCTTTCTTCATTTTGTTTCTAGCTATCCATAAATAATTTTTTCCATAACAATAGCTGCTAATTTTCCTCATCACTTTATTTTTTAATCAATCATACTCAGATATAGGTCTTCTTGCCTAGCTTGTATATCTATCTTTATGGATAAGCATCAAACATGAGTATTCATCTACTACAATTTTTCCTTGCTACAAGGTATTAGGCCCACAGGTGCTCGTATTGATGCATTTTTTGAACTATGAAGAAAAACTTATTGGTGTTTCTAACACCATGCAAAAAAATTGCATCAAAAGACCGACATTTGAATGTGCACAAAGAATTGACTCTATACTCGTGAGTTTAACCACAAACTTTACCATACTCAAACATGAATATATATGCCTTTTGTTAGCTATATATAGTCTGTCTATATATAGCACTCAGCTATATATAGTCTGTCTATATATAGCATTCAGCTATATATAGTCTGTCTATATATAGCACTCAGCTATATATAGTTTGTCTATATATAGCGGGGGATGTTAGCTATATATATAGTCTATCTATATATAGCGCCATATATAGTCTGTCTATATATAGCACTCAGCTATATATAGTCTGTCTATATATAGCTAAGTGCTATATATAGACAGACTATATATAGCTAACACCTTTTGCCTACAATCTTTATGCCTATTTACATGCAAATATAAATGTGTCCCACTCAGAACTCAAGAAAACCCAGGGACTTGTTGATTTGCATAACTAAATTAGCAACTCCTTGGGTTTTCTCTTTTTTGGATCTTCATTTCATGCTTGTTGCACATTGTTTATACAAATTCAATTGATATCATGTGAAGAATTGCATTGAATGATATAATTTGAATAGGTGGCCGTAGGTCTACCTTGTACAATGAAGTGCTTTGTCTTTGACCCACAATCATCTTTCTTAATTAATAGCAAACAGATCATTGCATATCTTGTTAGGTATACTCACATGAAAATAATTAAAGTATTCTTTTCAAAAAACAATTCTTGATTATGTAATTATTATCAAACTATAGTTTTTTTCATAAGAGCTATAAACAAAAAAAATCATCTAAAAAGGGTAATTAGCTTGCCTATTACTTGTACCAGGCTACTGATGCCCAGTGCATCTACTCATGTGGATTTCTTCCCCATGGTAGGACTGACATCAAGTATTACTAAGACTTACCAAAGCCCCATGGTTCTCATTCTACCACAGGGATGACCTTCTACACGTGACCTCTTATCTACATGCTAGTTAAGCACTCATAGGTAGGTAAAAAACAGCTCGAATATAAGAGCCTTGGAGAAGTCCTTCAGGAGGTGCTATGCCGATCAATCTTATCTGGTATTTGAGATGTAGACATTAATCAAAATTATTTCTCATAAGAAAACACAAGCATGTCATTATTCTATACTGTCAATCATTCATTCAAAAAGGGACAAACTATCATTATTCTACTTAAAGCATATTTGTCATGAATTTAGAAAGAAAGAGAAACATGTTGCTATCACTTGTATTACATTATTGTCTCTATTGTTTTGATCTTCCATGTGTCTAGATGTCCATCCTATGAATAATATTTATTTTCTATATCTTCATCCACATATTTATCTATCATGTTTTATCTCTACATTTCTTAAGGACATCCTTGTCTCCATTTTTAACATATTAGTTCGAAAGGATATTTAGATTTTGTTTTTTCTTTAATCGACTATTTGCTAGTAAAGTATCATTTATTAAGTTGCTATTATTTCACATGAATACGATAGTTTTGCTTATTATCGTGTTTCCTTATATTGAGTTTAATATATGTATGCACACAAAGATCATCTACAAACACTTACAACCATTTACTATCTTTGAAAATTATGCACATTAGTCATTAGAAAGTGGCAATGTATGGGTTAGACTAAAAGGCATTAAAATATATGCAAATACACCCCATTGAGTAGCAAAATTTATTTTGGGCATGTCGTTTAAATGAACTTGCACTTGACTATCTAGCTCCCGTTACTAGAAAAGGTTAGTAAAGCTAAGAATTCTAACCTTGTGTCAGATATGGGTCATTATGAGAATCCATTGAGAAAGTTGTAGGCTTCCTTTCCTATGACTCTTTCCAACACCTGCTCGGTATGAGGAAATAGATAGTTGTCTCTTTTCGTGGCTACAATTACAAGGGATCACTTTGATGGACACTCCATGACCCGAAGGGGACATTGACAATTGATAGAGAGGAAGATGATGACCATTTTCAAAAGCTTTTAAGCTTTAAAAAGATATTTTATGGTTATTCTATCATCTCCCCCATAGAGAAATTGATGTGTCCTCATCTTAAGAGAAATTGGTAATATTATTTGCATAGATCTTTCTCATCGCCCCCAATGGGATCCACTTCAAGATAGTCATTCTACTAGGTGAGGTATTCTCTTAAAGTTTGTACTTCTAATGACTCTCTCTTTTACATCAAGTATTCTCTCAAGCTTAAGCTTAAGGACTCCTTGGCTCAGCATTACAATTTGTTGATCATTTATTACATGATCAAGATTGGATACATAAGGTTTTAGCAAACTGACATGAAAAACATCATGGATCTTTAAGTGTTCGAGGAGTTGTAACTTGTATGCATTGGTCCCTAGGCATTTGAGGATCTTGTAAGGTCCACAATATCTTGGGCTTAGTTTCTTGAATTCAGCCAATGATAGCGAGCTCCTCTTTTGGAAGGACATGGAGAAACACCATGTCACGTTCTTTGAAGGTCCGCTTTTGCCTTCCAAGATTGGCATAGGCTTTTGGTGATCCGTGAATCATCCCTCTTTCTATTTTGGTCTCCATTGTGGGCTCTTCTTCTTTCTCCCCTATGAGAGTTACTATAGCAGCCCTTCTTTTTCCTCTTGCACTTCTATTTTGGCCGTGAAATTGTCCTTATCGAGGAGGTTGGTTTAGTTTGGGACAATGTGTTTTATAGTGACTTAGCTCATTGCAATTTGTATTGGAAACATCTTTGATTACCATTGTTTTGATTAAATGTGTTTAGGCTAGACCTTGGGCGGATTTAATTCTGAATATTTAAAGTGTCTTTTGTAAGTTTGAAAGTTAGTTGGTTTTCGGATCTTGGAAGCTGGATGGTCATAGGTATGCCTATATATATGATGTTGTTTGAGTTTTGTGTACACCTATCAGTTTCTTGGCAGATTTTCTGATGTAGCTATGGCTGAATACAATTATGACAGTCTTCTTGGCAGATTTTCTGATGTAGCTATGGCTGAATACAATTATGACAGTCTTCTTGGCAGTTTCTAGTCTCTTAACTTGTCTATTTCCCATTCTGTTTTTCAGTGTGGATTCTGTCAGAGAGAGAGTAATAGTCATGTGGAATCGTGTGTATGTTTGAGGTGAAGTAAGTGTCAAGATTGTGGGAGAGAAGGAAGGAGTCTCGCTTGAAGCTTTCTTGCTTGCACAATGGGGGAAGACACACAAGGGTGGAGGCTGAAAACAGTTTTCCTCTTCTTAGTTGTGTAAGCCAAAAGAACTCTAGTACAAAGAAATAGAAGAACCCTATATATGGGTCTCAAAACCAAACTCAACTAACTAAGGTGGCATACTAACTGAGCCACGAACTAGAGTAGATAAGGATAGCTATCATGTAGCTATTATTCATGGGCGGTGTACCAACCGCGTCTGCAACTGACAAGTCGGTGACATAAATATACAACGGTCACCCTGGCGTATCACGAGTGGAGCTCGATATCTCAACACTCCCCCTCGAGCTCAATCCCAATTCCTGCACACCAAGCAGGTCTCTGAACTTGCGCAGCTTCTCTGCGCCCAATGCCTTCGTGAATATGTCAGCTACCTGATCCTCTGTGCTGACATAAACTAGATCAATAAGACCTAGTAAAACCCTCTCTCGCACATAGTGATAATGCACCTCAATGTGCTTTGTTCTAGCATGATAGACTGGGTTATTTGCCAAGTGTATACTACTCATGTTGTCACAATAAATGACAACTGGCCCATCTGTAGACTGATGCATATCATAAAGTAGCTTATGCAACCAAGCTACCTCACATGCAGCCATTGCTGCACCCCTGTACTCAGCCTCTGTGCTCGACAAGGCAACTGTAGGCTGTTTCTTGCTGCTCCAAGTGACTGCAGCACTCCCAAAAGAGAATACATATCCACTGGTAGATCGTCTATCAGAAATACTACCAGCCCAATCAGCATCAGTGTATCCATGCAACTGTATCTGAACCCCAGTCTCATAAAATAGTCCATACTGCAATGTGGACTTCACATACCTAAGTATGCGTCTAGCCGCATCCAAATGTGGTTTCCTTGGAGCCTGCATAAACTGACTTACCAATCCAACAGCATAGCTCAAATCTGGCCTGGTAATAGTCATATAAATCAAACTTCCTACTATGCGTCTGTACATAGTAGGGTCTTCTAGAAGCTCACCTGCATCTGTGCTCAGCTTCACATTTTGCTCCAAAGGAACTGAAATAGGCTTACAGCCTGTCATTCCATATTTGGACAGCATGTCCAATCCATACTGCCTCTGCAAGAGCTGTATCCCACTTGGTGATCTAATCACCTCAATGCCCAAGAAATAACGCAGCTCTCCCAAATCCTTCATCTCAAACTTTTGCTTCAATAGCATTTTCACATGAAGGATATCTTCATCACTGTCACCTGTCATAATCAAATCATCAACATAAATGACAAGCAGCATAATACATTTCTCTGTCTTTCTCACATAAAGTGAGAAATCTGCCTTGGAAATCTGAAAGCCAATAGTGACAAGATACTGTCCTATCTTGTCAGACCATGCTCTAGGTGCTTGCTTCAAGCCATACAAGGCTTTCTTCAACCTGCAAACAAACTCAGGATGAACAGCATGCACATAACCTGGTGGCTGCTCCATATAGACCTCTTCTTGCAAATCACCATGCAAGAAGGCATTCTTTACATCCATCTGATGTAAAGACCATCCCTTTGATGCAGCCATAGCAATGACTGCTCTTACGGTTGCCATCCTTGCAACCGGACTGAATGTTTCTTCATAGTCAATGCCATATGTTTGTGCATACCCCTTGACTACTAATCTTGCCTTGTATCTGTTCACAGAACCATCAGCATTGTGCTTCACCTTATAAACCCACTTACAGCCAATTGCATTCTTACCTTTAGGCAAAGGTACTAACTCCCATGTAGCATTTGCTTCCAAGGCATCCATTTCTTCATCCATGGCTTTCTCCCATTTTTCTTTTCCCATGGCTTGCTCAAAAGATGTGGGTTCTAGTTCCTGTATCACTTTGACCATATATGCATAGTGAATGGCTGTAAATCCATCATATTTCAGCCTATCCACAGGATACCTAGCTCTTGTAGACCTGCGCAAAGTAGGTTCACTCCCAGGTGCTCTCAAAACATCCCTGGTCTTCCTTACTCCAGGTGTAACAATAGAAGGAATACCCAACTCATCATCAATGCTCTGTTCTGAGCCACTGGATTCACCATCCACATAAGAGTGACCTGCATTCACATCAAACATGGGCTGATCAACCTTCTCTTTTCCTTTTCGTGATACCTGCATACCACTATCTGCATTGCTTTGAGAAGATTCTCCTGATCTCAATCTGCCTGTCCATGGCGAAGAATGTGAACCACTGCTAGAGGACGCTCCAGGTCCACTAATATTTTGTGACTGCTGCTGTGAATTCTGTGTAGCATTACCATTTTGTGCATCTTCATCATCAATCACATTTACTGGTTTATACCAGCTACTCATCTCATCAAAAACAACATCTCTGCTCACTGTAAACTTACGAGTAGAAGGGTTATAGCATCTATACCCTTTTTGCTGCAGAGAGTAACCAATAAAGACGCACTTCTCAGCTTTTGGATCCAACTTGGATCTCAGCTCATCTGGCACATGTACATAGGCAATGCAACCAAAAATTTTCAAATGAGAAATATCTGGTTTCCTACCAGTATACCTCTCCTCTGGAGTCATTCCATGTATTGCTGCAGTGGGAGCCCTGTTCATTATGTAGACTGCTGTAGCAACTGCTTCAGCCCAATAAAAATCTGGCAAGTCTTTTTCATTGAGCATGGCACGAGATACCTCTCCAATATGCCTGTTTTTCCTTTCTGCAATTCCATTTTGTTGTGGGGTATAACTGCATGAATATTGCTGCTTTATGCCATGCTCCTGCAAGAACTTTGCAAACTCATTTGAGAGGTACTCTCCCCCTCCATCTGACCTCAGGCATTTTATTTGCAGACCTGTTTCTTTTTCAGCCATAGCTTTAAGGGTTTTGAAATGCCCAAAAACTTCACTTTTCTTTTTCATAAAATACACCCAAACTTTCCTGCTATAGTCATCAATAAAAGTGACAAAATAATGACAGCCTCCAAGAGATGCAGCTTTAGTAGTCCACACATCAGAGTGGATTAATTCCAATGGCTTCTCACTCTCTTGAACATGTCTAGGAAATGGTTTCCTTGCCTGTTTTCCAAACTGACAGGCTTCACATACCTTATGCATTTCTGCAACCTTGAATTTGGGCAATCCTGCAACAATATTTTGGGCCTGCATTGATTTAAGTCGCTGTACATTAACATGACCAATGCGTTTATGCCAGATATCAATATCTGCAACTACACCGGTCCCATGTGCAAACATTGCTGCACTCAATTCAGACATGTCTGCATCCAATGTAAACATTCTGCCCTTCTTCTTTCCTTTTGCTATCAAGCGACCTTTATTTTTCATATCCTCAACAAAGCATCCATGAGGATTAAATCTGACCTGCAAGCCCTGTTCAACCATTTGACCAACTGAAACCAGATTCTTGGTGATATTCGGGACATGAAATACATCGGACAGGTATTTCTTTTTCCCATCCTGCATAGACAAAGGAATTTTTCCAATCTGCACAATAGGATGTGCAGTATCATCACCAGTCTCCACAAATCCTGGTTTTTCCATTTTCCTTGCATCCTCCATCCATTCTGCATGACCTGTCATGTGGTTTGATGCACCTGAGTCAACATACCATACATCATTGCTTTCTTCTGCACTTGTCACAGAGTTGTTCATGTGCTGCACCATGAACAAATGCTCATTTCTGTCATCACCCTGTCTGTTAGAAGATGCATAATTCCCTTGTTGCAGTTTTCCATTCATGATGTCATTCTGCTTTTTATAGCAGTCTTTAGCCATATGACCCATTTTACCACAATAGTAGCATTCAACATTACTGTTTGCATTTTGACCTCTTTGCCATCCACCATGACCTCTTTGGCTCCCCCTGCCTCTAGAGTTACCACGTCCTCCTCCATAGGACTGGTTTTCTTGAGTTTGCTGCATATTCTGATTTCTACCATGGCCTCCAAATCGGCCTCCTCTACCTCTGCCTCTACCTCTTCCAGCATTTGAGTAGAAGACAGCTTCTTTTGAAGTTCCTCCTGAAGAAGATGCACCACCATTTCTCTGCTCCTCAGAAATTAGAAGAGCAATCAACTCCTCAAAATCAGGAAATCTTTCACGAACTGAAATGGATGTCCGAAACTGTGCATAATCCTTTCCTAAACCATTCAAGGTCACGGAAACTAAATCATCATCTTCCACTGGCGACCCAATGGAAGCAAGTGCATCTGCAATCTTCTTCACCTTCATGTGGTAGTCGTTGATGCTCATATTTTCTCTTTGCACATTGTGCAACTCTTGCTTGAGCTGCATTTTCCTGGCTTGCGTATTTGTGCTATACATTTTTGACAAAGTATCCCATGCCTCCTTTGGCGTACTTGCATCCTGAATATGCACAATCATAGAGTCTGAAATGCTGATAGACAGCCAATACATAACTTTCCTGGCTCTCTCATGCCATGTTTTAAATGCCTGCATTTGTTGTTGATTGGGAACATCAGGAAGAACTGGTTCTTCTTCATTTCCTGCAACAAATTCCCAATATCCTTTTCCCATAAGGAAATTCGTCATTCTAAACTTCCATGCCTGGAAGTTGTTCTTGTCAAGCTTTTCAGTGAAAATCTGTGAAAGAGAATCAGACGCCATTACAGAATACTGCAAGAAATTCTGTCACTGCAAAAAACACAGCTTCACCCTCACAAGGGCAAATCTGCAAAACTGGCGAAAGTGGTATTTGACCACACAATCACTTCCTAGTGACGATTTTGCATAAACAGGAACCAAGGATGATTCTGAAACTCCCAATGTCTCTGCGCACAAGCATACGATGCAATTTCTACAGTAACTTTTCACCGACCTGTAGAACAGTGGTCGCACAGCATAAAACTGAGCCTTTTCCTGAGTGCGTGCAGAAAACTTCCGTCTGCAAAACAGGCCCCGAAATGGCCTCAAATCAAAAAAACAAGGTCGCCGAGGGCTAAAGCCCTCGCCCGCAGCATATACTGCCCTCTTGCTTCACCGCGAAGGGCGTCTCAACCTGAGACAATGCACTCCTGCAATTTCCGGCTGTGCTACCTGCAGAGATCTGCTCCCAAAACAGGAAATGAAAGCAACACTGCTCCTCTTACCAGACCACCGCGAGCTTGGCTTGCTTTCTTGAGCTCCTTACCACGAACAAGGCTCTGATACCATGTCAAGATTGTGGGAGAGAAGGAAGGAGTCTCGCTTGAAGCTTTCTTGCTTGCACAATGGGGGAAGACACACAAGGGTGGAGGCTGAAAACAGTTTTCCTCTTCTTAGTTGTGTAAGCCAAAAGAACTCTAGTACAAAGAAATAGAAGAACCCTATATATGGGTCTCAAAACCAAACTCAACTAACTAAGGTGGCATACTAACTGAGCCTCGAACTAGAGTAGATAAGGATAGCTATCATGTAGCTATTATTCATGGGCGGTGTACCAACCGCGTCTGCAACTGACAAGTCGGTGACATAAATATACAACGGTCACCCTGGCGTATCACGAGTGGAGCTCGATATCTCAACAGTAAGAGTGTTGTGAGAGTGATGAGAGTTGTGCACTGAATGTATTAGGGTGGATTGAGTATAGGAATGCAGTTTTTTTAGGCTCTGCCAAAGCAACAATAAACACTGGTGTTCACGGCGCTTGTGGAAGGTATTCATGGTCGAGTCCACTTTTCTTCTATAGAAGGTTGAGTGCTGAGAGGATGCAGAGCAGAATAGGAAGTCATATATGTGGTCGAACCTATGTTTCTTGGAGAGTCAAATGCTAGGAGGTAGTCAGGTTGAAAGAGTCGAATCAAGTTCTTCATTCATATTTTACCAGGTGGGCAGAAAGACAGCGGAGGCTGCATCAGCAAGAGGATGACCTTAATGTGGAAGAAACCCTTAGAATGCAAAGCGACAGCACATGGTATGAGTCTGAGAGGAGTGTAGAAGATTTGGAGGATGTTGAGCATTATGGGGGAATTTTTCAAGAAGAGGAACAGCAACAACAATGGACACCAGTTGAGATAGGAGGAGTAGTTTTGTAGCAAGTATTTTTTGCAAGAAGGAGGTTACAATTTGATCCGTTGGGATTAGGAGGGGGCTTACCAGCACCACCTCCATCACCAATGACATTAGCATCTTCTGCAAGTAATCTATCCCCAAATATGTGGCGAAGGATGGCAGCAGCTAGGGTAGATTTTTGCGTCAAGTTCGGGAGCTTTTCAGGGAAGTCAAAAGAAGACCTCGATTGCCACATAGCTCAGTTTGAGACAAGATGGCAGGCCAGAGGATTTGACAGAGTATATGATGCTCAGCATAAAATGTGACAATTCAAAGCAACTTTGGAGGGAAGAGCCATGCAGTGGCTGAGCAATTACAACCCAGCTCATTTTGCAGATTACTTGGATTTAAAGGCAGCATTTTTTAATAGATTTCGAAAGGAGAAAACTCCTAATGATGTTCTTGCTAAGCTAAAAGCAATTAAGCAAAAAAAGATGTTTGTGGAGGACCATAGTCAAAAATTCAATCAATATTTGAGACGACTTACAGCAGCAGAAAGGCCAACTAATGAGATGTTACCCGGATATTACATGAATGGCTTGAGAAAGGAGCTGCAGAATGCAGTTGCAGGAGTGGATGTTGAAGCAGGATTGAATGATTTAATACAAACAGCAACTAGAGCAGAGAAGAGGTTTGGAGTGATTGATTCAAAATCCACAAAGCGAAGTTCAAGAAAGAAGAAAGGGAGAAAAAGGAGATCTTCGGATGATAGCAGTGATGATGATTCTGAGTCAGATACAGATTCAAGTTCCAGGTCAAGAACAAGTAGTGGATCTGATTCTAATACAGATTCCGATTCGGATTCAGAAAAGGAGGATAAGAAGAGGAAGCATAAGAAGCAGGATAAGGACAAGCCAAAAGACAGTTTGGTGGAAAAAATGGTGGAGCAGAAGCTGAAAGAAATGGGGGTCAAGTAGGAGACTGAGTCAAGTAAGAAACCTCATTGTGATATATGTGACATGGATGGTCATAAAACACAAAATTGTTGGTATAATCCGAATTACAGAGGCCCAATACCAGAAAGGCTTCAACAAAGAATGCAGCAAGGTATAACACAAGCAGCTGGGGTTTTTCCTGATGTTGCAGGACAACATAGGACATTTAACAATCCGGGATGGAGAGGATCTCAAAATCAACAGTGGAGGCCACCTTATAATCAGAATCGACCATATAGAGGTAATTTCAATTCTGGCTTTAGACCAAGATATGGTGGTTATCAAAATTATAGGCCATGGGGAGGAAATTGGCAGCAGCAGTAGCAACAGGGATGGCAACAACATCAAAATTGGAATCAGCAAACTGGAATCAGCAAGGATGGGATCAACAAGTACAGAATACAGAAATACCATAGTTACCTGCACCACCTGCACAGTAGGGAGAGGCAGCTAAGGTACCTCAAAGTAATCTTATTGAAGTAGAAGTGGCAGAAGTTGAGAAGGAAAGTCCTCTAGTGGAGGATCAGATGACAAATCAAGTGACAGCCGAGTGTTCTCTAGAATGTGATTGGTTTCAGTGTAAGACAATAGAGCCTGAAGCATTGGCAGTTATGCGTTCAAAAGCTAAGCTTAAACCACCACTTGACTAAGAGGAACCGAAGGAGGTATGTGATGAGGTTGCTGAGGAAGTGGAGCAATTTGGAAAAGAAATGGTGACATCTGGGCAAAAGCAAAAACTGCTTAAAATTGGTGGAAATTTAGAATTAGCATCAAAAGCCTTATTTGAGGAACTGTTAAATACTCCTATGCAATTTACATTGGATCGGCTGCTTTCTTTGGTTCCCATTTTCAGGGACAAGCTGTATTCAGTCACAAAGAAGTCACCTATTGTGGATTTTATGAAAGCAATACAAGAAAATGTTGGGGCTTATCAGATCAGTCCTGATGATGTGGATTTCACTATTCCTATGGTAAAGCTAGATTTTGATGGTGGCCGAGTGTTTTTGGATGTTCTGCTTGATGGTGGATCTGGTGTAAATATATTATCAGAGGCAAAAATTTTGAAGATGACAAATGCTAAACTAGAGCCTGCACCATTTCAAGTGCGAATGGCGGATCAACGAAGAGTCCAACCAATCGGAATGCTAAGAGGTCAAATACTTAAGGTGCATGGGTTATCTTTTCAAGCAAATTTTGTGGTTTCAAAAATGCAAGATGTAGGGAATGCTTATTCTATGCTTCTGGGAAGGCCATGGTTTAAAGCTGCAAAGCTTAAACAAGATTGGGATCTGAATGAAGTCATTGTGAAGAAGGGAAAACATTCTGTCAAGATTCCTATGACTGCAAAGAAAAAGTTGCCAACATCTGTCAAACCTATGATGGCTCAGACCATAAATTTGGCAGAGGAAGTTGAGGATGATGAGGAGGCATGGTTTATGGAAGCAAATCCGACAATTGTTCCTGTTTTTGAGGTGGATGTAGAGAAAATTCTGGAAAAGTATGTTTTTCGAGAGAATCTGGGTAATTTTGATGAGAAGTCATCTTCTAAGTCAGGGACTATAGCAGAAAATCAGGAGACTGATAAGGAAGCGGAAAGCAGTTCTGACTCCAAAATGGTGAAAGACACGGATTATTTTGATGATGTAGTTCCACCAAAAGAAGGTGTTACAGGGGCAGAATTTCTGTATGACAGGTTAATGGAGAAAGTTTCAAGGGTCAAGGAGGATGATTTGTAGGAGTTAAATTTGGGATCTGCCACAAGTCCTAAGATGGTGAAAGTTAGTATTAATCTGGATGAGTCTTTTAAGAAAGATCTTATACAGCTGTTACAAGAATTCATTGATGTCTTTGCTTGGGACTATTCGGATGTGAAATGTATGGATCCAGAGGTTTACAAACATCAGATCAACTTGAAGGAAGATGCAATGACAGTAATTCAGCAACGATATCGGATGAATCCCAATTATGCAAAGCAAGTGAAGCAAGAATTGGATAAACTACTGCAGTGGGTTTCATTATACCTATTGATCAGGCAGAATGGCTATCACCAATAGTTGTTGTCCCTAAGAAGTCGAGGAAGATCTGTGTATGTGTTGATTACAGAAAATTGAATGCTGCAACTGTGGCTAATCCATTTTCCTTACCCTTTGTGGATTCAATCCTTGATGATGTCATCTGACACGAGATGTACAGCTTTCTTGATGGTTTTTCAGGTTATAATTAGATACGAATGGCTGAGGAGGATGTCGCCAAAACTGCATTTATAACTGAATGGGGTGCATTTGCCTACACAGTAATGAGCTTTGGTCTAAAGAATGGACCACTGTCATTTTCTAAAGCAGCTTTTAAAACATTTGAGCCATATTTGACAGAGTTTATGCAGATTTTTATGGATGATTTCTTAGTGTTTGGCACTAAGACAAAGCATTTGGATTACCTCAGGAAATGTTTAGAGAGGTGTCGGATGTTTAGGATGTCTTTAAATCCATACAAATGTGCAATTGTTGTGCAAAGAGGGAAGTTGTTAGGCTAGATATGTCAATTGATTCTGATAAGATCAGTGCAATTCAGAATGCAGCGGCTCTTGATAATTTAAAGGCAGTGATGGTTCATGGGTCAAGTAAAATGGCATAGTCCGTATTTACGATATCTTGCAAATGTCAATACACCTTTGACTTATTTGACAAAGAAGGATGTTGAATTTGTTTGGGGATATGTTCAGGAAAAGGCTTTTCTTTTGATGCAGAAGAAGACCCGAGGGTGGTTTCGTCCTATGTATTATCCAAGTCGGATGTTGAGACCAGCTAAGAAGAATTACACGGTTACTGAAAGAGAAGCTTTGGGGATGATTTTTGCTTTGGAAAAGTTTTGGCATTATTTGCTTGGAAACAAGGCCATTTTTCATGTGGATCATCAGGCACTAATCTTTTTGGTAAAGAAGCCAAAGCTGGAAGGCAGGTTGGCAAGATGGATACTTTTATTGCAAGAGTTTGATTACACAGTGTTGCATACACCAGGAAATAAGCATGCAATTGTGGATTATCTAAGCAAGTTGGAGAATATGCAGGAAATACCTGGAGTTTCAGATCAACTTCCTGATGCGGAATTGTTTCATGTGAAAGGGCAAGAGTTTGAAAATTGGTATGATCAGATGGTGCAATTTCTGACAGATGGTGTTTTACCTTCAAATATGTCAACAGATCAGAAAAAAAGTTTGCCTTGTGATTATTGCTAGATCCTTATACAAAAAAGAACCGGATCAGATTATCCGAAGATGTGTGCCGGATGAGGAACAAAAGGCAGTTTTATAGGAGGCTCATTTTGGAGCAGCAGGAGGTTATTTTTCTGGTGAAATAACTAGAAGGAAGATAATGCAAGCCGGGTTATGGTGGCCATTAATGCTGAAAGATGCATATCAGTATGCTAGGGAATGTTTACAGTGTCAGAAGATAGGGCAACCAACTTCTATGGACAAGATGCAGGATCACCCAGTTTTGCCACTAGAACCATTTCAGAAGTGGGGGTTGGATTTTATTGGCCCCATTAAGCCAAAAGCTAGCAGAACAGGCACTAGGTACATCTTGGTTGCAACGGATTGTGCTACGAAGTGGGTGGAGGCATTGCCCCTCAGGGATAACAAAGCAGCAAGTGTAGCTAGATTTTTGTATAAGAATATTATGACAAGGTTTGGTTGGCCCATAGAATTGGTGTCAGACCAAGGGCTGCATTTTATGAATTCAGTCATAGAGGAGTTGGCAACCAAGCATATGATCTTGCACAAGAAGTCTACTCTGTATCACCCTCAAGCAAACGGATTGGCAGAAAGTACAAACAAAGTGTTTGTGAGAATTTTGAAGAAAATTGTGGAGGAAAACAGAACTGACTAGGATGACAAATTAGATTCTGCACTATGGTCCTTTAGGACAGCATTCAAAGTGGTTACTAGAATGACACCATTCAAACTTGTGTATGGTATGGAAGCAATAGTCCCTATGGAGTATGTGGTTCCCAGTTTGAGGCTGGTAGTACAACACAGGTTGAGTCCTAAGGATTCAGTATTACACCGACAAAGGCAATTGTTGAGATTGGAGGAGGATCGGTTTAGAAGTGCATATGCTGTGGAAATTGCTCAGAATAGAAGACAGGCATGGGTGGCAAGGCAGGTCAAATTCAAGATTTTTCAGAAAGGTGATTGGGTGATGTTGTATAATTCAAAATTAGGCCCGCATCCAAGTAAGTTGAAGTTAAGGTACTATGGGCCCTACCAGATTGTGGAAGATTTAGGGCAAGGGACTTTCCAATTGAAGGATGTGTTTCGGACTCCAGTTCTGAAACCAGTGAATGGGTTCCGATTGAAGAAATTCTATGGCAAGGTTCCGGATATTCCTAAATGGATGGTCAACAAAGCTGAAGAAATAGCTGTCAGACGGGTTGACATTGTGCCAATATGGTCGAAATCAGATATGGGGGATTTTGGTAAGTCCGGGAGCAGTTTTGAGATGGAACAGATGGATTGTAGCGGATTTTCATGCACGGGCGGAAATCGAATTTCAGAAGTCAATAATGGTTTGTGGCCAGATGGCATGCAGTTGTTTTGTCGAAAGGAGAAGGATGCAGCCAAGGCGGTGTCGGATCAGCACCAAGCCTTCTCTCCACCCTCATAGCAGCTCTTATCATGGTATCTAATGTATCATTATGGCCAAGCTCCACATTGGCTATTGGGATCCTAATTTGACCCCTCAAACCCTTAATAAAATAAGTGATCAACATCTCTATTGATTATGCATTTGCAATATCCAAGCTATTAAGTAGGTTCTTAAACTTCTAAGCATAATCTTCAACTAGCATTTTCTTCTACTTTATCATGTTAATCTTTCTCATCAATATGTCTCTAAGAGTTTTATCCTTACTGAACCTACCTAAAAATGCAATCCTTAATACATCATACATGTTAAATGTAGCCATGCCATAATTGCTAAACCAATCCATGGCTTTTTCCTACAAGGTTGCTACAAACTCCTACTTCTTAACTTGATCTCCATACATGTTATCGAACCCACTTGTTGTCCATCATGGCTCAAACTAAGCCACATGGTAGTTAGGATCTTCCTTCTTTTATCATGGTATCTTATGTATCATTCTAGCCAAGCTCCACATTAGCTATTGGGCTCCTAAAACCCTTAATAAAATAAGCTATCAACATGTCTACTAATTATACATTCGCAATATCTAGGCTATTAAGAAGGTTCTTAAACTTCTAAGCATAATCTTCAACCAGCATATTCTTCTGTTTTATCGTGTTAATCTTTCTCAATATGTCTCTAAGAGTTTTATCCTTCTTGAACCTACCTAAAAATGCAATCCTTAATACATCATACGTGTTAAATGCAGCCATGCCATAATTGCTAAACCAATCCATGGCTTTTTCCTACAAGGTTGCTACAAACTCCTGCTTCTTAACTTGATCTCCATCCACGTCATTGAACCCACTTGCTGTCCACCGTGGCTCAAACTGAGCCACACAGTAGTTAGGATCTTCCTTCTTTTTCCTTGAAAACTTAGAAGCTCTCACCTTTGGATTAACAAGCTACTTTGGATTCATTGTACTTTGCCTTTGGGACTTCTTCAATGGTGATAAAGGATTAAGCTTCAAAGACTTGTTGGGGGTAAAGGCGCCTTCGCTTAGCTGCCCATGTATTACTACACTGAGAATACACACGCCTACACAGTGCACGCGACAGGCGCCCGTCACACTGTCACTTTATTCTTTATTCTTTTAGTGACAGATGAATAAAGGAAAGGCCAGTCACACATTGTGACTATTGGAGTTCCCACATTGTGACTCTCTCTCTCTCTCTCTCTCTCTCTCTCTCTCTCTCTCTCTCTCTCTCTCTCTCTCTCTCTCTCTCTCTCTCTCTCTCTCTCTCTCTCTCTCTCTCTCTCTCTCTCTCTCTCTCTCTCTCTCTCTCTCTCTCTCTCTCTCTCTCTCTCTCTCCTGCCATAGCTCTCCCGTGCAAGCTTCAATCATTCTCACCTTTCAACTAGTATTAGAGCATGGTTTCTTGAGCATTCGAGCTTAGTCTTTGAATCCTTCATCATTCATTTGAATCCCTACACCATTAGTTCTCACTCTTAGCAGCCATATCCAACTCCTTCAACCTGACTTCCCGAGCGGGCCCATTTGGGCACCCTCAGAGGATTCCTTCAAAGGTATTGGATCTCTCTTTTGTTATTTCACTTTAGACCATAGGTTTTGTGAAGCAAGGCAACCATGGCCTCTTGCTTCTTGTGGCACCTACACTCTACGGCGACTTTGCCCTTCAAAAGGGAGCTCCTAGGGGTCCTTGACTACTCCCCCAACCTTGCCTTGACCTTTTCCTAGCCCTTCCATAGGCCCCACATCAGTTTGGGCCAACTTGAAGACCTGCAAAAGAAAAAACGTTTTTTACTTCAACCCTCCCTTAGCACTCATTGGCAGCTTGAAAACACTTCATTTGGCACTTGGGAACACCCCTTGATGCTCGATATTGCTGGTTATCATTGGCATTGATTTGTGGAATAATTTACCTCAATCCATGACTATTTTCCACAATCCAAAAGCAGTCACAAACAGTGTTACATCAGCATTTTATGTTTATGATTGGTTGGCATTGACTTTCGATGTGTGGTTGGTCTCGAATGGTCCACGAATGTTAGGGGAATGTATGCCTATTGATTGGCCATCATTTAGAGCTGATTTAGTGGCCTAAAATACTCACTTTTACACAATAAATCACTATTGTACACTCCAAGCATGAAGCTTATTTAGCCACTTTATGCTTTGCCTATTGGTCAAGTGCTTCTGGGGTGTTTCATATGACTATTGGGATGCAAATGAAGGTTGGAAAATGCTTTGGATGGTTCTAGAATGTATTTTGAGCCTTGTTTGAGCTCTGTATTGGTTGGCATTTACTTGACATTGGTCTACACTAGCATGCTTTGTGATAGAGGCTATACCTATGGTCTATATATGACCCATTGGTACATGCTTGATGCTTATATATGCTAGCTTGATTTTGGATATTTTGGAGCTTATTTTGGTCTTGCTTTGGCTCGTCAAAGATTGATTGGGATTGTCTTCATGACATTGGATGCTATCATTGGATATTTGACCACTCATATGCTCTCAATGTCTTACTGATATATGATCTTGGATACTCCATCATTGGTGCAATTACATGCTTTGTTTGAGCTTATTTGCTTGACACTTACGACTTTTGTGCTAGTGGGAGCGTCTTTGTATGCTTATCAGACATTGAGCAGTGCAGGTTATGCATATTAATCTTTTGGATCTTTGAGACCATGATCTCCTTGTGGATGATGTATGGTTGATATACCTTGGTCCGTGTAGATTTACTTGGGCTGATTCAGCTTTGTATTCGTTGAGCAGACACCCACTTGTGTCAGGTCTTGGAAGTGGTATGTACATTTTGCCCTATTGATTGGGGGGTGTACCGACTTTACTGAAAAACTTTGTCTAACATGCTTGGGTTTTGGCTCATGTTAGTTTGACTGTTACATGCTTGTTTATGCCCACTTGATGCTGGTTTTACATTGACAATAAGTGATTGACTTTGAATATTGGGTTTTTCCTAGTGTCAGCTCTCATTATACACTACTGTCACAAATTAGATCAAGCATATATCTTCGGATGGTCATGTGTTTTTCATGTTGAATCATCCTGGTTTGATGTACTTTTGATGGTACTTGGTGGACAGCATCATTAAATACTCATTTCTCGCTATTTTTCCTTGGTTTTGGTGTTTTTTTGGTCATTTTCTACAATTTATAGCCAACAGTTTTGAATTGTCTACAATGTTTCAACTTGCAATATGGCATCTTCTTCCACTGATAGTGCTATATTCAACATCACTAAGCTTGATGGTACAAATTATGCCTAATGGAAGAGCCAAGTTTGGCAAGTTGGTGCAGAAATCACAGATAAAGTCACTAAGGTTGAGTGGAGAGCATCCTGAAACTATGACTAATAACAAATGGATGGAGCTTGATGAGTTATGCAAGTCCACCCTCATCTTGTTTCTCACTGAACAGGTGCATTACAATGTGGTTGAGGAAGCACAGAGTGCTTGGCAACTTTGGGGTAAGATCAAGAACCTCTATGACAAGCAAAGTCCTGCAAGTCAAATGTATTGGCTAAAATAGCTTATGGACCTCCGCATGAAAGAGAATGTGACCATGTCAGCTCATCTGAGCCAGTTTCATGCTATTCTCAATAACTTGGTTTCTCAAGGCATTGATTTCAAAGAAGATGTCACTCCGTTGTTCTTGCTTGGAACTCTTAATGAGTCTTGGGATGTATTCCACACTGCCTCATGTGCTTTTGCCAACTACTCTGAAGCTATCTGATGTTGAGAGCTCTCTTCTACAAGAAGATATAAACCGTAAGAATCTAGATGCCTCTCGTGTGTCTCATGCTTTGACAGTTAGAGGCTGACATGATGAAAATGCAAAGAATGACCATGGTAATGGCTGTGGATGGGATTCGCAAACATCTCAGTCCAAATCACATGGTAAGTTGTGTAGTAAGTCTCATGGGAGAAATGCAAATCTGACTTGTCATCATTGTGGGAAGAAAGGCCACATAAGGCCACAATGTCATGAATTGCGCAATGGAAGGTGCAAAGACAAGGGGAAAGAGAAAGTGCAGGAAAAGTTTTTTGATCGCAGCATAGTACCTGCTAAGTCAAGTGTTAAAGTTGAAGAGATCAATGTTATGCAGCCCGAGGATAGTGATAGGGATTATATCCTTGTAGCAGCTTCATCTAGTACTTCGCAGATGATAGAGATACAGTATGCACAATGTTGGCTCTTGGACTCAAGTGTGTCCTTTCATGTAACACCTTGCTGAGAGTGGTTCTATTCATACCATTCTATTTTGGGTTCTATGCGCTTGGGTGATGATAGGTCTCTTGAGATTGTCGACATTAGTGATGTTAGGTTGCAGTTTCCTTCTGGTAGCAGTTTTGTTATGCACTATGTACGTCATGTACCTGCATTGACATGCAATCTCATGTCCGCTAAACAGCTTGATGATGCGGGATATCATGTATCTTTTGGAGACTTTTCATGGAAGATTACTCGTGGCAAGCTTGTGCTTGCGAGAGGTCCCAAGGCTAGCAACCTCTACCCCTTAGTTGTTTCTAGATCTACAGTTGATCATGTTTTGTATGTGGGGTCTTTACCTCATGTATCTCTTTGGCATGCTCGTTTGGGACATATGTCAATTAAAGGAATGAAAATGTTTTCTAGTTTGCAGTACTTACCACCCCTTGACTATTCTCATTTTGATTATTGTGATCATTGTCTTTATGGTAGGCAGACTAGGTCTACACATAAGAAGTTTGGTATGTCACACTGAGGCTTGCAAGGAGGCCATGTGGTTAGGCCATGTGGTTCATGACCTTGGTCTTGATGCTATCCCTACATTGCATTCAAATTTTATGAGTGCTATTCAGTTAGCCAAGAATCTGGTCTTACACATTAAGGTGAGGTATCACTTCATATGTGGGGTCATTGAGGACAAGTCTGTTGACCTTGTCAAGATCTTGACTGACCAGAATCCTACAGATCTGCTCACCAAAAGCCTCTCTACGGAGCGCTTTGCCTTCCTTAGGAGATTGATGGGCGTGGGATGAGATGACATCTTTTCTCATCCTATTGTACATGTGTACATTTTGCACTGTCTTTTCTTTTTCTTTTTCACTACTCACTGGGGTAGATTCGCGCTTAAGTGGGAGGTTGTTGGGGGTAAAGGCGCCTCTGCCTAGCCGCCCGTGTATTATTACACTGGCAAATACCCACGCCTACACACTATGTGGCGGGCGCCTGATCACTGTCACTTTATTCGCCTACACACTATGTGGCGGGCGCCTGATCACTGTCACTTTATTCTTTCTTCTTTTAGTGACAGATGAATAAAGGAAAGGTTGGTCACACATCGTGACTGCTGGAGTTTCCACATTGTGAGTCTCTCTCTCTCTCTCTCTCTCTCTCTCTCTCTCTCTCTCTCTCTCTCTCTCTCTCTCTCTCTCTCTCTCTCTCTCTCTCTCTCTCTCTCTCTCTCTCTCTCTCTCTCTCTCTCTCTCTCTCTCTCTCTCTCTCTCTCTCTCTCTCTCTCTCTCTCTCTCTCTCTCTCTCTCCCCCCCCATCATAGCTCTCCTGTGCAAGCTTCGATCCTTCTCACCTTTCAAGACTTCTTTGCCAAAACTCTTACACTCTACAATAGCAATGTCCTTCTAAGTACTATATACTACAATCTTTGAAGTGCTTGTTTAGAAGGAGTATCTTGGTCTTTAGAAGATAGTATTATTTCCTCATCATTTGACATACTTAGTAGGCTTGAATGAGTTGGAGGGATCGAAGGAGATTCTATAGAGGTAGCAAGGGAATGGTATACTATTGGGGTTCCTATAGAGGTACCCACATTCTCATAGTCCTACCTATCATTTGTGAACTATTCTTTATCCACCCCATCCCAATCTTCTTGCTTCTCCTATACTATTCAAACACTGCATCCTGCTGCTATTGTCTTGTCCATGCTTCTCTTAATTCCTAGGATACGCTTCTTGTTTTAATAGGGTTTGACAAATATGGGCAATTTTTTGACATATATGCTGCCATGAAAGGCACCTTACACATCTTTAGTGCCATTACCATCCTGCACTCCTACATCTAATTCTTGTACTATTTGCTTCTAAGCATGATGCCTAATCATAAGAATTATGCCCATGAAACTAGTAGGATCGCTCAAGTAATATGGCCTCTTAAGACCAAAATAAAAACACAAAAACACTAGTCTGCCGCCTGAAATATTCCCACTACTGTAGACAACTTCATGAACCAATTTACAACCATATTAATTATTTAATCTTCAAGACTGATATGCAAACATAAAATATACATTATAATCATTCACAGAGCACTCCTCTCTTGAAAAATATCAATCACATTACTCTTGTCATGATCATTCTTCATGAATAGATAACTTATCACAAACATCATTAATTTTCAAGAGACAAGAAAAAAATGGAAGAATCGGATATAAGTGACCTTGTGTGGGCGCTATCCTAAAGATTTCTAGATTTTCCATGATTAGAATCCCCCATGGGCATGCCTGCGACCCCTTGGAGGCATCTCGCAAGACCGCAACATGTCGCATCACAACACCATTTCCCAACTCAACACACACTCATCACGCACTCAACACGCACACCTCAACATGACACGGTACCAAAGTTTGTAGAATGGCCCATCTTTGAGGGCAAAACTCATATTCATGAAGGGGGACTATGTACATCACAAGCCGAAGGCACATAGCATCTTGTTTCGCAGGTGAGGGGGGGCTGGCGCTATTAACACGCTTCCAAGCACGACTCGACGTTGCAGGATGAGGGAGCTAGAGAAAGGGATTTATTCTCTTACAACTCAATAGAATTAACACCACCTCGGATATTCTAGTTTTCAACATGCAAGAATTAGTTTAATATAGATCATTGATTTTAAGGTAAGATTTTTTTAAGAGCTATAAATCTTGTACAAGTAGAGGAGAAAGAAACATCTTTTATTTAAATTCTTCCAATAGCCAAAGGTATTACGTCATGATAAGGTTACTACTAAGAAGATTCACCCATAGAAATATGACATATCAAAAAGTGTGATCGTATGAACATTTGACAATAGTAACTTAGACAAATCTTCCATCCCCTTGTAAAAAGAATAGGAGTAACCATGGATTCTTCAAAAATCAATATCTTTACAACCTTTTGATTTTTCACCCACTATATTCACATCATTTAAGGTTGGTTCAAATATAGGGAAGATAATTAGCATTGATTTGAAGCAATCCATTGTCTTTTACAATACAATGAACTAGGATCTTATAGTCGATCTAAGGTATGTGTAAATTGATCCCTCCATCCAAAATCTAGGGAATGCATGGCCAATATAAACATAGCTTGGAATACAAGAAAGCCCTTCTAAGATTGAGCATCTTGATACAAATTCACTAATCATTAGTAGGAAAATGAATTATAGAGAATTTCTTCTCTATTGAATCTTGTCTAGCTTTAACAATTTACGAATAGTATCTAGTTTTATACCTAAATTTCCTTGGCTTTGATACTAGGTGTAACATTCCTATCTAACAAATTCCAATGGCATGTTTTTGTAAGTCCATTAAGAGGTAATCAAGGTAACTTCCATTCAAAACTCCCTTGCAATAACCAAACATCCATGATCTTGAATTGCTTGAGCCTACCTTGTAAGGGAACCTCCACCTCAACCCCATAAGGAGTGACTTGTAAACAAGGTTTAAATTAATACTATAGCTTTTTATCACCATTTTCTAGCATTAGTTTTTAAGATGACTGCATTACTATCATCCTTCAAATTGAAGTGAACCATTTCCACACTTGGTTCAAAGAGAGTGAGAAATGAGGGGGAGCAATGTGCATCAACCCCGACCCTTCCTAACTTGTCCTAATCTAGTGTTTGAGTTTTTATGAAAGTCCCTCCACTTACTAAGACCTCCCTACCATATGAAATATTCATTGAGGATCTAACCATCCACTTCCGTAAGAAGTCTTTTTTGTTTTTTACTTATCCTAATACAATTTAATTCAATATATAAAAATAACTCGGTTCATTAATCCATTAAATAGTGTTCCTCCATGTAAGTTAAGCACAACATGAATACAATGAGAAAAAAAATCATTTTCAAAAACAAAATATTTATTCATATTCAATATCTTTATTTTTATTCCAATTACTATTCTAGTCCATATCAAGACTCCACGGAAGGCTAAAATAAACCCACCAAGTCTACCCTCAACTAGCATTGGAGCTACTTTTCAGGGAGATCCACCCATCCTCATTACGGGTAACATAGTCCTAGCACACCCTATGAATTATAGATAGAGTCCCCCTGGAACCTTAGCACCTCCTAGCATATGATATGTCCCTACACAGAGACCTCTCACATTCAATGCCAACGGTCCTAGCAATCTAGAGTGGTAATCTAGCTCCCTTTGTGAAGAGCTAGTACAACTAACCTTGGGAGAGGTCTAATGCACACATCCAAAATTTAACTTATTTTGAATAAATAATTTCTTAGATTCCATACACAATGCAAGCATTTCTTTCAATGTGACAAGCAACATGATAAATATATACTTGTGCACAAATGGTTATCTAATCCTTGAGCTTACAAGTATGTGTTCTACTTTATTTTGTTATTGGGTCCTTGACCTTACCGATGAGATGCCTTTCATTGGGCTATCTCATTTCCAATGTAGGAAACAAGATGATACTTCTATTTCCTAGAATAGGAAAAACCTCAACTTGAGTTGGCATGATGGGGATGTCACTTGTACATGCTACCTCTCATCCAACTCTAACATTACTTCCTTTGGATCCATCTTGCTAGCGTGTAAATTTCCCTAGCGCATCCTTTGTCTAGTCCTCCTTTGGTCTTAGTTGGACTTGCACTTACTCGAATTGTGGCTCATTGAGTTAGAGAGACAAGCTTGAAGAAAGTACAAGATTAGGTTGAGTAAGGAGAAGTTTTAGTTAATGAGGGATAAGCTTTTGGTAGCAAGATGAAGGGAGAATATCACATATTTTGGAGGGTTTTTGATGTAGCTCTTTGGGTTGATTTTGGATAGAGAATAAGAGATATAGTGAGGGTAAAGGTAATGATGATAGGAGATAGAGAATGATTGGTATACGAAGTTTGGGTCGCTTTTAGAGTAGGCGGATTGGAGCGAGGAGAGTGATAAGGTAATCCACAAGGAGAAAGATGAAGTAAATTAGGTTGATACTTGAACTTGGTCATGGCCCTTTTCTTCTTCAATATCTCAATCTCCCTCTCTAATTCCCTTATTTCTATATCTCTCTTTCTTCCTCTCTAACTTGGCCAAGACCCTCTTCTTCTTCAATCTCTCAATCTCCCTCTCTAATTGCCTTATCCCTATATCTCTCGTTCTCACTCTTCCTCTCTCTCTCTCTCTCTCTCTCTCTCTCTCTCTCTCTCTCTCTCTCTCTCTCTCTCTCTCTCTCTCTCTCTCTCTCTCTCTCTCTCTCTCTCTCTCTCTCTCTCTCTCTCTCTCTCTCTCTCTCTCTCTCTCTCTCTCTCTCTCTCTCTCTCTCTCTCTCTCTCTCTCTATATATATATATATATATATATATATATATATATATATATATATATATATATGTATGTATGTATGTATGTATGTATGTATGTATGTATGTATGTATGTATGTATGTATGTATGTATGTATGTATGTATGTATGTATGTATGTATGTATGTATGTATGTATGTATGTATGTATGTATGTATGTATGTATGTATGTATGTATGTATGTATGTATTCTTAAAAGTCCCTCTTCCTATCTATTTTCTCATTCACTCTTCCTCTTTATATTTCTCTTTCTATCTTCTCTCTTTCACCTCTCTATATCCTGCACTCTCTCATTCTATCTCTCCATATCCTTGTATCCTCTCTCTCTCTCTCTCTCTCTCTCTCTCTCTCTCTCTCTCTCTCTCTCTCTCTCTCTCTCTCTCTCTCTCTCTCTCTCTCTCTCTCTCTCTCTCTCTCTCTCTCTCTCTCTCTCTCTCTCTCTCTCTCTCTCTCTCTCTCTCTCTCTCTCTCTCTCTCTCTCTCTCTCTCTCTCTCTCGTTGTGTAATAAAATGAATAGCATGTACCTACTATTAAGCCTAGAAGGATAAGGCTTATATAGCCCTTTTCTCCCTCCCTTACTCAATGCTCTTTATTGAGTTGCATCCTAGTTTTTGGTGTGTGATTAATCAATTTGATCGTGGTCACATGCTTTTTGATTTTGTTGAGCTTTGTTCATCAATTGATTGAGGCCTTTAGGGAATCTGTGAGTGCACTAGAAGTGGGGATTTCATCAACAAAGATGAAGGTGGTGATGACATAGAAGGGGATGATGTCGACGATGATGGGGGGGAAGACAATTGCCTTTTTCAAAAGCTTTTAAGCTTTTAAGCTTTTTTAAAGGTTATTAGGATTTGAAAAGGAGTACCTTGGTGGTCTACAAGGACTTGGATAATAAAGAACTATTGTCTAGTACTTCATTTTCAAAAGCTTTCAAGCTTTTGAGCTTTTTTTTAAGCTTATTAGGATTTGAAAAGGAGTACCTTGGTGGTCTATAAGGACTTGGATAAAAGAGAACTATTGTCCAAAAAATTGGTTATTTATCATGGAATGGATGGAACCTCTATCCACTTCCTCTTCAAGTAACAAATCTACTTCATTGCCCATGATATCACATACAACGCGCTCTAGCTCCACATCCTACTCCATGCCGTGCTCCATGCTTGTGCCCTCAATTATCAAAGTCTTCTCCTCTTCGAGCATTTTGAGGGGTGTTGGTATTGGTATTCATTTCTTTGTTAAGGCACCAAGCTCAAAAAGGTTGATTACAATAGAAGCACTATGGTTGATTTTCCTTCTCACTATCATTGATATGATTATTGTTGTTGTTGAAGTTATGATTTTGGGGAGTATTGGCAAGATTTTATCAACCTTGGTTGTTATTCTCTTGTTGGTAATTCATATGATCCCTCTTGGAAATGGAAAATTTGATTATCATTCCAATAAGAATTGAACCTATTATTGCCCTCATTAGATCATCTTCCAAATCAATAGGCCTGATTTCCTCAAGCTAACCATTGAGAGGTTGATTCAACCCTTGGCAAAACCATGTTCCTTACTAGGTCATGCTCATGTGGGGTGCATATATTTGCAAAGTTACAAAGCAAGAATAATACCCTTCCAGAGTTAATGCTTATTATTTCAGGCTAAACAATTCATTTATCTTGAAAGTTTGGTATGAAGGCTATAAATATCTACTTTGGAGTATGGCTTAAATTTGATCCCAAGTTTGGGTAGTCTCAAAAACTACATAATTGCAACACCATTACTTCCACCAAAGGTGTTCTCCTCAAGTGAGCCTGGCAACCTCATAGCTTGATTAGCTGCACTAATCCTTGCAACAAAGATATATTCTTCCATTTATTTGATCCAAGTTCCAACATTGATTTCCAACATTATCCCTTCTTTCTTGAATTCAAACGGTTTAACTTGCTTGAGAAGGAACTTCCTCTCTTGCTCTTTTGTCAAACTAGCAGTAAGTAAAGGTATCTAGAAGATTTTAAAACCCTATTAGTCACATCACCAATAAATTTCAGAGTTTACTTATTGCAATGGAGAAATCATCCAAGATCTTTTCTTGATTACGACATTTCCATCCTTGAGATATCTTATTAAATGAAAAGAATTTCCCTTGTCTTAGCAAAATCAAATAACCATAGCATTCATGCATTCTCCTAGATTCAAATTTTCTCATAACAATAGCTCTTAATCTTTGTTGTTTCTTTCTTTCTTTCTTTATTGACCATTTTTGGATATAGGTCTTCTTGCCTAGCATATATATCTGCCTTAATGTTTAGCATTGGACATGATTATTCATCTACTACAATTTTTCCTTGGATCTCTTTCACCATTAGATGATTGCTTATTGCTATTCTGTGCTTGTGAATCTCCCCTTTCAAGATCTATCTTCCAAGGAAATACCAATTTCAAAGCATCCACATCTGGCTAAGCACTTTCCCAAACAATGCCATAATCTTCTCAATAGTTTTGGAATGTCTCTCTCTACTTACATTGTTGTTCCTTAGTATCTTTGTTTCTCATGATAACCGTAAGTACTTTATTATTTGAGAAACTTAATCGACTTGCTGTGATACCACATGTAATGGATTTTTGCAAACACTCCAACTAAGTACAATAATGATAATGACAATTCTACCAACATTTCATCACATATTATTTTAATGACGATCTCACCTAAGTTTCATTATTTCAACAAACAAAATCTCTAAAATTCGTTTAAGTACTTTTAATGACAAATTTATGGATATAGTATAGCAAATTTTTTTCATTAGTATTTTAACAATAAATTCATTGATTAATCCACCAATGCTCATCTAAAATATTTATACTATTTAATTGATAAATTTTGCTAATGATGATTGGTCTAAATATTACTTAATTATCTTAAACAATGTTTGCTTAAATAAAGTAAACTATTAGATTTTGTGAAAATTTTATTAGTATTTTCTCTGTTTTCATTTTAAATTTTATTTAACTACTTATTACTTCACTACATCAACATTTTTACTTGATCTATTATTATTTTAATATTGAGTTCTTCTCTACTTAACTAATTTGCTATTCGAAAGGTTTTAAATTATTTTAATCATAAAATCTTCTCTACTTGATTGATTTGTTACATTATTATGTTTTGCTATTATTTTAATCATAGGTTATTTTTTTAATTATTTATTTATAAAAGAAAAGCAATAAGTACCATTATTGGTCAATGATGGCCCCTAGTGGTTGAAGGATGTGTGATGCCCAATCACTTCCTTGGCAACATTTCTAAGAAGGGAAAATGAAGGGTTAGAAGAGAGAAAAAAAATGGATTTCCTTTGTGTGCATGTTGGGGGTGTCTCCTCATTGCTCGATTGACCAAACCTCTCTCTCTCTCTCTCTCTCTCTATATATATATATATATATATATATATATATATATTGGCACCTCTTCTTGAGGAAGGATGGGGATATACATATATATATAGTGTGTGTGTGTGTGTGTGTGTGTGTGTTGGGGTGGTTTTTTTTCTTTTGGAGGGGGCTCAACATTATCTCCCATGGGGTCTTAAAGACCCTAAAGAGTTGGAATCTGCAGTCCAAATCATACCCGAAAAAAGTAAATGATCATGATTGTTAGTTTTTAAAAAAGTAAACCTAGCCCAATAAGTAAACCCAATCAAATGTGTAAACCTAACTCACCAAAAAGTGATTACCAGGAAATTGTTGCCACGAAATGGCCCACCAAAAAGATAGCTGCTTCAAAATACCTTAAAACTCATCACTTCAAATATGTATATAGTATATGGAGTAATGGTGGAAAGCTCAACTCTTATGTATGATGTTATGGGTTCAAACCCTTCAAACTTTTCTCTTTTTTTTGTTCAAACTCTTTAGAGAAATATACATATTTGAAGTTTAAACCTTTAATTTTGTTCAAACCTTTAGAAGTTTACCTTTTTGGCTTGAAGTCCCCTTCTAAACTTTCAAAGCCTAAACCTATTCTTAAAAATTAAATATTTCTTTAAAAACAATTTATTTCTTACCATTATAAATTCTAGGGAGAAATAAAAACTTAAGGAGACAAAAAAATGAAAGAGAGAAAACTTCAAGGGTTTGAACTAATGACCTCATATGTAAGTGATAAGCTTACCACCATTACTCTATATTCTACACACATGTTTAAAGTAAGGAGTTTTAAGGTATTTCATTGATTGTAAGGTGTACTATTATAAATCCTTGAGGTGCACTCTTGATTATAGCACTTGAATTCTTTGAAGCTAACTAAAGCCCACATGAAAGGGGTTGATTATGCATTGTTGAATTTCTTTTTCCACAAATTGGTTGTTTTCTCTTACTCTCTTCTCTTCTTCTTGTTTTCTTTTCAAGAAAGCACATGCACGCGCGCGTGCATGCACACGCACACACACACACACACACACACTCTCTCTCTCTCTCTCTCAAAACCTCTAATGTGGGGATGTTTCTTAAGGTAACTTGGGATTGTTCTCACCTATTAAAAAACTCTTCTTCTTCTTCTTCTTCTTCTTCTTCTTCTTCTTGTCATGATCTTTTCTTAATGATATTCAACTCAGGACCTCTTGGCCACCATGGATTCAACCCAACAATTAAGCAACGTTTGTTTGGTCACACGTGCACGTGCACACATAGACACACACAATTAGTAATTTTGATTAATTATGAAAAAGAAGATCTAGAGAGGTCGCTTGACCTAGTAAGAGGAATTTACGAGAAAGGAACTAAAGCAAGAGCGACAACCCAAGGATTGGCATGCTCCTTGGTCAAAAGAGATTGGGAGTGAGATATAAAGAGGCGTGCCAACGTAGCATACTCTGCAAGCGGGGAATCTATCTATCTATCTAGGTTTTGTGTGCATGGTATGTATGTGTTGTATAATGTACATGTGATGTGATGTGATGTTGTATTATGTAATGTTGTGTGTGTGTGGTGGGGTTGTTCCTTCGAGGCAATGCAAGCACACTTTGCCATCGGTGGGGATATTTCTCCAAAACCCACACGGCAATCACAAAGCGCGCCTGGCCGCTGACCAGCGGCAGCGGCCTCACCTTTTCGGCTAAGTGGAGGATCTCGCATTGTGAGAGAGGTCCTTCTCAAATCTTTCACAACAGACATTTTTTAAAAATCCCCTTCATTATTCTTCACTTTTTACATACATACTAAAGCACTGGGTTGGTGTCTTTGATCCTCTGAACTGTTGCATATCCTGTCATGCGCACCATGCCTGCATCTTCCCCTAATTATCACTATCCCCATCATGCTCAGACAGCCATTGAGCAGAGCCACCAGCTTGCACATGAATTGCCCCAAAGCCCCTATCTCCACAACCACCATTTCCTCATTGATCACAAGCAGGAGCGGAATGGACTGCTCTCTATGCAAGAATTGCTGCTCCAGCAGCAACAGCACAATTATGCACAAGAGCAGCAGCAACCATATCATCATAGTGAGCAGCAAGAGCATCAGAAGAACAAAAGCCATCCTAGCCAATTGCCTGTAGAGGCAATTGCAGGTTCTGACATACATCCAAAAAGCATTATGACCTCCCATGGTGTAACCGTATGTAATGCGAATTCAGGAAGCATGGTGGCCTCACATAGCATGAGTGGTTGTGATGCAAATCAGTTAAGTAGGATGGCTTGCTATGGCAATGCCAATACTGGGAACATAATTATGCCTTCTCATTTGCTTGCTCCCCTTGGAATGCCTTCATTGAAGAGAGGCAACCCTATCTCTGAGAAAGCACTCTCCCCTAATAAGAAGGCTTGCAGTGAGTATGCTGGCCAGCATGGTAGCAACTCCAGTTTGGGCAATCCTGGATGTGAACAACTTCAAAGTGAACTCCGCCATCAACATTGCAAACAAAAGCAACAGCTGCAACAGAAAGAAGGGGAGAAATCAGGGAAGAAGCAGATCAAATCAACCTGTTCATTTCCAAAAGCCAATTCTCAGCAGCAGCTTCTTGTTTCCACTTCAAAGCGTGGTGCAAGGAGGCTTGACATTAGTACTCATTTCGTGACTGAACGACAGAGAAGGGAATTCCTCAACGAGAAGTATCAGAGCTTGAGGTCCTTGATTCCATGCCCTACAAAGGTAAATGCTTGGATGTTTTGTTTCAATTCTGTACTGTTGTGGCTTGAAAGGTGCTCACTTGTATAATCTAGGCAGTCAAGCTCTACCTATAGCTGCTCTATTTTTCTGCCCTTTACATTGGCAGACTTGAGTGTGCTTCGTGTTAAGAAATTTGAAGGATATTGTTTGCTTGGGATGATCATGTCTTATATGGCCTGTCAAGCTGTTGCAGAATCAATTGGCCTTACCCAAGCTTTATTGATTGATCCTGGCCATTAAGTGTGTTAGTTCTGCCCATTTTTTACAGGAGAATTTCATCTCTATGAGAAGTTATCACAAGAAGTTTTTGACATTTTCCCATGTAGGAAAAGGGCCCTTTTCCCTGGTTTTTACCTCTAGTGTTCAACATTATGAGCTTCTGCTTGGAAGGCACCACATACCTAGCTAGGTGCCGTTGTGGTGGGAATAACTTCTTGTGTACGTAAGCTGCTATGGTGGCATTATTGACAGTCTCACTGTGGTGTGGTGTTTCAGATGGATCGAGCCTCTATTGTGCAAGATGCAATTGATCATGTGAAGGAATTGAAAAAGAGGGTTCAACATTTACTGCATATCAAAGCATTAGGAAAGGCAGTTGCCTCAAAAAGGAGAAGTGTGTGTGTTGATTTTGCATTATCGGACATGCCAAAAAATGAAGATGGGCGACTAGATTTTCCTGAAACAGAGAAGTTTATTACTGAGATTGAATGCATAGACTCCAAACTAAGCTCATCATCAGTGAGAAGCTCAGACCATGGGACACTTGTGGATGTTCGGATCATGGGAGATGAGGCAACCATTAAACTGACCCAGCATCAGGTACCTAACAGTCTTCTTAATGCTGTCTTGGTCTTGCATCAGCTTCAAGTGGAGCTCCTCCATGCCAGTGGTGCAAAGATGGAGGATTATAATGTGTACATTCTCTATGCCAAGGTGAGTCAACGATGTACAAGTTTGCTTTGATATGTTAAGAACATGCTTTATAAGACATAAGTAGCTTACATGCTTGCATTATCTTACGTAGTTTGTACATGCTTGGTTGTGATGTGTTAAGAACATGAATTATAAGACAGGCATCCATAGTAGGCACAACTTTGAGGAAATTGGGTGCATGCTGTTCTTATTCTCCAGCAGACTTGAGGGATAAAATGATTTGAAGGACATGGGGTTGCGATTTTGCAATACTCTGATTCATTTGATAAGCTCCATCAGTGAAGTTGCAACAAATCATATGCAGAGGATGTAGATGATAGCTGCTATTGTTGTAGCGAGCCATGTCAGTATCATTGGACATAATCATCTCGATCTCACCATCCTTGTTTTTGATACACTCGAAATGGGAGAAGAGCTGGAAGACATATTTTAGGAGAAAGGTGAGAGTACATTGCATAAGACTCGCAGCTTGATTATGATGACTTAGGCTGTTTACATTGAGATGTTTAAGCTTCAACAGCTAGATCCTGCTTGGTTTTGGGAAATGAGATCACACATGGCTTGATACTTTGGTTTGTAAATTAGGAAATGGGTACAATTGGGGGTCCAAAACCAGTCTCTCCTCTTTATCTTCTTGTAAGAGTGCTCTGTTTTTTCAAGATTGAGGCAAGGAGAGACTGTTCAAGAGCAAAAAGAAACAGCTTTTGATGTACATACATGGGAAATGTATTGGAAATTCAGCAGGTTGTTTGGTGGTCCATCCATCCACTCTTGCTACTTACTCTAAATATAGGCCTCTACTCTAGGTCACCACCATTACTGCATTGCCTGTTTTGCGTTCATGTTACAGAAGATGGAAACCAGAGCTTACTCTCACATGACATCATACTAGCAGAACCAGTGCCTCCTCAATTCACCAGACTTCAACTCTTGATGCTTCTTACATTCCATGACTCTTTTTGTCCCAACTCATCACAGACCTGAAAAGTTACACCACCTCCTTGGAAAATTTGCAGGCTGCTGCTCTAGATTAATGCCCAAAAGTACGGGACACACTTGGTGTTTCATGTGTGTTGGAGCACCCCTAAAATTTGCAGGCTGCTGCTCTAGATTAATGCCCAAAAGTACGGGACACACTTGGTGTTTCATGTGTGTTGGAGCACCCCTAGCCTTATTGGCTGTTTAATCTTCCTGCATCTGGTTTCCTCTCAACTGGTCGAAAAAACCATGGCTGAAAATTACCTAGCAACTTCTCTAATGCTCAGAGGTCGCATAATTTTGGGCACAAAACATGCGTTCCTGCCGTACCTGCAATAAAACTGCATGTGTCCCTAGATGCATTGCCTTCTGTACCAAGCTTGCAATTGCAGGCAGGAAAGCTTGATGCGTTGGGGGCTAGACAGTGTATCAAGTTGCATTGATGTTGCTCTGGAATGAATATGAATGTGCCCATTCCGGCAAAGTACAAGATAGAATGACACCTTTGAGATTGCTTCAACCTTTGCTTCTTTTCGCTCCCTTCCTCTTCTTGGCTGAGCAAGCTTGCAGTTTCCTTGTCCCCCACAGCGACCTTCCCTCACGGACACACTTCCACTGCTCGCAATGGTAACCTCTGGTGCGCCACTGGTGCAACCATACATTGCACCCTAATAACATCTTTGTGCGTTATTGTTATTTTGGGAGACAATATTGAGAACAGTCTACGGACACTATAAAACTTTTCGCATTTCCCATGTGGGATAAGGGGCTCTTTTCCCCGGTTTTTCCCTACAGTGTTCGACATCATGAGCTTCTCCTGGGGAGGCGCCAGCCATATACCTAGCTAGGTGCAATTAGGAGCAAGGCTGTCGGCCCTCGCCCAATAGAAGCTCATGATGTTTCCATAATTCACAATGCGAGTATGATTGCAGGCTCTCCTGTCCATCCTCGGGTCATTTCAGCCTCCTCATTGGTATATTGCAGATTGCCAAGACCATAGGATATGCTCAGATGTATGGCATGAAAATGAATAAGTGCACAAGAGAGGTACAATAAAAGCGATGATGAAGGGGGCCAATTTTGAAATGTAGAAGCTCATAGGCCTCTCAAACTTAGGTCCATGTTATTGTTGCCATAAGACTATAATTAAATTAATTTCCAATGCTTAATAAGTCATTAAATGTGAAATGATTTTGTATCAATTGAGTATCAAGGCTTACATTGATACCTTTAATCAAGGGGCACCCAAACCTTTGACTACCAACTCAACATGTGGTCCCATTATAACATCCACCTTGGTCACCAAACCAAGTGGAGCCTTAATCACGCTTTATAACATACAGGGTGCCCTTACCACTACTTGTGAGAATGGAGCCCTTCACATTGGGTTTAACACACCATCTCACTACCACTTAAGCTAATGCATCTTGGCAATGGTCAACAAGTTATTGTTACTAGGCAACCAAAGCAACGCCTTCCTTGCTATGATATTGGCCATTAATCAATGAAGTGTACTTAGTTTGTGCAAAATTCTTCAAAGCAAGAGACCACCCATGGATAGACAAAGCCCACCCTTGTGAGTCATGACAAATGACAATGAGCTAGTTGATGATACATATTGGTACGTCCCCACCACTCATAACAAGTTGAACTCGTTCTCGGTGCAAAAGGGGCCCATAATAAAAAACCCCTCCCCCCATAGGAGCCCTATGGATCAATAGCAATTGACTAGACCCACTAGCTCCCCTCTCCCCCACACACCATCATCATTGGTCCCACCTAGTAGAGGTGGCATCACATTGATAACTTCACCTAGATACTAATGCAATTCAAGTCAATGGGCAACTTTGCCTCATCTTTGGTTGCTATGGGCTTCCCTAATAGAACACTTATCTTGCCATAGGAGTTCTTTGTTTAAAGATAGGGATCTTTGTCACTTGCTCAAATAGAGCCTTGGAGATTCCTTTGGAGGTGAGGATCTTTATCGCATGCAAAGCTAGGGACAACAAGGTATGTCTTTTAACTCCCCTCACTAGGTTTCTTTGGGCCAAGCACTCCAACATTTGGTTTGAAAATTTTTGAAGGAAACCATCAAGAGCCATGTGGATGAGCACACATCTAGTGGGTTGGGCACAAAGATTTAGAGCTACTCTCAAAGTAGTGGTCGTCAACATGTATGATTCATCTATCCTCACCTTAGCATCATCATTTTCACCACACACCACAAACAAGTTTCCATGGATATGGCTGAGTGCATGTTACCATAGGTATAGGCCATATGGCATGATAGCAACTCACCTTATGGTGTATGGGCAAACATCGCCCCTTCCGATGCCCTCCTCTTCCTCATCTTCAATCATGGTGATCTAGTTCAACTCACTCAATAATCATCATGACTATTCATTGAGCATCTTAGAACATCAACCTTCACTTTAATGTAGTGTGTGGACGAGCAAGGTGATAGTTTGGCAAGAGCTACAACCAGCCTTGGTGGTGGATGGATTGATCTTAGTTTATTGTGCAAAATGAAATCTCTTACTTGCAAGCCATTCATATTGAGCAATTAATCCTAGGCACATCCTTCGCTTCCTAGGAGTACTTGATTGATACCCATGGCAAAAGTGAAGGATGTACGTCAAGTGGACAATGCCTCATTTGTTGTGTGAGACACCATGAGCCCATAATCAAAATACAAGCTTTTTGGGTTAGGTTACAATTGGAGGTTCTTACATAGGGATCGTCAATATTTATGTGCCAACTGAGGCTAAAACTAAAGTTGCTCTCTAGATTGATATGGTTGCAAACAATGATTGCTTTTTGCATGTGACTTTGTGAGGTACCTCCTCCAACAGACTTGGAAGAGTCCTCTTAGTAGTCGACTAAAATTCATATACATGCACATCACCATCCCGTCTCCCCATGGAAAGCCCTGGACTTAGTTAAACATGGAAATCTCAGTTCTACTTCATAGGGGAATCATGGACAAGTCACCCCTAATAGCAATCTAATGCCCACCTAAGAAAGACCACTTTGTAATCAATAAAAGGCAGGAGTGAGATTAACACCGCACTTGGTTCAAAGAGAGTGAGAGACAAGGGAGAGTGTGACTCAATCCCCCTACCCATAAGCTAAAATCTTAGCTCCAGCCCCCTACAACGTTGTTAAACCTGGTAACGAATCCTACTGGTATTGGAAGGGTCACGATTTAATCAGCTCTATCTAGTGTTGGAAAGTTACCTGACTTATTGGGTCCACCCAGCCATAGGCATCCAATCGTCAGGATCGAAGCCTCCCACTTTCCTCGATGTGTTTGCTTAGTTTTCTAATTAACAAAGCATACTATCACACTGTTTGGACATATAAAATCAGCTTCATTTTATTACACCATTAAACTAGGTTCATTAAACTCAATCTTTAGCAAATAACAAACAATTCAAAAGATCATATACTTTATTTCATAATAGCATCCAAAATCATCACTCCGCGGAGTGGTACAAAACTGTCTTTCTGCAAAAAGACACCGGCCACCTAAGATAGGACCTTCCAATCCCTTGGGAGATTGGGCTGTATGTAATCACATTCCATCTGCGGTCATCAAGGAATTTATTGGCTCCGAGCCCCTCTAAGCTTCCTTGAGCCTCCAGAGCCGTCCTACATAACAGGGGCACTTACCACTCGGTCATTTGCCCTCTCAAGTGCTGGAGGATCAAAAAGCAAAAATACCTATCTCCCTCGGGAGCATAAGACCCCCACCTGTAGGTGAGTTTTTCCAAACTCCGTAAAGTGTTAGGAAGCATTGGGTTGGGGACCCCAATATCCCGAACCACCACAATCCACAACTCATTTGGCCGGTCAAGCTCGGAATGACAAGAACCATAATTCATCATTCACAAATCCAAAAAGCAATCATAACCATAAAACTGTTTTAACGCACTTGTATGCAATGTATAGCATCTATCCTCTTTGTCAGTTTCTGTGTTCCTTCCTAAAAAGCAATTGATAATATTAACATGCTTTTATAAGTTTAAGTAAGTTTTAACTAATTATGATCCTTTTCTTATGTACTAACCTGATTATCTCCGTTCTACCATCCATCGTGATTATGGTTTATGGCCGCAACCATGGTTTGTTGTGAAATAACTAGTCCTTTGGGTTGAATGGGTTTGGGGTTAACTTCCACTTGCACTTCAGTATCATATTGAGTTCCCTCAGCAACGGCCACTTCCTTGCGTTGGGGAGCTCTCTGAGCGTGATCTCGCTCAGCATCTCGACATCTCTTGGGAGCCATGGAAGAAGCTGATGGATTCGAGCAGTACTCCCGCGTAAGTGTGGAGAGAGAGAGAGAGAGAGGTTCGGCTGGTTGCAGCATAGCTTTGTCGTGTTAACCAGCAGAGAGACTTATGCACGGGTTGTTGTTGTATCTGTGTGTGTTCATGACGTGATGCTCTACCCCTATTTATATAGTAATGAGGGGGGAGGGTAAAAAGGAGGATGTTTGCTTTTTAGTGTTTTTGATGGCGTCATCAATGATAAAGAAGGAACACTTTCTTTTAGCATTTTTTGACGACGTCGAGGAGGGGCTCCATTTTCAAGCGCGAGGATACCAATTTAATTTATATACGGGCGAGCACCGCACGTCTTATCATCGGGCGGCGTCACTCCAAGGCTCACGACCAAGGCATAGACCTTGGCATCTTGGCCTTGGCATACTTGGCAACGGGCTATGAAGGCTTCGTTGGTGCCGTTGGCTGCGCATGAGAAGCTTTCACTAGCTTGTAGGAAAATCTCTCGAGACGTCACCCATCTCGACAGTGTCGTCACCCAAGTACACTTAACTGCCAAGTGACTATCCACTAGGCTAGTTCTTTTTGTTGTTCTATACTACAAACATAGTCTTAATAAGCTAGTCCTGGGAGGGTCCCCCAAGTCTTCCTTTCATGAACTAGCATATAATACCTCATTGATAATAACAATTATCTTCATAATGAGAGTCAGTTTCATACTTAGAGTTAGTTTTTAAAAATGTGCAACATAAATCAATTTTCTTTGGAATGTATATGCACATTAAAATAAACTAAGTAATGGGGACATTACAGACTTCAACAATCTAGAAACTTGGAGAATTAGCAAGGAAAATAATAGAGTTTCAAGGTATTTTGGATGGGACTAAGAAGCCAAGAGAGCCTTTCTCTTCACTATCCTTCCACAAGAGAGGATTATTTTGGAGTATTCTTGGGGTGACAAATGTTTGGGATGCAACCTCCTAGAGCACCTTTATAGGTTCTATGTGAGATATTGTACCACTCCATGAGGTGGATAGGTTGGGTAGTTAGCAAGAACCACTCTTGCAGATTCTGCTTCTATTAGTGTAGTTTTTTGTTGGCATAGCTAGATTTGCTTAAGGTGATTGCAAAAGATCTTACTAAATGTTGGCATATAGGCTCATGAACTTCTCTTCTAGTGTAACGTTTGTTGAGAAGCCAAGGGTAATTGGTGCTAGGATCCATAGTAAAATATTGTTTGTTCAACATTAGTCTAACACATGGTAGCTAGATATGATCTAGTCATCCCTAGCATAGTTGGAGAGATCCAATTCAGTTAGAACTCTATGAAGAAAAGGAGGTGGAGTGAATCTAATCAATCTCCCACAATTAGGAGGCAACTATGACCTAGGGTTTGCCAATGAGAGTTTACAAAACCTACAACTCATGTATGTAATGCCTATTGAGAAGAGGCCTTGATTCATGATTAATGTGACTAGAGTGTTCTCTTGTTTAAGCTTTTAGTATCTTCCTTATATATCACTTGCTTCTTGATCATGATCAAGGTTCACACTTTCATCATGGTTTCAAAGCAATATAGATGCTCCTCTAGCCTCTACTATTAAACCCTCTACAAGCTTACATTCAATTTCTAAAATCATCCCTCACAACGAACTTGCAACATAATCTCATTTTCATCTATCTATTATTTCCTCAAGGCAAACCTATCCTTCAAACAATTGTGTTGACATTAAAACCTTTGCACATCAAAATTACCATAAATACTCTAGCAAATTTCATCAACCTATCATCTCATTTACTCTCCAAGACAAATCAATCCTATTGTAGTAGTCATAGTTGTTTGAAGTGAAGCTATGAGAAATAAAGGCTATCCTACTTCACAATGCATCGTATTTAGAGCTTAGTGGCTTAGTATGAGAGATTTATTCATCCCATGGATGGCATTGTCAAGCTACTATTCTACTATTAATTCTCTCAGGCACAATTACACATTTCTTGTCAGTTTGAACATTTTCTAGTAGTCGCCAGCTGCAAGCACTTTATTTCGAGCATGCATAGTGCCACATGGTAAATGGCAGATTTTTTGCATATTATATTGTGCAATCAACTTGATTTAGCTAGCCAACCTGGTCATTTTATTGGCCTATTTTATGTTATTTGTTGGTAGCCTTCAATTATCCCACCTCACTTGTCAATTTGCAGGTGGAGAGAGAGATCGGCTCACAGAGATACTTCCATAACCCATTTGTATATCTGCCTTTTTCATTTCAACATTCATCTATTGCAAATTTCTATGCTCCACTATCTCTTTTCTCTCCCTCTGCTCTTGTGTTCATTTTTTTAAGTCTTGTTCATATGCTTCCACAATTGCTACACTCTAACATGGTATTAGAGCATAGTGAAAGGGTTGATTGATCATGGGTAGACATAAACGAGAAAATTCAAGCAACAAAAGTTAGTGTTTTCAATGTTCCAAGGCTAAGGTAAAGAGGTGAAGCATAAGAAAGGAGGGAAATTGCTATTTTTTCTAGGTTTTTGTTCTTCTTGAAGAAGAAAAGGCTATGTTTTTGGCATTTTGGAGTAAATTTTGAGTTTTGAAACTTGACTAGAAAGGACAAGAAAAGCCAGGAAGAAGGCAACTAAGCATGTCAAGAAGCTGTAGAATGTGGTAAGAAAAGTAGTACTTGAAGAGTTTGAAGATCAGGAGTGGCAAGATAGCCCAAGTCCTGATCAGAAAATTAAGCAACCTGAAGATAGAACTTTAGGAAAGTTGCAAGGAGGAGGTTTCAATGATTTATTTCAAGCTCTAGCAAGATTTTCTCTACAGTTGACCTTGGATGAAATCTTGGGGTTGATCCTTGGGCTCAAGGAAAGGCTTCTCTTGACAATTAAACAGAAGCAACATGAAGTTCTTGAAGGAAAATCCTTGCAGGTGCAAGAAACTCCTAAATGTTAGGCAGTCATACCGACACAAATGGATGTGGTAGATTATGAGGTTTCGACAATTCAAGTTGAATATGCTAGAGAAAAGTTTGATGATGTCCTTCTTGATGGTTGCTCTACAATGAATATTTTGACGGAGGAGACATATTTGGCTAAGAAGCTAGAAAGTCTATGACCTGCACCATTTCAAGTGAAATGGCGAATCAAAGTTGATTACAACCCTTATAAGGCAAAAATTAAGGGACCCCCATGATTTTTAGTTTGTAGATAGGTGGGTAAATGTTTGGTTGATCAATGGTGAAGAGTTTAGAAAATTGGGTGAATGTGGTGAGAAAACCCTATTTTAAAGCTATTCTTGGGTGAATTTTGAGCCAAAATATGTAGTTTTTTATATGTATGGGCTATTTTTTGAGTTTTCAAGATAAAAAATCAGTCCAATGACCAAAAAAACCTCCAAAAAATAGCATTGGGCTAAAATTTTCCCCCTATTTTTTACCTTGAACCCTTTGGAATTTTGAAGAATCAACTAATCAAAGTGGCAGGCGTGAAATTCAAAGTCAGTTTTGTGGTGTTAAGGATGTTAGAAGTTCATGAAGCTTATAGCATGCTGTTGGGAAACAAGCCCTAGTTTAAATTAGCCAGATTAAAGTAAGACTAGGAATGGTATTATGTGTGCATTCCCAAAGGGTCAAAGGAGATCAAGTTGTCTACCGTCAACAAGGTGATCCTGAAGAGCATTGCTAGACCTGTGATGGCTCAAACCATCAACTTGGTAGAAGAAATTAAGGATAATGAGAAAGAACTATTCCTTCAAGAAAATCCATTTGTGGTACTTGTATTTGAGATTGATGTGGAAAGCATCATGGAAGGGTATCAAGAGCACTTTGGATTGGTTGGAAATGCACTTCCTGAACAACAAATTGTCCAACTTACTGATCAAAGCCAGTCAAGAGTACCACATCCTAAAGGTTCTTTTGTAAGACATGAGCAATTAGATTTTCATGGGATAGGTCAAAAAGTGAGAAGTTTAAGATTAATCAAGACCTTGGAACCAGCCATCTTGAATCTGGGCAACAAGGGAAAATTGAAAATCAATAAACTAACCATGAGCAACTTTACAAGGGTAGTTGAAGATGAAGTGCAAGAAGTTAACCTAAATGAGGATAAGGAGGCTAAACCTATCAAGATTGGTATCTATGTGGAGGACAACTTCAAGCAGGATCTCATTAAGCTATGCAAGGAGTTTCAGGATATCTTTGCTTGGGACTATATTGATATGAAGGGGTTTGATCCAGCAGTATGTCAGCACATAATCAACTTGAAAAAGGATGTTAAGCCAATCATTTAGGAGAGGTATAGAATGAACATGAATTATTCTAAGCAGGTCAAAGAAGAGATTGGCATATTGTTGAGGGTTGGTTTCATCAAGCTAGTTAATGAAGTGACCTGGTTATCACCAATTGTGGTAGTACATAAGAAGAATGGGAAGATCAAACTATACAGCTTGGTCTGGGGACAAAAGGGTGATAAAAGGGAAATTATGCAATCATATGCTTGACACAAATGTAAAAGGAAACATTTATTCATATTGTCCTAGTTGTAGGTGCACATGATCTTAGGTGACTCCTCTTGAAGTTTCAACGTAGAATAGTAGCAACTAGAAGCTATCATTCCTCCACCATTGAAGTGCAATCTCCATTTACATCATTGAAGCTAAGAAATATTGTGAAGCTCATGCACAAGCTTAAGGACTATTCATCATAGGACATCAGCAAAATGAAAAGCATTATGCAAGGATTTGATAAACTTGAGAGAATGATGGATCTAGAATGTTAATTGCAAGTCTACCACATGTAATCACAAGGTCTATTACTCAAAATTTTCCAATATAACGTATGAAGTGATGGATCACTCTTGTAGCTAATAAGCTTGGATTAAGAGGGGGACATCATCCAAAGATCAATATACTCATGTAAAACAAGTCACCCTTGTGGGGGGGGAGGGGGGAGGGGAATTGAGAAGCCAAAGTTAAACTATGCTAAATTGGAGAATCCCAATTTGTTCATGCGTCTATAATGAATATCCCACAAACTTAGGAGACAATCACAACCAAGGGTTTGTCCATTAGGGTTTTTGAAGCCTACAATTCATGTATTTGATGCTATTTAATGCCTTGATTAATGTTTGATTGTGGCATTTAGCTTTGATTGTCTTATTTAAGTTCGTGTTCTCTTCACAATGAAGCACTAGCATGTCAACACTTTGATCAATGTTGAGATGAGAGTTATACTAGTTTGTGCCTTTTTACTATTCTTTGCTCCTCACATCGTCTTAGTGCCCCTTGCCAAGTACTATTTATAAGTATATTCAATTGAATTTTTTGGAGTGTTGGAGTTGGTGACCATGTTGTCGCAGAATCTTGATGTATCAATAAATTTAGTTTGGATTTTGTAAGAAATTTTTCAATGAGGCAGATATGGTTGATGGTAAAGAGTAAGGATCCTTGTTCAAAGTCGCTCGGTAGTATAGCAAGTATTAGATTATTGTATAATTGAAGAAGATGGTATAAGAAAGAAGATTATGGATCAATTTGGAGGAGCGAAATAGCATATTTGGCTCTTTCACAACTCCATGAGAACAATTTATAGCTTTTTGCAAGGGATGGGTATGAGTCTTGGTTGGTGCCAAAATAATTCTTTGGATTTTTTTTTGTGTGAATTCCACAATGTATAGGAGTTATTGAATATGATATATTCGCTAGAAATTTCTCATTTTCCAAATCATGGTGGTATAACGATTAATTGCTAGGTCCATCATTTTATCATGTTATAAGGATGTGCTTTTTTTCAACTTACAACATTGATTGTGTGAAAGCTTATGCAGATAAGAATGATACTTCATGCAAGTATGGCATATGCAATATGTGGCATGATCATCTTGGTGATAGCTAGCTTAATTTTTTCATGCATAGATTCTTATCAAAGGTCATTCACATACACGTACACGAATGCATATATGCAAAATTATTGATGCATGTGCACATGTATTTACCCTTTTATTACATATTGACAAACTTAGTTCATAAATATCATGTGCTTTGTTGTTTGTAGATTCCCAAAGGAATGACAATCTATGCAAGTAAATTAGCAATGAATCTACTAGATGGTCTTGATAAGGATGTCTCCCAACAAACTATCCTCTCTCCACTTGAAGCTCTACATTAATAAAAGAGAGGATCACAACATGGAGGAACTCAACATACCATTATTCAAGAACACAAAATCAAATATGTTTAAGGGGTTTACAATTGATAAAAAACACTACTCTCAATAGGGTTGAAAAACCATTGGTATAAGTTAGAGCATTGAAATTTAATGTATATAAGTAATAGTTATCCATCTAGTCATGCCAATGTTATTATCAAGTCTTCTTTTCTCCTCTCTAACATATTCATGCTATTATTACGTACAATGTATACATAACAAAGCTCTCTCTCTCTCTCTCTCTCTCTCTCTCTCTCTCTCTCTCTCTCTCTCTCTCTCTCTCTCTCTCTCTCTCTCTCTCTCTCTCTCTCTCTCTCTCTCTCTCTCTCTCTCTCTCTCTCTACACAAACACACACACATGTGCGTGCATGCGCATGCGTGCATGTGCGTGTGTGTGCAAAACATAACCTAGGTTTTGTATTTATAGAAGTTAAGATTTAATATTAAGTAGATAGAAAAGGTATCACATAATGAGGTGCATAAGGTGATAAATAGGGTCTTACTTTATCTACATCTCAAGTAACAAGGGTACACAAGTGCATGTGACAAGGTCCCTTGGGGTTTTTGCTTGACATGTAAATTATATAGGGTCGTGTCCAATGGGATCTCTAGATAAAGGAACATGGGGTTCAATGGTGACACACAATCACATTTTGTGAAGTAATATAGATATGGAAATTATCCTTCTTGGATAATGTTAAAGTACACAAAAATATTTTCTAGTATTCTAAATGCTAAACAATAATCTTATGACTCATTAATATTATTTTTCCTCGTCTTGCTTCTAGATTTTATATTTGTGTGTGATGTGTGCAAACTCAATCTTAAAAGTTGCACAATGTCAAGGCATAAAAATGTGAGAAAGGGTTGATGCAAACCCAAATAAAAAGCCAGGACAATTAAAAACATTCTAGACACAATAGAACCACACAAAAAAATGCAATACATTCATATAAACTAGAATATTGGACTTCGATATGAGCAAGGTGAAATAGATAACATCCAATATGTGCAATGTAGCAATTTTGTTTGGACTAGAATACTAGACTTTCATATGAGCATGGTGAAGGTAGCTAATATCAAAAGCATATATTATATATATGCCTCTACACATTGATAAGAAATTCAAAGATAGGATTGTGCAATGGATCCATGAATTGATGGAGTTGCATGAAGTGTGGAGAAGGCACACACACAGAGAGAGAGAGAGAGAGAGAGAGAGAGAGAGAGAGAGAGAGAGAACCTTGAGAGAGGTGAGACAATGGCTCTCTTGTGAGCAATATCTTATTACCTTATCACTTAGCACATAAAAAATAAGTGTGTACATGTATAGTTAGGGTTATTGAGTGAGATGGGTGGTCAACCATATTAGCCTTTACCCCAATAGCCTCCCATTTAAAGGACAGCATGTCTTTAAGGGAGACAAAACAACAAAAGAATATGTGAGATATCCTCATCCAATTCCAAACAACTCCTAAAAGTGTGCAAACTTCTCAGAGTGCCAACTCTTAGTGAGAAAATTTGTAGGGCTTTCATCTCTATGCACTTCTTCTATCCCAACATGCTTGTCCTCAAGCACCTGACGAATGAAATGATACTTCTATAATGACCCCCAAGCAATTATTTCTTTCCCCTCATGTACACCCCCTAGGTATATGCACCTCTTGGTGGCAATTTGTTCCCCTATCCCCCCCCCCCCCACCGAGGTATGAACTAATGCCCATCTCGTTGAATTTTTAGACCTCAAGAAAGTTTGCAACTCTCTCAAGATGCATGCAATTTTATTTGCCCATTGTGCCACATGAATGAGAGGGACAAAGGAAAATCAATAAGGTTTCATAACCTTAACAAGAAAGAAGGAAAAGATTAATAAGGGAAAGGAAATGAATAAAGGGGGGAGGCATCTAGATCAAGCCACCACTACAAACAATGCTCCCCAATTATTCATTTTTAAATTAATTAATTGAATAATTTATAATTGTCCCCCTCACTTATAGCCACTATCCTGTCACCCCACGCCACCCCCCCGTCACATTAGCAACATCCCTCCATTATATATATATATATATATCCAATATGTCAATTGAATACCCCCAATATTTTTTAAATATGTATATTATACAATTCTCTCTCTCTCTCTCTCTCTCTCTCTCTCTCTCTCTCTCTCTCTCTCTCTCTCTCTCTCTCTCTCTCTCTCTCTCTCTCTCTCTCTCTCTCTCTCTCTCTCTCTCTCTCTCTCTCTCTCTCTCTCTCTCTCTCTCTCTCTCTCTCTCTCTCTCTCTCTCATTCTGACAAGTCGTGAGGACCCCCCCAAAATTTAATTCAAGTTTTTCTAAAAGATGTAATAGGTGCCCCCTATTATCACAAACAAATAACTAAGCTATGATGGGCCCCCCCCCACCCCCCATTCTTACTCTAAAGTCCAATATATAATCCCTCCCTTCCCCCCACATTTTTTAACACAAGTTATATAGTGTTTTACACACACACAAGCGCGCGCGCACATGCATGCACGCACACATGCACACACACACACACACACACACACACACACACACACACACACACACACACGCACGCACGCACGCACGCACGCACGCGTACATATGAGTTAAAAAATAAGCACCCCCTCTCCTCTTTCTCATGTATTTTATCCCCCCTTGAATTTTTTATCCAAAAAAAAAAAAAATAGGACTCTCAGTCCCCTTGACAGCGGTACCCCTCCCTTTGGTATTTTTTTAAATAACAAAATGGAGTATCAATGTGGCCACTCCTCCCCCTTCAACAACAAAAAAAAATCCAAAAATATGTGGATTTTTTGTACTTCCCCTTCCCCTTTAACTGATATGCCAATGACTTATCTAAATTTTTAATTAGAAATTTGAAAAAAAAGTTTAATAACTCTTCTTCTTCCCCTTGGATTTAATAATCTGCTAATTTTCATTGTGGCAACACATCCCCGATCCCTCTAAAAATATCAAAACATTTTACTACACATGGCAATTTATTGATTAATATAAATTTAGGAAAAGTTTAATAAAATGACACATCAATCCCCCCCCCCCCCCCCAACCCTCCTTTCCGCAAATCTCCTCTCCCATTTCCACCATTGGACACCTCATTATTCCATGACATAGGCTAGTGATCCCCCCCTCCCCCTTCAACTATAAATGAGGGGTAGTTTGTGAAGAGATGGCATGAGAGGTAGACAATAGTAGACCCATGCCAATGCAAGAGTGGAAATTTTGTGTAAGAGTGTGAGCATGGGAGAGCAAAGACATAACTCCTTCAACCTAATGCATCCCAAGGCAAATTATTGTGATGCATATCCCAAGGCAAATAATTGTGAATTCCTATTATCCATATTCTTCTCTTATCCGCCCTTCCATTCTTACAATGCCCCTACGTAAGAAGTTTCACATGGAGGGACCATTTAATGAAGCAGGGCCCTCACACAATGTGGCTAGCCTATCGCGTGAAACAAGGCCTTTCCATGTGGTGCACCCATCTTCAACAACTGTTAATGCGGGGATGAATAAAGCCAACGACACCAACATGTCAAATGCCCATAACTAGGTGTTTTCTGTCATTATTTGACCAACATATTCTCAATTAGAAAAGGGAAACAAATATAACTAAAGTCTTTAAATAATACACAAAAAGATTAGTTGCATTCTATTTCTTTAAAATACTTTTATAAATATATTTATTTATTTAACAATATAGTGTGATCATTAGGTGAAAGCCATGGGATAAGCATGCAAAGATTAGCTACATCTCTTAAAATAATTTCTAAATTTTCTTTTAAAAAAATCATTTAAATTAGCACATTGGTTTCAATGCATGAGGACCAAGAAAGGTATTAGCTCTTTCTTTTCATGAATTCATAAAATAATGTACTCATGGGTTGCAAATTGAAAAAAAGTCTTCCATAAATTAATTTACTCGTAGGTTGCAAACTTTTAAAAAGTCATCCATAAAGCTTACATCATTAAATATAATAGCTGCCACATACAATCTTCTTCATACTTCCTTTCCAAGGCTCATATGTTCGTAGGACCATGTGGGAGCTTTCGCTCAACCGCCAAGACCCACGGATCGCTTACTGCTTCAAGCGTTCCAAGTGAGCTCTCATGGCTATATCTCACCTAGTCGACGGACCATCGATCCTCTCGGGGTGTAGTGAGCTTACCTTGATGCCGAAATGAGTTGCCTCCTCCTTCACACAAGCCAGTAGCTCCACGATCCTAGATGCTAGCTCAAGCATCACCTCAAGCCTCCTCCATCTCCAAGCTCCATCCACCATAGCCACGTGCAAGACAAGAAAAGAGAAGAGAAGAGAGAAGAAGAGAGAGGAGGAGATGGTGAGGAGCCTCACCCTCTTGATCCCTTACTCCCACACACTCACTCACTCACCCTCCCTCAAGAGCACACACAAGCAAGATGAAGAGAAGAAGAGAAGAAGAGAGGACTCTTGTTAGCCACACACCAAAGAATGAGCTTCCATTCACTTTTTGAACTTTATATATACAAACCCTAAAACCCCATGGGCGCCCATCCCTTTTTACATGACCGACCATTGTGGCAAGGTCCCTTTTTCTAATTTCCTCTTCTTGCTTCATGCCCTAAGCCTATACCCGTCTATTCTTGTACAAGTGGCACAGGGGAGAGCCTATCGCTCTTTTACAAGAGTTTTTAGAGTTTTTGAGGCACCTTTCCTTTAAAATTGCTCTTTTTGCCTCAGTTTAGCTTTAGACAATGCCTCTACGCCTTTGCTCTTTTTCCATTCTTTTTTTTCTTTTTCCTCCATTTTTCTGCCATTTCGATTTGAGATTAACATTACCCCTCTCCAAGGCGGGTACCAGTCCCATGGCACGTCGAGCTCTTTGTTGGAGAAGGGTAGGCAGTTGGCAAGTTGTTGGTCAGGCGATGGTAGGGCTATATGTGGGCTGGGCTGCCTTAGAAGCGTGGGCAATGATGTCAAGTGGATGATGGGGCCTCCGAAGTTGATGGTTTGGCACATATTGCAGTATCTGAAAGGAAAAAGTGTGGTGCTCTACCTAAGGGGAGTGTCTGCTTTACTGTGTGGTGCCTTGTGCTCATGTTGGTGAAACGGGGAGCTAGGTCTAACCACAGGTAGGCCTAGGTGTATCTTGCCCTTGGGATGCCCTAAACGTGAAGTGGGGGCGAAAAAGCGCTAGGGGGTTAGGAACGAGGCAATAGGGCCAGCCGACCGATATCACCGGACGCGCCTAACTTAAGGACCCCTAGGTGTAGGGATTTTGAGCCATGTGCCGCGACCTACATGCGGATATGTTTTTCTTTTTTTCTTTTTTTTCTTTTTTTATTGGTTGGGTTTAGTAGTAGGGAACTGTTAGTCCTTGTCCTCAGGAGGGGGTGGCGAAGGAGATTTAATGGAATGGCTCAAAAATCTCCACCTCTGCATGTAATTCTTAAGGTTCAAGCGAACCTGGAGGGGAGTGGTGGAGAGGAAAGGATGGCTGTAGTAAGTGAACCGGCTGTCGCTCATTTCTTCAAGAACAATGAGATAGAAAGAAGGGAGGAGGCTGGCTCATATCATCACGCGGGTCATCGCGCAGCTATCGATTGCGTTAGAATCAAAAAAAAGCAGGGGAAGGCCGCGTTCGGCCAGGGCGGGGTCTTGCCTAAGTAGGCTTTTTAGGAGCCTAAGATAGTTACAAGTGGTGATGAAGGTGGGATCCGAACAGGAGGAGAAATTAGCGATAAAGCGTATCATGGTGGCATCTAAGCTGTCGGAGGTGAAGGTGAGGGCCTAGGCTAAAGTGGTGGTACAAGGGTTGTATATTACAAGGAAGTCGTAACGACCATGGGTGTTTGCATCGAAGTCTACTCCTATTCTTCGAGGGTACGCCATGTAGGTAGGGTTGTTACTCTCCAAAGGGAGAGTGTTACAGAAGGCTATCCATGCGAATACGTTGTCGTCGTAGATGCGCCTTCACCACAGTGGTTGGCACTTGTATCTAGGCACGGACCAAGGCACTTCAAAAACTTTATTCTGCCAGTATTCTGCATCCTCAGTGCCCCAGAGGATGGGATTCTTCTCTCTTTCCTTCAGCCCCACTGTTGGCTTAGTTGGCTTCCGACGTTGATCACCTCGTCCACTATTTTAGTGGGAAGGACTCTGCGCAGGGCATTGGGGATGAGGAAGCTGAAGCTGAAGGGCTGCTTCTCATGTTCTTGTCTCTCCCAGAGTATGAGCTCTGCATGAAAACTGGGAGGCATGTCATTTGGGCATGGTGGGAGGGGTACAGATGGCTAGGCCATAGGGTTAGCCCTTAATCTTTGTCTAGCTTCTTCCACCAGTTTCCTCCTCTTCTCCCTCAAGGTGGTTTTCCTCTCCGCAAATGCGTCTGTTGGCTGCCCTTGCCCTTCAAGATGGGGTGAAGGGGGTTGTGGAACCACTTCTTCTTCGAATCCGCCTAGGTCAATGTGTAGTTCTGTCTCACTCCCTAGGCACTCTTGCTGTTGTATCCCTTCTAGAACCCCAAAGCATCAATTTCCTGGGGGTTTAGGCCGGCCGATAGCAGATACCTACGTTGTTCCTCCAGGCTTAGCCCCATTGTAATGGGTTGGGAGGGCATGTGTAGCCCTACTCGTATGGCTTTGCACGCTATGCTCAGTTTCTTTTTTACTGCCTCCAAGGACTCCCCTTCCTCCTCATGAGTGGCATCCATCAAGGTATTCAGAAAGATTCATTGTTGATTATGGAGGGCCACTTGGGCTGCCTCTGCTCTGCCTTTTGCTAGGATTTTCTCTTTCTCCACCATAGCCAGGTGATGCACCAAGGTCTTCACTCTTTGCTCATTCTGGCCTGCCCACTCTTCAACCCTCTTTATCATTTCTTCCATGCCTTCTCCCTATCTTTGCACCAAGGCTGTGAGCTTCCGCTGCTGATCTTCCAACTCTCTGCTCATTCTCTCATGCTCTTCTCTTTCAAGGCTCAGCCTTTCGGTCATTGTTTCCATTTCTTAGTGATGGTGCTCCTCTTCTTGTTTCCTCCCTTCCTCCCCTGCGGTAAACTCCTTCATGCCATGTTTGATCCGCCCTGTTTTTGCTGCTAGATCCTCATGTTGCATGATCAAAATGTTATATTCTTTTTGCATCTTCTTGAGCTCTTGATTTTCATATATGAACTATCGCTGCCAGCTTTGCTCCTTTTCTTCTTTGGTCCTTAGTTCCCTCTTCAGGTCGAGAATTTCCTTTTGTTGCGTAGCCATTTGCTTTGTCTTTTTGAGCTGGAAGGCTACTACCGCTTCCCTTTTTGCCTCCAACTCAACCACCGCGATCCTCCTTTTCTCCCTTGCCCTTTCTAACTGCGAGAGCAATTCATCAACGTATTCGTCACAATTTGAGTGTGGCATCATAGTGGTGGGAATTGGGGTGGTCGAGGCTTCCATTTTTTGGCATTTTGGCTCTTGCCTAGATACGGCATCTGTAGTTGGCCTTTTCTACCCGATGGTTGTGGCCTCCCCGCTCCTTCCTTGTGCTAGTTCCTTATTGATAAACTATTGCATCCACGCCACAAAACTGTTCACGTCGGTGCTGGTTGGGATGCTTGGGGTGGCAGCGGTGGCTTCGCTGGCGGGTACCAAGGGGGCCGGAATGGGATGGATAGGGGCCTTACCCTTGCCCTCGATGACCATGGATGGCATGGCTTCAGGTACTTGTGCGCTTGATCCAGGTCTATCTTCCCTAGGCAAACTAAAGTCCCTAGGCCATCTAGTCGGCTCTATATTGTTCTATGGACCGGCAAATTGCTTTGGCCATGTCTTCCTCCTCCTATCTTCTCAACTCTGCCTCCTCTTCCATAACTCTTCTTTCTCTCTCTTCTTCTATTTTCCTTGCTTCCTCAGCCAACCTTTCAACTTCTTCCTTCTCCTTCTTTTTCCACTCCATCGCCTCTCTCAGGGATTCCTTTTTTGCTCTTTCTAGATCTTCTTCTTCCTTTTTCCTGCCCGCCTTCTGTTTCTTCTTCTGAGTTGCCTTCCCATTGAACTCCTTTGGTTTTCTTCATCCGGATTGAGCCTCTCACTCCTCCTTTTCTGTCAGTTTCTGTCCAGTCACTTGATTGCTCATCCTTTTGATGGGTCAGCGACCTGTCTGGGCGCTCATCTACTCCTTTGTTTCCTTGTTGAGCCTCTTTCACAGCCTCCTAGATGATGGTTGTCAGTATGCTTCCATACCCAGGCTTTTGAGGAAGGTTTCTTCCTCTCCGTATTCTTAGATGCGAGGGATTCTCCACCTGCCTGTTTGTTGCCCAGGGCTAGTGCTTTGGCCGCTTGGTCTATTGTTTTGCGTACGTAGCCATTCCAGTCCACCTCATCCAAGGTGCAGGCTACCACATTCTCTACCACATGTACATTGATCTGGTGCATGAGGGAATTGTAGCGTTGGATGGAGAAAAGGGCGTGCACCAACTTTGCATACATGAAATCTTAGCATCGGGGATATCTTGTATGCCGATGCCGTCATTTGTCAAAACTTCTTCCCTCTTCATCTTCAGTATAGCATCCACATCCCTCTTACGTTTTTCTCCACCTAGGTTCCAGCCCCAGTGCTTTCTCCACCAAGGCCTGGTTTAGTGGTACCTGCACTTGTCGGGCATTGCCCCCCCTTCCCACCGTCACCATTCTGCATTCTCGATCGGGGTTGTACGTTCTTAAGAACTCTACACACTTCATGTGGTCAGGTTCCTGTGCAAACTTCTCTAGGTACTTGTGGAGGTTGCACTGTTCCACTATTCTCCTTGCGGCCTACTCCTTGGCCACCATCTTCTCAAGATTGTGAATGCTGCACAATTTTAGCTGACTATAAGCTCAATTTTCTAGGTTGATGCCATACTACGCTCTCTCTTCCTCCATGAAGGGGAGTTGGTGGGCACGGTCTTATTGTGACATCTCTCGTTCCTATCATGAATCATACTTCCCATTAGTGCTATAATTAATATATATACAATGATTTATTGAAAAGAAAGATTTTATGTTCGTTGAATGAAAGCATTAAGATCCAATACAGATTTTTTCCTTCAGACTTTTTGTTTTTTATTTCAAATTTTTTGTGACATTCCTCCTACATCACCAGTTTCTTATGTGTTTATTGTGTTTACTTGATCTTGATTGGTTTTAATTTGATTCACCTTCCCCCTACCCTCTTACCCTCTCCCCTTTCAAATTGAGAAGAATCCTTCCTAGGATCGAAGGTTAGGAGATCAAGAGCATTCAGCGTTTAGATACAAGGGTTACTTGTGCATGAGCCAAGTATAGAATTCTAGGTTATATTCCAACTGAGCCTTGGGATCCAGAGCAAAGGGTCAAGTACTTATGTGTGTGATGTAAGTGAGGACATCAGTTAGGAAATCGCCAGAATCGATGCAGCTAGCGATGTGGAGCTCTTCTTCAGTCACGAGACGATCAAGATATGGGTGTCCTTTGACGTGCTCTTCCATGGGTCGGCCACAAAGAGTGGTTAATACTCTACATGAGGTGGGTGTGACATAGGTTGGGTCGTACTCCGATGTCTTGATCCGCGGTGCTGCTCATCATTGGTCATGATTTGACATCCTTCGAGTTCCCACTGCAATCACAGAGTGTACCAGTTTCGTAAAAATGGGGAGTTGGTGTCAACTAACGCTTTCAACTCCTTGATTTCTTTACCAATGATGGAAGAAGTCACACGCTTATTGTAAGACGTAATGAGGTGTTGTTTGATGGCTTATTCTCTTGATATCTCAGTGCATTGCAACTCGGCAAACTGAGTGGGGTGTTCTGACAAATGCAAATTCGAATGTTTCCCAAGAACAAGGCATCGTGTGAACTTCTGTCGCTAAAGGCTCTTGCAGCAGGCCTCAGTCCAAGCAGTCATAACTTAGAGCCAGTGACATGAATGTGGCATCTAAGCATCTAAGACAAGCGATAACATCATCCCTTGTGTCTTCAGCTAGGTCTGCGGCTAGAGTTAAGAATGATTTTCGATCAAAAGATGGCCAAGGAAAAGAGAAACGGAAGACAAAGGCACACAAGGAAAAGCGCAAGTCAAAACTTTTGTAAAAGAGCGCAAGTGCATCATGGTTTAATTCAAGGAGCACCGGGCTCTCACCCGTGCAATTTGTAAATGTAGATGGGCGGTGGAAAGGAAGCTAGGAAGATAGAAGGACAATGGGAAAAAAGGCCTAGGCTATGGCCGGCCATGTAAAAAGGGGAAAAGGGGATGACCGCCCAAAAGGGATTTAGGGCTTTGTATATAAAGTTGAAAAGTGAATGAGAAGTCATTCTTGTGTGTGGCCAAAAGTAGCTCTCCTCTTCTTCTTCTTCTTCTTCTTGTTCTTGCTTGCTTGATCTTGTGCTTGAGAGAGGGAGTGTGAGAGTGTGAGGGAGTGAGTGTGTGAGGGTGAGGGACCGAGGAGGAGAAGCTTTCCATCTTCTCCTCTCTTCTTCTCTTCTCTTCTCTTCTCTTGTCTTGCTCACGGCAATGGAGCTTGGAGCGTGGAGCTTGAAGATGGAGCTTGTTTGAAGCTTGCACTTGGATCATGGAGCTACCGGAGTGCGCGGGAGAGGAGGTAACTCGAACGGCACAGAGGTAAGCTCACTACACCCGTAGATTTGGATGGCGCGTCGGTTATGTGAGAGGTAGCCATTAGTGCTTGGCTTGGAACGCTTGAAACAATAAGCGGTCCATGGATCTTGGCGGTTGAGTGAAAGCTCTCACATTTTGATTCCATGCTAGGACCAACGGATTCAAGCCTTGAGCACTTGCGCGCTTCGAATCGAGCATTGGAGTTGGGTTTTCCCTGAACCGGTGCTTGAGGTAGATAGGTAGGAAGCGAGGGAGTTTGAAGAGGTATTCGATCTCCTTAGCAAGTAGGTTTCTAGTTTTTTGGATTTGGAAAATCATGTTGGAGTAGTGTAGGTGATTGTTTTGTGATTTGTATGCATTTAGGATAGGAAAAAACAAAGAAAAAGGAGCAAACAATAGGGTTTTTTGTTGCTGTATAACAGGCTAAAACAGAAAATAGGGGCACAGATCCTTGGAGTGCCGTTTGATTTGAGCACCATAGTGATTCCAGGAATGTCTTGCATTTCCTTGTAGTGTTTTGTACCTATTTGAAAGGCACTGGACGATTCGGTGTAGTAGACGTCAGCCTAGAGGCATCGCGTGCAACTTGCGGGCCGTCGGCCGCGTAGTCGGACCACCTCGTCCGAGTCTCAGAATCGGACGTCCGATTTTTAGAGTCGGACATTTGGACAACCGTCTGATCGGACCAACCCGTCCGATTTTGGGACTCGGACCACTTGGACGCTTGGGCAACCATCCGATCGGACCATCCTGTCCGATCGAGCCACTCGGACCAATCAGAATCGGACCAGTCCAGAATCGGACCAGTCCAGAATCGGACCACCCTGTCCGATCCGATTCCCAAAATCGGACCACTTTTTTGATCCGACTCCCAGAATCGGATGTGACCAAAATCGAACCACTAGGCCGATTAGACCAACCCAAAATCGGACGTCCTATTCTGATAATCGAACTCCTGAAAATCGGACATCTGAGAATCAGACAAAAAATTGTCAAAATCGGACAGGTATCTAGAACACAAATTTTGACGCATCTAAACCCCGAAATTGACCCCAAAGGCTACGTAGAGCTAAAGGCACATCATAGATCCATCACTAGGCTGAAACTTAGAGCAAGTGGTTTAAAATTTGGCTATAAATGGTCCTCCAAATTGCACATGGTGTTTACCGTAACGGCCTTGTAGGCCGGGGGGGGACTGCCCCCCCTCCCCCCCAGACCCCCACAGAGGGGGCTCTACCCCCTCCGCACCTCCCCCGAGTAGGTTGGAGAGAAAACATGCGCTGTGACAGGTCCTCCAAATTGGACCCCGGTGTAGCAATGGCTCTACACGAGCATGGATTCTCCCTTGCAAAAGAGCAACCAAAAGCCCGTGCCCGAATAGAGACAAACAGAGACCCTAGAACCTCAATGGGCCAATCTAGCCATCAAGGGCAAAAAGGCCACATCACGAGAACACAAAGACATTGTGTTCATACCATGTCTAGTCAGAGCGAAATGCAACATCAGCAAGCTACAAATGCCAAGATGACTAGACATGACACTCTTGACGAGAGATGTACCTTGAGCAACACTGCACAGACAACCCAAGACATTGGTGGAGAATCCACGTCTGGTCATGCAAGTGGGGACTCAAGGGCATCTGTCAAAGGCTTAAATTTACAAGCCAGGACCCGGAAGATGAAGACATAGTACCACCTGCTTATCTTAGGGTCAAACTCACCACGAAAAGAGAGCATACTATCGATGCTCTGATTGATGAAGGAGCAGATTTTAACATCTTGACCTATGAATCATGGACCCTACTAGGCCAACCAGAGCTCACACTGACTAGTGCAACTCTTAGCCCTTATGGGGACACCCACAAGCACTCATAGGGAAGTGCAAAATCCTTGCGACGATTGAAACGGAAAGCTTGCCTATCCTATTTCATGTTCCTCCAAATAGTGCTAGCTGCGGGAAAGAAACCCTCCTAGGAAGACCCTTCAAAAGGGCGACCAAGTGTGAGGCCGATTATGTAGCACAGAGGATACACCTAACACTACCGGGTGTGAGGATAGTCACAACCTTTAGCAAGGGTGACCTCAGGGAACCTCGAGGGACAGGCAAGGAAGGTGCTGACGTAACAGTCAAGCCTATTAACGAGGGCAAGGACTTGTTGGAAGAGTTTATATAAGCACAAGTCGAGCAACAAGAACCAGTGAGTGAGGCCATGCTTGAAACAAAAAGGTTAGGAGACAAGGCCAAGGATGGGGTTTGGACTTACAAATATTGTAGAAGACCACGAAAGAAGCCCAAGCCTTATAGGCGAAGGCATCGATAGAGAGCTAGCACAACGCCACGATGGATATCCAAGGCATTGCTTCGTGCTCAAGGGTATTATGCAGGCAATCAATGGATTTGGGTACCAAAACTCCCTGCTAAGCCACCTCTATAGAAGCCCAAATTATGTCCAAAGCAAAGAGGCGTAAGAGGAAACCTAAACGAAAATCCAAGTCTCGAACCAAAAATATTGGACTGATTGAGCCCCTCGCTATTGAAATCAAGAAACCAAACATGGCCTATCAAAAAGTAGATCCCCAGCTTGGCGTACTTAGCAAGGAGATAGCAGAGGTAACTATGAGCGTGCACAAGGTCCACTAGTGCCCAGGGAGCCTTTGATTTTCCAAGAGGATAATGAGCACCACAGGCATAACATTGCTCAAGATGAGGCTAATTGCTTAACAAAGCTAATGACAGAATCGCCTAACAATCACGAGAAAATCTCCCAACCAGTGTCAAAGCCACTTAGGAGTCCCAAGTCTCCTACATCCTCTTCCCCTAAACGGACACGGGAAGCACAACACTTGTCAAGTGCGGCTACTCGATCCCAATCTCTACCTACATCAGAGCTTCCAAATAACCAAGAGGTGGGACACGACACCCCCCTTAGCTCTCAACCTAAGGATATGCCTGTGCAATCCACCATGGCTAGCTCAACTGATACTCGATCTACGCAAGTGAATGCTCTAAGAGCAACAACCACTTCCAATTTCCCTAAGGACTTGACACCGCAATCCACCAATAGTAGCAAGTCCACTGAACTAGCTACTACTACTGCAAATCAAGGATCACAGCAGTCACAGCCCTTGGCCGTGACAAGGCCCCTTGCGGAACGTGTCCTTAGTGGTTTAGATGTGAAGGAGGTGTCACGACCTACCTCCTTAACAACTCCAGCACTTCCAAAGCGCCTAAAACCTGGGCTGGAGGAGTTAAGCACAAGGGAACAGGCGGAAGAGCTAGACTCCCCCAAAAGGGAGACAGTTGTACCCATGCAACCTGGTGCAACCTGGCAAGGCTACTCCGTAGGCCACCACTAGGTCCCATGAGGACCCTCTAGAGAAGGGAAATGCTGAGGCCTGACCAAGCACATCAATGGTCGATATAGCCCAGGGTCCTGAGATGTTAGATGCACCTACGTTGACCAAGAAAAAGAGGAGGAAATAAGGAAAACAACAACAGTTGCAGGTGGTTGTGGACCCCAAGAGCATTGAGACCAAGAGCGATGGAGAGCTGGGGAATAAAGCATCAAGTCCATCCACCAATGGACCCATTGATGTCTCTCCTAATAGCGGTGAAACCTTAGTCACATCCGTGTGCTCCGACAAATCAAAGCAGTTGTTACCATCAATGGCTGCTTGCGACACTCTATCCACTGACAATAGAACTCGCATTGACAAATCAAGAGTGGATACAATACTGTCACATGACGGGGTGACGAATTCGCACCAGTCACACCCAAGGAGAACCATGACGCAATAACGAAGCCTCAAGAGAAACATGGAAACCCTAAGAGCATGAGCAATCCTAACGTTGACCAATCTTGCTCATATAGGCCTGAACCCCCAGCTATGTTAAAGCCTAGACAAACTCCTAGAACCTTGCATGAGATGGCAACCGAGCAAGCCCTCGTTGAACATAGAAGTATCGCAGAATGCTTAGCTGAGTTGGATGCTAAGCTCAAGGTGTTCACACGATTCTACATCCTTGCGGACGTGGGCACAATCCCCAAGGAGCAGCTTGGAGATTACTTGCCCTTTCCTCTATCCTGAGAAGAGCAATAACATCTTAATGAGCACTACGACAGGCTCCTGCGTGAACGCATGCGACTCATCTCTGACGAGGAAGCCAACGAACTGCGCTTAACTGTCACATTCAATGATGTGCTTTGCCAACCAAATCTCTTAGAGATAGAGCAACTAAAGCGACTAACAGAGGGTCGAAGTCAATTTGAACAGCGTTGGTGTGAGAACCGCGTTGTAATGGCCAAACTAGGGGCTCAGATCATGACAGTCTCTGAGGAGCGATTGGCGAAATGGCGATCCCAAAGGGACCTAACCTATGTGGCACCAACTTCCCTTCGAGTGCTGATTGCCATTCGAGGTACAGACTTGGCTGAACCTAGCCAAGAAAACTCTCTATTTGATAAGGTTATCACTGAGGAGGAGCTACATGTTGCTAGTAGACTCGGACAAGGGTCCATGCTGCTCGATGCGGCAAAATATCTATCGGTACTAAGTAAGCTGCCACGAGTGCTGGATGCATGTGCCACGCTCCAGTACAATCCCGAGTTCTACAATTGGTTCTTATCCTCGTGAAGTGACATGGATTCATAAATATGTATATAAATAAACACTGTTTTTTGTGTCACCATGTATAAACAATATCAACACACACAAGTAATGATAGTCAAGTGCAGGGAGAAGAGTTGGGTCTAACAGGCTAAGCTTCTCAAGTCCTCCTCTCATCACGCATTTAAAAGCCGTGTGACCATCCCTACCTCCAAGTGAAGGGCACGCAACCCACATTACCGCCATAGGAAGCCTTGACCAACAACTCTGATGGTGTAGACAGGGTGGAGTCCCTTTATATACACCTTCTTCCCTTTTCGGTCTATTCTTCTAAGGAGGAGCCCTGCCTAAATCCATGACCGCCAGCTGACGTAACTCAGCGTGAACCAAGATCTGCTAATGACAGGAGGCTAAATATACATCAGGGGGGCCATCCCTCTACAACAACACTGCATGCCCCACCCCTCCCCTTCTCGTCCTATGCACTTGATAACCTGTACTATAATCCCTTACATATGAATGGTCTTATCATGTGACAAATCCTAATCCTTGATTCGCATCTTACAGGCCCCCCGCGAGGAAAACATGGAGAACCAAGGGCAGCTAGCTTGCAAGGACGCTCTCCGCAGTCGACGAGAACATGCAGCACATGCCCCTCCGTCGGTGCGCTACGTGCCCACTCTTAAAAGGTACGCCAAGAAACGCAGCCCCAAGCGACACCGTCTCGGACAAAGGCCGAAGAATCTGTGGGTTAGGGGAGCGGACGCTCAAGGAGGCGCACACAATGTGGCAACACCAGTGGCACAAACCCCCAATGTATGCTCGAGCACCAGGTGCTCAAAGGCAGGAAAGGCAGAGCGGGACAGGCAAGAATTTAATGAACTGTTCAAAGGTATTTTGGAAACGATGGCGGGCCGAGACTACACCATTCATGTCCCGGCCGACATGTTCCCTGCCCAACCCCATGGGAGCCCCACACCAGCAGAGCCCCAGTCGCCCGACCACCCAGACTCGCCCCGCCTCGTACAAATAGAGTAGCCCCATGTTGTATAAAGGCTTATCAAATGCTACCTGGCCAGGACTTTTTTCCTTTAAATGGTTCAGTGTCGACATGTTCCCCAATTGTATGAACTTTTCATATCTGCGTTTAATGTCTTGTAGCTCCCTCACCCACGGTCGTGGCGTCGTGTTGTAGCGCGTTGATAGCTCCACCCACCCACCGTGACATAGTCCCTTGCTGAGCCCCGGTGATCATGTAAATGCTTTCTATATATGAATATGACGTGAAGCCCTCAAGATGGGCCCTTGGGAAAACCATGTGCCGTGTTATGTGCCGTGTCTCGTTCCGTGACGTGTTGGGGTGCCCCGTGACATGTTGAGGGGTCGAAATGGCAAACTTGTGGAATGGGTCTAGTGCTGCCCCGGGGCCTAGATGGGGTCCCCAGGGGGTCCCGAGCGGGTCTCTGAGAGTTGGACCATCACACTTCACGTCTTTAGCAAAAGAAAAAGCTAATCGCAGGTGATAAATATCTAAGTCAACACCATAGAATTCAGATAAGTGATGTCTCCTTGCGTTGCACTGGTTTATTATAGTTACGGCATATACCATGCATGTACTCTCATGAAGTGACAAGTGGATGCAGGATGATACAAGTCTTTATGCGTAAGTGTTCAATGCCCGATCACCGCAAGACCATCAACCCCACAAAGAGCCACGGCAAAGCCACGCTGCCGAAAGCAAAAATCACCCTTCCCGACCGCCCACATCGCATGGCCCAAATCATATTCATGGGCTACGCTCTCTTTCTGGGTCAAGCTCTATAGTTGGCTCACGGCAGTCGTTACCTCAATTGTACCAACATCACGTGTGTCGCAAGGGGGTTTGCAATATCTCAAGTGTATCTCCCCATCTCAACAACTCCTTCTCTAACAACGAGGATAGGGCACAATCATCACTGTAATATCCATTTCCTGAGGCTTCGAAGCTTGACATTTTCCAACCTATTGAAAGGCTGATAGCCTCAACATATTGTAATGGTTGTACTCAGGCAAGTCCAAAAAAAAAAAGAACAGAACGAAAGAAAGAAAAGAAAGAAAAAATCACAAGAAAAAGAAACAAAAAAAAGAAGAAAGAAAGAAAGAAAAAAAAAGGAAGAAATGAACGAAAAGATAAGAAGCACCCACGATCATAGCACAGCACCTCGGGGTCCTCAAATTAGGTACGTCCAGTGACCTTGGTCAACTGGCTCTGTCCCTAGTCCCCTAGCCCTTTAGCATCACCCACAATTGTTCAAGGCACATCAAGGGCAGGACATACCTAGAGCTTGTCTTGCCTATGGTTAGACCTGTCACCCTGACCCACTTGCACAATTGTCTCTTGCAGTCTGCCTTAGTACCATTGGAATCAGTGGTGGTAAGCAACGCACGATTGGCCATGAAAAGTACACTGTCCTCATCAAGCAAGTCCAATAGCTTCCAGCTACCAAAAGTGCGGTGTCCCTGTTTTCAATTATGCTACATCGTGCAGTCACAATGCAAAGGATATCTCATATACATTCATGTGTACTTCTTCTCAACATGGACAACTTTGCTTCATCCACACATTGTTACAAGAAACTAGCCCATGGTCTTCTAACTACGTAATATCTAAGTATGCACGAGCACTTACATAGTATCTACACCGAAGTATATACACAATTTGGGTCCTCAAGTGCAGGACAATACTCTCAGCTTGCTTAGAGTTCGACCTGTCTCCCAAACTAATCAAATATGTCTTGTGCACGATAAGAAGACTAGCACTACCCCTTAGGGAGAGACCACACGACAGGTTTTCAAATTGCAGGTATTGAAGCCTCCAACGAAATTTCAATCGCTCTTTAGCGACACCCAACTCTGAATGCTTATCCCTTACCATCCGACAAGCCCGCAAAGAATCATCATGTGCAGAATTCCCAACAAACCTACACTTGTGCTGGCCATCAATGCAATCCCCAACACAGAACAGCCCTACCACCAACTCCAACAACCCTTCCACTAGCCACCTTGGCCACCAACAGGCCCCTAGGACCTTCTTTCACACCACCACCAACACTCCTCCACGGAAGCCACAGGCGTCCTTGTCACCCACGTCTTTGGTACATGCTACAGCCTGCTACCTGCAAAGGGTGAGTGCCATGGGACTGGCACTCATCTAGGAGGGGGGTAATGTTAACCCTCAAATGAACGAAGGTGGAAAATCCGGAAAAGCTAAAGCAGAAGATAAAGACAAAGACCAAGGAAAAGAGAAACAGAAAACAAAGGCGCACGAGGAAAAGCGCAAGTCAAAACTTTTGTAAAAGAATGCAAGTGCATCATGGTTTAATTCAAGGAGCGCCGGGCTCTCATCCATGCAATTTGTAAATGTAGATGGACAGTGGCCCGTGCCGGCAAAGTAAAAAGGGGAAAAGGGGATGACCGCCCAAAAGGGATTTAGGGTTTTGTATATAAAGTTGAAAAGTGAATGAGAAGCTCATTCTTGTGTGTGGCCAAAAGTAGCTCTCCTCTTCTTCTTCTTCTTCTTGCTTGCTTGAGCTTGTGCTTGAGAGAGGGAGTGTGAGAGTGTGAGGGAGTGAGTGTGTGAGGGTGAGGGACCGAGGAGGAGAAGCTCTCCATCTTCTCCTCTCTTCTTCTCTTCTCTTCTCTTCTCTTGTCTTGCTCACGGCAATGGAGCTTGGAGCGTGGAGCTTGAGGATGGAGCTTGCTTGAAGCTTGCACTTAGATCATGGAGCTACCGGAGTGCGCGGGAGAGGAGGTGACTCGAACGGCACGGAGGTAAGCTCACTACACCCGTAGATATGGATGGCGTGTCGGTTATGTGAGAGGTAAGCCATTAATGCTCAACTTGGAACGCTTGAAACAATAAGTGGTCCGTGGGTCTTGGCGGTTGAGTGAAAGCTCCCACACTTCCTCATTTGGCTCCTCCATGTAGTGGACCGGAGCATCACTTGGTGGATGAGTCACATAGGGACCAGGCGGTCTAGGTATACATGTAGGGTTTATATCCATTATAGGAACGGCTGATTTAACATTGTTAGGCACAGGAAGGGCCAATGGGGCCCCCCTTCCAAAGATTTGTTGGAGTCTGCTTGCTAGATATGACTGGCCATAGGGTTGTGAGTACGGGAGTCTTCTCGGTAATCTACAATGCGCAACGTCATGACCGAATCTACCGCAATTAGCACAAGGTCCTGACCTAGGATCTTGACACTCGGTTGGCAAGTAATTTCTGCCACAGTACACACATTGGACATGTGGGCCCATTGGTCGTCTCAACATATCCTGCACTTTGGCTATCTCCATTTTTACCTCAGTCAAATCTTGGTTTGTCTCAGTGGCTTTCCCTTTGTCCTGGGCTATTGGACCTGATCGTTCACTAGAGGCTAACGCTCTCTCTGAACTCCGCGAGTTGGTCTCTTCTGAATTTGAGCTCCTGGAGCTCCGCTCTTTCAGCTAGTCTACTCGAATGGCCTATTCAAACACCCTAGCTACCGAGTCTCGCTGCAAGCTCAAGTTGCCTGCCAAGGGCTTATACAGCTCCTTACTCCGTATTCCACTAATAAATATGGTGGACATTGCTCTTTCGGTAGGCCGTTCACCCACAGGGATTCTCTTGAGGGTGACATAGTTACGGATGTCCTCTTTCTCTTTCTGCTTGACATTCATCAGTCTCATTAGTAGATTGTCAGAGTATCCAAGCTCTGAGAATCTCTAGATGAAGAATTTGGAAAAATCCTGACTCGGCCCAACTCATCCAAGTTGCAGGGGCCAAGTGTGTCACTCGAACGGGCTGAGGGCCAAATGCAATTGTGGGCTGAGGAGATTCCCTCGGACGGCCGAGGGCCGAATAGTAACTAGTCCGAGTGGGATTGGACGGAGGGCCGAGTGGCCGAATAGTGACTAGTCCAAGTGGGGTTGGGCTGAGGGCTGAATGGGAAAGGGCCGAGTGGGTAGAATTGCAAATTGTGGGACGAGGGCCGATTCTGGGACTCGGCCCAGAATCACCGTCATTCGGATGGGCCGAGCCGTGCACGACAACGGCCGCGTCATGGATGATTTCGTTGAATCTAACAATCCGCACAACCACCAAGCGCACCACCTTCCAAATCACAACAAATACATAGCAGGGAGGTCCTAATGTACCTGAATCGCGTGAAGAACTCCCCAATGGCAAGGTCGAATCGAATCAATGCTAGAAACACACTCTCGCTCTCTCTCTCTCTCAATGTCAGGGTATAAAATGAGCTCTTCCTTGACCTATTGGCTCTTAAATCCCTTTTTGAGTAAGCTTTTGATGTCCCCAATCACTCACTTGCAGACATTAACATCCCAAGCATTCTTTTTTTCCATTTTTGCATGACTTGTGCCATGTTTTTTCCATTTTTGCATGACTTGTGCCATGTTTTGCCCTGTTTTGCCATGTTTTACAACAGCAAACCCTACACTTTTCCTATCCGGATTCCTAATTCTAACCTACTCTAAATGCAACAAAGGTCGAAGGCAAAAAATTGAAATGATTTCTCCATCTTTTCCAATCATCAAACCAACAAAATAACCCAAAATACTTACTTGTTTCAAAGATCAGAAACTCCAAACTTCCTACCTACCTCAAGCTCCGGTTCATGGATGAATCCCTTACTTCGAGGCTCGATATAAGGCATGCGAGTGCTCAAGCTTGAATCCATTGGTCCCGACAACAAAATCAAAATGTAGGAGCTTTCGCTCAACCGCCAAGACCCAGAACCGCTAGCGTTCCAAGCGAGCTCTCATGGCTATCTCTCACCTAGCCGATGCATCATCGATCCTCTCATGGTGTAGTGAGCTTACCTTGATGCCGAAATGAGTTGCCTCCTCCTTCACACAAGCCGATAGTTCAAGCATCCTAGATGCTAGCTCAAGCCTCCTCCATCTCCAAGCTCCATCCACCATAGCCGCGTGCGAGACAAGAGAAGAGAAGAAAAGAGAGAAGAAGAGAGAGGAGGAGATGGTGAGGAACCTCACCCTCTTGATCCCTCACTCCCACACACTCACTCACTCTCCCTCCCTCAAGAGCACACATAAGCGAGATGAAGAGAAGAAGACAAGAAGAGAGGACTCTTGTTAGCCACACACCAAAGAATGAGCTTCCATTTACTTTTTCAACTTTATATATACAAACCTTAAAACCCCATGGGCGCCCATCCATTTTTACATAATCGGCCATTGTGGCAAGGTCCCTTTTTCTAATTCCCTCTTCTTGCTTCATGCCCTAAGCCTATACCCATCTATTCTTTTACAAGTGGCACAAGAGGGAGCCTGTACTCTTTTACAAGAGTTTTTAGAGTTTTTGAGGCTCCTTTCCTTTAAAATTGCTCTTTTTGCCTCAGTTTAGCTTTAGAGGTTGCCTCTACACCTTTGCTCTTTTTCCTCTTTTTTTTCGCTTTTTCCTTCATTTTTCCACCATTTCAATTTGAGGTTGACATACCATAAGATAAATCAATGACAATAGTTGTAACTTTAGGAATGCCATAGTTTCACATTACACATGAATGGCTATACCATGTGCAATCATAGGTGCAAAGAGAAATCCACATAAAATTTTGTAATTAAACTCATACATGATAGATGGACACATGGTTTCGACCATCCATTGGTTAAATAAGCTAAGGCCTAAACATCTTACACTTATTATCCAACCTGTGTAATAAGTAGAACCAAGAAAAAGATCAAGATTATTTGCACGTGACAAAGTGCATACAATGGTAAAAGCATATAATTCTAGCTAGTGGTGTGTTGCAATTTTATATAAGAATTGAATCAAAAAAAAATTATTGGCCAAATGCAATCACTAAAATTTGAAGAGCGGGATCATACAAAAAGTACAAATATTATTTCTTATGAAACCAATAAAATAATATTTAAGAATGACTAATTGATTACCACCTTGGATTGGCAATGTATTTATGAAATGCATCCAAAATTTTATAAAAACTTTGATTATGCCCAAATGATGGGTAAGATTGAGTAGTTCAATTTTGTTCCACCTAAGGCTTGAGCTACTAAGGCTCAATTTAAGTCAATTTTGTTCCACCTACAAGTGCCTAAGTAGCATTTGGGTAGGAATGTCTCATGCAAAAGATTCCCTCTTATGGCAACATGTAACAAGGGGGTCTCTAGTTAAGAAAGGATAATTACATAGTTGGTCCTATGATGGAGAAGAAATCCATACGAGTACAATGTGACAAGCATCGAGGGCCTAGAAATTATGGGCTAGTTATTGCTCTAAAGAACAGAGCAATAATTGAGTAGGAATCCAATGTAAAAAGTAGTAATTAGTAATATAAATGTTTTGAAAGGACTGTGTTTGTTGCTTTCATGTTATGCTTAAAGAAGACATAAAACGAATCTAGTGATAAGGATTAAGGAAGTTTCTTTTAAATGTCAATAGTGTATTAGAATATTATGTTTAGAAAACCAAAGTAAACCACATTCAAATGGAAAGCGAGTGATCTTCTTTCAATGGAAAATGATCAATGGCTAGGTGGATCCTATAAGTCTTGCACTTTTCTCATATGGAAATTTTAGAATAAGAGTTGAACGCCAACTTTTTCTACGGTTTGGTCTTAAATCCCGATTATGCTCCATTTTAGGGGAATGGAGATGAGATTTTTCCTTACATGCAAAGGGATAGAGTTCAACTCTCATTTGTCTCTTACTCATCATGAACCAAGTGCAATGATTGGCCCACTCTTTGTCTCAATGGATTACAATGTGATCGTCCTAAGTGACTGAGTGCTAGAATATTGTTAGAGATTGTTAGGTATTTAGGAACCTTCAGGTCAATCCTCATGGATTGAGGCCAAATGCTTCACTACAAGGTAGATTCAATGTTGCCCAATCAAATCAAAATTTGATTATTCCTATGGAGTGTAGACAACGATAATAGGCATAGATCCTAAAAGACTACCAAGTGTTACATTCCCTAATCAAGTGGTGGCTATGTATACTTGGTATCAGAGTGATATCTAATATTCATACAATAAAGTATTGACAAATTTATAGAAACTAAATTAACAAAAAAATTTAACTTAAGAAACCAAGTTATACTACTAAAAGTCTATTAGACTACCAATAGGGTTCATGTTGTTCTTGGACATGATCCTAGAAGAAATACGGGTTATGCACTATTGTAAGAGTGATTCTTTATACATAGATAGGATCAAGGGACAGATTGATGCAATAATAACTCAAGGGTAATCGATCATCGATAAATAAATTGGTTATTAGCTTTGTATTGAGGATCTCAAAAGAGTTATGTTGCTTACTACTAGAAGTGTGTGTAGATGGAGCTGGGAGCGATCCCAGAGCTACTTCCTATAGTCTGGCGAGTAGGAAATCAATGTAACATCTTCTTAAGGGAGGAAATTTTCCACACTATGGAAAATATCTTTCTTCTTTGAGCTTATCAATTCAACCTGAGCGTTGGACCTTATACCAAGGATGGGTATGGTCATCAACTTATTTCTTTATCTATGCCAATCATACAAGCAGCCTAGAGAATACAATCTATGGAGGTTGTGCTTGGTAGAGATGCTTAATTTAGTCAGGCTTTACATATTTCATTGAAGTAGCCAAAATCAAATGGTTCACATTGAAGGCAAAACGATGACCCTAAACCAATGGATTTATTGTTGTATCACCAAGGTCATCAAACCAATTCATGTTATTGCGGCTTGCCAATCTTGTATAAATAATTATGGGATTGAAGAACTCCCCAACCTTCATGATAGTTATCTAGCCCTAAACACATAGAAGAAACCTTCTACATACACCACTAGAACATTAGCTCCAATCCATGACTGAGGATATATAAATATCCAAGAAAATTCATTGTCAAAAAAGTTGAAATCTTGTACAAACTTCCTCTTTGAAATTGTAGTATGAGACGGCCTTGTAATTCTACCATATTGGCAGCAATGATGTTATGCTAAAATAAATCAAATAGTTGATGCATATAATGAAGCTCTCCATGAAAGCAAACACCTTCGATTATGAATATGGTTCTTTTAGGTTCCTTCAATCAATCTTTTAGGTTCCTTTGATCGAAATACCCTTAGTGGCTACCCCACCTGTCACCACTAGCTTGTCACTGCCTACAGTATTAAACATCACCAATGCTAAATAATAACATCTAATGCCAAGTCATTTTCTAGTCTCATAGAACCTATCATGCTACAATAGGAATGAAACCAATCCCTATGTAGGATAACGCATAAATAAGCCCCCAAATCAAGTAGTCAACACTGAAAAAGTAGACAAGGCATCACCCAACTGATAGCATCAAGAGAAGAAGCTACCAAGATGTAATCATCATCAAAATCAAGCTCCACAGCATTTATCTCCTCAATTTTCATGCTAGAATTACTAGGAACAATTCTACGATCATCAAACCTTTTCTACACTTTACCCTTGTCTTTCTCTTTCATCGCAAATCTTATGGCATTATAGCCGAATATAATCTTGCTTCCAACAATAATGACATGTGAGAGAGGCCTTACAACCACATGACTTACTGTGAGTCTACCATAGTGGTCATTTGAAAACAAACAAAAGGGGAGAGAGGTAAAGAAACTAAGAGCACACACACAAAGGCAATGGAGACTTGAGCACACAAAGAGATAAGGCTAAAATCTTCTTCTCCTTGTCCTTTTTTCTTCTTATCTCACACAAAAGAACTAATTATACAACATGATAAAAGACTAATATGAAAGTACCATAACATATGTACATGCTATCACTAGTGTGAACCTGCTGTGAAGGAAAGAAGAGGTGGCATAATGAATGTTCCATAACCAAGGATAGATTACATGGGTGTAATCTAGCATTAGAATCGCTAGTGTATGCTCATATTGGTCTTCTAACATGCTATGAATAATATCATTCCATATCACCAAGATACGTAGTGGATGCCAGCTCATGTAGAGCTCAATATCTCATCATTACTGCTCTTACCATCATGTCAGCCCCTAATAGTCAATGCATGAGATGTAGGGACTATATCCATAGTCTTTCTATTTATCTCTTTTGTGCTTAAGGCACCCTCAACATCTTGGAGCTTTAAACCATCCTTAGGCATATTAGCACACATGGCAATTTAGAAAGTGTTCCATGACTTGAGAAGTGTCACAAGCAAGAACAAGGGAGGGAGATTATCCTTGAACTCAATGCCCTGTTGAAATCAACTAGTTGAAAATCGAGTGGAACTTATTCAAATGTGTGGTCACACTAATCCCTTTCTTTATGCAAAGGTCCATGAGATGTTTTAATCAATACATCTATGAAGCATGACTTTACTTGTTATAAAGATAGCATAACTTTTCCCATAATTGCCAAGCATTAACTTCAGGTGCTATAACATTGAAATAAAACTGTTTAGACGATGATAATATAAAAGTGAATTTACGTAGCTCATCCAACTCATCCCAAGTATCCCGATCAATGCCTTCGGGCTTTACACTATTAGTTTTCAAAGGGCTAGCTTGCTTCTTTTGAACCAATGCTTTTCCTATCTACATCTTCCAATAGGTGAAATTTGTGCAATCAAGCTTCTCAATATTGAAAATAGCACTCTCATTCAAAGAACTAGCCACCATAATAACAGTGTACTAATGTAAAATCAAAGAGAATGGGCTGTTGTAAATAACTACAAATCTTCCCCCAAAACTTAGTCAAAACAAGGGGAAAACAAGAGGAAATACCAAAGTATAGAGCTGTCTACGAATTGCAAGCAATAGACTACCAAAGTATAATGACTACTCTCTAACACAATATTGAAAACTGTAATTACAACAATGTTGAAATAAAGACAATAGTATATGTCAATCCAACTATGGGCAAATAGCCAAGAAAGCAAGCTCCCACTACCAAGGATGTCTACAAAGAGTGCACCTAATAGTGACTAAGCATAGACCACTGGTACCAAAGACTATTGTGAATTCAAAGTGTCAATACACCATACATCCCATAAGCATATAATCATTGACAAACTACTCACATAGAGGAAGGTGCCAATGTCCAAAGCATACAAAATCAAATCAGCCCACAAGCAGAGGTAATTGCATCCAATAGTATAGAAAAGAGCATATACATGAACCAAGGGTCCCATTATCTCAACAAACCAAATTCTGTTAAGTAAGTATAAGTATCTCCCACTAGAAGCAAATCCCAAATGCAAAGTAAGCAAGGCAAGCTCAAGACATATACATCAAAGCATTCAAGAAGCCCAAGTGTATCATAAATACATCCTGGAGCATAAGTGTCCAATGAAGCTTCAATGCCTGTAAGTGAGTAAAAATGGAAGCTCAAAGCAACTAACCAAACCCCAAATACATCAAATGTAGCTTAAATCCAAGTTTCAAAGTATGTCATAACCATATCCATGCTCATACATCAATGCTAGATATTACCATAGACATGTAGCATACCCAAAATACCATTGTAAACGCCCCGAACAACGTAGTATGCTTAACAATTATGATATTCGCTTGTTTTCAAGATTTAATACAAAAGAGAATGAACACTTAAAGCTGAAAATAAAAATTGCTCACAAAATTACAGCCATGAAAATGTAAAAGTAATGGAGACAAAATTGAGGATTGAAGATGGGCAACCCCCCCCCCCCCCCCCCGAAGGAATGTATTTCTGCTCAACCCAAGTCCCTTAGGGAAGAGCTCAGTTACAATCAACCTGAGAGTGAGAAGAAGTAATTCTCACTCTCACAAGATCATGCAAAGATGTACAAACACACATGCATTATCTATTATGCAATGATAAGAACTGATTTCTTTACAGTATGAGAGAAGAAAAAGGGGAATTCAGCCTTTCTCCATCGTTGATCAGCAGTACATGGATAGAGCTTACTTCTTGTAGCTAAAATGGAAGAAAGAGCTCAAGAAGGAGGTGCTGTAATGAATTTACAGGCTTGCTATCTTGTAAAACAACAGTGATAGAAGAGGGAATATGGAGGAATTTGATAATGGAGAAGTGGGGGATGATGATGGGGATGGATGGGGCCAGTTTCTGGCTATCTGTGGGTGCTGTACATGATTTTACAGCAAAGAAAAATGATGATGAATGAAGAAAAACGAGCTCTTATTTATAGGAGAGGGGAGAGCTAGTACAAAAGGGGAAAGTGGAGTAGCACAAGACAAGTGTCCAGCCACATGTCATGAGATGTGACAAGTGGTGGGACACTTGGAAACTTGTGTGACAAGTGTCTTGACACTTGTCTCTTCTCTATGGCCTTCCTTTTTGGGTTGAATACTGTCAAGAATAGAAACAACCAAATTTAGTAAGCATAGTCAGAGTACAGAACTTATTATTTTTAGAATGACATCCCTATTTTTTAGGACTAGTATTTTTAGGCTAATTCGAGGCTCCTAAAATTTAGGAACCTCCTAAAATTTAGGGACCCCCCCAATATGGGTATCATATGAAAGCTTTTTCCGTGTACATCGCAAAAATGGTATCCGAATCTTCATGTGACTTTCCTATGCAAAGAAATGTGCATTTCAAGCTTTCAGCCCACACATGCACATTATACAAGCATTTCATGATCATGCCATCTTGTTGATTGTAACTGTCTGTTCTGGTGGATCTAGTCCACACTTCAAGGCATCAATCCTTTCTATGTGCGAGTCTAACCCTGATATGCGTGAGTTCTAGTCACAGGCGCCCAATCGGGTCATATAGGTGGAAGTGTGAACTATCTTTTCTCTAACCCACCGCGTGGGTCCACCATAACCTGTGACCACTCATCAGTGGCCAGCTCCAATGCACTTTTCTTTATATCTAATTAGTGCAAAGGAAATAAATTTAATAAATCATTATATAGACAAATTAATGCAAAAGGATACAAATTCTGTTTCTATAGAGTTGTGACAGCCCTCTGGCTTTTATTCAGCTGTCCTCAGCTGAAAAGCTTCTTGATATTGCTGTAGAATATTTGGGTAATCCTTCATGAATTTTTCATCTACCCACTGTGCATCTGTTGTGGGTAGATTCTTGAATTTTAGTAAGAATTTTCTTGTCACAAGGCCACTTCTCGTGGTTCAATCCTTGAGAAACAAAATCTTTTCAGGTTCCAAGAGTTGCTCTGTTTCTTCAACTTCTGGGGGATCTTCAGTAATGGGTTCCTTTGGTTCTGGTCCTATGTAAGGTTTTAGCAAACTTACATGAAAAGCGTTGTGTATTTTCCAATGAGCAGGAAGCTCAAGTCGATAAGAAACTTCATTTATTTTCTCAATCACTTTGAAGGGTCCAAAATATCTACTGGAGAGCTTTGGAAAAGATGAATTTTGACCAGAACCTTGTTTGAGCCTGCTTTTATCAAACTTTAGCAAGACATATTGACCTTTTTCAAAAGCCAAAGGTCTTCTTCGTTTATCTGCTTGCTTCTTTTGTCGCTCTTGAGCAACTTTGATAGTGGCTCGAACTTGATCCATTGTGGTTTTTAAATCTGAAGCAAACTCATCAGCAGCAAAAATCTTATCTTTAGTGCGAATAATTGGAGGAGGAATCACTTTACCCTGTACTATTTCATTTGGAGCTTTCCCTGTGGATGAGTGCACTGTATTGTTGTAAGCAAACTCCAATAATGGAAGATATTTCTCCCATTGTGACTTATGTTCACTAACATAAGCTTTCAACATATCCAAAAGAGTGAGATTCATCACCTCTGTTTGGCCGTCAGTTTGAGGATGAAAAGCTGAGGAGAACTTTAAAGTGGTTCCCATATTCTCAAATAAAGCACGCCAAAAGTTACTTGTGAATTTGGAGTCTCTATCTAAAATTATCTCAGAAGGCATACCATGTAATCTGAAGATATGTTGGATGAAAAGTCTTGCAGCTTGTGCGGATTTCAATGTTTTATGACATGGAATAAAATGTGATTGTTTGCTGAATCTATCAATTATGACCCAAATCATATCATGACCTTGAGGTGTTTTTGGAATACCTGAGATGAAATCCATTGTGATAGATTCCCATGGATCTTTAGGCACTGGAAGAGGTTGCAACAATCCTGGAATCTTCTGCCTATCATATTTGGATTTTTGGCATACCAGACAAGCCTCAATGAAGTTATGTGTATCTTTTCGTAATGTTGGCCAATAAAAGTAGCGCTCAATTGCACTTAGAGTGGCTACCCTCCCTCTATGCCCTGCATAAGGGGGTTCATGACTTTCTTTAAGCACCTTTTGTCGAACAGGAAGAGTGACACAAAGGCGATTGTTCATGAGAAGGTAACCGTCCTTGATGGAATAATCTGGATGAGAACCTCCTTGCTGTAAATTTGACCAAATTGCTGCAAAATCAGTATCTTCATCATAAGTATTCTTCATCGTTTGAAAATCTTCATGATGAGCCACTGTAATAGTTGCAATGCGAGGCACTCTAGAAAGTGCATCAGCAACTACATTTTGTTTCCCTGGAGTGTACATAATTTGAAAATGAAACATAGACAAGAAATTTTCCCATCTTGCATGTTTCTCCTGCAAATGCTTTTGAGTCTTGAAATACTTCAAGCTTTGATGATCGGTTTTAATAAGGAATTCATTGCCTAAAAGATAATGTTTCCATATCTTTAAAGCATGAACCACTGCTAAGAGCTCCTTTTCATAAATGTCATACCTTTTCTCCACATCATTTAGACGGCGGCTTTCAAAGGCTACAACATGGCCTTCTTGATTTAGCACTGCACCAATACAATCACCGCAAGCATCTGCTTCCACCACAAATGGTTTTACCAGATCTGGAATGATAAGAACAGGTCCAGAAGTAAGAGCTGCTTTCAGCCTTGTGAAGGCTGCCTTCTCTTTTTCCTTCCATTGGAAAGAGATCTTCTTCTTTGTAAGGTCATGAAGTGGAGAAGCCATATGTGCAAAATGCTTGATGAAGCGGCGGTAATAAGAACATAAGCCAAGAAACGATCTCACCTCATGTACATCACGAAGATGAGGCCATTCTTGGATTATCCTGATCTTTTCAGGATCCATCTGAATCCCTTCAGAAGAGATGACATGCCCAAGGTAATTTATTTTATGCATGAAAAATTCACTCTTTTTACCATTTACCAAGAGTTGATTTTGTTGTAGTAATTGTAGAACAATTTCCAAGTGTTGATGATGCTCCTCTTCATTCTTGCTAAAGACAAGAATATCATCAAAGAAAGTACCGACATATTGTCGATGCTCTCTAAAGATGCGCTCCATCATTCGATTAAAGGTGGCTGGTGCATTGGTTAATCCGAAAGGAACCACCAAGAATTCATAAAGACCGTATGAAGTGCGGAAAGTAGTTTTGTGTACATCTTGTGGTATTACCCTAATTTGATGATAACCACTCTTTAGATCAATGCGGCTGAAAACCTTTGAGCCTCCAAGACGATCCAAAATGTCGTCAATTCTAGGAATAGGAAACCGATTCTTCACAGTGATTTTGTTGAGGGCTCGATAATCAATGCACATCCTGAATGTGCCATCTTTCTTTTGAACAAGAAGAACTGGTGAACAAAATGGTGAGCTACTTGGCCTAATTAGCCCACGGTTGAGTAGGTCTTCGACACTTGCTTTCTGATTTCTTCTTGTTGAGGACGGCTCACACGGTATGGTGCTATATTAGGAGGAGAACTGCCCGGGATAATATCAATATGATGGTCTTCTGGCCTTTCTGGGGGAAGCTGATAAGGAAGATCTTCCGAAAAACAATCTTTATACTTTTCCAAGAGCTGAAGTTGCTCTTGGTTTTCAGCATTCATATTATCTTTTACATCAGTGACATAAAGCAGACAACATTGAACACAATCCTTAATTGCTCTAGAGACTTGCATATGGCTTACCATAGGTATGGTGTCTCCAGAAACTCCAGCTTGGATCTCGTACTTCTTGCCTTTGTTGGTGAGTTCTACCTTCTTTTTCTGAGAGAAGATGGTTGAATCTACTCTATGATTCCAGGGCATGCCAAGAATCACATCGCAACCATCAAGGTCTCCGATACAGAAGGTATCTTCGTCACTGTAGCCTTGAATTTGAAACTTGAGCTTGCCAATGTAGGGTATCACAGTCTTTACTGTGTCACCTTCATCAGCATTTAAAGCTTGGCGAACTTCTGCCGGAGTGTCCATCTCTTCATTCTTTAATCCAAGCTCTTTAGCTAATTGCAAGGAAATGATATTTTCATTCGCCCCAAGATCTATCAAGCATAGTGCTTGCTTACCTTGTAACTGTCCCCAAGCTTTTAATAATTTGTGCGTCTCTGGAGTGTGAGTTGTGTTTGCAACTACATCACTGATCGCATTGATTTTCACTGGCGACTTAGGCTTGTTGTCAGAAACCTTGCTTTGTCCCTTGTTTGGACATTGCTTCGCTATGTGGCCTATTTGTCCACATTTAAAGCACTTCCCTTCTTTCATGAAGCGTTGCTTTTCTTCTTCGGAAAATTGCTTTGCTTGTGGGTATAGATTGGAGCGAAATTGAGGAGCATTAGGAGGTGCATAGGGCTTCATCTTCTTTTGATTTGATGGTGGCTGCTTTTACCACTGTTTTTGTCCTTCATTTGGGGCTGAATACTCCTCATCATCAGCTACTCTCTTCTTATCATTCTTTTGGAATGATTTGTTGCCATTGTGCTCCATTTCCCATGTCTCAGCATGGTCAATGAGTTCCCTAAGACTAGAACAATGATAATGATTAAGAGCAGTACGAAGTTTAAAATGCAAACCTCCTTGAAACTTCCTAAGCTTTTCCGAACTGCTAATCTTCTTGAAATGTTGGACCTTCAAAAGTAGCTCCCAAAATCTCTTGGTATAGTCACCAAGTGACTCATTTTTCCTTTGCCAAAGCCGATCCCATTCCATTTTTACATCTCTTTTGAAATGAACAGGAAGAAATTGGCTTTGTATCAGGCGAACAAAGGACCGCCATGATTTTGGGGTAGCATGATCATATTCCAACCCCGTCCACCAAGTATGGGCTAAGTCGGTTAAATGTAAAGCTGCAAACTTAATCTTTTCTTTTTCTTTATACTTGTCACGACCATACAAAATTTGAAATTGACGAATAAACTTCAGAAGAAGATCAGGATTTCGGGAACCATCATACATACTGAACTTTATCTTCTTTTCAAGTTGAGATAGTGACTTAGTCTTCTTCTTCTTCTTATGCCTTCGTCCATGCTCGGATCTTGAGGTTGAAGATGATGAAGTGCTTGATGGGGATGGAGATGGAGACGAGGGTGAAGAATGTCGACGCCTTTGACGATGATGAGGTCTTCCACGAGAAGGGTGTGACTCTTCATTACTAGAAGAGGATCCATCAGAATAGGCGCCAGATGACTTTGAAGAAGAGGATGAGCTTCGACGCGATCTCTTTCTTTGTCTTGAAGTAGAATGGGACTGCCTCTTAGAAGTAGTTGGACTTCTTGATCGGCTCCTTTCATTGGTATGGCTTTGTCTCCTTGAAGTAGAGGGGCTTCTTTCCTTGAATTCTTTGGGATTCTCAACTTTTTCTAGTTTGAGAAGTTGCTCACGAATTTGCTGATTCTCCTCTCTAAGACTTTGAATGGCTTGAAGGATAGCACTCGATTGATCCATTGAGACTAAAGAAAAAAAATATATGCTCAAGCACTCAATGCAAGGGCTGAAAACAAACAAACTTATAGTTGTAAGCACTACCAGTGTTGGGGGTGAGGACCGAGCCAAAGCTCTGATACCACTGTAAACGCCCCGAACAACGTAGTATGCTTAACAATTATGATATTCGCTTGTTTTCGAGATTTAATATAAAAGAGAATGAACACTTAAAGCTGAAAATAAAAATTGCTCACAAAATTACAGCCATGAAAATGTAAAAGTAATGGAGACAAAATTGAGGATTGAAGATGGGCAACCCCCCCCCCCCCCCCCGAAGGAATGTATTTCTGCTCAACCCAAGTCCCTTAGGGAAGAGCTCAGTTACAATCAACCTGAGAGTGAGAAGAAGTAATTCTCACTCTCACAAGATCATGCAAAGATGTACAAACACACATGCATTATCTATTATGCAATGATAAGAACTGATTTCTTTACAGTATGAGAGAAGAAAAAGGGGAATTCAGCCTTTCTCCATCGTTGATCAGCAGTACATGGATAGAGCTTGCTTCTTGTAGCTAAAATGGAAGAAAGAGCTCAAGAAGGAGGTGCTGTAATGAATTTACAGGCTTGCTATCTTGTAAAACAACAGTGATAGAAGAGGGAATATGGAGGAATTTGATAATGGAGAAGTGGGGGATGATGATGGGGATGGATGGGGCCAGTTTCTGGCTATCTGTGGGTGCTGTACATGATTTTACAGCAAAGAAAAATGATGATGAATGAAGAAAAACGAGCTCTTATTTATAGGAGAGGGGAGAGCTAGTACAAAAGGGGAAAGTGGAGTAGCACAAGACAAGTGTCCAGCCACATGTCATGAGATGTGACAAGTGGTGGGACACTTGGAAACTTGTGTGACAAGTGTCTTGACACTTGTCTCTTCTCTATGGCCTTCCTTTTTGGGTTGAATACTGTCAAGAATAGAAACAACCAAATTTAGTAAGCACAGTCAGAGTACAGAACTTACTATTTTTAGAATGACATCCCTATTTTTTAGGACTAGTATTTTTAGGCTAATTCGAGGCTCCTAAAATTTAGGGACCTCCTAAAATTTAGGGACCCCCCCAATATGGGTATCATATGAAAGCTTTTTCCGTGTACATCGCAAAAATGGTATCCGAATCTTCATGTGACTTTCCTATGCAAAGAAATGTGCATTTCAAGCTTTCAGCCCACACATGCACATTATACAAGCATTTCATGATCATGCCATCTTGTTGATTGTAACTGTCTGTTCTGGTGGATCTAGCCCACACTTCAAGGCATCAATCCTTTCTATGTGCGAGTCTAACCCTGATATGCGTGAGTTCTAGTCACAGGCGCCCAATCGGGTCATATAGGTGGAAGTGTGAACTATCTTTTCTCTAACCCACCGCGTGGGTCCACCATAACCTGTGACCACTCATCAGTGGCCAGCTCCAATGCACTTTTCTTTATATCTAATTAGTGCAAAGGAAATAAATTTAATAAATCATTATATAGACAAATTAATGCAAAAGGATACAAATTCTGTTTCTATAGAGTTGTGACAACCATATAGGCACAATATGTAGTCAAAGCACGAAGCTCATTGTTGTATGCTTGTCGTACAAACAGTTATGACAGCAATAAACCTCTACAAAACTAAGCTAATCAAGCCCTAAACAATCCAAGTAACATCCCAAATCATAATCATAACATTCTATCACCAAAATAGCATCCTCAAAGCACCAAAGATGCATTATGGAATTTATTATTTGTTGTCCAAACTAGAACTATTTTGTTTAGTGTAAAAAAAGAGTTGGGAAATGCATAGAATCAACACACTAAGTACTCAAATCTATAGCTCTGATTGCACTCTTCATTTTTAGCTATAGGAAACCTAAATCCGATATCATATACGAAAGTTATGGCCAAAATATAAAAGTGTTATTAAGTTGCCATAGCTATCCATGACTTTTATAGCATGCTCTATATCCACTCAAAATGGATAGAATGGTTGCTCCTCAACTCAATAAGTACTCAACAAGGCTCAAATGAGCCTTGGGAAGCTCCTTGACAAGCGGCAAGCAAGCTAGAATAAGCAAGAAGAAAAGACTCAATGCATACCTTGGAAGGAAAAAATATTAGCCGCCATGAAACTTTAAGTTGAAGCTTTAAATCCGAGCTAAAGAAAAGGATGAAGAAGCTCCTTGAATGGTTGGCTCTCATACTAGTTGAAAGATAGAGCCTAAGTGGAAGCAAACAAGTGAAAGCATGAGCAAAGCAAGAGCTATGGCAAATGGAACAAGAGAGAAACAATCACAATGTGTGACCGAGGCCTTCCCTTATTCAATAGTCACTAAAAGAATAAAAAATAAAGTGACAATGATGGGTGCTCGCCACTTACAATGTACAGGTGTGCATATCCCACCATCTGCAATGTATAGGTGTGCAAGTACTGTAAGTGTAGTGAATATATAGGTAATATATAGGTAGCATGGGCACATGAGCCTTTACCCCCAACAATCTCTTGATTTGACTATCCCCTCGAGATCGTGAGTGACCAAGGTATGCACTTTATCAATGAAGTGATCACTCATCTATTAACCACATTCATGATCATTCATTGAAAGTCATCTTCTTACTATCATCAGGTAAATGGTCAAGCGAAAGCTGTGAATAGAAGCTCAAACAACGTAAAAATATGACTTTCAATGAATGACTATGAATGTGGGCAATAGATGAGTGATCGCTTCATTGATAAAGTGCATCAAGTAAATAGTCAAGTAAAAATTTTGAATAAAATCTCATCTATTGTCCACATTCATGGGGTCATTCCATTGAAAGTCTTCTTATTATCATTAGGAAGCTGGCCAAGCTAAAGCTGTGAATAAATGACTAATAAAAAGTCTAGTTGTTACAAGCATGTCAAACAATGAGACTTTGAGAAGGGTGACCTAGTGTTGCTCTACTCCATTAAGGGCCATAAACAAACAAAATGAAGTTTAGTGGTCTTGAACCCTTCTTGTGTACAACAAATTGACAAAGCAAGTAATGTGGACCTTGAGACACTAGAAGAAGGTGAAGGCATTGGATTTTTAAATGGAAGTCATATCAAAAAATACTATCTGCTAGTGCACCCTCTGCATGAACCACGAATGATGCTACCACCGATCACCGTACATGCTGTGAAAATCACAAAAATTGACCCCAAAGTTGATGAACGTGTATCACTAACTTACCTTAGGGTCAAGCTTGTTGCTAAAAGAGAACATGCCATTGATGCTCTAATAGATGAGAGGGTTGATTGCAGTATCATGACACATGAAAATTGGAATAAAATTAGACAACTCCACAAAAATTGACCATTGTAAAAGCCAATATATATGAGGGCACACCTTACACCCTCCTAGGAAAATACAAAGTTGTGATAACTATTGAGATTGAGAACCTTCCCACAATATTATAAACCACTTGTCCCATGTTGAATGCCATGAGTGATGGGACTACTGTACTAGAGGTTATAGCTCCTCCCCAGATAGGTGCACTTGACATGTCTCCTCTTCCATCAAAATCCACTCCATACTTGAAAAGCTCATCCACCTTTGTGAGCATTATCAAGGCTTCTCCTTCATGAGGCCTGTGGAAATTTACCATCTGCTTCAAAGAGTACTCACTGATGATATCGTAGTTGAGAACAACGAATGGATCCCCTAACCCATCTACAAGTTTGTCTCTAGCTAATAGCAAAGGGCATGTTGTGTCCATGGGCTCATATTTGTCGTCATTCATGTAATGAATGCCTCTCCAAAAAAAATTTAAGTGTTATTTTTCTTGTACCACAATGATCAAAATGTTCCAACCGAGGTCATCAAGGAACCCCATATCTTCACTAAAGACATATGGCCATTCCTTTGATCCTTGAGTCTTCAAAAATATTTTTCCATGTTCAAACATATATGCTTTGTTGCAATGCAAAGTGTCCTAGCAAGAATATGCTTTGCTATAGAACTTTGTGCCCAACCATACATAATTTGAGAGAATATGCAATGTTGGATCCATGCTATACAACCAATCAAGCAATGTTTCCATATCAAAATATGGATGCACTGGAGAAATTGTGCCTAGCCTATCTATATGTGCTCATGCATCATGCAAAATGCAAACACGGTTCCTTGATTAGAATCAATCCTTAACCTCACCTCTCAACACATAGTGAGAAAATGTCATATTTAGTTCCACCCACCCTAAATCTCTCTATTGCTCAAGAAAAATGATGATCCTCAAGATGTTGACCAAGAAAATAACCCTTCTCACAACTAGCTGCATCCTTCACAACCCTCAAACTCACCCAACCACCTTTCCCACTCAACAAGAGGTTGGTGATGAATTTCCCAACTCTCATGCGTGCAAAAAGTGTGTGTGTACAATGAAATGTACTCTCTCAAGTGCACATGCATCTAAGATTTACTACATATAGCTACAATAGGCCTCATGTTGTGCTAGTGCTCAACAATGGTGCAAAACATGCATAAACCCAACCTATGGCATGGAAGTATTTTAAAAAATGAAGAGATGACCCCCAAGTGTAGTGAATCAAGAAGTGCAACATGAAGTTCTTGTGAACCCAAAATCCCCTGTGATGTGTAAAAGAGCCGACAAGAAAATTGACTTGTTCTACGATGTCTAGTAACTACTAGTAAACTCTAGCTCTAACCTGTCCAAACAAACTCCAATCTCGACCAAGGCTGTCAAGTTTCCACACTCAACAAGTCAAACAAAATAAGAAAAACAAAACCTAAGCTAGACAAACACAAAAAATCCAATTACAAATCAATAAAACAATCAATCACACATACAACCAAGCTAACAAGAATCAAACCTAACTATAGTTTTTCTAGGGGCTTCGCATTTTCGCAAAAACGCTTGACATATTTAGCCCTCCCCCTAGTCTACAAACATTCATGTGCAGCACTTGTTCTCATAAAATGATGTGACATTTATGAGCCAATCAAAAATCGAATCCAACACTTCATCCTTGAGTTCTTTAAACTCAAAAATCAAAAAATTCAATGGCACATCATTCTCAAACAACTCCTCAGTGAACACATAAAAGTCATCTAGAAATTTCTTTTTAAAATCCACAAATTTTTCAAATCCAAAGTTCTCTAAATAACTCACACTGTCAATGCAAAACATCACATCACCCACAACAATCCAGATACCCCTCCCATCCTCCCAAGAGGAAACCATGACAAATCTCAAGTTTTGGAACATGGTTATAACCCTTTCTATGTTGCTAGAGACATCAAGAAAATCCTTTAAAAATGCTAGAAAAACATCCTCCATCACTACAAAATATCCAAATACACTATCATCCACAAAAAACTGAAATTCATCAAAACAAGAAACCTCTCTAAGACTACCATCTAAGCAACAAGACTTCATCTCTTCAAAAAAACAAGCATCCGACTCTTCAACTCCACAAACATAACAGTCAACCTTTTCCATAGCATTCTCACAAACAATCTCAAGAGGCTTTTCACAAATAGAAACCTCAAGCAACACATTAGGGCCATAGTCCTCATCCAAACACCAAATATAACAATCAACCTTTTCCATAGCATTCTCACGAACAATCTCGAGAGGATTTTCACAAACAAAAACCTTAAACAACACATTAGGGTCATAGTCCTCATCCAAACACCAAATTGTCAAATCCTCTTCAACTTCAACCTCATTGACTTTTTCAAACTCTTTGACCTGAGTTTTAGATTTCTTTTCCCTCAACTTTTCAATCCTTTCCATAGCCTTACTCAAATTCCTTTTCACATCCTCATCAATGTCACTCATAGGGTCCTCAAAACCCTAATCAGAATCCTCACAAACATAATTACAAACTCTAGGAGAACTCAAAGAAACCACAATACTATCAAATGAAGTTTTCTCTTCATCATTGTTGCCTAAATCAACCAAACAATCATCCACATAACTATCAAGAAGCATGAGGTTAGTCTACTCCAACCAAGATCACAAACAAAATCCTCTCCAGCAGGGCTACTCAAACCATCACCAAACAACTCACAAGACTCATCGAAGTAAACAACACCAATACCAAAATCACAACATGAGTTAGAACCCATAACCTGAAAACTCTCTTAATCAACACCAATATCCAAAAACTCACTAAAAATCTCAACAAACTCACTAGGCAAAAAATTTGAACCCTTAACTTCATCAATCAATCTTATAGTTTTGAGCCCTCCCCCTCATGATCTTCTAACAAACTCAAAAAGTCCTCTTCAATACTCTCTTCATCTCTCAAACACTCAGTTCTACTATTAGGATTTCCTCGACTTTCTTGTCTCTCCCCATTTCTCTTCAGATTTACTAACTCAATTGCAATAGATGACACCTCTCGATCAAAATCACTATATGAACTTTCATCCTCACTATCATCTTCCTCATAATCACTCTCTTTATTATCTTCTTCTTCCTCTACATTGTCATCCTCATTCACCAATTATTTTCTCAACGACATGTCAAATTTCTTTGCTACTCCCTTTTGATCATAAATTTTTATGATTCCTTTTCCCCAATCTTGAATTGCTCTTGCTTTCCTAAGCCAAGGTCTACCCAATATAAGCGGAAAAGCTCCTGATCTTATTGGCAAAACATGACAATCAATTTTTATTGACACGCCATAAACCTTCACTTTCAAATTTTGAATAATACCTAAGCACCTAACTTTAGCATGATTAGCAAGCATGATTTGAAACTTTGACCCTTCAATAATTCGAAGTCCAAACTGCTCAACACAAGCATGAGTAATCACATTGATTTGTGCTCCTCCATCAATATATGCTTCATCTATGTTTTGATTCTTATACCAAGCATCAACAATGGAACAAATATCAAGCAATTCTTCTACACTCAAAACTCTCACTGTTCCTTTCTTTTTTTCCTTATACTTCGGACTCACTAATTTCTTCCTATGTTCTCTCATCTTAGGGCACAACTACATCAGCTGGGCAAAAGATATATGTGCTTTCTTACCCATCATATCCCTTTCAAGGTCATAATCACATTCACCTTCCCCTAATGGAATATCAGCAACAGCAGCAGATAATGTTTTCTCGGCACTCTCGATTTATTTTCTTCTTTCTTCTCTCTCTTTTCTCCTCTCTTTGTTTTTCTTCCTCTTTTCTCACTAGCCTTACTAGTTCCAAGTTCATCTCTCTCAGCATCTCTCCTTCTTTTTATTGCAAGCATTACATCAACAGTTTTATTTTTCTAATTTTGATTTTCTAGAAGAATATGATTAATGACACTTTTTCCTTTCTCCTCTTCACTCAACCTAGGATCTTGAGATGTAGAATCATTTTTTGTTTCTATCCCAAAATCATTATGTCTGTTAGGCAAGTTTTGAGGTAAAGGATACATGTCCACTCTTGCTCTAGGTGGATAAGAACAATTTCTGCTTACATGATCTATCTCTCCACAAGAAAAACAAGTCACCATCGATCTTCGAAAATATCCTCTCCCATTTCCTCCCCTTCCACTTCTGATGTTTTCCTAACTGGTTTGTCCCATAGGTCCTCCACTTCCTCTTCCCCAAGGTCTTCCTCTCAAAGCTCCTAATCTCATATTTTGCATTTTTCTTGACAATTGATTCTCAATCTCCGATGCTAATTGAGCATTTTGTCTCATTAAAATCTGAAACTTTTGTCCATCCCCTTGCCAATTTTGGCCTTTGTTTTCAACATTAGATGTTCTAAATGACTCTCTCTTTCTAATTTTCTCCATTTTTCTTTCTTTTTCTATGGCAATCATTACAGCTTCCTCAAAAGTACTCGGTTCCTTAATTTTCACTTTTGTTCTCAGCTCTCCTTGCAATTTTTTGACAGAATGTTTTCTTTTCAAAAATTTTGAGGCTCCCTCTCCTGGACCTAGAGATACATTCCATTGATCTCAAAGTATAGTATACTCTATGGCAAAGAATTCTATGGTGTGGTCTTCTTTTTTCTAACAAGGTTCTATTTTTTCTCCAAAGGTCCTGGGAAGTTTTGATTTCCTTAAAATGGTTAAGAAACGCCTGCTTGGTAGTTTCATATTCCATAGGAACAGGGGGATTTCTCAATCTGAGAGTTTTCTCATAATCTTAAGACTTTAAGGAGACTAGGTTTATTGACTTTGTTGATGAACAACACAAACATTAAAAAATTTTGAACTTTTGCAAACACCACACAAAGCACACATAAAACCAAACAACACACAATGCCTCTTATAGCTCGAAAATATCAAAAACACAATTCTAGCAGTGCATCACACACCTTGCACAATTTTTGAAAACACAAACTTCGAAAAAAAGATCAATTTTACTAAATTCTTGTACCTTGAAAAAACCTTGATACAACACTTGGCACTCCAGCTTCCAAATTCTCGATCACTTTGATCTCCATGACAAGATTCCACTCTCACACATGCGATTCTCCACTCTCCTCACTCAAGTTACAAGTTGAATGCAAGGAGTAGGGGGCCCCCCAAACTCTTCCCTCATCCTCCTTTAGATAGATTTCTATACACACGTTGGTCTTTTTGAAATATTTTGCTTTCTAATCGTTTAAAGCTTTAACATTGAGGATGCTTTTAGTAAAGCCTAAGGCTATTCAATCGTTTTGGGAAATAAGCTTTAAAATATTATATTCTTGTTGTCGTTGAAAGAACCTAAGGCTCAAAAGCTTAAGCTATTCAAAAACTTGTAAAAGCTTTTCTGATTATTAGCCATCCTGCAATCGTCACAACGGCAACCGCCGTCTCTATCTGCGTTTTAGAAAGCTGTCGTCTTGCCAAGCTTTGCCTTCGCCTTCGATATGATGACACTAAAAAAACTTCGGTATTGTTAGAATAAATATCATCATCATCATCTTAATTATTCGCAGTCCCCTCAAATCTATCACTAGCCCCTCCATTTGACTCAATTTTTAAATTCTATAGTCGCATGCATCATGCAAAATGCAAACATAGTTCCATGATTAGAATTAATCATTAACCTCGCCTCTCAACACATAGCGAGAAAATGTTGTACTCCGCTCCACCCACCCAAAATCTCTCTATCACTCAGGAAAAACGATGGCCCTCAAGATGTTGACCAGGAAAACAACCCTTCTCACAACTAGCGGCATCTTTGACGACCCTCAAACTCACGCAACCACCTTTTCCACTCAACGAGAGGTTCCTAATTTGGTGATGAATTTCCCTAATCTCGTGTGTGCAAGAAACTATGCATGCACAATGAAATGTGCTCTCTCAAGTGCGTTTGCATCTAAGATTTATTGCATATAGCTACAGTAGGCCTTATGCCGTGCTGGTGCTCAACGATGGTGCAAAATGTGCATAAACCCAACCCATGGCATGCAAGTATTTGATAGAATCAGGAGATGACCCGCGAGTGCAGTGTATCAACAAGTGCAACGAGAAGTGCTCATGAACCCAAAATCACCTATGATGTGCAAAAGTGTCGACAAGAAACTTACTTGTTCTATGATGTCCAACAACTACCAATAAACTCTAGTTCCAACCTGTCCAAACAAACTCCAATCTTGACCAAGGCTATCAAGTTTCCATACTCAAAAAAAAAAAACAAAAACAAATCCTCAGCTAGACAAACACAAAAAATCCAATTACGAATCAACAAAACAATCTATCACGCAAACAACTAAGCTAACAAAAATCAAACCTAACTACAGTTTTTCTCAGGGTTTTGCGTTTTTGTGAAAATGCTTGATAGCATGTGACCATACAATATGGATCATTATGCATCACTTGAATATAATCCTTATGAGAGCGGAGTTTTGATACCGATAAGTGCTTAAAAATAGCTAAAAATTACGAATATCAAGGGAAAAATATTCAACATCGAAGGCGGCGACTCCAGCTACTTAAGCACCAAGTGAAATACGACTTTTAAAAGGCGCCCGAGCGACACTTGTTGATTTTTGATAATTTTTTAGACTATCGTGTGGGTTATCAAGAGTTTTCGACCAATGTGGGATGTCAAGCCAGACGCGCAAAAATTTACAGCACTCGATTTGGACACCGGACGAGGAAATGGCCAACAAATGGGCAAGATTTGAAAGGGTGGACTTCTTTTTGGCCAAATGGTCATGACCTTTGGGAGGGGGGTGGGGGAGGGGGGGGGGAGCATTTTATGTACATGAAATCCTGGGCATCAAGAAGATGAAAAAAAACATGAGAATATGGCGCCTGCATCACGCCGTTTTTTTCGCCATGATCTTGGGCAATGCATCCTCCTACCTGTGAGCAACCCCCTCAAGTGATCATGGGGCTTGATTCCCTCCTGTATGCTGATCATATCGCCGCCTCTCACTCACGCAATGATGGCATGGATGAAGATTTCTGATTTTAGTATTTCTCTCTCCTCCCTCTCTCTCCCTTAAGGGGTTGTTCTTGTGTGGAAGAAGACAATGAAGAATGGTGGAGGAAAGCTTGTCCGGATGAGATCGGCTTGCTTCCGGATGGATGAAGACATGAAGAGTGATGTTCTTGAAGATGCTGAGCATTAAATGTATGCTAGAAATCGGTCCCGTAATCAAGACCAAGAAACCGAGACCTGAAAATAAGCGGTAATGCTATTTTTACAAAGAAAAATGATCTTTTTATGCTATTTGCTTTATGAAACCTTGTTCATATGGGATGAAAGTTCATTATAAAAAACACGCGTTTTAAGGGTAAAATTGGGGGTTTTGCTATCTAAATGAGAAATATGATATGTCACACCAACTAAATCTGAGTTTTTGCTGTCAACAAACCTAAGGGCCACAACCCACAATCAACTTGCATTTTCAGTCACTATTTATTAAAGAAAATAGGAGAAAATGTCCAAAAATGGAAAAAATGGGTTTAGAATTAGGAAAAAATAGAAAACGGGCTGAGGAAAATTAGGGAAAATTATATCTATGTTTGTGCAATGTATAACGATGGCAAAGCATGAGGTTGGCCTCGGTTTGTCCCCATTTCTATGTTTTGTGTGTATTTATTGTTCTTTTAAAAGGGAAAAATGCACATGAACCCTATCTAACCGATCAATGATACAAAATGCTAAGAGTTGGATGAAGAGGGGCTGAAACACTGAAAGATAAAGAAAAGATTTGATTTATGCATTGCACTTGGCATATAGGAAACGGTTTAAATAAAGAGGATGGTAGCATGAGTATATGGCTCAGTGCCTCCTTTCAACGCAGCATGCACTAGTAAAATTCATGGAAAGAATGCTTTATGCACCATGCACGATGATGATCTTTATTTTGTCTAAGCACATAGCCATACACGATTTGCATTAAGCATAATAATTAAAAGGTATCAAAAAAACCTCTTGGATGCATGGCACCTGTCTTCCTTAGGTTGTGACCAACGATGACCGTGAGAGGATGTCCTAAGCTGTAGGTTAGCCATTGGGTCCTAAGGGGAAATTATAGTGAGGAATGGTACATCCTGGAACATAAAATATTGGTACCTTGAGAGGAGTTTATGCTCGTTTGTGTTATATGTTTAGCAGCGCATCAAAGGGCTAATCCCTGCGATGTAGGAGAGCTGCAGTGGGGCTCCGACTATTAGTCGATGGAGTGCCTCCTATGTGTGTGTGATGTGGCATTGCCAATGTGTAAGGGTTCTCCCTTTGAGGAGTTTTAGGGAAACGTTGGACTACAAAATGATAAAAACTATAAACGCATGAATTAAGCTTTAGGGCATATTGTCCTTTAGCATTGGATTGATGCTCTTGGTCCGCGAGGCCGTGAGGGTGTTTGTGTGTCATGAGCATGAGGTCCAGCTAGTGCTATAGCCAGTGCCGGCCCATTTTAGGTCCCATCAGTGGTGCGTTTGTCGGGAGCCGCTTATAAGTAGTGGTTTTTAGATCTAGGGTTTCTAGGGACCAAAAGAAAGTTGGTTTATGTCCTCTGACAAGGACCGTCAAGCCAAAATACAAAAACCAGAACGTGCTGAGAGGGCTAGACGGCGGTTAGAGATTGTAAGTCGTTATTCTCCTCAAAGGAGTAGCCCAGTACGTATAAGAGGCAGTGGTCTTAGTCACCCAACTGCTCTACATAGTCCGTTAGGTGCAGGAGGAAGCATAAGTTCTTCCTCTTTTCCACCAAGTCTACCCACTTCAAGTGGGGGGGTGAATTCACCCGTTCAAGCTCCTATTGATAATTTGATTGTCACTATGGCACAACCTATTGCAATTCCTGTAGGGACGCCAGATTTACCAACCTTAGGAGTTTCCTTGCCCATTTTTAATGGGTTAGCAGAAGAGGATGCAGAATTTCACATTTGTGAGTTCCAAAGATTGATGTTCAATTATCGCATCCAAGATGAGGGACATCTCATGATGTTCTTTAATATGACGTTAAAAGGAAGGGCTGCGGGATGGTATCACATCATAGAGTCTCGGACCATAACCACAATTGATCAATTCTATATAGTTTTCCAAGGAGAATATGCCCCTAAAAGAGGTGGCCAATATTGGTTGCGGGTCTTGAATGTAACATGCCAAGACCCTCATGAGAATGTGAAAGCTTATGCCAAGAAGCTGAAGGAAGTATTCGGTAAGTTACAAACTTACATTCCCATTCCGCCGGCTGCCCAATTGCAATACTTTTTGCATGGGTTGGATTTTAATATCCAAGTACAACTGAGCAGTGTGGCCTTGGCAGATATAGACACCGCTATTACGCGGGCAGAGGGAGTAGAAGCATGATTACAAATGGCCTACTCCTCTCGAATGAATGTTAATGGGGGTTTAGTACCTGGAGGCAATCTACCATTGACGAATGGACGTCAAGGGATGCATATGACTAACCCTACTGGGAGGGGGAGCGTGGTTCAGAATGTACCATTACTGCCAGCTTCTCCCAGTGTGACTATGCCTATGGCAAGTCAGTTGGCTCCACCAAATGTTGGAGGCTAAGTTTCGAATTCTAATGTTGTTCCGGTGGGTCAACAACCAATGCCAAATCAGATTGTTAGGCCACTGGAACGACGAGTCAACGACCGAGACTATGAGTCGAATGCATCTAATTTCCTTGGCGAAGTCAAGGATATGATGAAGCATGATACCGATATGATTTCCGAACAATATCGACAAATAGCCGTCGATGTTAATTTCTTGAAGAAGCAGCAGAATCTGATAGGGAGTCGACGCCCTGAAGAGGGTGGACCCTCAAGATTCAGTTGTAAGTGGTGTGGTGGATAGCATTTCCCTAGAAACTGTCCAAATGTAAAATGTGACATTTGTGGGAAGTCGGGCCATTTAGCTACTACCTGTTGGAGTAAGATTAGTTCTCTCCAACAAGGGAGTAAACAGTCGGGCCCAATGAATTATAGAGCGCAAGGAAATAACTTGCAACAGAATGATGCACCAAGACAAATATTGCAGAGGGGAAAAACAACTATAGAAGAGTTGCCACAAGGCAATGGAGTCAGCCTTATTGAGGCTATACAATTCAATGATGTCGAAACCTCTAACTCAAGAGCCGTGACAAGAGGCCAAAAGGCTAAAGAGGTTAACAAAGATAATGCAAAACCGGGCAAGGGGATAAGGGGATGCAAGTCCAGAGTCCTAGCATGGAAGGGGGACCTCTAAGGCCCGTTGACAGGAAAGGTGATCCTAAGAGGGATGAGGAAGTGCCAAGAAATAAGGCAAGAGCTAAGAAAGAAGCACCAAAACCGGTCCAAAGACCAAAACAGAGGATGGTTTGGTGAGAAAAGAGAGCTTTAGCTACCTATCATAATTTTGATTTAGCAAGTTCTCTTTGCGAAGTCAAACCAGATGTGAACCTCTTGCAATTGATTAAATTATCTCCAGGAGTACACAAGGAATTTAAGAAGATTCTATGTATTGGGTATATTGTAGAACCTTTGGGCATAGCACGAGTAGGGGAAGATTGGTTTGACCATGCTGAAAAGAACTGCCCTAGGGTTCCAGCTTATGTGGATGGAATATTGGTGGAACATGCCATTGTAGACACTGGATCCTCCGTCAATATCATGAGTTCAGAATTGATGGAGAGGTTGGGTCTAGGCATGCAGAAAGACAGCTCCACCCTTCTGAGAATGGCTGATGATAGTCTAAGACAACCAGAAGGTTGCGTTACTAGAGTCCATGTTACAATGGCAAGTGTAGAATGCTTCTTGGACTTTAGGGTAATAAGATTTGTAGGACGTCCTAGCTATCGAGTCTTGCTAGGTAGGCCTTGGATCTTACGAACGGACTGTCAAGTCGATATACCCGCCGGTCGAGTGGTTCTAGGTAGAGGTGCTAATCGAGTAATAGTCGATGCTTATCCTGAGTCTCCTCAAAGTGAGAGAGCTCCTTTATCTTCTACTGAATTAGAGACAGCAGACGATCCATCTGGTAGTGAAACATCATCCAACGATGAATCTAAAGAGGGGTCCACTACAGAGGATATTTATCAGATAACGCTAAATGAGCCGATAGAGCCGCAAGATAGGATAAGAGATGTGGATGTGATTGAGTTGGACCTTGGCACGCCAAATGACTCGCGGCCAATTAAATTAGGTTCCATGCTCAGTTCAGCAGAAAGGGAGGACTATGTGTCCTTGATTCAAGAATTCAACGATATATTTGCTTGGAGTTATGATGAGCTGAGAGGCATTCCTCCCAGCCTGGCTGTTCATACTATTCCTATAAAAGAAGGCAATCGTCCTGTGCGTCAGAAAGTAAGGCGTATGCCTTTTGAATTGAGGGACGGGCTGTTTGAAGAGTTACAGAAGTTATGAAAAGCTAGTTTAATCTTCCCTGTTCAGCACACAGAATGGTGTCCACCAGTTGTTATCAGGAAGAAGAAAAACAACCAGATCCGATTATGTGTAGATTTTAGAGAGTTGAATAAGCAGGCAGTTAAGGATTACTACCCGTTGCCATTTATTGACCAGATTTTGGATCAATTGGCAGGTAGGGAAATATATTCGTTTATGGATTGCTTTGCAGGATATAACCAGATGGCAATTGCAGAAGAGGACAAGTTGAAAACGACTTTTATTACTGTCTTTGGTACTTTTGTGTACCATGTGATGGCCTTTGGTTTGTGCAATGCACCTGGATCGTGGCAACGAACATCATACAAGACCTTTGGTGACATCTCCCCAGACGAGCTGAAAGTATTTATTGATGACCTGGGGGTAGCCATAGTAAGGGAAAGGATGTTGGTTATCTTAAGAAAGTGTTTTGAGCGCTACAGACAATTTTGTATCGCTCTTAACCCACGAAAGTGTGTCTTTGGAGTGCCTTATGGGTTATTGCTAGGCCATGTGGTCAATTCAGTAGGAATAGCAACTAACCCTAAGAATATCAAGGTTATAGTTGCTATGAGTTCACCACGCACTCCGAAAGAGGTTCATAGCTTTATGTCGTCGATAGGGTACTATAAGATATTTATAAATGCCTTGGCAGAAAGGACGTTGCCATTAACAAACTTATTATCCTTTAGCTATCTATTTGAATGGAGCGACCCTTGTAAGATAGCTTTCGAGAATGTGAAACAGGAGCTAGTAAAAGCACCCGTTTTAAAAGCACCTAAAAGAGGCGAGGTGTTCTATATATTTTCAACAGCCACCATGCATAGTATCAGCTGCTGTTTAGCCCAAATCTGGGAGAAAAAGTGGTATCATCCAATAGCTTTTGCTAGTCGAAAATTGGGCATTTCAGAGATTAATTATACCTACATGGAGAAGTTGTGTCTTGCGATGGTCTTCGAGACTAAAAAATTCAGGCACTACATCCTCTATGAAAAGGTAGTGTCCTATACGAAGGCGAAGGGCTTAGATTGCTTATGAACAAGCTACAGCTGCCTAATCGATTGGCAAAGTGGTTAACCACTTTGCAAGAGTTTGATTATGAGATTAAGAGTAAGCTACCGAGGTTGCAGGGTATTGTGGAATGCCTTGTGGATTTCGAGGAGCCGAAAGAGATTTTGGTTGAAAGAAGTGATATTGAAGAAATGTTTAAAATTGATACGGCTTCTATCCCATCTTGGTATGCTGCTATTACGCATTATCTATCAACAGGAGAGACTGGAGCTAGTTTGTCAAAATCAGAAAAGAGGAAAATCAAACAACAGGCTTTGAAGTTCTCCTTGATCGCAGGGACGCTATATCGGCAAGGTGTTGATGATATTTACCGCCAATGTGTGATGCCTGATGAGGTTCCTTTCATCTTGGAGGAGTGTCATGACTCTACATGTGGAGGGCACTTTGCTGGACGGTTGATGGCGCAGAAAGCTTTAAGAGCTGGATATTGGTGGCCGTCCATCTTCCAAGATTCTTTTGAGTATGTGAAGAGATGTGATACCTATCAAAGATATGATAGAGAGAGAATAGGAAACGCCCACTTACGCCTATTATGGCTATCCTTCCATTTGAGAAGTGGGGCATTGATTTTGTGGATCCTATTACCCCGTCGTCTACTACTCACAAGAGGTATATTATAGTAGCAACTGATTATTTTACAAAATGGCCAGAAGCGTGGGCGACGAGGCAGGACAATGCAAAAGAGACTGCAAGTTTCCTTTTAGAGCATATTATCTACTGTTTCGGTCCACCGAAGGAACTAGTGTTGGACCGTGGAACCCATTTTTTGAACAAAGTGATCAAAAGCTTGACTGAAGCTTGGCAAATCAAGCATAATAAAACGACTCCTTATAATCTGCAAGCAAATGGGCAAGTTGAAAGTACTAATAAACAGCTTGTGGGGATCTTGTCTAAAATAGTCTCTGAGAAGAAACGAGACTGGGACAGGAAGTTGTATGTGGCAGTATGGGCATATAATACAACGTTCAAGCGCGCTACCGGCCATACTCCATTTAAATTGGTTTATGGGGAAGAGTGTGTGTTACCCCTTGAAATTGAGTTGCCAACCATACTGTTTGCAATTAACCACTCCTTGGGAGATGAGGATTCCCTTTTTGAACGTTTCACAACCATAGCCCACCTGGATGAACTGAAGTTGCAGAGCTTATTACACCAGGAGGTAGCCAAACGTCGCATGAAGTAGTTGCACGACCTTAGAGCGAAGAAGTATACCTTTAAGAAATGGCAATTAGTCCTATATTATGATGCGCGTAGGGAGCTGTTTCCAGGGAAGCTGGAACCTAAATGGGATGGCCCCTACAAGATTGTAAGGTTAGGGAAAAATAGGTCTACGGCTCTATTAGCTAATCTACAGGGAGTAGAGTTTAAAAATAAGGTTAATCTTAATAAGATTAAACCTTATTATTTCTAAGTATGCTAATACAAAGAAAATGCATTGAGGTCCATGCTGGGGATGATTTGAGACCTGCAAAAGAGCTTTAAAGCCGGTTGATGGGGTGGTTAATTCCTTATTTGGAGCACCCATATCTAGAGCAGAGATACCATCAGGGGAAACTCATCTGGTGGAGCAAAGGATACAAAGTGATTGAGCAAGAAGACGGGACCTTTGTGTGGGAGATCAAAGTCTTCTGCCATCACTGCTTACGACTGTTGACGAGTATCTCTGTTGAGTTCAATGAAGAAGGTGGGATGGAACCATCAGTTCAACCAACATGCTAAACTTTGATGACCATAATTACGAATAGAGGAGTTCGTGATGGCAGGCTGTGTAAACCCATTGTGGACGTACACATTATATTTTGACGGAGCGTCCAGGGGCCCTAATAAAAAAGGAAGTGTTGGAGTAGTAATCCGAGATCCCCGACGTAGAGTTACGATGAAGTTAGCTGCTTATCTTGGGGTAGGATTCACTAACAATATGGCGGAGTATAAAGCCTTGATTATGGGACTGCATATTGCCAAGCAAGGTGGTATTCATCGATTGTTAGTAAAAGGGGATTCCCAGTTGATCCTGAATCAGCTAGATGGGACATACACAGTGCGGAATCCCATTCTCTGAATGTATCATCGAACTGCTATGACCCTACTTGAGGAGTTTGAGAGAGTGTATTTTCAGCTTATTCCACGTTACTGGAATCAGTTTGCGGATTCACTGGCAAGTCTTGCTTATGAAGAAGACCTCTTCTTTAATTGTGATCCTAGTTTGGATATTGTTATCACTAATGAAACAGGACTTGGTCGCTTGTGGGGAATGTTATCAGAGCATGCAATATATGGCAGACGATGGTTGATATGGGTGATGCAAAGAGTAGCCGAGACCAATCTACCGTTATTATCCTGGACCCATGGGCTGATTAGACAACATGTTATGCGTACGCCTCTTGCTATATATGCAGGAGGGATGGGTCATAACCTTATGCATTTAGTTTAGGGCTGCGAGCCCTATGTTTTTCTCCTTGGAAAGGAGCTTATTATTGTATATATGTGCTATTTCAGGGAAGGATTTGTAGGTGCTATTATGTTTTATTTCGTTAGGCCAAGAGGGTTGATTCAGTTTTGTAGTGAAGTGCTTTATTTCATTAGGCCAAGAGGGCCAGTCGTCTGTTTAGTGCAGGTGCGGTTAATGGTTTCTTGTTTTAGTTTTGTGCTAGACAGGTTCAGCAGAAGAGCTTGGAAGGAGCCTTTTGTTGCGCGGAAGCTTCTTGTGGCCCTATCCAGGTGATATCTCTCCTTTATGAGTACCGTGTTTTATGCTATATATATCTGTGTACTTGTTAAGGGGTTTTTCTTTTCTTATTGGGAACCGAAAACCAAGGCATGAAGTCCTAGGTTTAGGTTCAGTATGTCTGAGGGAGGTCTGAGTAGTCGTTGCCTCCTGTAAAGACATTGCCAGATATTGAAAGACCTATTTTAGAAAGTAGTTCTAGTGACCCTGTTCTGCTAGCCTGCTAGGCAGCCGTTCTAGGAGTTCTTGTTAGTTGTGAGGTAGTTAGAGAAGCTTGCCAAAGGAAAAATAATGATAATAGAAGGAAAGAAACCATGAATATCTTAAAGGCGATAAATATATACAGAGGTGTGTAAAAAGGGGTTCTAACCCCTATAAAAATAGAAAAGAAAGAAAGGAAAGTTTATAAGCAGTTGATCATCGCCTAGCGAAGGCCTAGTAAGTTCCTGGGGATGAGTCAAACCCGGGGCCGATGCCTTGTCTTCCTAGGGGTGGCATCTTGCTAGAAAAAAAGAAAGTAAGGAAGGTTGGAGCGAAAATAAAAGTGAGCATCAGAAAAGGATTAAGTGTCGCCTTGCGAGGGCTTGGTAGGTTCTTGGGTATCGAGACAGGTCCTGAGGCCGATGCCCTATTCTCCTTGGGTCACTACGCTCAGCTCCCTCCTTTTTACATGCCCGAGTATGAAACATAAAACCCTAAAAGCAGAAATGTGCTATAAGCAAGTACTTCTTGATCAGGCTATAGGAGTCCTCGCCTAGTAGGAGCTCCTAGTTATGCTGTCCTTAGTTAGGTAGGTAGTTCAGACCACCACTTAGGGCAACCTCTTTGATAGTTCTTTTAGTTTGGCCGTGTTGGAGTAGTCGGTTAGTGACTAGCTGCGGATCTTTTTTCAGAGTATGCTAGGCCTACTCCTTGTGGATGTCATGCCTTAGTTTTGTCAAGGGGTAGGGTGAGCGTTGTGCTGGGTTTAGTATGTATCTATTTTGTATCAGCTTGATGCTTCCTTTGGTTGTTTTGTGCAGATCTATTGTGGGATTCGACGGGCTGAGTTGCCCTATCCCGTGGTCGCCAATGAGAGGGGAGTTTTGATGTCGAGAAGTGCTTAAAAATAGCCAAAAATTACGAATATCAAGGGAAAAATATTCAACGTCGAAGGCAGCAGCTTCAGCTAGAACGATTTTAAGCACCAAGTGAAATATGACTTTTAAAAGGCGTCCGAGCAACACTTGTTGATTTTTGATAATTTTTCAAACTACCGTGCGGGTTTTCAGGAGTTTCCGACCAATGTAGGATGTCAATTCGGACGCGCAGAAATTTACAGCACTCGATTTGGACACCGAACGGGAAAATGGCCAACAAATGGGCAAGATTTGAAAGGGTGGACTTCTTTTTTGCCAAATGGTCATGACCTTTGGGGGGGGTGGAGCATTTTATGTAGCATGAAATTGTGGGCATCAAGAAGATGAAAAAAAATGTGAGAATATGGTGTCTGCATCACGCCGTTTTCTTCGCCATGATCTTGGGCAATGCATCCTCCTGCTTGTGAGCAACCCCCTCAAGTGATCATGGGACTTGATTCCCTCCTGTATGCTGATCATATCACCGCCTCTTGCTCGCGCAATGATGGCCTCGATGAAGATTTCTGATTTTAGTCTTTCTCTCTCCTCCCTCTCTCTCCCTTAAGGGGTTGTTCTTGTGTGGAAGAAGACAATGAAGAATGGTGGAGGAAAGCTTGTCCGGATGAGACCGGATTGCTTCCGGATGGATGAAGACATGAAGAGTGCTGTTTTTGAAGATGTCGAGCATTAAATGCATGTTGGAAATCAGTCCTGTAATCAAGACCAAGAAACCGAGACCTAAAAATAAGCGGTAATGCTATTTTTACAAAGAAAAATGATCTTTTTATGCTATTTGCTTTATGAAACCTTGTTCATATGGGATGAAAATTCATTATGACATTGTTTTCCATGAGTTTCAACTGTTTGCAACCTGAAAATCTGAAAATATAAGGCTACATAGCCGGAAGTAGTGTTAAAATACATGAAAAACACGCGTTTTAAGGGTAAAATTGGGGGTTTTGCTATATAAATGAGAAATATGATATGTCACACCAACTAAATCTGAGTTTTTGCTGTTAATGAACCTAAGGGCCATAGCTCACAATCAACTTGCATTTTCAATCATTATTTATTAAAGAAAAAAGGGAAAAATGCCCAAAAATGAAAAAAATGGGTTTAAAATTAGGAAAAAATAGAAAACGGGCTGAGAAAAATTAGAAAAAATTATATCTATGTTTGTGAAATGTATAATGATGGCAAAGCACGAGGTTGGCCTCGGTTTATTCCCGTTTCTATGTTTTGTGTGTATTTATTGTTCTTTTAAAAGGGAAAAATGCATAGGAACCCTATCTAACCGATCAATGATACAAAATGCTAAGAGTTGGATGAAGAGGGGCTGAAACACTGAAAGATAAAGAAAAGATTTGATTTATGCATTGCACTTGACATATAGGAAATGGTTTAAATAAAGAGGATGGTAGCATGAGCATATGGCTCAGTGCCTCCTTTCAACGCAGCACGCACTAGCAAAATTCATGGAAAGAATGCTTTATGCACCATGCACGATGCTGATCTTTCTTTTGTCTAAGCACATAGCCATACACGATTTTCATTAAGCATAATAATTAAAAGATATCAGAAAAACCTCCTGGATGCATGGCACCTGTCTTCCTTAAGTTGTGACCAACGATGAGCGTGAGAGGATGTCCTAAGCTATAGGTTAGCCATTGGGTCCTAAGGGGAAATTATAGTGAGGAATGGTACATCCTGGAACGTAAAATATTGGTACCTTGAGAGGAGTTTATGCTCGTTTGTGTTATATGTTTAGCAGTGCATCAAAGGGCTAATCCCTGCGATGTAGAAGAGATACAGTGGGGCTCCGATTATTAGTCGGTGGAGTGCCTCCTATGTGTGTGTGGCGTAGCATTGCCAATGTGTAAGGGTTCTCCCTTTGAGGAGTTTTAGGGAAACGTTGGACTACAAAATGATAAAAACTATAAACGGATAAATTAAGCTTTAGGGCATGATGTCCTTTAGCATTGGATTGACGCTCCTGGTCTGCGAGGCCGTGAGGGTGTTTGTGTGTCATGAGCATGAGGTTCGGCTAGTGCTATAGCCAGTGCCGGCCCATTTTAGGTCCCATCACCTTACTTCTTCACATGGTTGATATAAGATTTGAATTCTATAAAATAAATAAACTCTCATTCTAATGTGCATAAATAAGCACCCATCCCCTTCCTTTTTACTTTGTGTCTATGGCCAAGTTCATTAGGCACTCACTAGAATATCGAGGGTCCTTCATTGTGGAGCCACTTACAAAGGTCGAGGGAGGACTACAAAGGCCCCCAAGAATACTAATGGAGCAAAGAAGTAAGCTTCAACATAATGATGTATGGGTCTACACTCACCAGAGAGATACATGCTACTTCACACAACGAGATTGGTAAAAAACACAAAATATAGCCCAATCGAAAGGAGTGCAACCATTGTTATTGCATATGATAATATTGTGCATGATAGGAACGAGACACAAGAGGGTAAAGCTCAATAGGAAAATATATACCAAAACGAAGGAAAAGATCCAAAGAAGTAGAATGTGAGACTGATACATGGATGGATGACAATAGAGAAAGAAAAAAGGGAGAAGAGGACAAAGACACGATGGTCCAAGCAAGGAGAGCCTAATCTCACACAAACCATAAAGGAGGCTCTAAAAAATCTACAACAAGAACAAGCAGCATGCTTGAAGGAGTATGAAGATCTCCTCACAAGCATGCATATGTCTTACTAAGAAGACTTGCATAAAAGAGAGGAAGAATTGCTTGAAAAGAATGAAGACGTGTGCAAGATTTTGTGGAGAAAGCTACCTCTCAAGGGGATGAGCATAAACTAAATGATTATGAAACTAGCACTCACAAGAGTAAGGTAGCAAATCGTTATACATAGGAGGAAACCTATCATCACTGGAACAACTATGTAAGAAGCTTAAGAGGGAGAAGACTCAGGTAGTCAAGGATAACATAAAATTACAAGCCAAGCTAGACAAGGTGATGGAGAGCTACAAAGAGCATTTGAAGTGGGCCACACAATAGTAAGAGGACCTCCAAAACCAATTAGAAACTAAAGACAACAATCTAAAGAGTAAGGGAAAAGAACTAGAAGCATTGAAGGTTCAAATCCAAGGCCTAAAAGAGGTGCAGAAGTAAGAAGATGAAGCCAAAGTGCAATTATTTTTCATTTTGGGAGGCTCGTGTCTTCAAAACATTAAGAAATTTGGCCTACTCTATGAGAGGACAAAATGTTGCTTTTGATGCCCTCTTCAAACTTTGTGAGATGGCCTTCAACTAAATTCCAGTATATTTAGCCACAATTTAAGCTCAAAGAAAAGTCATGTTCCTATATGTTGAAAATTTTTTGACAAAAAATGTACCGTTATATTAATTTTCCCACGCTCAAAATGACCTAAAAATCACTTCTAAACACTATTTATACACATGTTATGAAAAATTTTAGTATGACTTTATTAGGGCATGTCGTACATTCTTAATTCTCTCTACACCAATAACAAATTAAGTCTTGATAGCAATTCCATTGTTACTCCTCTCAATACTCCATTGTTACCATCCCACCCACAAATGGTACTACCCACATTGTAGAGTGCCATGGGACCAGCATCATCTAGGAGGGAGTAATGTTAACCCATTGTAGCAATAGTGATAAAAAGCCAAAACAATAAAGGAGAATTCAAGAAGGACCAAAGAAGAGTTTAAGTGATCCTAATACAAAATAAATTCATGAAGTATCAATACATACCCACTCTATAATTAATTTTTTCGAGAGTTGAGCTCACTCCCATGCAAATTGTATTAACCTCTCGATTAAAAAAGAGGTGTCCTAATGTTTAGTCAAGTAATAAGGATTTAATTTGTAATAGGCCTATGCAAAAGGGTCAATCCAAGAGTCAAAAGGACAATAGTGTGCCCAAGCAAGAAAGAGAAACCCTAGAAAGAGTACCCATGTATATAAGTGAAAAGTTTGAATGCAATTCTAGTGTGTACCAACGTTTGAACAAGTTCTTTTTCTTAATTCTCTCATAACTACTTGTGGTTCTTGCTATTGAGAGAGAAAGTATGAAGAGAGAGAGAGAGAGAGAGAGAGAGAGAGAGAGAGAGCATGAGGAACAGGACGTGAAGTGTTTGAAGAGTTTGTTGCTCCTTCATTCCTCTACATCTTTCTCACAATGGCATCTTGAATCTGGATGTGGGATGAGCATTCAAATTGAGAGCTTGATGATCAAGATGGATGCACAAGGATTGTGAGGTCACCATCAACTATGTAATGAGACTATAATGTCAAGTAAAATCAAGGTGTGTCTACTACAATCTTGGTACTATTGGTTATTGTTGCCTATTTATGAGAGTAGTGTGTGGTTGGGAGGAGAGAGGTGAATGACTAGATGATAGGTGGTCAATATCAAATGTTTGAATTCATGAAATAATAGGAGGTCTACACTTGTCCTACTATTGAGCATGGTTTTGGCTCAATATATGTTATATTTGTAGATTAATATGTGGTCAAGCTTCACTTTTGTGAGTTGGCCTTTGCCATTGAAGGCAAGAGGCACTTCAACATCTATTTGCACAATGAAGTTTCTTACTCAAACTTGGATCTTGGGGGGAAGTTTGGTCAGAATAGTCCTTAGGGGGTAGTATGGTCAGAATAGATGTTTGAGACAGTTTGCTCAAACTTACATCTTGTGGGGCAATTTGGTCAAAATAGGCCTTATCATGTAGATTTCTCTCTAGATGTTCAAGGGGAGGGGACTCTTTTGATCCAGGCTAGCTCTCCATTCCAATTATGACTTAGGCAATTTTATGCAAGCAATTTTGATCTAGGTACTTTTGTACAAGCAATTCTTAACTATATGGAAATTTGGAAGCTATATAAATTGAATCCATATATACATGCACTACACATAATCTAGAGATCCATTTGAATAGTGAATAAATAAATAGATTAGGGATACTCCACAAACACCTTGAATTAATAAGTGTGCACAAAACTTCTACATAGACACTATAATTAGCTAGCATGATATCATCATCTAAAAGTGGAAATCACCCACATACAATTCTTTACTTAGGTAATTTCATGCAAGCAATTCTTTATGGTATGGAAATTTGGAAGCTATCTATAATCCATATATACATGCACTACACATACTCTAGAAGATCCATCTGAACAATGAATAATTGAATAGACAAGGGATACTCCACAAGTAAGACTAGTAAGAAAAGAATATAAAAACACAAGTATCTAGCATGGATATTATAAACATGTAAGACTAGTAAGTTCTATGAATCATGCAACTATATATATTTAAGAAAGTATACTCTTCAATGTCTAGAAAATATGTGTTCATCACAATTTGCTCACATAAGAATGCTCCAAGATAGTTGAAACCAATATGGGAGTCCATAGAATATACTAATTCAAAGTAACCTAACATATAGAGTTTGGTTAGTTTTCTTTAGAGTCCTAGGAAATTTTTGAAATAAAAAGAAAAGTGATCTAGGAAAGCAAAGCCAAAACATAGACTAATTGAGACAGTCAAAACATAGAAATTATGTAGTATAGAGACAATTCCTAGGATCATTTACAAGATATATCGATAAAATAATGTTAGTCCAAAAGTAATAAATGGAAAGTTACTACTATTACTTTCTAATGAAAATTTAGCTTGCAAATCAATGAAGGAAAATATAAATGAATGCAAAATAAGAAAATGTTGATTTAGAATATATGATGCTCTTGTCCAACTAAAGATAACAACATGTGTGGCTATATATTGGTCTCATCTCATAATTTGCAATAAGAAAATCAATTACATACTATACTTGTATACTACATAGAATCCTAACCTACCATGAGAAGATTTGACTAAGTTTGAAAGGTATGGTCAAGGTCTTAATTTGAGTGTAGATAAACAATAGAGCACCAAACTATGACCAAAATGATAAACTGTGCTTAAAATGATTGTACAAACCACACTAATGTAAATCTTATCTTTCAAGTTAGGAGATGCATAATAGCAAGCAATCTAGAATTGATGATAGCTTAGAACATATTCTAAAAAGAGATTATAAGTGGAGTAGATTTGAAGGTAGTTGAAAGCCAAAGCTATCTTAACAAGTAATTCTTAATAACTATATTAGTTACAACATGCATTTTAAGATTATAAGTTCTTTGATTAATAAAGATAAGAGATATACTTAGTATCTAAGGATTTATTAGACTTGATTCATCTCCTACTACTAGATTCATAGAAAGCTGGCTAAGCCTAAATCAAGGTGAAAGGGCGGCTAGTTTGAACACAAATAAATTTCTTATGTTTTGAAATTAGTCAAAGGTCATAATTAAAGAATTGTGGCTAGCAAAAGATATGTACTAGTGAAGGGTAGCTAATTCTAAGCATGTGTAGCAATGTGGAGCCTAAATGTGGCTACAACCTAATATTTTGAGTATTGAAGTAAATTTTGAGTCTAAAGGCATCATATGAGATTAAAATATCTCAAGAGTCACTAAGGATTAGAAAATATATATCAAATATAGCTTTTAGATCTTTTAATTCTCTTTAAAATTTGTTTAATTGAGTATGCTCTAAAAGTAAGTAAAACTTGAGTATATAAGCGATTAAAAATAATTAAAAATCATATTTCTACACAAAATTGTTGAATTGGGCTAAGAGGCAATCTTTAACTAAAATATACTTCAAAAATCTACGTATTTAGTTAAAAGTATCTCTAATATAAATTGCAATTCTTTCTACGAGCTATATTTTTTAAATAATATATACTAAATTCCAAATTAATTAGATATCATTTTTATATAAAGTTGGCACACCTAAATCAAGGTGACATGCCTAGTTTAAACACAAATAAAATTCTTATATTTGAAATTAGTTAAATGTCATAATTAAAGAGTTGTGGCTAGCAAAAGATATGTACTAATGAAGGGTAGCTAATTCTAAGCATGTGCATCAATGTGGAGCCTAAATATTGCTAGAACCTAGTACTTTTATTATTGAAGTAAAATTTGAGTTTATGGGAATCTTATAATATTAGAATATCTCAAGCGTCACTAAGGATTGTGAAAATATATATCAAATACAACTTGTAGATTTTTTAAAATGCCATTCAAAATTTATTTTATTAAGTATGCTTCAAAAGCAAGTAAAAGTTGATTGAATGAGTGCTTTAAAATAAATAAAAAGCATATTTCTCAACAAACTTGCAATTGGCCTAAGAGGCTATCTTTGGCTAAAATATTTCTAAAACATATACATATTTAGCTAAAAGTGTCTCTAATATAAATAGATTGCTAATTTTGAAGGTCAAGTTATCCAAATAGAGCCGAATAACTAAAGCACACTTTTTTGCTTGTCATAGCTATGAAATAAGGGTTCAAGGTCACTTTAGAATTAAAACATCTCTCTAAATATTTAAAATGTATAAAAGTTGTGTCTATACATATAAGAGGATTCTAGATTGAAGTATAGACAACATGATGGTGACTTTGTAATGTAGCCTAAGGATCAACAAGGAAATAAGAGTTAAAAATATTTACCTACTAAGCTTAGACTTAATCTTAAGCTTTGTAATTTATTATCGTCAGTGATAAAAAATACAATCGTGCCATGATGATACAAAAAAGAGTTAAAAATTAAATTCTAGGCTATGAAACTTGAATCGTAGAGGTTTTAGACCATGCGCTTCATGAGAGTGATGAGGTTTTCAATGATTTGAAGTGCAGAATCCGTTTTCATCTTTGCATGATAGGCCAAGTGATTGGAAGCCTGGAGCATACCTGAGCTTTGATACCACAATCCTAAAGACAATCACATGTAAACCTAGTATCTCAGAACCTAAATACATATAATCTCATAAACTATGAAATAAATCACATGAATTCACAAATTTAGAAATATTTGAGAGAAAGCACACTATAAGGCCCAACCTTCGCTATGACAAAAGCCATTATTTGTCACTTTCCATTATCGAAACATTGTGTTACATAGATATATGCATTCAACCATCATGCTTTTATGTAAAAGAGATACAAATATCAACCAAAAACTAGATTATAGTATATGAGAAGGCCTCTTGAAGGTTACTTTAGTAGTTGCAAAGATTTTCATATGCTAAATCACACTAATTTGAAATCAACATCATCCAAAACATGGGAAAAGCCCCCAAATGACAGTAATAGCTCTAGATTTTGCTATCGAATGAGTGAGAAATCAATCCATAATTTTTATTTTTTTCTAGTTTTGTGTGCGATGTTATTACTTTAAAAGCTAGCAAAAATCTCCTATAAATGGAGTAAGAAAGAAGATCGCAAAGAATTTCATAAGTGAAGCTTATTTTAATTTTAAATAAAAATAATATGAAATATATAACTCACATTTGATTCATATATCAAAAAAATTAGTAGTACTAAAACTTTATGATCTAAGAAATATTAAAGCTATATAAAATTAAATTATAATTCATGAGTGAATTAATACTTTTTAATAATACGAAATACCATGCTTATATATTATATAATCATATATATGCACAATATTGTAATATTACTTACTTTACACTCCCTTAGAGATTAATTAAATATTTTTCAACTTTAAAAGCTAAGGATAAGTACTCAAATAGAATCTAATTGCTAACTCTAAAATGTAATGATAATTATGCGGCTAAAATAAAAGTCATATAATCTCCCAAATCACCTTAATAATGCAATATCTCTATTAAAATTATCTATAGAATTGCTACCTTGCAATAAGCTATTGTTGAACTGATAGTATGTCAATAACACACCTTTGTCCCCACTTCTTGGAACCATGTAGATAATATCGTGTCCATTGTAGCAATAGCTACAAAGTGGGGTCCCTAAGAATTGGTGCCAAAGCCATCAAGTTCTAATCAATGTACATTGGGCTTAAGGGGGATCAAACCCCAAGCATAACCAAAGTAGTATCTCCACCAACAAAACCTCCACCCACTCCAACCAACCAAATGCCACAATGTTAATTGGGGAAGCGAAGAAAACCCTCCACCCAGTCCAATCAACCAAATGCAATAATGTTAGTTGGTGAGTTGAAGGGGTGAATACACAACAAAAATAAACTTGGAAAAAGATTGTAAGCTATTGGAATACATGCATTGTTTGATTGCACTCATTATCAATGCTTGCATACCTTGTATACACTTTCATTGTAAGCTATTGGAATACATGCATTGTTTGATTGCACTTATTATCAATGCTTGCATACCTTATATACACTTGCATCAACAATGCCAACAAAGTTGGGTTTTGAAAAGCTTCTTTGTTGCAACAATAATCCCTCTGACCTAATCAAACTACAAATCTAGGTGGCCTTAAAGTTTAAAAAAATGTAATACTTACGAGATGTGTGTGTGTGTGTGTGTGTGTGTGTGTGTGTGTGTGTGTGTGTGTGTGTGTGTGTGTGTGTGTGTGTGTGTGTGTGTGTGTGTGTGTGTGTGTGTGTGTGTGTGTGTGTGTGTGTGTGTGTGTGTGTGTGTGTGTGTGTGTGTGTGTGTGTGTGTGTGTGTGTGTGTGTGTGTGTGTGTGTGTGTGTGTGTGTGTGTGTGACCTAAAAGTGATGAATCAAGTGGAGTATGAATTCACGATGATAAAGCAAGATCAATGGTGATGATTCAATGTAGAATGAAGTGTAGAAGTGCCGATTCGTAGTGTTGAATTAAGAGCAATAGCATTAACTCATTATGTTGAAAAGCAATTGTGAAACCAATTAAAAACACTTATGAAATACAAACTCTCTTGATTTACCTAAAGATGTGAAAGATAGAGATTTCCTTGAATTGAGGTTCTAAGAAATAAAGTGACAACAAACATGATTTATAGTGCTTGTGTGGGTGTGCTATTACCGACTCGCCATATACAATCTTATGCAACACCCAATTAGGTGTCAAGGTGTTGTGCCTACCTATGAACATGGTGTGCCAATTTGAGAAATGTGCCAAGCATGATGAAATTGGTAGAATAATGTACTTTCTTATGATGCTCATGGATAGGCAATTGATGTCTAGTAACAACACATACTTTAGCTCAACAACATTGAAACCCATTGGTTTCAATATGCAAAGCAGCAAGATAAGGTTGACCATAATACATGTGATATGCATGAGAAGAGGAAGTAAGAAACACTAGGTTTTCAATGTCTCTCACTGACACATAACATGCTCTTAGGCATTGAGAAATTATATCTCAAGTATTCTTCTTGCCTACAATTGAGCTCTTCTTTGTACTAAGCATAACTCTATCCATCTTTTTGGATACTTCATCAATAACATTAGAGACCACAAAATTGATGAGGTGGGGAGAATCCTTTGATATCTAAAACAAAGTACCCATCTCCTCAATGACCTATTGAATTAAGCTACCTCTTAATTTGAGAGATTCAATCAAAGACAAAACATTCAAACTTGGGTTTTCTTTCCATCTCATATGATCTTTTGCTCTTGCTTAATAGAGATACATAGTTGCTATTGATGCTTTCATTCTCTTGACTTTTAAAAAAGTGATGTATATGCAAGTATGTGGAGTTTCACATGTTAGAGAAAGATGCACAAATGCAAGACACTTCATTTTGAGCTGATATGCATGCAATGGTGTCTTTCTCTTCTTTGCCTTGGGCTTCTCTCTATATCCCTACCCCATGCAATTCAATTACTTGCTAGATGTAGGGACCTAATAAGAGAGAAAAACAATCTGATGCAACAATGTCTAAGAGAATTGATAAATATATTACCTTGTGCTAATTTTGAGGTTAATGTTGGGCAGACATGGCTACATGTTTGTGACTTGAGACTCCGATGGCACCCTTACTTTGGTCCAATGACAACATTTATGGTATGGTTGTTCCTTAACAACTTGTTATTTGCTGAGTATATAATTAAGGGAGATTTGAGATGTTCTTGGCAAGGGACATCACATACTATTGGTATATTATCATGTTATGGTGGTGGGTATGATGATCCATCAGTAAGAGACAATGTTGGAAGGCTTTATAGTTTCTCTTGAGAGTAAGAGATTGTCTTGCATCATGTCAACCTTCCCGTTCATGAAAAGTTCAATTGATTACCTATCATCACACAAATATGCAATGGTATCTCCCTCACTATGGAAGACTCCCCTCAACCAAAAGAAATAGATGCAATAGACTTGGTAGACATCAAGAAGTAAGAGAAGGAGCTATGGCAAGAAGAAGATGACAATGATACTATTACTAGAAGAAGACGGCAATGATACTCTTGCATGAACCAAGAGAGAAAGGTGTGATGGTTCCTATCACTCTCTCATGTTGCCCCTCCTTTACCTCATCTACATCCTTTCTTCCATATCTACTCTTCCATTATTGGTGCGCAGATCGGATGCCGTATGCTTGCGTAGTGAATGCCGGAAGGTCCCCAAGAACAAAAGAACTCTACTTTTTGCACAAAACTCAAGGTAAAAAGCATGCACGACATGAACAAGAGACCAATTGGGTGCAATCTCCCCCCATGCCTTGTGTGAGTGCCCCACAAAGCATGTATTTTTATGTATTAATCATCTTCAAGCTCAAATAATAGCCCCAATTACAAAATAGCACGCTTTTGGCTTTTGAGTTTGCTTTAGCACAAAATAGAAATAAAGCTAATGGGCGGCGCCCAAAGAGTCAGGCATACCCAATACAATGTCCAAATACAAATATCATAATCGTGCGTCCATGCGCATACAAAATAATAAATAAATATCCAACGCCTCAATAAATAGGCGCGACAAAATATAGGCGCCATGCCTAAGGTATACGCCCATCAAAATATAAGTGATAACTCGAATACTCGCTATCCTCCAATGCTTTCCTCCGCCACTGCTGCTATCTCTACACATCAACTGAAGCATTCACAATCGTTAGTAAAATAATACAATTAAACCGACAAAAGTGAATGCCTAGCAGTCTTCAGCTACATAAATAAATCAACTGGTTAGAAATCAATCCTAACCTTAATTTATTACGAGTGCGCACTCTAAACTCATAAACGTTTATTAATTTAATATGTATTTTGCGAAATCACCCGCTATGGAATCACCCATGTACACACTAAATTAATGAAATGCCCGAAAAGGATAGGCGTCCCCATCAACTTCTCGCACAAAGAATCCACTTTGTGTATGAGCCCCGGTCATCAAAGTTTACGGAATCCACCGTAAAACTTCACGGAATCCACCGTGAAATATGCCTCCTAGCATAATACCCCCAGGGTGGGATAGCAATTGACCTCAATTGCTATTAGCTCAATGTGGAGCTAATAGAGTGGGGAAAGCATTTAAGTCTCTAGCGTGCATCCATTGGGCTTCCTCTACAGGATGGTTTTTAAACTTGACTAAATATCTAGAATATCTTCGGCCAGTTCTAGTGGTCATAAAGTCAGTATCTATGATAGCTTCAGGTTCAAGTATTTCAGTCTCTTCATCTAACAAAGGTGGGTTTTCATAAACAGGGTGTACAGGTAATTGGCCTCTAAAGGGTCGTAATAAACTAATGTGAAATGTGTTGTGAATTTTCCAGTGAGGTGGTAATTCTAACTTGAATGCATTGTCATTGATTTTGTGAATGATCTTAAATGGTCCATAGAATCTAGGTGCTAATTTCACAACTGGGTGTTTATCTACACTTTGTAATCTACGTTTTTCTATTCTCAACCAAACATAGTCATCAACTTGGAAATTCATTGCTTGTCTTTTCTTATTGGCTTGTTTGGTATATGATTTGCTGGGCTTTGGCAATCATGTCTTTAACCTCATCAAAAATAGTAGCGTGTATAGTAGCAATATCATCAGCACTCTGAATTCTATTTGATAAAGATGCAACAGGTGTAGACAATCTATAACCATAAATCACTTCAAACGGTGCTTTCTTTGTAGATGTGTATGGTGTATTGTTATATGCAAACTGTAGTAAATGCAAATGTGTGTCCCATGTCTGTGGTTTAGAAATAGTGTAAGCACATAAAAGATCTAGAATAGTACTGTTAGTGGCTTCTGTTTGTCCATTAGTTTCAGGATGAAATACAGATGAAAAATCAATTTTTGTTCCTAGGTTAGCAAACAAAGTAATCCAAAAGTTGTTACAAAATCTAGAATCACGATCAGAAATAATAACTTTTGGTAATCCATGATTAGTGAAAACAATTTTCAAAAACAATTGTGCTGCTTGAGATGCTGTTAAAGTTTTCTTACATGGAATGAAATATGCTTGTTTACTAAACCTGTCTACTACAGTCCAAATCATGTCATGGTTAGCTTTAGTATTAGGTAAACTAGTAATAAAATCCATAGAAATTTGTTCCCATGGTCTTAATGGAATAGATAAAGGCATAAGTAATCCATAGTGTTTACCATGATGTCTCTTAACTCTTTGACAAATCAGACATTCAGAAACAAAGTTAGATACATCAGTGTCCATATGTGGCCAATAAAAATCTTCAGCTAATGTACGTAAAGTAGATATGATACCTCTATGACCTTGATATGGAGGACAATGAATCTCATTCAAAACAAAAGATCTGAATGGAACTGTAACACATAATCTCTTTTCATAAAACATGAATCCATCATTATAAGACAGTGAATCAATAGGAATCCAGTTATTTCCAACTAATTTATTCCAATCAGCATGAAAAGTAATGTCTTGATGATAAGTATCTTTCATAGGAGTTAGAGAATCAAATGATATAACAGAAATATTATGAATGGTGGGTCTTCTACTTAATGCATTGGCCACTACATTTTCTTTACCTGGTTGATATTGGATAATCGGATGAAAACTCTAAATAAAGGCTGCCCATTTGATATGTCGGTCAAATATTTGGGATTGGCTAAGTAAATGTCTAATACTTTGTTGATCAGTCTTAATCATAAACTCAGAACCCATTAAGTAGTATTTCCATTGTCTTAAAGCTTGTACCACAGCTAATAATTATTTATCATATGTGGAATATTTAAGTTCGGAGGGTTTCAATTTACAACTAGAATAAGCCATGGGATGATTATATTGCATAAGTACGGCTCCTATTCCAGATCCGCTAGCATCGGTAACTACTAAAAAGAATGGTCTATTAAAGTCAGGTAGTTGTAATACAGGAGCACGGGTTAATGCATGTTTCAATAAGTCAAAGGATTTCTGTTGATTATCAGACCAATGATAAACAATACCTTTCTTCAAAAGTTTAGTCAAAGGCAAAGCAAGTAATGAAAAATTTCGCACAAATTTCGTGTAGAAACTAGCAAGACCTAGGAAAGATCGTAACTCATGCACATTTTTAGGTATAGGCCAGTTCAATATTGCTTCTATCTTCTTAGGGTCAACCTTAATACCATCTGATGATACAATATGACCTAAATATTCAATTTCTGTTTTAAAGAACTCACTCTTTTCCGGATTAGCATACAGTTGATTATCTTTCAACAACTTGAAAACCAAGGACAAATGTTCATGATGTTCTTTCTCATTTTGACTAAACACCAAGATATCATCAAAGAATACAATAACACAATGCTGATATTTCAAAAATATATGGTTCATCATTCTATTAAATGTAGCAGGTGCATTAGTCAATCCAAAAGGCATCACTAAAAATTCATAATGACCAAATTGTGTTCTAAATACTGTCTTGAATATGTCAGACTTATCTAATCTCACCTGATGATAACCAGATTTAAGATCTATTTTACTAAATATGGCAGAACCTTGCAGTTTATCCATAAGGTCATAGAATCTAGGAATTGGATATCTATTCTTTACAGTGATCTTATTTAAAGCACGATAGTCAATGCACATACGATAAGTATTATTCTTCTTCTTTACCAACAAAACAGGTGCACCAAATGGAGAACTACTAGGTCTAATCAATCCTCTATTTAGTAATTTCTCAACTTGATTTTGAATTTCTTTTTGCTCTATCTGGTTATGCCTATATGGTGCTTTGCAAGGTGGTTGTGTACTAGGAATCAAATCTATTTTGTGGTCTTCAGGACGTGAAGGAGGTAAACTAGGTGGTAGATCTTCTGCAAAACAGTCTTTAAAGTGTGCAAGAAATTCTTTATGCCTAGGGTGCATATGTTTTTCTTTAACTTGTAGTTCATTCACCCAAATTAGATAAGATTTACTACTTTTGCATAATGCACATTTAGCTTGAGTATGAGAAAGCAGTGGAAAAGCATTAGATGCATGCATACCATACAATGTAATATGTTTTCCTTGAAATTGAATATTAATTGAATGTGTGGAATAATCTATATCAAGGTTATGCTGGTGATGCCATGGCATACCTAAAATAATATCACTGGACTATAATGGTACAACTAGAAAATTCCTTCTTTCAGTGTATTCACCAATTTGAATTTCTAAATCATGCACCTCTTGTGTTCCATTATACCTTGTGCCTAAGAATGCTGCTTTAATGCGATAATGCGTAGGAACAGTTTGTAATTTCAATTCTTTCACTAACTTTGCAGAAATAAAATTATGAGTACTACCATCATCATGCAAAATAATCTTTTCTTTTCCATGCACTAAACATTTCATTGTCAATAAAGAATGTGGAGTTGGCATACCTGGTAAAGTATCCGAAGGAGTAACAATGTCGTCTTCATCTTCCGTAAAATCAGACATTTCTTCATGTTCTTCATCTTCCATTGCTCCAAGATAGTTGATATGGACAGGTGGCTTCTTCGATTGGCAATTGGCTGCTAGATGTCCAGGTTGGTGGCATTTGTAACACACTATAGGTTTGGCTTTAGATACATTGTTTGCAATGGCAGGAAGTCTAGGAATATTAGGATTTGGCTGTGGAATTGGCTTGGGGTTTTGATTGGTATTGGATGGTAAAGCAGATGGTTTTGCCCAAGACTTACGGAAAGATGATGAAGGTAAATGACTTTGATTAAATCTTCTAAAATTTGAGTTGAATTGCTTAGATCCATAGTTACCATTGGCTTGAAATTGCTGTGGACGCTTGTCTCTTTCTCGAAGTTTGTCTTCAGTGTCATGAGCTAAAGAAATTGCGTCTTCAAGAGTTGCAGGCTTGAACATATTGACTTCAGCGTAGTAATGCCCAAGTAATCCTGACATGTACTTGCGCTTGTGAGTCGCTTCAGGTACGTCTTCAAGCATGCGTAAGTGGAGTAATTATGCATTCCAAAAGTGTTTGGTGTACTGAGGAATAGGCTCATGATCTCTTTGCTGAAGAATGTCCCATTGCTTTATGGCTTTTTCATGGAATTGTGGAGGAAGGAAATTCTGCATAAACTTCTTCTTGAAATTCTCCCAGGTAGTGGGACAATCTATGCTCTTACGAACCATGGTCCACCAAAGAGATGCTCTATCCACTAAATGATTAGTGACACACTTGATTTTATCTTTTTCAGCGTATGTTTCCTCATGAAAGTAATCATCAAACTGACTGATAAATGCAAGAACAGTTTTTCCATCTCGAGTGCCATTGAAAGTACGGAATTTGAAATTTTATTTTACTTATCTTTGTTTCTTTGCGGATGGATTGAGCTTCGAGAGTCGCGTCGATGGTACGTCAGATAAGATCTTCAGATTGTGGTTCTTCTTTGTCGGTAGTCAATCTTTGTAAATTGGCCAATTGAACTTGTAATGCTTGCCGGGCTCATCGTTCTTCATCCAACTGCATCATAATTAAATCCAGCTTTTGCTTCATCGTAGGTTCAGGTAGATCGCCTTCAGCCATTAAATCATCCATATGTGGTTCCGTCATCCTGTAAAACTTCAAAAGACCTCACACTCTCAAAATCCAATTAGCGGGATGAGCGTAGCTCAAGTTCGGGTGTACAAGGCTTATATATTTTTGTGTGTGGCTTTCACAATCTTCGTCTTTGGCTATTGCGGGATTTGTAATCTTTGAAAAAGCTGCGTTTTGACCTTCTGCGTGTGCTGAAATTGGTTCAGCAAGTCTGCGTATGCGAACAGTACCTTCCAGAGAACAACTTTGCAGTTCAGAGCTTCTGCGCAGGAACAGTCCTTCTAGGAGTTTTGGACAGAAGTCAGTTTTGACTTCAAGTGACTTGTCTGACTTGCAGAGTTGCAGACTTATGAGACTTGTAGAGTACCAGAACTTGCAGAACTTAAGTGACTTAGAAGACTTGCAGAATTTGTAGACTTTGTAAATTTTGTGTGACTTGATTTAGTGTAGTAGGCTTGAGACTTAGGCAGCAAACGACGTCGATTTTTAGGGGGGGGCGTTTTTTTCACGGCGCGAAAATCACGATGACCTCCTCTGATGCCGCCGACTGTGATTTTGAAGCTTTTAAGCTTCTTTAAACTTAATAAGCTTTGTATTAAGCTTTTAAGCTTATGAGTTTTTTTGAAACTTATCTCTGTATCTCCACGACTTGTATAAGAGGATGTAGGAGTGGTCCTCCGTCGTTGCAGGCCGGTCCTTTGCGATCAGAGGATGGAAACAGAGATTCTTGACCGCCAGGAATCCACCCGTATCGACTGTTCGCGATGAGATTGACCGTAGAGCTCGATCGTTCCAGGAGCTCCGCCTTCGCACAAGATGGGTAGCGATTGGAAGCTCTCGATCTCAGCTTCACTCTGATACCACTGGTGCGTAGATCGGATGCCGTATGCTCGCGTAGTGAATGCCGAAAGGTCCCCAAGAACAAAAGAACTCTACTTTTTGCACAAAACTCAAGGTAAAAAGCATGCACGACATGAACAAGAGACCAATTGGGTGCAATCTCCCCCCATGCCTTGTGTGAGTGCCCCACAAAGCATGTATTTTTATGTATTAATCATCTTCAAGCTCAAATAATAGCCCCAATTACAAAATAGCACGCTTTTGGCTTTTGAGTTTGCTTTAGCACAAAATAGAAATAAAGCTAATGGGCGGCGCCCAAAGAGTCAGGCATACCCAATACAATGTCCAAATACAAATATCATAATCGTGCGCCCATGCGCATACAAAATAATAAATAAATATCCAACGCCTCAATAAATAGGCGCGACAAAATATAGGCGCCATGCCTAAGGTATACGCCCATCAAAATATAAGTGATAACTCGAATACTCGCTATCCTCCAATGCTCTCCTCCGCCACTGCTGCTATCTCTACACATCAACTGAAGCATTCACAATCGTTAGTAAAATAATACAATTAAATCGACAAAAGTGAATACCTAGCAGTCTTCAGCTACATAAATAAATCAACTGGTTAGAAATCAATCCTAACCTTAATTTATTACGAGTGCGCACTTTAAACTAATAAACGTTTATTAATTTAATATGTATTTTGCGGAATCACCCGCTATGGAATCACCCACGTACACACTAAATTAATGAAACGTCCGAAAAGGATAGGCGTCCCCATCAACTTCTCGCACAAAGAATCCACTTTGTGTATGAGCTTTGGTCATCAAAGTTTACGGAATCCATCGTAAAACCTCACGGAATCCACCGTGAAATATGCCTCCTGGCATCAATTATCAAGTTGTCATTTTCCAAGCAAAAGGCTGCTTATGTTCATGTTCCTTGAACAAACATCCCTACTCAATGACACCCTCCATAATTGTTCCACAACCTTAGTGATGATCACCATATGTCCTCATTGAAAGAGAAAAAACATGCAGACTGAAGCTATGGTGGAAAAAAAGACAAATAGTATGTGTGTGTGTGTGTGTGTGTGTGTGTGTGTGTGTGTGTGTGCGCGTGCGCGTGCACCCGTGACCCCATGCAGACTGAAGCTATGGTGGGAAAAAAGACTGAAGCTATTGAGAGAGAGAGAGAGAGTGTGTGTGTGTGTGCGTGCGCGCGCACCCGTGACCCCATGCTTTTCCTTTATGTTGTTTATCTTATTAAAAGAAAATGAAAGTGGTTTGGGAGCATGCTATGCATGCTACATAGAATTGGTTTTAGGTTTGTGAAATCCGTCAATTATAATATGGTATATATAATATAGATGTATATGTGCATGCATTGATATATGTATACATATGCAGACTTCTACAAACACCCCCTCCGCCCATACATAGTGTAGTCACACATATCTCATCCATAAGTATATCTATATGGAATATTTATACACGAGTACACATATACACATATATGCATGTGTGTGTGCGTGGAGAGAGAGAGAGAGAGAGAGAGAGAGAGAGAGAGAGTTTCTGTGTGATAATAATATGAGACAACAAAGAAATAGTACAATTGAGTCTTATTTGGTTATGAATGATGCAATAAGCATATTAAACAAGGAATAAGTAGAATATTTACACAAATTAAGAATTACAAAACAATAACTTGTGAAGCAAAGAAGCCTTGAGATTGTAATAGGAATTATTGAATTATTGAGCTTATATGAGTTGACAATGTCCATTTCAAGTTTACCTACAAGGGATTTTATTCGTGTTGGTTTTGTCATTTCATATGTGTTCTATTTTGTGTAATGGAATAAGTTGTGAGTTATACTCAAACTAGGTGTAGAGGGTAGAAAGGATGAGTGGACCTTCAACGTGATACATGCCTTGCTACCTAAATCTCTAGGCATCTTGAAGGTTGGAAGGCTCTCAAGAAGGCTTTTTTTAAATGATTTTGCATAAATGGAAATGGTCCTACCAAAAGGCGTGACATGCTTTTAAGCATGACGTGTATCTTTGAGAAGTAGTTGTCATGAGATTGTTGGCCACACATGCTTGTGTAGTGCATTTGATAGGTACAAGGGTTAAAGTGATGAGTGGTTAGGTGTAGGATGCTCGAATCAATCAGTTCGGGGAGAATTTTGGAGCAATCACAAGTGCTTGTGTGGCAGCTGTTTTGTAGGATGGGAGACTAGTGGTACGTGGGTGAAAGAAGCCAAGGTATTTCATACGCAGGTGTCAATCATCCACAAGAGAAGGCTCACACTCGCAAGAAGCACCAAGGTAATAAACCTTGTTATCAAAAGCGCACGAAGGTGGAAAACAAGAAGCATGATGAGTCGTGGGAGGCCTATACTGATGACTCATGAGTAAGCAAACTGTTACTTCAGTATTGTGAAATGTAAGGGGAAGGGCGCATTTATTTAAAGATGGGAGCACTGACGGCACACAAGGAAGACGTGTGAAAAGGAATGTTAAAGGCGGGCCCCCGGGTCGGGGTGGGGCCGCCTGGTCCCATGTTAAAAAAAATAAAGGAGGGTCACAGGACTGTGGTCTTTCGATTAAGGGGGCCTCTTGGCGAGGTTTAAGCACTTTGGCAGGCTATTATTAACCGACACATAAACCCCTTGTATGTGGCTGTGCCACCTCGCCTTCGCTTTTCTCCACCGTTTCCTTCCTGCACAGCCATTTTCTTCTCAGGCAGGCCTCCTTTTGATCACAAAGATGGCTTCTTCTTCTTCTTCTTCTTCTTCTTGTAGCTCGAAGTAAAAAGGCCGTGTGGTGTCAGTGTTTCTTCCCCTTCTCGCAATTTGCAGCTTAAAGTAAAAAGGCCGTGGCGTGAGTGCAGCTGGATGATCACAGTACCTCCACCGATCAAATAATTGCTTGTCCCTGCAAGCCTTCCGCAAACATGAAAGGAGCGAGAGCCGTGGCCGCAGCTGCTGCCCTCGGCAACATGCTCAACGGATGGGACAGTGCTACCCTTGCCGGTCAGAGTTCCTCTCGTGATAGGCCATGCATTTCGCTTTCTATTTTCAATATCTCCATGAAATTTCCTTGCTGGAAGGAAGTATGAATCTCCTGAAGGAGAACGTGAGGCGTTTTGCTTCTGTTCCATTGGCTTTGGATAATTAGATCAAGTCTCACAGTCGTTTCTGAAAGGGGAGAATCCGATGTGTATTGAATCGTTAATTTGAACAAACTAATCCTGAAAGGTAGTTGAAAGAGCTTACAGACAGATTGCTCCAAGTTAAATAAATGTCTGGCACATCGACCAGAAGAACTAACCTGAGACAAAAATCCCCTTACAGTTCTTTACAGAAAGCTTTTGACTGACAGCTGCAATTATTGGGCTATAATTATTCTGGCTTCGCCAGATGATGATTTTCGATGGGAATAATTCATAAAACCACTGATCACAGAGGCCTTATTTAGGCTTTCCAAAACAGGTATAGACGTCTCTGCATGGCTCTGCCCGTGCATGAACGAGTAGGAATTGCTTTTGGAATTTGCCCTAAACTGTCAACGGAAGTGAAGCGAATCATGAGAGTGCTCTTTTTTAAGCAGTTGGCTTGAAGGCATCCTGAAGTTGGATGGCTTGAAAGTTTTCCAGATGGGTGCAGTGTCAGAGTGGCATGTCCTGTATAAAAGCATCCCAATTTAGCATGCCAATGCATTTTATGCATACTTCCATTTAACATTCACATGCTGTCAGGAATCCACTAGCTTGAGTTGCATGGACCTGTCTTGATACTGTTGGTTGGATGGGCATCGATGTGCTTATACTTGGCCAATCACACAGATGACCATTTAACTTGCCAATGTATGCCAGTGGATGGTCATTGGCAGGATCATTACTTTGGTTTGGGAATGGTGCTGAAGTGGTAAGTTATTTGTTTGAACAGGTTAGTATAGCTACTTCAGTGGAAACATGTGCTATGATCAGCGAGGATTCAAGTTTTGTGATGATATTTGTGATTGTTCATACTCACGAATACATGGTGACTGATCAGGATGTCAGCAAATGTGCTCAGTCTATGTTGAATAGGCTACTCACAGTAAACCTGTTTGCAGGAACTGTACATTTGTGGAAGTTCTGTACAAATGACTAGCTGTTGCAGAATTGTAAGACATGTTATTGCACATAGGTGACCTGGACACTGTTCAAAGATATGCTTGGGCTTTCACTGAGAAACATAGAATGTATGAACATGATGAAAACACAATAACTCAGACAAAGCAGAAAACAGAAAAGTAGGGAAGGAGTGTAGAATCTGACGAATGAATGAATGAATGTTGTAATTGGTGAGTGAAAAATAAGATAAAGTATGATGCTCAAGGAGCAGAGATGTACCACAACCACTGACTCTTGTGAGAATGGGCTGAGGGAGAGTGCCAGAGTGTCATCCTCTGTGTATGAATCCTGAGTGCAGCAATAGCACCAAATCCAATGAACATGCAGCTGGTGGAGGTGAGGCTGATGTCATGCAGCAGCTGAGGGCCAGTTGGATTGATGAATGACTGTCTGATGGTGAATGACTGAAACCTGATCAACAACCTGCTGAATGGGCAAAATGCAGATCAGGCTGAGGTGTATGACTGAAAACGTAGCTGGATCTGATCAAAATGCAGGCTGGATGGAGTTGCCTGCAGGGTTGCAGGTGATGAGGAAGACTGAAAATGCAGCTGGAACTGATAGTCACCTAGCTGGAAACAGGCTGTGACAGCTGCAGATCAGGTGCCTGGCTGAGGATGAGGTCTCAACAGCAGTAGGATAGGTCGTCTGATGTGGATGACTGATGTAGATACTGGAAACTAGGTTTTGGCAGCTGCAGCAGGGTATGGAAGCCTCTGAACAGCAGCAGACTGGTTGAGGATGGTGGCTGAATGGTGGATGATGACAGTGATGCATATAGATGTAGAGGGTAGGCAAAAGGATGGAGGGTGGTGTGCATGCTAAGTCCCTTTTATAAGAATAGTTGGAGCAAGAAGATGTCTTATGTAGCTGTCTAGAGTGTCATACAAAATGGCATAAATTCCTTCTTAGGGCTATTTTAGTGAGCCAAAAAAAGCCAAAAAATAGGGTAAGCAAGTGTTGGTGGCTCAACGCATTGGACTAGTACCAGTTGACCTGAAAGGAGGGCATTGAATAGATTTTCAAAAAACCAAGAAGCGTCTTTGTGTCTCTTAGCTCACTTTTTGTTGCTTGGGACTCTAGGCTCACATTATGATTGCTTGCCTTGGTCAACCTTATTAGAATTAGCTATTAAGGATAGTGGAGGCTTGTGGGGCCCATTGAGACCTTAGATGATCTTGGAATGTGTGGGTTGTTCCATTTTAGGGTGGATTAGATGGTCTTGTAAGTTGCACAATCACTTTAGGTATCGAGTTTTAGTGATAATTAGGGTTGGCCATGGTTGAATAGTTGTCCAACTCTTTTGATCTCAACCACCACTCAATAAAGATATAGTCTTTGCAGTTGCCACCCGTCCTCTATTGTGATCCTCAACTTCTAACCTACTTAATGCTGTCTAGCACACCTGAACGAAGTTTTAAATGTTTTCCTCTAAAATGAGATGGATCAACTTGGTCACAAATTCAAGTTCATGTGCTATTCACAATTAGAGCTTTTATTAGTCACTACCATAAACATAAATCTTGCATTGGTATGAAAAGTTCCAGCCATATATCTCAACGATTGCATTGAAGGAAAACGAAAATGCCTAAGTGGTGTGCGCAGCGAGAATGGAGTGTGTTCAACAGTAGAGAGTGCAGAGAGAGTAGAGACTTGAGTTGGGTGTGTACCAGTGTGGTACACACAAAGAATGAAAGAATGTATTTATGTTTTAGGGTACGGTACATTTACACCCGCAAGAGTGCGGTCACATGTACAAGTAAAATATATACACGGGAAGTGTAGTGGTGTGCGCAGCGAGAATGGAGTGTGTTCAGCAGTAGAGAGTGCAGAGAGAGTAGAGACTTGAGTTGGGTGTGTACCAGTGTGGTACACACAAAGAATGAAAGAATGTATTTATGTTTTAGGGTACGGTACATTTACACCCGCAAGAGTGCGGTCACATGTACAAGTAAAATATATACACGGGAAGTGTAGCGAAGGGCCTTTACACCCAACAACCTCCCACTTAAAGGTCATGAGCAAACCTTTAACCAACTTCCACTAGTCGAATACAATGCTCATGTTGAGCCTTTGCAAGATTTTTTGTGAGAGCATCTGCAGGGTTATCTTGTGTTTTGATCTTAGTCAGTGTGACTAGACCATCATCCTGAACTTGTCTGATAAAGTGGTACCGTACATCAATATGTTTAGTACGTGCATGAAACATGGCATTCCTAGCCAGACATATAGCACTCTGGCTATCACATCCAAGTACAGGTGTTTTGGTGGGCAGCCCAAAATCCTTGACCAAGCGACCAAGCCAAACAGCTTCTTTCGAAGCTTCAGTGGCTGAAATATATTCAGCCTCAGTGGTAGAAAGTGCTACTATCTTTTGCAATCTAGAGCACCAAGAAACTGCCCCACCAGTCAAGGTAAATATATACCCACTAGTAGACTTGCGAGTATCCAAGTCACCTGCCATGTCTGCATCACAATATCCCTGCAGATCTAATGTACCCTTTCCATAGCAAATACATTTTCTTTGTGTGCCCTTAAGGTATTGAAAGATGCATTTCACTGCCTCCCAATGTGCTTTGCCAGGGTTTGACATAAACATGCTCACAATTTCCACTGCATGAGAAATGTCAGGTCTAGTGGCAACCATAGCATACATGAGTGATCCACAAGCTGAAGCATAAGGAATACCCTTCATAGAGTTGGCTGCCATGTCATCTTTTGGGCAATCAGCTTTGCTGAGCTTAAGGTACGGTGGTAATGGAACACCAAGTGACTTAGCATCTGTCATAGAGAAACGATCAAGTACTTTGTTGATGTACTTTTCTTGTGAGAGAAATAAGAGCTTCTGCTCTCTATCTCCCGTCACACGCATGCCCAAAATATGTTCAGCTGCACCCAAGTCCTTCATGGAAAAGGCTGAATTCAGCTGTCTTTTCAATGCATTAACCTGGCTCTTATGCTTACCAACAATAAGCATATCATCCACATAAAGCACAAGGATAATAAGGCTTTCATCATCAGCCTTCTTTGTGTATAAGCAGTGATCTGCATTGCTTCTTTTAAACCCATGTGAGAGCACGAAGGCATCAAACTTCTTATACCACTGTCTAGGAGCTTGTTTCAAACCATACAAGCTTCTCTTAAGCTTGCACACCAAATGCTCCTTTCCTGGCATAACAAAGCCCTCTGGCTGTTTCATATACAGCTCTTCTTCTAAATCACCATGCAGGAATGCAGTTCTAACATCCATCTGATCAAGTTCAAGATCCATAGATGCAACAATAGCAAACAATACCCGAAGAGTCGTCATTTTGACAATAGGTGAAAAGACTTCCTGAAAGTCAATCCCCTCTTTCTGAGTATAACCCTTAGCCACAAGCCTGGCTTTGTATTTGGGTTTGCCATCCACACATTTGATTTTGTAGACCCACTTGTTAGGAATAGCTTTCCTATCTTTGGGCAATGAAACCAAATCCCAAGTATTATTCTGATACAATGACTTCATTTCTTCCTGCATAGCTTGCTCCCACTTTTTCTTTAACTCACATGACAATGCCTCTTTATATGTAAGAGGCTCACTCTCATCTGTGAGTAAAATGCAGTCCAAAGAGGGATCAAACCTCTGTATGGGTCTCCTGACACGTGTAGACCTTCTCACCCAATGATCTGTGTTATCACGCAATGGATCTACATCCAAAGGAATGTCAATGACCTCATTATTTGGCTGCTCAGGTTGCTGTAATAAATTTTCAGGCTACTGTAATTGATGTTCAGCATGCTGATTTTGTTGCCCAAACTGATTTTCAGCATCCCTTTGCTGCCCATTTGCATCTGGCTCAATAATGACACGCTGATTATCATAACTAGCATCAGATGGAGCTGAATTTCAGTGGCTGATGGCTGTTTAAGTGGCTGATCATGCTGAAATTTCACTTTCTTTTTGTCTACATCACTAGATGTGGCATTTTTCAGCAGCTTTGATTCATTAAATACCACATCTCGGCTGCGTAGCACCTTTTTCATGCTTGGAACCCAAACTCTATAACCCATTTCACCATCATCTCCATAACCCATGAAAATGCCTCTGAGGGATTTCATGTCAAGTTTAGTTCTGCTATCAACAGGCACATGTATATAGCATTCGCAGCCAAAGACCCTTAAGTGGTCATATGAAGCAGGTTTGCCAGACTAAACCTCTTCAGGGATGCCACTATCAAGTGCACGATGTGGAGGTCGGTTGCAAATATGCACCGCGGTTTTAAGTGCCTCCCCCCAAAACAATTGCGGGAGATTAGCTGTGGACAGCATGCACCGAATCTTCTCACACAAAGTGCGATTCATTCGCTCAGCCACACCATTAGATGACGGATTATAAGGGGCTGTAAGCTCTCGTTTAATCCCATTTTCATCACAAAAACTATTAAATTGTTTAGATACGTACTCTCCCCCATTATCTGTTCTTATGCATTTCAGTTTTAAGCCCTTTTGAGTACTAACAAATGCATAAAACCTTTTAAAGGCATCCAATGCCTCACTTTTCTGCTTAAGCAAATAAACCCATAGCTTTCTAGAGTGGTCATCAATAAAAGACACAAAATAACGGAAACCACTATGAGTTTTTATTGGCATGGTACATACATCGGAATGGATGAAATCCAAGATACATGCCTTCCTAGAGGCTCCATGAGAGTATGAACTCTTTACATGTTTTCCAAAGACACAGTCATCACAAAAGTCAAGCTTTGAGTTTTTCACATCAACTCTTCCAAGTGAAGAAAGTGCATCCAAACCCTTTTGGCTCATGTGTCCAAGACGCTTATGCCATAGCTCCATGTGTGACTGTACTTCTGCAACTGCAACAAACTTTCCAGGAAGTGCCTTGCAATGAAGATAATACAAAGTTCCCTTTTTACCACCTCTAGTGACCAGCATAGATCCTTTTTGTATTTTCCACATTCCACCACCAAAGGTAGTGTAGTAACCCTTGCTATCTAACTGCCCAACAGAAAGCAAGCTCTTCTTAATGCCAGGTACATACCTAACATCATGAAGAATCAATTCCTGGCCATTTTCAAGAGCCAGGTGTATGGTGCCCACTCCTTCAATGTCACATGCATGATTATTCCCTAGGTAAACTTTCCCAAGATTACCTGCTGCATAAGTAGAAAAACACTCCAAAGATGGAGTTACATGAAATGAGGCACCACTCTCAACAATCCACGATTGTGACAAACCATCATGAGCAGATAACAAGGCATCTATCACATCCCTTTTAGTGATATACATGTTTTCCATTGTCATAGCATGTGAATCTGAAGATGCAACCAACAAATCAGCATCTTTATTGTCTTCTATCTCCTCAATGACAACACTAGATACCATATTTGCCTTTTCTGTTTCTTTAGGGGTAGAGCTGCTATCCTTCTCATTCTTTTTGCCTTTTGCATTAGCCTGCTTCTTGCGTTCTTGCTCCTTCTTATAGTACCTACAATCGGGCTTTTTATGCCCTTTGCGTCCACACTGATAGCAAGTGACATCTTGCTGTTTTTCTTTGCTTTTGCTGTGATTTTTATGCTTATTTGCAGCATTTGACTTCTTTTCAGTCCATCCTCTAACATTATAGGCTGATCCACTGTTTTCCCCACTAGACTTGCGTCTAATCTCCTCATTGAGGATAGAACCACGTACACCATCAAATGTCAAGTTGGGGTTGTTGCTCAATGATACAACCAATGCTTCCCATGAATCTGGCAAAGTCATGAGCAAGAAGATAGCCTTTAGCTTAGGATCAAAAGCCGGCAAGCCTGCATCCTGTAACTGACTCAAAATACCTGTAAATGCAGCCAAATGCTCTGAGGTGGGCTTAGACTCATCAAGCTTTAAGTTGACTAACTTTCGCATGAGATGGACCTGATTAACAGGAGTAGTATTCTCATATGTAGCTTTGAGTTTCTCCCAAACTGCATATGCACTGTTGAGTCCCTTGATATCAACCAAGATATCATCAGTAACTGCCATTTTGATGTAAGTAATGGCCTTTTTATTCATTTTAGCCCAATCTTCATTTGACAAAGGAGCAGGTTTTTGTTCTGCCAAAGCATCTTCTCAATCCTTCAGAAAAAGGATACCTTGCATACGATCTTTCCAAAGATCAAAGCCATTGCCATCAAATTTGCGAATCTCAAAAAGATTCTTTGTGTCAGCAGTGGATGCACTTCTAGCCATTTTTCAGCAATAAATTTCTGCAATAGAATGCTGAATGCAATCAGCCAATAGCAAGGTTGCTGTATATAACAGCAAATATACAAACTTGCACTTCAAAGTGTGCCCAAGAAGCAGATATTTTACTGTAATTGCAGTCCAAAGGGCTGATTACAGCATATACACAAAGCAAATCTGATACATATGCATACAAGACAGCTCCCACTTCAATAATACATCACCGTAATGCCCAAATGCAATAACCTGAGTGCTGTATGTGCCACTGTTTCACTGCACAATGAGCATTCAGCAATACATGTACCAAGAGAAGCTGCCTTTTCATAACATTTGATACATCCCAAGTCCAAATTTCTCCCACTTAGCAGTGAATCTGCTGTAATTCCACTGTCAAAGCACAAATCGGCTCAAAATACATCACTAATGTGAAAAGCCCCAAATTTTCTGCAATAAATCTGCCCCAATTGCATTAATACATGTTTCCGAGAGCATAAAACGGGCAAATTCAGTAAAATTTCATAAAATTTTGCAAAAGCCCCAAATTTTCCGGGTCCAAGTGTGCACGAATGTCAACCAATCTGACTTAGCTGAGCAAAATTTCACCAATACAGCAAAAGGCCCAAATTTTATGGGTCCAATGTTGAGAAATTTTACTCAAACGAGCAAAATTTCACCAAATTTGGCGAAATCCCCAATTTATACGTGCACAATGTCTGCAATTTTGACGCAGATGTCTGTATTATGCATGAACAGCACTAAATCTGGAAAAGCCCCAAATTTTCTGGCTCAAATCTGCACAACTGTGAGATTTGTGCTTGCGCACGCGAACCGGGGCCTGTTTTAATGTGACAAGTCACAAAAATTGCAAAAAATGACTGTCGTGACCTGTCGACTGATCACACTGATCAGAAATGAACTGCCGCCTGTCCACGCTGACCACGTCAGCTGTCGCCTGACTGTCGCTGAGCAGATTTGGCTGTCGCCTGTCCACACTGACCTGTCAGCTGTCGCCTCACTGTCGCTGAGCAGATTTGGCTGTCACCTGTCCACGCTGACCTGTTTCTGACCTGACAATTGTCTTTCCAGCTGTCGCCTGAGTAAAACGTGACCTGAACACTGTCGCCTGACTGTCTTGAACAGAAACGTGACCTGGAAAGCTGACGACTTGACCTGTGCTGACCTGGAATGGCTGCACCTGACCTGTCTGGTTACAGACTGAGCAAAAACGACCCTGCAGCACTGTCTCCTGTTTCGCGCGTGCTCTCGCCTGACCAGCAGAGATGACGACTTGCTGATTTCTCACGAGCGAAGCGCTGGCGATGTCTCGCATAGGCTCCAGGAAGCGCGCACACCTTAGCCGAAGCTCTGATACCAGTTTGAAGGAAAGCGAAAATGCCTAAGTGGTGTGCGCAGCGAGAATGGAGTGTGTTTAGCAGTAGAGAGTGCAGAGAGAGTAGAGACTTGAGTTGGGTGTGTACCAGTGTGGTACACACAAAGAATGAAAGAATGTATTTATGTTTTAGGGTACGGTACATTTACACCCACAAGAGTGCGGTCACATGTACAAGTAAAATATATACACGGGAAGTGTAGCGAAGGGCCTTTACACCCAACATGCATATTAAGAAAAATGTGAGACATGTCTTATGGATGAATATGCTAAAATGTTTAGTGCAGCTTGAAAACATTCCCTTTAGCATCATAGTTGTCTTATGGCTTAGCAAACACTTAAAACATAATCCTTGGGAATACTCTTTTGATACTCTATACTTGGGGCCATTCACACTTGAATTTTATTATCATGTTTCACTTAGACCAATCATCTCTAAAGGTCTACTCATGTTGTGTTCAAGGCCAACAATTTTTATTCATACTGTTTACCAAGAAAAGAAAATAGAATAATAAGCATCTTATATCTCCCCAGGTAAAATCAAGATAAGCTTTACATAAGATTTATCTAATATATTGCAATAGAAAGGCCAAGTGAGGTCAATCACTCGTCTGTAATGCGAAACTACACGTGACTCTAAATGGAAGGTGTTAGAATCCCAAGTACTCCCCACATCTCTATCCAAATTCTAGAGATAAGAGTCTTTGCAATAGATGTGTCTTGTAGATTCATGGCAGTGTTATGTCTTATTGTTGAAACAGACCAAGCGATAATACTAGTAGTTAGCTCCCATCAGTGACAATGTACCCTAGTTCACTCTGTCTTCAAGAAGTCTAACATGGGGGTTTATGCTCAAGGTCTATCCAAAAATAAAAAGGGTTGGCTTCCTTGAAAATCCTTGTGTCCGCATTTTGGTTCTCTATCTGTTACCCAAGTTAAGTCACTATTATGAGCGTCAATTTTACCTTGCAAGTCTATGCTAAAGGCTCTTCTTTACGCCCTTGGGTGTTGGGGCAATCCCCTAGGTAGTGCCTTCGTATCTCCTTTGGTGCTCTGATACATTTGACACAAACAATGGGAAACGTGTCATAGCCAAGGCAAATGCCAATAGCCAATCTCTTATATAGTATTAATCTAAGAAAGAGTGAGATTTTCCCAGGTCTAAAGCTATCATCTAATCTTTTTCAACTGTCAAGCAAGAAGGAAATGCCATTTATACCAATGCTGGGTACTCTACTCCTTAGGATTTTGATATATTATAAAAAGATGACATTGCAAGGTGTGTCGAGAGAAGTATCCCTTGCATATCCATTCTTGAGTCTCATCGTAATTTTTAAAGAACTCTCCTTTGAGATGCCTAGTTGTAAAGATAAACATAAATGTCCGACAATGCATGGCAAAGAGGAATGGATAAAGAATAATACAATACTCAATGTATATAATACACTATGCAAAGTGAATACAAAACCTCACACTCTTATCTCTTTGAAGGACCAGGGTAGAGAGATGAGCTGGAGAGTGCATCGTATTCTATACGAATCATGAATTGCCCAGCAAACAGCCTTTGTGAATGATCAGCAGCTGCAAATGCAGATTTGTGTGTTTGGATTAGGCAGTGATAGCTTGCACTCAATGGGCAATAGGCTGAAATTGATGAAGAAGATGCATGCGGCAGAGCTGAGACTCCAAAACACAGTAGTATAAAACGTGACCGTGTGCGAAAGTCTTTCCATTTCCAAAGAAACCTACAATTTTTGTCTCCACTGCTGTAAATTCTTTGAATTTTCCATTGACTCTAGCCGTATATTCAGCCTTTAATAACAATACATAGCCTTTGCAACACACCAATCCCTTAAACATTGAAATTCTTGTTTCCTTTTTATCACTGATGAGAAACCTCTAGCATGTTAATGGTATATTAACAATATAGAGCGAAACATTCTTGTTGTCTCTCTCGTTGACAACAAAAGTACTTGAAACAAAAGATTGCACTCACTGTGTTTCCAATTGAGGAGAAAAGGATAGAGAAGTTGATTCAAAAGCAAACCCTCATTGTCATAGTTAGAGAATAGAAGAATTGCAACAACAAATTTCATTCCATGACTCCATTTTTAACACATTGCCATTGAGCTATGAATCCACAAAAGCCTCAATCAACTGTTGCAAGTCTCTCTCCTCACATTGCGTTTTTTTTTCCCTTGCTCACATCTCCCATGTTTTTTCTTTTTACCAAGGTCTCTCTCCCTTGCTAAGTGGTAAACATACCGGTAAAAACTTAAAATTCTGCTCGGGGTCATAAAGACCGTAGTGGGACCTCAAATCCCGCAACATGACAGCACTTCCTGCACAAGAATGCACTTCAAAACTAAGTGGCAAAAAACACCTGGAAAGCATGCGAGTTACCACTCAAGACTCCCATTCCTTAACACGATTCATTCCTTAACACGATTCTTGCTATGGGTAAGCATTGAAAAGTTGAATGAACAATATTTACATTACTTGTTCCGTTTGTTCACATGTAGTGACACAACCACAGCCAACTATTATCACACACTAGCATCCCACCCCAAAGCAGCGAGGGTATCGGGCAAAGGGTGCTCATTAGCTGACCAATGGCTTACAAAGACTACCAATACTATAGAAGTGATGGTTATCTTAACCCAGGAGTCCAAAGGGTCATCCTAAAGAGACCAAGGCATTAGACAAAGGATGCTCATGGGCTACTCAGTGGCCTACAAGGACATGCAAAAGATGATGAAACCGCTTTGAAGTTTTTTTTGTTTTTGGTTATTTTTGGTTTTTTGTTTGTTTGTTTTTGTTCTTTCAAGTATTTGTGTAACAAGTCTTCCTTTCGTGGATGGGTGGTAATTCCGTGATTACAACTTAGTTATCGCAACAACATTTATTATAAAATTGAGAAATGCAAATTAACTTACAATCTTGGACCATGTACACGTTGTTGGCCCCAAAGCTGGTGTCTCTTTTGGTATTTCTTTAACTTAATTGAAGAAGAAGTTGATGTACAATGGGGTTCTCCCAATCCCTTTCAGTATTCCAACTCCCTTTGCTGTCCAAAACGACCAGCAAGTCTTCAATCTGATTTGCCCTTTGATGCGGGCAGTCAATTGTGTTGGAAGAGAGGGAGAGAGACAGAGTGGATCAGAAGATGAGCCTCAGCTCATTGTTGTTCTTTTTCCATTATTCTTCATCTTTCTCACTGAAAGAGACTTACACACATAGGTATGACTAACCAAGACAACTGTGGTTAAGTCACTGACTACACCGACTTATTGAATGTCACATGTGTACAACTGTATCCAGCTAATGTCGGTCACACACATAAAGATAGACTAACTGAAGAGTAACGGGAGCTTGATATTCTAACACTCTCCCTCAAGCTCAAACCATGTGATAAACTTCGATTAGCTGTCTAAAGTATATGAACTTTTCTTTACTAAGAGACTTGGTAAATATGTCTACTACCTGGTCTTCAGTCTTCACATGAATCAAGTCAATCTATCCTGTAAGAACCATTTCTCTGATGAAATGATAGTGAACCTCAATATGTTTGGACCTAGCATGGTAGACAGGATTGCTAGTCAACATAACATTGCTGAGGTTATCACTGAAACCAGCCTTCCTTCTTAGAATGGGTGGTGATAACTTGATTTAAGGGTTAATTACAGCAATAAATAAATGCACATAAAATGAAATACACACTTAACCATAACATTCTTGGACAGTAGACACCCTGTTGGCCCCAAAATTGGCGCCCCTTGCGGTATTTCTTTAGCTTTCATTCAATTGGAAGGAGTACAGCTCGAGATTCTTCAATCTCCTCCTGCTAACCAATTGCTCTTGTTGTCATAAATGACTAGCAAGGCTTTTGGGTCATTTGCCCCTTGATTCACCCAGGACTTCTTCTCCAATTTGACCCGTGGCTGGCCAAATGCTGCCCCAAATCAATTTGGGATGGGCTGGCTCTTGAAATCCCTTGATAATCTTCAATTATCAGCTGCTGATTTCAGTCCCTTGAGCCTTCAATCTTTGGCACGAATCCCAAGGTGGCCGTTAAACCCTAATTTCTACTGTAAATTAGGGTTTACTGCAGAAATTACAGATCAGCCCACCAAAAATGGCTGAGATCTCCTTCAAATGACTGAGAATTGCTGAGAATGACTGAGCATAGGTTGAAGGAGATGAGAGAATGCTGTAGAGAGAAAATTTTGAGATTTGTCACGAAGAACTGATCAAAATCAGCTGTTGCCTTGCTGTACCAGCCCCAAACGGATGCAACAATAACAATAGGAGCATTATAGACTGTGATTTTCAAGAGAAAGTGCATCAGCAGCAATTGCCAGCTTCCCAAGGTCAAGAATATGCAATTTCCATCACTAAAATGGTCTCCATTGGCTGGGAAATGGCCCCAAAAGCTAGCAGTAATAGTCCAACACCTCTTCCCAACAGCTCCAAAATGAAAAAACGAGATTTCCCTCTCCCTTCAGCCCTATTTAACCTTTCTCCCACTTGCACGGGAGAGTTTTGCCAAGTGGCAGCTTTCCTAATTCATTTTCAGTAATTTCTAGTCATTTAATTAATTTTCAGAATTAATTAATTCTAAAAATTAATTCAGCCCATAATCCATGCCCAAAAAATTTTCCTTGCTCATCCAAAAATTAATTGGCTAGGCCATTTGCAACCCAAAGTGATCCCATGCATTAATTGACCCTTGGACAAGCATTAATCCATTAATTAATGCCTAGTCCCTAGTGTCACCACTGACATTTAATGGCCAATTAATGGTCCTAGGGGCAAACCGACACCAAAATTCACCTAGAATCTAACACAAGTGTAAATTGTTACAACTTTTGCCTTTGACACCTATCTTTTTCATAGGGTCCTTTGGCCTTTAACTGCGAAAAAGTAGCTTGCACCTCACATGTGCAAAACATGTGCATCTTTTAATTGCACATTTGATTAATCCTTTAATTAAATGTCAATTAAACATAAGCAAAGCATCAAATTTTTACATCCTCGTGACAATCACAATGCAATTTCACTTTGCTTTCCAGCTATATTCCCAAGTCTTTCAGCAGTTTCATCAACCATGCTTCGCAAGCCGCTAAGGTAGCTCCTCTGTACTTAGCTTCTGTATCAGACAATGCGACAGTAGGCTGTTTCTTACTTTGCCAACTGATCATACTGCTGCCCAATCCAAATGCATAACCACTGGTTGACCTCCTGTTATAGGCACAACCAGCCCAATCAGCATCAGTAAACCTTGTTAAGTCAAGGGATTTTCCATATGCATAAAACAGCCCATAATCTGTAGTGCCCTTTACATATCTCATGATCCTCGTGATTGCATCTAAATGTGGTTTGCGAGGCTTTTGCATGAACTGAGTAATCAGCCTCACTGGAGAATATAAGTCAAGACCGTGTTATGCGAGCGGTGATTGAGAGCAAGCCTCACTCACAACTCGACAACGAGACGTTAAGGAGTGCCGGTTGGGGTAATTGACTTTGTCGAATGCATAACACAACTTGAAAAATTCAAATATTCGATAATACACCACAAGCCACATATAAAAACAAGACAAAACACAATGCCTCTTGAAGCTCAAAACAACTAAAAACCCGAATGTGGGTAGAACATTACACAACCACAATACAACGAAAATACCACGAAAACAAACCAAGTGAGATATATTTTCGTACCTTAACAACCTTGAGCCGATGCTCGGCGCTTTGACACCCAAAAGCTCCAACTTCCAAATTGGCATGACAAGAGCTCACTCTGGCATGCGACCCTCCACTCTTCTCTCTCACAAAATACAATTGTAATCAAGGGGGAAGGCCCTTAACTCTTCAATCTCCTCTCCTTATATAGTTTTCTATCCACACTCACATACATTAGGCTTTTTGCTTTCAGCTTTTGGCTTTTGCTTTTCTACTGCTTTTCACTATTTTTGTTTTTTTTGCTCTATGCCTGTTTGCAACTTGTTTGGAACATAAATTCGTCATTTGAACTCCGAATACAGTTGTTCGGGTACGATCGGAACGCATCTAGTCGACAAGCCAACGCGGGCAGAATTACGAAAATCCATCAAAACTGAGCAAAAATATTGATTTTCGTAAATCACATGATTTTTCTCAATCTTTTAACTTGGACGACTTATTCCCTTGGCCTATTGTTATTGTAATTGCACACTCTTTCACCACACATGTCCTCTTTTCCTTCAAGAAATACTCATTGACGATGTAAAACTTACGACCTTGTTCTTTGATCCTTGAGTCTTCAAAATAAACATTCTCTGGATATAAACCTGTTTTTTTATGCAGTGTGCCCTAGCAGGAATATGCTATGAAAGAGAACTCTGTGCACAACCATACATGATTTAGAATAATAACAATTGATCTAATCCATGACATGCTATCATTCAAACAATGCTCACACAAAAAATATGGATGCATTGGAAGAATTGTGCTTAGCCTATCTAGATGTGATCGTGCGTCATGCAAAATGCAAACATAGTTCCTTGATTATTTAAATCCTTATCCTCGCCTCTCAACTCTCATCAATAAAATATTAATCTCCGCTCCTTCCATCCAAAATCTCACAATCACTCTAGAAAATGATGGTCCTCAAGATGTTGACCAGATAAGAACAACCCATCTCACAATTGGTGGCGTCCTTCACGACTCTCTAAACTCACCCAACCTCCTTACACACTCAACCAGAGGTTCCTAACTTTGTGATGAGCATCCCAAATATCGTGTGTGCAAGAAATGTGCGTGCTCAATGACAGGTGCTCTCTCATGTATACGTGTATCTAAAACTTACTGCATATAGCTGCAGTGGACCTCATGCCGTGCTAGTGCTCAATGATGGTGCAAAACGTGTATAATCCTAACCCATGGCATGGAAGTATATGATAAGAACAGGAGACGACCCCCAAGTGTAGTGCATCAACAAGTGCAACGTGAAGTGCTCGTGAACCCTTTATCCCTGTGATGTGCAAAAGTCTCGACAACAAAATATACCTTGTTCCTCAATGTTCAGTAGCTATTGACAAACACAAGCTTCATCCTGTTCAAAAAAATACCAAGCTCGACCAAGGCTATCAAGTTTCACACTCAACAAATCAAACAAAATGATAGAAGCAAATCCTAGGCTAAACAAACACAAGAAATCCAACTACGAAACAAACTGTCACGCAAACAACCAAACTAGCAAAAATCAAACCTAACTATAGTTTGGCTAGGGCTTTTCAGTTTTCAGAAAAACACTTGACATATTTAGCCCTCCCCCTAGTCTGCAAACATTCATGTGCAGCAGTTGCTTTCATAAAACGATGCAACATTTATGAGCCAATAAAAAATCGAATCCAATGATCTATCCACAATCTTCTCAACAAACACAAATGGCACATTTCTCTCAAACAACTCCTTTATATGTAGACATAACTCATCCAAGAAATTCTCATCAAAATTCTTCAGACAATCCTCTCCATCTAAGGAAAATATATCATCCTCCAAATTCTTCAGATCCCTCAAATCATAACCACACTAAAAAATGTTCAAATCCCACAAATCCCAACCACAATCCAAAATCTTCTTATCCCACCTATCCTCCCTAGGAAAAACCATGTTATTTTTAAAGTCTCTAAATAAAATTTTGACCCTTTCTTTGTTGCCAATGTCAAATTCATCCATTGATTTATCTACAACTTCTCCTAAAGATACTATGCAAGGATCTCCTAACTCAATATCCAAATCAAACACAACATCAAAAGGAGTCAACTCCGGATTCATAACACCACAAAAACCAACAACATCCACAAATGGGGTCACTCCAGGACACCCAGCCACATCACTCAACTCATCAACAATACAAGACTCCATCGAGTCTTTCACACACAAAGAGTGGTAAACACCTTCCATAGTATCCTTACAAGAAACCTCATAAGAAACTGAAGAAACTTTCACGTCTTCATCATCACAAATAACATCTTCACAATACAACAATTTTGGGTCTAAAACCTCAACCAAAGACTCCTTAACTACCAAATCCCCGACTACTTCCTCACAAACCTTTTCCAACTCTATTATCTTGATTTTAAACCGCTCTTCCCTCAAATTCTCAATTCTTTTTAAAGCCTTACTTAAATTCTCTCACATCCTCACCAATGTCACTCTCAAGATCCTCAAAACCCCAATCAGAATCATTACAAACAACTTCAAAACCTTCAGGAGAACTCAAAGAAACTAAAAGACTATCAGATGAAGTTTTCTCTTCGTCATTGTTGCCTAAATCAACCAAATAATTATCTACACAACTATCAAGGAGTAAGAGATTAGGTCTACTCAAAACCACACCATCAACACCACAAATAAAAGCCTCTCCAGGGCTACTCAAAACATCACCAAATAACTCACAAGACTTAACTGAGTCGACAACACCAATACCAGAATCACAACAAGAGTCAGAACCCAAAATCTCAATACTCTCTTGATAAAAAAACTCATAACCAAACTCACAACAAATCTCAACAAACTCGTCAGGCAACAAATTCGAACCCTTAACTTCATCTTAAAAACTTACAGTTTCTAAGCCCTCCCCCTCATAGTTTTCCAAAAGACTCAAAAAATCATCCTCTATTCTCTCTTCATCTTTCAAGCAATCAGATCCATCTATACTATCACCAAGGCAAACAAGCTCACTCTCTAAATTGTCTTTAATTATCAATCATTTTCAATAATCACAAGAAATCAAAACAAACTCACATTCAAAATAACAACAATGTCAATTTCAGCACTCAGTGGGGACATTAAAAAAGAGATGTTATGCGAGCGGTGATCGAGAGCAAGCCTCACTCACAACCCGATAACGAGATGTTAAGGAGTGCCGGTTGGGGTAATTGACTTTGTCGAATGCACAACACAACTTGAAAAATTCAAATATTCGATAATACACCACAAGCCACATATAAAAACAAGACAAAACACAATGCCTCTTGAAGCTCAAAACAACTAAAAACCCGAATGTGGGTAGAACATCACACAACCACAACACAACGAAAATACCAACAATTCGAAAATAAACCAAGTGAGATATATTTTTGTACCTTAACAACCTTGAGCCGATGCTCGGCGCTTTGACACCCAAAAGCTCCAACTTCCAAATTGGCATGACAAGAACTCACTCTAGCATGCGACCCTCCACTTTTCTCTCTCGCAAAATACAATTGTAATCAAGGGGGAAGGCCCTTAACTCTTCAATCTCCTCTCCTTATATAGTTTTCTATCCACACTCACATACATTAGGCTTTTTGCTTTTAGCTTTTGGCTTTTGCTTTTCTACTGCTTTTCAGTATTTTTGTTTTTTTTGCTCTATGCCTGTTTACAACTTGTTTGGAACATAAATTCGTCATTTGAACTCCAAATACAGTTGTTCGAGTACTCAAAACGATCCGAACGCATCTAGTCGACAAGCCAACGCGGGCAGAATTACGAAAATCCATCAAAACTGAGCAAAAATATTGATTTTCGTAAATCGCATGATTTTTCTCAATCTTTTAACTTGGACGACTTATTCCCTTGGCCTATTGTTATTGTAATTGCACACACTGTCACCACACATGTCCTCTTTTCCTTCAAGAAATACTCGTTAACGATGTAAAACTTACGACCTTGTTCTTTGATCCTTGAGTTTTCAAAATGAATATTCTCTGGATATGAACCTGTTTTTTTATGCAGTGTGCACTAGTAAGAATATGCTATGAAAGAGAACTCTGTACACAACCATACATGATTTAGAATAATAACAATTGATCGAATCCATGACATGCTACCATTCAAACAATGCTCACACAAAAAATATGGATGCATTGGAAAAATTGTGCTTAGCCTATCCAGATGTGATCGTGCGTCATGCAAAATGCAAACATAGTTCCTTGATTATTTAAATTCTTATCCTCGCCTCTCAACTCTTATCAATAAAATATTAATCTCCGCTCCTTCCATCCAAAATCTCACAATCACTCTAGAAAATGATGGTCCTCAAGATGTTGACCAGATAAGAACAACCCATCTCACAATTGGTGGCATCCTTCATGACCCTCTAAACTCACCCAACCTCCTTACACACTCAACCAGAGGTTCCTAACTTTGTGATGAGTATCCCAAATATCGTGTGTGCAAGAAATGTGCATTCTCAATGACAGGTGCTCTCTCATGTGCACGTGCATCTAAAACTTACTGCATATAGCTGCAATGGACCTCATGCCGTGCTAGTGCTCAATGATGGTGCAAAACGTGCATAATCCCAACCCATGGCATGGAAGTATATGATAAGAACAGGAGACGACCCCCGAGTGTAGTGCATCAACAAGTGCAACGTGAAGTGCTCGCGAACCCTTTATCCTTGTGATGTGCAAAAGTCTCGACAACAAAATATACCTTGTTGCTCAATGTTCAGTAGCTATTGACAAACAAAAGCTTCATCTTGTTCAAAAAAATACCAAGCTCGACCAAGGCTATGAAGTTTCACACTCAACAAATCAAACAAAATGACAGAAGCAAATCCTAGGCTAAACAAACACAAGAAATCCAACTACGAAACAAACTGTCACGCAAACAACCAAACTAGCAAAAATCAAACCTAACTATAGTTTGGCTAGGGCTTTTCAGTTTTCAGAAAAACACTTGACAACGGGTAAAAGTCAAGTATATCAAGCTGCCCATCATCTGTCAATATACAGTCACATTCTCTATGTCATTCCCAACATCAATCTGCAGCTTGACATTCTGATTAAGAGGTGTCTCCATAGGCTTGCATTCAGCCATACCATACTTCTGTAACATGTCATGAGCATACTACTTCTGTAGTAGCTATATACCTTGAGGCGTAGAGACTACCTCAATCCCAAGAAAATACTTCAGCTCACCAATGTCTTTGACTTTGAATTCAGCCTGTAAACATGATTTAATTTCAGCAATGCCCTCTTCATCATCTCCAGTGATGATAAGATCATCTACATAAATCACTAGAAACACACATATCCATGATCTGTCTTCTTCGTGAACAGACTGTGATATGCATCACCCAATCTAAATCCATGTTGCTGTAAATAACTGTTGATCTGAGCATTCCATGCCTTAGGTGTCTGTTTCAATCCATATAAAGCCTTTTTCAGCTTACATACATGCGAATATAGCCTTCAGGCTACTCCATATATACTTCCTCAACCAAATCACCATTCAAGAAAGCATTCTTGCCGTCCATTCGCCATAATTTCCAGCCTTTGCATGTTGCCAAAGCAATGACAGCTCTGACTGTAGCCATTTTAGCCACCCGACTGACAGTCTCCTCATAGTCAAGGCCATACTGCTGCGCATACCCTTTTGCAACCAGCCTGGCCTTATAGCATTCTAACGAACCATCTGACTTGCACTTAACCTTGTACACTTATTTGCAACCAATGGGGACTTTGCCTTCAGGCAGCTCAACCAATTCCCATATCTCATTTTCCAAGGCTGCATACTCCTCATCCATGGCATTACACCAGTTATCATCTGTAATTGCATTATCAAACTTTGTAGGTTCTTTGTAACCAGTCACACTAGTCATATATGCATAATGGCGGGCTGAATAACTAGTGTATGTAAACTTGTCAAGTGGTTTTGTGACTCTCTCAGATTTTCATAATTGTGGCTTACTTTAAGCTTGCCTCTCATGAGACGGTACATAACGACTTTGCCTTGCTCCAGGCATCATAATAGACGGAATGCCCAACTCACTATTCAAACTGTCACTGTTGGATGACTCATATCCTACTGTAAGTGGATCTGTCACATCCTTAAGCATATTTTCTTTTTCCTTATCCAATCTCCCCCTCACTGACATATCCATGTCAGTGGACGTAAGAGTGTAACTGCGCAAGCGTCCTGACCAAGGACTTACTGTAGGTGATCCATCACTTGTAGGACCACTCATAGATGTACTCACTGTAGGTGTATTTTCAGCATTACTAGTGTTGGTTGATCCATTAGTAGCCACTGCAATAGGATTACCATACCACGATGCCAGCTCATAAAAAACACCTTTGCTAATCAATGTCTCATGTGTAGACGGTACATAACACTTGTAAGCTTTCCGGTCTTGTGCATAACCAAGGAACACACTCTTGACAGCTTTAGGATCCAATTTTTTCCTCTTTTCATCAAGAATATGTACATATGCAATGCTGCCAAATACCTTGAAGTGTGCAATGTCAGGCTTATGATCATATATCCTCTCATATGGAGTTACATCATGAATCCCTGTTGTAGGGGTTCTATTTAGTACATAGACAACAATCACTACTACTTCAGCCTAATAACCATTTGGCAAACTCTTCTCATTCAGCATAGCTCTCCTCGATTCCATCAGTACCCTATTTTTCCTTTTTGCTACACCATTTTGCTGCGGTCTATAGCTACAAGTTAACTGTCTTTTGATTCCATATTTAGCAAGGTACCTGTCAAAGTAATTAGAGACATATTCTCCACCTCTATCTAATCTAAGACATAAAATTTTACAACTCAACTCATTTTCAGTATGCTTCTTGAATGCATCAAACACATCATCCTTATGTTTCAGTATGTAAAGCCAAGTGTATCTGCTAAAATCATCAATGAAGGATACATAATAACGAGCACCACTAAATGAAGCATTATGAGACGGACCCCATACATCTGAATGTATCAATGTAAGGGTCGTGAGCTATTTTGTACATGTCTCATAAATGAAAATCGTGCCTGCTTTCCAAACTAACATACATCACATACATGTCCAAAGTCATGATACTTGAACTTAGGCAATCTAAGCATAATCTTCTTATGCTGCATAGATTTCAGCTTTTGTACATTCACATGGCCAATCCGCTTATGCCATATTTCAACATCCTGTATAGCACCACCATCACATGCAAACATGGTTGCTTTCAATTCTGGAATTGACGCATCAAGAGTAGACATTCTGCCATCTCTTCGGCCTCTAGCAATCAAACAAAGCATTCATCTCTATTAAATCTCACTTGCAGATTCTGTTCTGCCATCTGTCCAATTGACAAAAGATTCTTGGTTATTGTAGGTACTTATAGTACATCATGCAGACTCTTTTTCTTGCCATCATGCATCAACAAAGATACAACTCCTTTATGCTGAATAGTGTGCTGGGTGTCATTCCCAGTACAAACATGTCCATGCGAACCTGTAACCATCTCATCAAACCATTCTCCATGGGGTGTCATATGATTTGAAGCCCTTGAATCAATGTACCATCTTCATCTCTGTTTTGCCTAGATGCATTCTTAGACATATGCTACATGGCAAATAATCTGTCATCGTGATCATTAGAAACTTCTCTAGATGAAGCATAATTTCCATGCTGTCTATCCTTGGCTTTCATGTTAGCCGGCTTCTTATGACAATTTTTGGCTATATGTCCATATCTACCGCAATAATGATAGTCTTTGTCCCTGTTGGATTGATCATTTGACTGCCAGGATCCTCCTTTGCCTCTAGGGAATCTTCCCTTGCCTCGAAAACCGCCAGATCCATGCTGGCCGTATTCGTGCCATGCCAAGCATTCTGCTGTTGCTGTCCATAAGTGTTTCGAGTGTCTCCTCGATCTCAAAAAGAGCCACGGCCTCTACCGCCTCTGCCATGCGGGCTAGAGTAAAGAATAGTGTCTGCTTTGAGACACACTAGAACCTGTATTCAGCCCAAGCTTAACTTTCTCATGTAGCAGCAAAGCAATCAGCTCATCCCAATTAGGGGATTTAACTCTCACAGAAATAGACGTATCAAATGCTTTATACTCTTTGCCAAGTCCATTCAATGTCATTGCAATTATATCATCCTCAGACACTGAAGATCTAATGGTCGCAAGCTGATCCGCTATGTTCTTGATCTCTGTAGTGTAGGCCTGAATGCTTTTGCCATTCCTAGACATGTTATTGAACTATTGCTTCTGTTGAATCTTTTTTGCATGTGTTACATTTTCATAATTCTTCATGAGTATGTCCCATGCATCCTTTGGGGAATTGTATCCAATGATTTGAATAACCATATCATCTAATATACATAAGGAAAACCAATGTAACACCTTGCATGCTCTCTCAGTCCATAGCTTATGAGTCATTTTATGATCATTTGTCGGATTTCTTTCAGGCATTTCAGGTTCGGCCTCATCACCTGTACATAAGTCCCAATAACCTTTGCCAACCAAAAATTCTTCATACGGAACTTCCATAAAGCAAAATTTTTGTTATTCAATTTTTCTTCTACAATTTGAGTGATATTGTTAGTACCTTGAGCATTCGCCATAGTTGCAGCTTAGGTATTCAGTGATGTATATAATCTGTAAGTATCTGACTCCTTTTCCTACAGTTCAAGACCAATTTTCTGCAATTCAGGACAATTTTCTGCAATTTAGGACAGTTTCTTGCAGATTAGGATAGTTTCTTGCAATTCAGGACAATTTTCCTACAGTTCAGGAACAGTTTCCTGCAGTCTAGGATCAGTTTTCTTGCAGTTCAAGACTAGTTTTCCTGTAATCTGCTTGCTGTAAATTATATTCCAGCAGTGAAAAAAACACAGTCAACTGAGCATAAACCAAGCTCAAGTCAGTTCAAAACATTCTATAGTAGTGGGAAAACCAGTTTCCTACAGTTCCAGACCAATTTTCTGCAATTCAGGACAGCTTCTTGCAGATCAGGACAGTTTCCTGCAATTCAGGACAGTTTTCCTACAGTTCAAGAACAGTTTCCTGCAGTTCACGATCAGTTTTCCTGCAGTTCAAGACCAGTTTTCCTGTAACCTACTTGCTGTAAACTCTATTCCAGCAGTGAAAAAAACAAAGTCAACTGAGCATAAACCAAGCTCAAATCAGTTCAAAATATTCTATAGTAGTGGCAAAATATCCCAGCAACAAACTATGTCCATGCAAGCATCAATGTTTGTATTGTATGCAAGTAGCAGTATCAAATACAGCCAGTCCACTGCTATAACCAGTAGTATTTTCTCTATTAAAACAAGAGTATTCAGATCTCAAAACAGCCCCAAAACATCTCATTCAGTTGTCACTTTATGCAGGAGTTGATATATGTCAAACCGGTTAGAATATATTGTATGTATGTCAAGTGAAGATGATATGTATCCTTCCTGCAGACAATAACCAGTCAATACCCCGGTATAACTAGCGACTAATCAGTCCAAACTTTTGGACTTTCAGCACTCATAGTATCCCAAAAAGCATCTACCACTTAAGTGGTATGATCCAAGCATTTGTCAGTAGCAAATAAGCATCACAGATACTTCAACCCTCTAGGTACATTGTTTCCAAATTTAGGACAACAACTAGTTCATTGTTTCTAGCCTGTAAATAAGCTCCAAAACTGAGCATTTAACACTCCAATATCATGCTCTGTTGGACCAAGAGAGGGCACAACAGAGAGAGAGAGAGAGAGAGGGAGGTCGAGCTAGAGTGAGCATGAGAGTGTGAAGGTTAGAGAGAGTGTAAGCAGAGTGAAAGGTCGAGTCGATTAGAGTGTACCAACAATGTGTTGGTACACAATGAATAAGCACGTAAAGGGTGCGTTTACATGTACAGTATGTGTGTACTATACATGGGGGTTATTGGGCCTTTATCTCAACAATCTCTCACTTAAAAGGTCCGATGTGAATCTCTAGCTAACCAACTCCCACTAGTTGAACGTAATGCTCGTGCTGAGCTTTGCTTAGACTTTTAGTGAGAACATCTACAGGGTTATCTTGTGTTTTAATCTTGGTCAATGTGATTTGACCATCTTCCAGAATCTGTCTGATGAAGTGATATCGTATATTTGTATGCTTTGTGCGTGAATGATACATGGCATTCTTAGCCAGATACATAGCACTCTGGCTATCACATCCCAAAACTGCAGTATCCTTAGACATGCCGAGATCATCTGCAAGTCTGCTCAACCATATAGCTTCCTTAGAAGCTTCAATAGCTGATATGTATTCAGCTTTAGTGGTACTCAGTGCAACAATGTTCTGCAACCTGGAACACCAAGAAACAGCCCCACCAACAACTGTAAAGACATACCCGTTGGTGGATCTACGAGTGTCTAAGTCACCTGCCATGTTTGCATAACAATAACGTTGCAAACTAAGTGCACCTTGCCCATAGCAAATACTTTTTCTTTGTGTATCCTTAAGGTATCGAAGAATACACTTGATAGCTTCCCAATGTGCTTTGCAAGGATTTGACATAAACCTGCTAACAACTCCCACTGTATGAGCAATGTTTGGACAAGTAGCAACCATAGCATACATAAGAGAGCCACAAGCTGATGCATAAGGAACTCCCTTAATAGCATTTACTTCCATGTTATCTTTCGGGCTGTTGGCTTTGCTAAGCTTGAGATTAGGAGGTAAGGGTACCCCAAAAGGCTTAGCTTCAGCCATGTTAAATCTGTACAATAATTTCTGCATTTTATCTCTACGAATCCTTATGCCCAAAATATGCTGTGCATTCCCCAAATCTTTCATGGAGAGAGCTGATTTCAGCTGATTTTTGAGAGCATCCAAGCTAGTCTTTCTTTCCCTAGCTAGTAACGTATCATCCACATACAAAACAAGTATGATGGGGCTGCCATTTGTATCCTTTTTCATGTACAAGCAATGATCTACATGGTTGCGTGTAAACTCATGAGATAGCATAAAAGTGTCAAACTTTTTGTACCACTGCCGTGGTGCTTCCTTCAGTCCATACAGGCTGCGTTTCAGCTTACACACCATCTGTTCTTTTCCAGGAACTACAAAGCCCTCGGGCTGTTTCATGTAGATTTCCTCATCAATGTCACCATGCAAGAAAGCTATTTTTATATCCATTTGATACAAGCTCTAAATCCAAAACAACAGTAAGAGCAAAAAGCACACGTAAAGTGGTCATCTTCACAACAGGCGAGAAGACCTCTTGGAAGTCAATCCCTTCCTTTTGTGCATACCCTTTGGCAACTAGCCTTGCCTTCTACTTCGGTTTCCCATCAACTGTCTTTACTTTGTGCACCCATTTGTTTGGAAGTGGCTTCCTTCCCTTGCGTAGTGACACATGATCCCAAGTATCATTTGCATATAGAGATTTAATCTCTTCCTGCATAGCTAGCTCCCACTTACTGCTGAACTCACATGACTTCGCCTCCTTGTATGTAAGAGGCTCACCCTCATATGTAAGCATCACATAATGCAAGGAGGGGTTAAACCTATGTGGTTGCCCTCTTATGCGTGTAGACCTGCATACCCAATGATCAATATTTTCAGGAATTGGGTCTACATCCGGAGGTATATTATTTTCAGTATTTATTGGCTGCTGTAAGCCATTTTCAGCATGCTGTTCATGCTGTACAACACCTTCATTTTCATTTCCAGCACGTACATTTTCATAATCAGCAAGCCTATCTTGCTGTCCATGACCTCCTTGTGCTTCTATTTGCTGTCCATCATCATCTGGCTAAAAAATAACCGGCTGATCATCAATTTCAGCCTGTGGTACAACACCTTGAGGCTCATTTTCTGAAGAAATGGGTGGCTGCAAACTCTAATATTTCACCTTTTTTAGATCTTCGTTAGGGGTTAAAGTGACTTTCAACAATTTTACCTCATTGAACACAATATTACGGCTGCGAATAATTTTCTTGGACTAAGGTAAACACACTCTGTAGCCAAATTCACCCTCATCACCATAGCCCATGAAAATGCCTTTGGTGTTTTTTGGTTCAAGTTTATTCCTTAGCTCATCCCTAACATGCACAAAAGCATCACATCCAAATATGCGTAAATGGTTATATGAGGCCGATTTGCCAGACCAAACCTCCTCAGAGATGCCATTATTTAAGGACTTGTTTGGAGAGCGGTTGCAAATGTGAACCGTGGTTTTGAGTGCCTCTTCTTTGGGGCAGCACAAGTGGTAGATAAAGGCAAGAAATGCACAAAACCTACTAGGAGAAGAAATGCATGCTCTAGAATGAGCTGCCTCCTTTGTCAAAACACATGATAGACCCGAGACTCACAGGCAAGAGATGACAAAGCGTGATAAACATGATTGCTAATAGATTCAAGCCGACCACCCTCTCACTGAAAAGGATAAATGCACATATGCATGTTTACAAAAACAGAATGCCTATGCATGGGGTAATGCAAAGGGATTTGTATATTGCTATGCTTAAGAAAAATGCTATGTAATGGTGCTACTTATGGGGAATTGTTCACTTGCCCAAGCATCCTTTTACAATCATGAACATCAAGATGCAAATAGATAATGATAGAATAGTACAAAATGCCATTGAAATAGAGGTGACCAAAATCTTTCAAGCACCAAGAGAAGAGGCCGCTCCCTCTCACCACTAGATGGTGGAAGGCAAAGCCATAAGGAATCCCCTCTTTCCATCATGCTGAAGTAGAAGGATGTTGAGATATCAAATTCAAGAAGCTTGTTGTATTCCATTAATTCCTGTTTTGGTTTCCATTTATAGTACCAAAAAGGCTTTATTTGTATCATTTATTAGGAGCTGGGTGCCATTCGAGGAAGTTAGGGCATCACCCCAGGTAGTTCAATGCCTCACGCCTATAAATAGGGAATAGGAAAATCCATCTTCACTCCACACTTACTCTCTTATTCATTCTTTATTTGTATTGTTTATTAGGGTCTGGGTGCTACCTGCGAGAGTGGGGGGACCACCCTAGGTAGTTCAATGACTTGTGTCTATAAATAGGGCATGGGTGAATCCATCTTCACTCCAAACTTACTCTCTCATTTATTCTTTATGATTCCTATTGAGCTAAAAATGCATTAGTTTTATTGAAACAGCCCCAAAACTTAATTTTAAGTTTTGTATTAGAAAGAAATGTATTCTTAGAGAGTGTCTATGTTCCATAAGCACAAACCCTAATTGGAAGGACCCAAACTTTCTATAAATAGGTATGTTGCCCTCTATCCAGCCACAATCTCATTTTTGCAGCTTGTAGGTGCTAGAGCTTTGCTATCCACGCCCCATACACGGAGGATATCTTAGCCAAAGTTGCCCACCATTGTCTTTTACCATCAGCCACCAGTTTCTTAGCCACTCACGGATTTGGACTACTTCAAGTCATCATCTACTTGTGATTATCAAGGTGGCTGTTGTCCACCCTCTGAAGCATGCGTTTTTTGCTGCATATTGCTCGTGGAGCTTGTTTTTCCCAGTGCTGCTATCGCCGACAGTCGGCTTTCCCCAACAGCTTGCATTTTCATCATTCTATTGCCACTTGTGTTGATCTCTCACTCCTACTGCTGCATTTTGCTATTTGGGATCATTGACCAGCTGCCATGTTATCGTCCTGAGCTATCTTTGCCTTTTCCTATTCGCCTTCTGCTTGTTTGTCTCACTGCTTCAGCATCCTATTGCTGCGTTTACTACTACTAGATATTCGTGGAGGTTGCCTTGATGCATTTCAGGATCTGTTAGAGTATGGCACTCTCTCTAGCTCATACTCTTTGCCTCGGTCCTTGAGAACAAGAGTTTGGGGTTTAGTATTCTTCACTGCATAGTGTATTTGCTGCATTAATCATTGTAATCTATTTAGTATTCATTCTTTATTCTTCACAGTGTTCATTGTCTCTGCATTAGCCTAACCCTAATTGTGTTTTTTATCAATGTTTGTATTTGTCATACGATTTTTTTTAATGGTAGAGTATTTCTTTACATGGTATCAGAGCTAGGTACTCACTGAAAAGACTTAGGCTCTCGATTGGAAAGCTCACCTTAAAAGAGAAACTACAGAAGGGAAGATGACATTGAGCACTTCCACACCTACTCAGTCGCCAAAGGAGCCTATGTTGAGAACTAAGCAGGAGTAGCATCCATTGCCAACTCTGCAAGGTTCGGTCATTGCTGGAGATCCTGCTGACTACGTTGGAGATATGCATCATTATTTCATTACAGATGAGAAGTTGCAGTTGATCTTGGCTCATAGAACTAGGAAGTTTGAAGAGCTTCCTTGACAAGCCTTCAAACGAAAGTTGTGTGAAGAAGGTATAATTGATTCTCTCTCATTAAAAGTTGCGCAAAGTATACAAGTTCCTATTTCTTTTTCTTCAATGGCATTGCAACATTTTGGTAAAGATCATGATGAAGGTAGAGTCCCATATATTGATCATGGAAAATCTTCCATATATGTTATTACACGAAGGGGTGATTATAAGAAAAAGATTGGTAACTCTTATTTCTCCTTTACTTCTTTCAATTTTGTTTCTCAAAGTTAGAATGAGTTTGGTGTTTCTTTATCATTGCATTCCATATCATCATCTTCATTTCAATTTCCATTCATTAATCAAATTCAACTTAATGCATCTACATTTTAAAACCCGTCCAACCCACCCACTTCTTCTCTGACATCACCATTACCATTTACACGATTCAACTTTTCATATCTGACATCTCATGTTATTGCATACACCACACCAGTGGGTGCTTCATTCCTACACACCTTTGGGTTATAGCCAACATGGGATCCCTATCTCTGCTTACCTAGGTGTTGATCAGTTGAGACTACAGTTTGCCTCCATGGCAATTCCTACTGGGCCATCTGGTCGTGCTATTATGCCTTAGCCAATAGTTGCTCAAAGTTTAAGAGTCTTTGTGCTTGCACCACATGTACTTGTAGGTCCTTCTCCTAGTTTTTCTATCTACCTATCATATCCCTCTTCCTATCGTTACGATCCCTCTTATACTTTGATACTTTATACTTCTTCATCCTCATCTACTAAGCATACTTTTGTTGACAAGACTCATTTTAGCAGGTCTAACTCTATGACTTGGCCGAATTTGATGAGGCATATTCTTGACTCACGGAACTTATGGGATCATGTCTAGGGGTTGGAATCCGAGCCAGACCCACAATTTGTTCCATTAGGGATTGTTCTCTTGTGGGAGGCCAGAAATGCCTTCACTATTGTTGAGTTGATGTAAGGTCTCTTACTTGAATTCCATCATAGCTACAACACTTTGAGTAGTGTTAGAGCAGTGGGAACACTTGACTAATCACTATATGACTTGGGATAAGACCTATCATATAAACCTCGACCGTGAGCTTCAAAATTTCAAAGTCACTGACCAGGATGATCTTAAGGTCAAGTTGGCTGAGTATTGGTGGGTATTGATTAAAGATCAAGTGTAGGCAACCGAGAAAGACTTCGAGCCTCACACCTCAATCAGGTAACCCCAATAGGGGAGGTAAGGTGGAGGGATAGTGGCATACCAGACCCACACTACCATCGGTCGACCATCACAGTCAGTATCATTCTCAATGTTAGAGGGCATATCTAAGTTATGCCACACAGGTACTTGGTGGTATTTGGTGCCAGTTGTTGACTTAGGTCATTCATTTGGCCATAAGTATCGGTTGGTGATACTAGAGAAGTGGTGTTTAATGGTACCTAATGCCAATCTAATAGTCAAAGATAGTGCAGAGACACACGGGAATGGAAGTTGCCTAGCCAATTCAATTATTGACCAGTCAGATTATTTTTCAGGGCATCCAAATAATTATTAGATTAATTTTTAATATTTAAAGACTGTGAATTAATATTTAATTATGGATAGTGTTGGAAAAACCATTTGGGAAGGTTCCCACTTGTCAAAAATGCCCATGCAAGATTGGAAAACGTCTTTAGAGGTTGGAGAGAGGGACTTTAGTATATTAAGCCTACAAGAGAGAGAGAGAGGAGATGTTGCTGGTCTGATTTGCGGCCATTGGAGGACCTTTTGAAGCAGCTAGGAGCAGGAGAAGACCAATCAGCAGCAGGTGATAGCATCCACAGGCCATTGATGCAGGGCAGCAGAAGTAAATGATTGATTTTTTTCAGTTCTTTGCATCTACAAGCTGTTGAGATAGGGCAATGGAGGTAAATGACAGATTTTCTTTAGTTCTTCACGAAGAAAGCCTGAGTTTTCTCTCTCCTCAGTATTCTCTCTCATCTCCCAATCTTTCTACAGCCTTGCTCTGAAGATTACAACATTGAGACCACCAGAGGTTGAGAAATTTCAGATTTGTCTATTGTAGATCCTAATTGCAAAGCAGAAATTAAGGTTTAGCAACAACCTTGGGAAGCGTGCTAGAAATTGGAAGCTCCAAGACTTGGATTCAACAGGGCTGAAGCTATTTTCAATCAAATTCAAGTGGAGGGACCAACAAATCAATGAATTTGGTGCTTTTCCCATCTCCATCAAAGCGGGTGAAGGCCAATTGACTGCCCAAATCAGATTGAAGACTTGTTGGTCATTTTGGATAGTAAGGGGAGTTGGAACAAAAGAGATTAGGAGAATCCTATTGTACATCAACTTCTTCTTGAATTAAGTTAAATAAATACCAAAAGGGGCGCTAGTTTTGGGGCCAACAGGGTGTCCATTGTCCAAGATTGTAAGTTAATTTGCATTTCTCAGTTTTGTAATAAATGTTACTGCTGTAACTAAGTTGTAATTAGGGAATTACCATCCATCCACAGAAGGAAGGCTGGTTTCACCTGGACTGGTACAATCATCTTCATTATAATTGCGTTTTTTCAGCTCCTACTGCCATCCCAATACCCAAGAGAAAGTTCCCGGCCATTAGCCATTTTATGGAGGCTGCATTTGTAACATATTCAGGTTGTCTACAACAGGTTACATCCTCTTTGGCCTTTTGACAAGTTGGGCAGCCTATTCTTGGGTGTGCCCTTTTGCGTTTTGCACGCAGCCCATCCACTCCAGCACACGTTTGGCAGGTTCAGCCTGCGTTTCAAGCAGGCGGCACTCTCCTGTTGCTGGGCGGCAGTGCCTATCTACTGGTGGGTTATTTCCAGGTGCAAGCGGCTCCTTTCTAGGTGGACACACACTTTACCTCCCTGTGTTCAACTACTGGGAGTTTCCCCCCTTGAATTGGGCGGCACCATAGCAGCTTGGGTGGCCTGTTTTCAGGCAGCCAGATTCAGCTTTTTCAGTCCTGGGTTTGTCTTCTATAGCCTGATGACACTTCAGCGCTTTGGACAGACAGACAGACAGACAGACTCACTTTTTTGCTGTGTTTCTTTCTGGGAACTATCTTGGTGGCCTAGAGGACTGCACAGCTGACTAGTGGTAGCTGTATTGTTCTCTTCCTATCTGCATTTTGGAGCAGGGCTCCCTGGCTAGACCTACATTTTGGCTCAAGACAGGTCTCTTTATGTGTACCAGACAGGTGTGGCGGATTTCAGCCCATTTTTTGGTTGCATTTCTTTTCAGCAGTTTTGTAGACACCTGCGTCTGCAGGGTAGTCTAGCCTCTCGCCATGGAGTTCACTCTCACCTCATATACTCCCTGTTTGTGTTGCTGTAGATCAGTCCTTTTCTGATCAGCCCATAGATGGACCCCGTACAAGTGGTGGACACCCTAGTTGCAGCATCTTCTTTGTTTTCTTGTAGGCACTTATTGGAGGATATCTATGTTTGATGTGTATGCTATGGGGGATCATGTGGCTTGGGATCATTCAAATTGACCACCATCCTATCACTCTTTCATGTTATATTCTTCCGGGGTTTCGAGTCCCTAATTGGCATTGATGGCACTTATTGAGCAGGTGCTTGATCCATCCTCTCTATCGGCATTTGACAAGCTGAATGAGATTAGCTACCTCTATGGTGATGCCATGTGGAGTGTCTCCTACACGATTGTGACCTTTGGGATTTTGTTACTATCCCTATACCCCAACCTATTGTGGATCCTCATGATGGTGTGACCATGGATTTGGCAGCTTCATGGGATCGGTTGAATGCTAGAGCCCGCTCTATTCGCCTTTTGAGTTGTACCGATTCTGTGCTCATGCATGTTAGATGTATTTGCACCATTGTAGAGATTTGGAGGAGATTGGCATTTGTCTTTCGGATCTAGACATTTGGGCATTGATTATTTCTGGAGTTAAAGCAATGACAACTTTTTGTCACAGATTTCCCTACGATGAGGGATTACATCCATAGGATAAAAGAAATTCGGGATGAGCTTTCGTTCCTTGGTACGAACATTTCTTTAGATGACTTAGTTGTGACCCTTCTCTCATAGCTTTTGTCACCAACATATGATGTGTTCTACACCAGTCTTCTCACTTGTCGTAGCATGGGGACGCTCAGTTGGGAGGAGCTAATCCCATTGGTGCTTGAGTAGGATGCATGTCACAATGAGAGAGATTTTTGCCGAGCCCTTGCACATGACCGTGCTTATGTGGGTTTGTCTACCGGTAAAGGACACATTAAGCTAATCCAATTGGTGCTTGAGCAGGATGCACATCACAATGAGACAGATTCATTGTGTTATCTTTATTGAGCTAGTTGTCTTTGTTGAGGATTCTTCTATAGGAGCCACTTTTGTGATAGGTTGAGAGATGGGGCTATCTATGCTCCATTCCCCTTTCATTGTGCAAGGCCCTCTGAGATAGCTTTCTATTGCTGCACTTGTTCTTGATTGTGTACCATTTATCCCATAGGTTCCATTCCATACCCCACCATCTCCTCTCGTGGTTACCCCATATTTTCCCATCCCTTTTAGCGGGGGACAATATCAGTGATGCGTCTGTGGATTTCTTGGCTCTTTGTGTTTTAGAGGGGGTTTCCCTAGGATCATAAGGAGTTTCTTTAAGGTTTCCAAATTACTTTGGGTCTTTCTTTCATGCGATGACCTCTTTTCTTCGTTATCGAGCCACCATTCCTTGCTGCTTGTCCCCTTGGTCTTTGTTGTTTCTATGCAGCTTATGGCGCCTTCGATAGTTCCTTGCTATTGTCTCCTAGTTGGGTTTGAGGCTTGGTTCATCCATCCCCAACTAGAGTTTTCAAGAGTGACTTGTTCGAGGCCTCTCTGTTTCTATTACTTTTTGGTGGCTTTTCATTTGATTAGGTTTTTCTATGGAGAGGGGGTCTTGCTCCTTAGTTGGCATTCTTCATTAACAGACTTCATTGGCATTGACCCTCTTCCTGGCACCCTTGAATTTGCATCTCCTTTGGCCTTTCGCCACATCCAGGATTTGAGAGAGGGTGTTAGCAGTCGTGTGTCTTATATGGTCATCTCCTATGTGTGAGCCTTAGTCTAGGTTAGATGGGGACATTTGGAGCTCTGACATTGTATTTGTCTATCATTTTGTGTTTTAGACACTTTAGATAGAGAGCACATTAGTGAATTTCTTTTTGGGCACTTTTGGCCATTTTTAGGGTGTTTGACCATATGTAGGATTTTGCCTATATATAGGCGGCCTGCCCTCCCACTTTCACCATCAATTATCCATCATTGATCCTTTGTGTTAGCCATCCCTCCTCATTTTCTCATCCTCCTGCTACTGTCTAGTGCCCACCATGACACGTAGAGTTGTGTGTTGGGGTTGATTGTTGCACTCTTGGTACCTTTAGCCATTGTAGACACATTGTTGCTTCTCTCTCTTGCATTATGTCTTTGTCTCCTTTCCGTGTTCACTTTCCTCTTCCCATTGTGCACTTTCACAATTTCTAGGTAGTAGGGACCCCCCAAGAGTTGGTGACATGCTTGGAAGAGAATACAACAGTAGGTGACAATAGTTGAGGGCTGTTTCAGCCAATCAACATCATCCATCAATGGACACATTGTAAAGAGCCTTGTACTCAACCTCGACTGTGGAAGTTGCCACCATCTCTTGCTTGCAACTTGACTAAGAGATGAGAGTTGTGCCTAAGGAAAAGAGGTAGCCTCTATGGGAGGAGGTATCGGGATCTCTTGCCCACTCAGAATTAGTGTAACCCTGCAATCATAAACCATGGCTAAAAGTCAACCATTTGATCAACTTGGGTTTCAACTTGGTGGCTGCTCAAGTGGTGACTTGTACATGTCACTGACTTTCCAATTGGCATACTTGATTATGCTATCTATCCTAGTTGACTATTGCAATGGATCCTTGACTATATTGGAAGTAGTAGATTATGTTTTAGCTTTTTTAGGATGGGTACAAGCTGCTTGAGGTTGCTTTTGACTCTCCTTTGGTAACATGGGTGATATCCTTCTAGGATCTAGTTTACCTCATTGAGTAGTGGCATGGGGTTTTTGCTATTCTATTTCCCATTTTAAGTTGGTTTATTTTTGTTTGACACCTTATTCATTTGATTGGCAATGTTTGAGGGTAGTTATGCATTTTGACGAAAGGCCCCATCTCTTCTTTATGTGTATAATCACAAGGCTTTTAGGCGGTCTTGGTTCCAAAGGATGGACGAGTTCCTTTGAACTCACCATTCTACCCCTTATGACCCAAACTTATATGTCCATGTCACTTCAAAGGGGGTTAGCTACATCTTGCTATATGTTGACGATTTACTTCTCGTTGGCGGGCTAAGATTTTACTTCCATAGCGGAAATCAAGGCCGAATTTAGCTGCACATTTTAGATGACTGATCCTAGTTAGAGCTATCTTTTTTTCTGGGGATGGAGGTAGTTCGTTTTGAGGGTACTATTTTTGTGTCATAGTAGAAGTATGCTCTTCAGTTGGTGGACTAGTATTGCACAAAGGGTACTATTTTTGTGTCATAGTAGAAGTATGCTCTTAAGTTGGTGGACTAGTATTGCACAAATCAGACATGACTTGTGTTTTGCCTCTCGATCCCATTGTCCACTTATGTAAAGATACCCTCAGTCAGTACTTTGATGAGCATATCTATATGTTAGTTGTAGGGAAGCTTCTTTGGTTGATTCACACTAGGCTAGATTTAGCATACTCAGTTAATTCGCTTAGTCAGTATTTCACTACACCTAGGATGTCACATTGGATTGCTTGTTTACATGTTTTTAGATATCTTTGGTATACCTATTCTTATGGCATCCATATCAATTGCCGCGGCTTCTATATCATAGTCAAACTTTGTGATGGATGTGTCTGTAATAGATAGATGCCAAGGAATTGTGCAATTTTGCCATCAATTAACATATCCTCAGTCATTCTTTTTGGTTTTCTGTATCATATATGTCAGTTTTGGTAAAGCATATTTGCTTTAATCACTATAACTAATGCTATAAAAATATTTTCATTTCACAAATCTAATAAATAGAATAAACTTCTGACAGTCATCTTAATACCCATAGCTAGCATTTAAAACAAAAAATGTTTTTCATTTCTTGTGTGATTTCTAGTTGTCATGAGAGCAGGAGAGAATTTTATAGAAAATTGCTCTATTTAAATGCAGGATTTCTGTCTTTCTTAGTCCCCTCTCATTACTTTTGTCTGGGTAGTTTGCCACCCTCTTTTATTGGGCATTGAAACTGACCAGGGTTGTCCTTGCAGGGGCTTTGCTCTATATAGAACCGGAGTTTGATTTGGATACACAACCTGTCCTTGAGGGTTTTGTTGCAGCTGCATCTCTTGTTGGAGCAGCAATAAGTACTACTTTTGCAGGATCTGGAGCAGATTGGCTTGGTCGACGTAAAATGTTATGCATATCTGCAGTAATATTTTGCATTGGAGCTCTGCTTATGCTGTGGTCCCCAAATGTTTATGCACTTCTGGTGGCTCGCCTGATTGATGGGGTCGGAGTGGGGTTAGCTGTGACAGTTGCTCCAATGTACATTTCAGAAGTAGCCCCCTCAGAGATTCGTGGAGAGTTGAATACATTACCACAACTTGTAGGTACAGGAGGAATGTTTCTGGCATATTGCATTGTATTTGGAGTCTCTCTATCTAGCAGCCCTAGCTGGAGGCTGATGCTAGCCGTCATTATTATACCCTCACTTATTTATTTGGTCCTCGGGCTCTTCTACTTACCTGAGACTCCAAGATGGCTTGTGAGTAAAGGCAGGACAAGTGAAGCCAGACGAGTTCTTCAGCAGCTTCGTAACAAGGAAGATGTATCAGGTATACTTTGTTATACAATGTCAGGTTCATGCTAGCAATTTCTTGTAAAAGGTGTGCCAAATGACATCTGTTCCATACTAAGAAAGAAATCTTTCAAACATAGTAAAGTGTGGCAAAGTTTGTTTTTAATCCTCTACTTCAAATGTTCTTACATTTGTTTATTTTCTTCAAAAAATTGCTAAGGAAAAGAAGGAAAAACAGATCTTTTAGCTTATCAGTATGTCTGGGATTGAGATTGATCTTAAGCACATTGTAAGCGGTCATGAAGTTCATATTAGGAAAGCTGACAGGCTGACAGTTCTCAAGCCATGTTATAAATTTACAAAGATCCAATACGCTCTTTGAAAACAGTAACAAAAACCATCTAAATGTGTCTTAGTTGTACCTTACGTTTTATAGCAACTTCTTTAAACATTTGGGACAAACTTGTTAAGGTCCCACACCGATTGATTTATGGCTTCTGTTTCTTTCATGACTGGTAATTTCAATAATCTTAGTTGAATGGTAGGTTAGTGATAGTGCCTAGCATTTAAACCACCGGAAGCATCAAACACAGACTATGTGGCAGAAAGCTACGGGTGAGCAGCAACCTTTTACTCTCTTCAGTGTCTGTCATCTGCTTTGCAGCTATGCCTCTCTGGCCCTAAGGACTGTTGCCTTTAGGAATTCATGTCTTCATGCATACATATTACTGTAATGGCAGAACAATATTCCATAATGCATAGTAGCCTTTTTCTTGCCAATAGCATGTGGCTATATGGACAAGCTCAAGAATTCATTGTCTGATGTGGACATGCAGTCTCAAAATGACTTTCTTCTGTCAGGAGAGATGGCATTGCTTGTTGAAGGGCTTGGAGTTGGTGAAGATGCTGTTTTGGAAGAGTACATAATTGAGCCTGCTGATGGAGTGGAAGAGGAAGGGTATCCCGCTGGATTGGAACCTCATATTAAGATTTTTGCTCCTGAAGATGGGACATCATGGATTGCAAAGCCAATTTCTAGTTTGGGAGGTTCACAAGGAGTGCTTTCAAGACCTGCAAGTATTATTCAACAAACTACTCCAAGACGCCCAAGTATTCCTCTGATGGACCCCATGGTTTCTTTGATGGGAAGTCTGAAAGGTACATTTGCAGACCATTTCACTGGGTTTCCCAGTACGCAGAGCATTGGTCAAGGGCATCAGTTTGAGGCCTTTGATGACGGTAAAAATGAGAAATGGGATGAAGAGAGAATGCATGAGCAAAAGGATTATGGCTCTGATGAAGAACCTGCTGGGCAGATGGATGAAGGTCTAAATAGTCCTCTGCTTTCAAGGCACAGCAGTGCTCAATGGGAAGCAGATCTGTCCAGAGGTGATTCAAACATTGGAAAGTCCATTTCAAGGGCTAGCTCAATATCGAGGACCACCTCTAAAGACAGGAAGAGAATAGGGTCAACTGTGTCTCAAATCACTGTAACGCCAAGCATCGCACCCCAGGGGAGTTTTATGGGATCTGTTGGGAGCACAGGCATTGGAGGTGGCTGGAATTTGGCTTGGCAATGGACAGGTCCTGAAGGGACTGAAGGTCAACCTGATAAGGGAGAATTCAAAAGGGTCTATTTGTTTCAGGAAGGCCCTGTCGATGGCTCTCGAAAAGCATCCATGTATTCGCTTCCTCGTATGGGCAGTGCATTAGGTGATTTGGAGCCTATTCAAGCTGCAGCACTGGTCAGTCGACCATCACAGTATGGAAAAGATATCACCATTGAGAATCAAGTGGGACCTGCTCTCATTCATCCATCACAAATTGCAAAAGCAGGACCAGCATGGTCTGAACTGCTTGAAGGGGGTGTAAAACAAGCCCTGATAGTTGGTGTTTTATTGCAAATTCTTGAGCAGGTTGTGATCACCCTTTGCTATACTGTTTATTTGTAACAGATATCTCTGGTGGTGGCTTAACTAGAAACTTTCTTGTGAACAGTTTGGTGGAATAAATGCAGTCCTTAACTTTACACCCGAAATACTTCAGGAGTCTGGTGCGGAGGTGTTGTTATCTCAGATAGGGATTGGGTCCGACTCAGCTTCTGTTCTAGCCAGTGGAGTCACCAATTTAATCTCCCTTCCATGTATTGTAGTAGCAATGCGACTGATGGACAAATTAGGACGGAGGTACGCCTATTGCTTGAACTGGACTTCAGTATCTGGAAGGTATAAAATGCTTTTGGGTGTTTCTGTAACTAATCGTTGTTTTTGTCTTTGTTTCAGGATGATATTGCTGCTTACTTTACCAATCCTTGTTTTATCCTTACTGGCTTTAATAATTATCAACCTTGTTCCAACTAGCGATGCCGTTTTTGCAGCAGTTTCGGTTGTGGGTGTTGTCATTTATGTGGGCTTTTTTGTCATGGGCTTTGGTCCTATTCCCAATATGCTGTGCGCTGAGATATTTCCTACAAGAGTAAGAGGAGTCTGCATTGGAATCTGCCAGGCTGCAATGTGGATAACAGACATCTTGGTGACTGAGCTGTTCCCAGTTCTGGATGACTCTATAGGTATTGCAGGAACTTTTGGGTTTTTTGCCTTCTTCTGTGTGGTAGCCTGGATATTCATATTTCTGAAGGTTCCAGAGACGAAAGGAATGCCATTAGAGGTTATAGTTGAGTTCTTTGCTATGTCTGCTGCGGAGAAGAAGAAGCCAGTAGACATGGAGGATGCTAGAGTGGATGTGGAAAGCTGAGATGCCATGTGGTATTTTCTCTTATGTTGAAGTTGGTGGAGGTAGACACTATTAACAGGCAAAGCCAGGATAAGCAACTAGGGTTTGCATTTGTAAGGGGTGCTTGGCTTCTCGATTCAATGCTAACTATAAGGGTTGCATTTGTAAGGAGTGCTTGGCTTTTGAGTTCAATGTTAGCTTATGCGGATGAGTGGAACATTGAGGCTTTTCCACTGGGCCGTTGTTAAGCTCAATTCATAGATGATTCTTTCTCATTCCTTTCTCAAAGTACAGTACATAAGTGCCCAGTTGGGACTTGTAAACAGTCCAATTTTTTGGTAACCTATTACCTTATAAGCACTTTTTTTTATTGCAACCAAATCTGCATCTCTGTCGCTAAGATGGGCACACTTCATCTTAGAGCCTTTCATAATTTTAAAAAGCCTTCCAAAAACGGTCCATAAGGGAAAAAGCTTCTTCAAATATACATAAAATTGAATTAGCATTCCTTGTGTGCATGATAATGCTAGCCACTTCTTGGTAGCTTCATGCTATTGAGTGGAGCTATCATGAAATGGCATCATGGGAGAAACAACGTTGCTATGTGGTATTTACCACTCCCTTTGCTTTGTCCCCACGTATGGGGATTGGGGCATGTTGGGATTCTTTTTTTTTCGTTAAGCATGTTGGGATTCTCTCTTTCCCTCTCTCTCTCTCTCTCTCTTTCTCTCTCTATAATGAAGTGGCTACCCTAGTTGTAAGTTTTTTATATTGTTAACCCACTTAAGTGGTTTCAAATTTCCCTTTTTCTACACCTATACTATATGACAGTACGGAATACAAAAGTGAAACCCAAAACCTTTTCGTCACCATGCGTCCAACTCAATTAATTGAGCTACACTTGTTCAATCAATTCTCTCTCTTATATATCTCCAATCTCTCTCACCTCTCTTACATTTTCTCAACATCTTTCTTCACACACACATATGTATCTCTTGGTAGTTTCGTCCACCACTAAGCAGCTCTTGCATGCACAATAGTAAGGGTAGTTGGTCACCCTAATCCACACCAGTTGTGGTGGCCTCAACAACATTGTGATGTCCACCACGAACATGGTTGTCTCCTTTTCCTCCCCACCCCCATTGCCTTGTTGACACTGTCCACGTGACCGCCACCTTTAATGTGTTGTATGGTCACCTAAGCTTCACTTTGTGTATGGTTATCTCACCTCCCATGTTAGTACAAGCATGTTACTCTCCCATCAACATAAATGCTTGAAAGATGTGTCCAAGAGAAGGTTGCTCTCTCGGTTTGGGTCCTTGTCAAGAAGTTGAGGGAGGAATCTAGTTTGGGTGATAGATTACTTAGCTTAATGAGCTCCTTGTGTGGGTACTTCATATTCAGCAACTTAGCCTCATCGTTGTGGTTATCTCACCTCCAGTGAAAGGTTGGTGGTAAGATTAAGTTGATGTTGGTAGTGAATCAAAGCTCACATGAATGCACTACTTTCACATCTAAGATGCAATGGTTGTCATCTCTTATGTCCTTTCTTTCATTTGTTTTGCTTTTCCCCTCATGTCATATTCTTCCTTCCCCTAGGGTAAAGGAGCTAATAGGGTGACACCCCCCAAAAAGTGAAATGCATTGCACCCCAATTCAGTGGTTAGTATACTTTTTAAGCCATTTGAAATTGACACAAATTCTTATGTATTCTATACAAGTAATATGAGTTAAATATACAAGCTGTGTACATTTTCTTATATTTTAAATTTTGTTAAACCTTAAAACAATGCATCCTTCAGTGTTTGCTATTGGCCTCTCATAGTCGAGAATCTTTCATTTATAACCAGGTCTACTAGATGAAAATATGAAATATCTCAACTTCTTTTATTGGAGTGTCATATGATATGTATAGTTTCACTATGTCTACTTGGAAAAAAATATCTAAATACTCAAATTTATATAAGTCACTTGGAAAAAAAATGTAATGGGGGGCCATTAGATATTAATATTTTCGCCTCTTTTCCCTTTGTTAGAGAAGCACACATATTGTTTTATGATTGGGTGGCGTTTTCTTATGTTGCTCAAGTAGGCTAGTTAGTTCAATATGTTTCACATTTCCTTAGAAGCTCCCTTGTTGAAGATTGGCCATGCATGCAATGAAGGACCACTTGAACATTCTTTGCTTTTAGTCTTGTGTATATGCACATTTTCTCTCTTCATTGCTAGGTAGGTCAATTTAGCCTTCATTGAGTCAGAAGTACCGTTGTGACTCAGGATTGCACCTAGATCACAACTATGAAAAAAACCCTCTCTCACCATAAGGAATTCAAATATTGTTGGTTTCGTGCAACTCAAAATTTGAGCTCTGTTAAAAGTGTTAAAGTAGAGCACCAAACATGTCATGTTGAAGATCATGTATGAAGTGCAACTGAAATGAATGGATAAGCAAGTTGTTGAACTAGTGTGGTCGTAGCCTATAGGATAGTTAAGGATATATATACATCAATTGTATTCAATGGGGATGCCCACTTATCTAAAAAACTTCCTCATAGTTAATAAACACTACCAAAGGCTATTTGTGGCATTCTTGATTGATAAACCACCATTTAAACTATGAGATAAACACAACAATTGATTTTTATACCCTTGAAGCCAATTGTGACATAACATACAAGCTAGAATCTTATAGAACAAGAGACAAGATAAGTTATGTTCCACTACATTAGAATGGAAGTATAAACACAAGCAATAGACATAGTGGCACAAATTTGTCTATCAACTAGTGTAATAACATGTTTAGGATCACAAACAAATAAAAATTCATGCACATTTACTCACGTGGCTATAAACATGTTATATCTAAAAGTTTAACATGTATATATACGAAATTATAAGCATGCTATAGTTCAAATTTATGCTAGGTCTAATTTGGGTCTTTTCTTTCAAAAGTAGAAAGAAAGAACACAAGAACATAGAGAGAGAGAGAGAGAGAGAGAGAGAGAGAGAGAGAGAGAGAGAGAGAGAGAGAGAGAGAGAGAGAGAGAGAGAGAGAGAGAGAGAGAGAGAGAGAGAGAGAGAGAGAGAGAGAGAGAGAGAGAGAGAGAGAGAGAGAGAGAGAGATCTCAAACCCAAGGTTCAAGAGCTCCTACATCGTTGAGGGAAACTAGTTCTACTAAGATCAAAGATACAACTTCTTTTCTTTCTTTTGATGTTTAGGGCATCTACTTTGGTCTCATATTTTTGTTGTTTCTTATTGGTTTTGTGTGAGCATGTAGCTTTAGGTTGTAATTATAGGTGTAGTAATTACAACATTATTTTGCAAAACAAACAGATCTATAGCCGTGGCCTTAAGTGGGCTCTTCTACAATATAAACTTGTATATGCATGTGGTGTTGTACGTTTTGTTGTTTATTATGTTGTTTTTATATTCTTCTCTTTTCTATCTATTCTTTCGTTCTTTTATTAGTTAAATCTATTGCATTTGTATTCATTGCGACTGAGTGCAGTGAGGTTTGCCAAGTCATATGCATAGGTGTGGGTTTTCTTTTGGGGATGAGAGAGGTTGAGAGGATAATTATGTCTTGATTGTGTGGAGCATGGGAGTGGGAAAAACCTATAACCATAGGAGAACTATGCCATATATTGTGATAGGTGAACCAAAAATTATATTCCTTTGTGATGACTGTTATGGATTTGTGGCTACTCCTTGGAGTTTGGGCTAGAAGTAAGTGTACATTAGATGTAAATGTAAACTAGACTAGACATAGGCTAGGTTAGATGTTGTGGACATTGTAGATGTAGCCATAGACCTAACATAGGCTCTTTATATTTCTACACTTTTGTCATCTATGCATAATGTTTCATTGAGTAGCCATTGTAGGTAAGCCTATCCACATCATGCAAAGACAAAGGAACCTTTTCAATGTGAGAAATTGGGTGGCATGAATCATCACCCGTCTGTACATAACTTGGATTTTGTAAGTCCTGCATCTCTTCAAACCATTCAACATGATTGGCCATATGATTAGATGCACCTGAATCGACATACCATACATAATCATGTCCCCCCTTTCTCGTAACTGCATTCATCATATACTGCATAACAAACAAACACTCATTTTTGTCTTCATTCTGTTTGAAGATGATGAATAGTTTCCTTGTTGCAATTTACCACATTTTGAATATCATTCTTCTTAGCATAACAATGGGCTGCCATTCCATCACTCTGGGGGATAGCACTGGACTCATTGTTGGTGGGAATTAGAAGGTAAACTCAAAGGGTTGGCATTTATTTTCCCTCTGTTCCCACACAGCAAGTTCCATGTTTCAATTTACAGGAAGTTGCTAAGTCCTTCACTCTTTCCTTGCTCTTAGCTACCCATTCTTTGGATCTTTACTTCATTTCTTCTAGACTTTTATTTTGCCTTTGGGCTAAAGCCACCATTATTGGCTCCTGCTCTTTCCACATTTGGGTTGCTTTTTCTTTCTCCTCTTCTAAGCACTTCATCTCACCTTTCAACCTTTCTTGTTCTTCTAGCTGTGACATAGCTTCTTCTTCATTTCCTCCATTTCCTTATGGTGCTTTTCCTCTTCATGAGCTTTTGTGGTGTCTTCTGCTGTAAGTCTATCTGTTGTCTCCTCTATCCTTTCCAATTGCCCTCTTAATTCCTCATGTTGCAAGATAAGGAGATTATACTCTCTTTGTAACCCTATCAGCTCTTGTCTTTCTTCCTTGAACCTTTCTTGCCTATTGTCTTCCTCTTCCTTGGCCTTGAGTTCTTCCTTCAGCTCATGTCTCTCCTTTTGATACCCTACTACTTGGCACATCCTCTCTAACTAGAATGGTGCCAGTGCTTCCTTTTAAGCCTCCAACTTAGCCACAATTATCTTCTTTTATTCCTTTGTTTTTTCTAGTTGCGTAAGGAGCTCCTTGACATAGTCATCATACCACATCGACGACGGCACTACTGTAGGTATCGATAATGTTGATGCATCTACATTTTGCTTCTTAGGATCTTACTGTGATTTGGCACCCGTAGCTGTCGATCTCTTTATTCCCGCCATTGGATCTTCTCCACTTGAGTCTGGGGCTATTTCTTGCACTCTACCCACTAGATACTGCATCCAAGCCATTAGATTACTTTCATTCACCGTGTTTGTGGTGCCTTGGGTAGTTGTTGCAGTTGTAGTTGGGGCCATGGGATTGGATGTAGCAAGCCCTTGTCTTTTGCTTGCTCAATACTACTGCCTTGGCACTGATGCTTGGAATTTTGTCTATTAGTTGGCTCATGGTAGCTAAATCCTCCTCTCTGGTGTGCTTTTCTATTGACATGCAAATAGCTTTAGCAGTGTCTTCTTCCTCTTCCTTGCATAGTCTTTTTTCTTCTTCTTCCAATTCCCTCACACTCTCTTCTTCGGGTTTCTTTGACTCTTCTTGTACCTTTTGCATCTCAAACTTTTCTTTTTTAGTCATCCTCTCCTTGGTTTCCTCTCGCTTCTTCTGAGGAATCTCAATATGTAGCTTCTTCGGCCCTCCTTGGCCAGATGGCATCCCTTGTTCTCCGCCCTTGCTCATTGTTCTTTCACTCGACTGATCTTGCTCGTGGATTGGTGATCTCTTAGGGGTCTCCCCCACTTCCTCTTCACCTTCCACCTCTCCCACTGCCTCTTGGATAATAGTGGTTAGCACCCCGCCAAACCCTACAATCAATGCCTTGGATGCAAGTGTTTTGTGATCGGATTTGGAAGTGGCAGCTAGTGACTCACCCCTTGTTGGTTTTTTGGCTGGACGCTAGTGCATTTCCTGAAGATTCAATGGTTCTTCAGACATAAGCATTCAAATTGACTTCAGCTAGGGCTCCTACTGGCTACGATGCTTTCAACCATAGGCACTTGGAATCTTGTCTAAGCGCATTGTACCTATGACTAGAGAAGAGTGCATGCACAGTTTTCGCTTGTAGCTGGACGGTAGTGTTGGGAATGTCCACAAAACTAATTCCATCGCTAGTGTGCACCCTTGCCTTTGTCATCTTCAACATGCTATAGACATCCCTCTTTGGTATTTTTCCTTGGACATTTGCTCGCTCTAATTCTTTCTCCTCTAGTTTCGGTCTTAGCACAACTTCGACCTTCCTAGGAGAACATCTATGCCTTACAATCATTGTGCTGCTACCGTTGCTGCTTGCATCAAAGGTTCTCAAGAACTTTGTGCACTTGCTAAGGTCAATTTATTGCCTAGATTTTTCCACATATTTGTGAAGGTTGTCCTGGTCAATCATCCTCTTCATTGCATCTTCAGGATCTATTAGTTCCCTCAAGTTGTTGATGCTACGGTACTTGAGTTGATTAAAGACTCTTCTCTCGACAACCAACTGGTACCTATTATGAAGTTGTGCTACCATTTTGGGTTCTTACTGCCAAGGTTCAACGACTTCTATTAGTTCACTTGTGTGGCCATTTTTCAACATGAAGGTAAAAAGACTACAACTTTATACAATGAAACAAACGAATTTCAAAGATAGAACGGAAATTTTTGCTTCAAACAGTCCGTAAATTCCAAGCAAGCATTTCTAGAATATTCTTCTTAAATGCAAAGTCTCTTTATCTATCTTTTTACTTTTGGGTTTCAATTTTAAAGTTTTCTTCTTGTTTTTTTTATTAAAAAAATGCTTTTATTATTCGTGTTTCTATGAGGTTCTTTTTTCCACCTTACCCCCTCCCCCCTGGAAATGATGCAAATCCTTCCTAGGATTGGAGGATGAAGGGTTAAGGGCATTAAGCACATGGGTGTGATGCTTTTACCTTTTCATGAGCCAAGCATAAACTGTGGATTGTACTCTAAGGTACATGATGGTCCATGTCCTGAGGTCTAATATCAACATGCGTAATGTAGGTCAGGACATTAGTTAGGAAGTCACCAGAGTTGATTTGGCTAGCAACATGTAGTTCTTCCTCACTCAGGCTGCAATCCAAGTAAGGATGGGCCATAACATGATTTTCTAAGGGTTGACTATGGGTGCTGACCAATACTCTGAATGAGGTAGGAGCCACATAAGTTGGATCATACTCCGTGGTTTTGATGACGTGTCTTTGCTTGACATTGGCCATGATTCGGCATCTCTCTTGTTTCCATTGGTGACAAAGAGCATATCATTTTTGTAGAAAAGGAGAGTCTGAGTCAGCTAATGTTTTCAGCTCTTCTAGTTCTTGACTGGTTTTGTAGAGAATTTGCTCTTGCTATAGGATGTGATCAACCGTTGCTTGTGAGCTTGCTCTCGAGAAATTTCATTGGAAATCAACTCCTCAACTACCATAGGGACTTTAACAAACATGAATTCTGATTCTTCCTAGGTGCATAGCGGCGTGCATATGTTCCTTGCTAAAGCCTCGTCTAGGAGACTTAAGTCCAACTGGCCATATCTTTTAGCAAGCATGGTGAAGGTGGCATCCAAGAGTCTAATGCATGTGACCAAGTCATCCCCCGTATTCTCAACTAGATTAGAGGCCAAGGTAAGAATGGGTTTCTGTTCATAAGGGGGTCTAAGACCTGCAGGAGGTTGGGGTTTAACTAGGCTGCTAGATAACTCAGCAATTGGTGTTTGTTTCTTCGACTGATCCTTAGGGTGGCACATGTTAGCCACTTGTGTGATAGAAATGGTTTGCAACAACGCAGATGTTATGTTGCTCGGTACTTCTTGTGAAGCCATTGGGATACTAACAACATTAGGTTGAATTGCTTTAGGGGTAGTAGATTGTAGTATTGGTTGAGAGACCCGTTGTGGTTCTATGGGTTTGGTGGCTTTTGGCTCAAGTAGCTTGTCAGCTCTAGGTGGCTCACAAGGTCTTGGAGATGGGCTAGTAGTAGACGACTGAGGGGCATGTATGCCACTCATGGTCTTAGGCAACCAAATCCACTTGTTGCCTTCATAATAGCCTTGAGCACGCGACAAGGCTTTAGGCACCTATTGCGTCTTAGCCGTTCATTTGGTTCTATAGTGCCAACTATGTCTCCTAGTTTTAGGATGTGATGTTCGAGGATAATGGACATGTGAGGGTTGGCTTCTTTTGGGTGGATGTGGTTGTCATTTAGGCACCCATTGGAGCTGTGGCTTTGTGGGGTTGCTTGTGTTTTCTTTGGGTTGTAGTTGGTTAGTCTTGGCACTAGTGGCCTTAGAGTTCGGCAATACATAGAAAATCATAAGTAGGCTTTCAGTCTCAATAGAGATCAATTGGAGCTGACTAATGAGAGTCCAATGCTCATGGGTAAGGATGTTGAAGTTAGCTCCCTCATCGATAAGCGCATCAAATGTGTGCATTTTTTGAGCAGTGATTGTGATTTGCAAGTAAGCAGGTTCCATTGCTTCCTCATCTGTATCCTTGATTTCTGTGATGATGGCTACTCTCAATGTTGAGATAGATGGTTGTAGCATTAGTGGCTCATGCAATGGATTGGTTGGATGGTAGTTCTTCTTGAGGCGACTAATTAAAGAAGCTCATGTCCTCTCTAAGGTCTCGAGCTCTACGTTGCCAGTTCGACTAATGTTGTGAACTTTGAAAGGCCCTAATCCTTTGAATTTCATCTTCTATTTATGACTCTTCACTGAGTATAGCAACACTGGTCACCTTGCTCGAAGTCATGGTTCTTGACATGCTTGTAAAACCAACTCTTGCGTCTTGCCTTCTCACAGATTAGTGCATGACTAGCTAAAATTTGTCTTAGAGAGACATTCTAGCTCTAGTAGGTGTTTTGTCTTTGCCTCATTTCATCTCATATCTCTTGCACTGCTACTCTCAGGCTAGGAACCAAAAACTCTACTAGCAGGATCATTTTTGTCCCATAGGTCTCAATTTGATTTGCACTTTAAGAGGTTCAAAGAGAGACTATACAATCTAATGGGTGACACCCAGCCCATGTGCTCAATCTCATAAATGAATCTTGCCTTTAATAGTTTATTAATCTCTTCATAGTGTGAGTATGCTTTAGATTCATGGGGTAAGGTCGCTATTTCGCTAGAGTTGTAGCAGAATTCATTGGGATGTTATGCGTTACGACTCTCAGATCGACTCCCTTGAGTTCTTCTAAGGACCAAGCAAATACGTCTATGTATTCTTGCAAGAGAGCAACGAGATCAACCCCCTCTTGCTTAGCCAAGTCATCAGCTATAAACACGGGTCAAGGCTTTCCCCCCTTCTCCTGCTCAGTTGATGTGCCTGACATTGGCTAGCCCTTCAATTGGTTCACTTGCATGTCCCTGTCTCTTCTCTCCCAACAAGATCACTACCATGTCTCCTTTTTTGAATTTAGTGAAGTGCTTTGGTAGGTCTTGGGGTTTCTTTTGCTGTTTGGCTTTCGATTTCTTTGGTTGTCCTCTCTTTTTCTCCTTCAAAGGTCTGCGTTGTAGATGGACCATCAAGTCTCCTTTGGTGCATTTGGTCTTAGGTGGTTGGGGTATCTCTGGGTTGCTCTCATAGCTCACTTCCGAATCCAAGTTAAACTCGCAACCCTTGCTAAAGGAAAGAGTTTCCCCTAGTGGTTGTAGCTCTGAGGTTGATTGTGATATTTCAACTTTATTTTCCAATCTTCTTGACTTCTTGTAAATTATATTTGAATAATTCTAGACCATTAAATAGAGGAAGTCTTGAGTAAAATAGTCTAAGGTTTGTAACACGACACTTTCCCGGGTTGATATGGTCTGTAGCCATCCTGCATGGAAGTCACCACACGAATGCGAGTCATGGGCCATAAGTCAAAATTGATCAAATCCATTTAAAACTTAGCAAAGAAAGACAAGTCTAAAAGCTTTAAGATTTAAAGCTTAAAAGCTTTATAAAGAAAAATAATAAGAAGAGGAAAACAATGACAAACATGCTACTGCCCTTCCCTTCCGCCCCTCTTTTTTTATAAAAAAAGGCGTATGATTTTCCTCAAATTTGGAGTCCTTGATTGCTGAAGAAAAAGCATGAATTCTCCTCCTATATCACAATAGATAACTCCAACAATATCCCCCTCTTCTCAGCTCGATAAGAGGCTTAGATTGAAGCAAGATCGTCCAAGAGCTAGGTGAATCAGTCATGGCATATCTGGCAGCCTCTCTGGGCCTCAAAGATCAAATTGCTAGCATTAGATTGCATCTTGAAAGCTTTCAGATTGCTGATTTGCCAAGATACCCTCCATAAAGAGCTCCTCTTCTTGGCCACAACCCTTCTTTTTTGATTTAACTATAAATACAAGGCATGAGGAGCCATTGGAGGGCAGCTTGAGCAAGAGAGGAGATGCCCTTCTCAAGAGTATAGAGCAACATGGAGTGGGGCAAGAGAAGCACGAGGACATGAATGCTTGTCACAAAGACAAGGAGGCCTTACCATCAAGTGTTTCGACTCCAAATAGTCCTAGAGGTACAGATGGCACGATAGCCGAGCTAGTGGACAATTTCCACCTAGGGCATTTGGCATACAAATCAGTGATTCCACACTCATGGTATCTTAGCTCGGCCTTTTCTCAATTGGCTTGCTCTTGTTCAGGGTAGTGAGATGAGATGTGTGCTGGGTGGCCGAAAGTCGAGCATGCGAATGGTTCTTCTGGTTTTTTCCTCCTACGCCTCTACCACTTCCCCGACCTAACTCCATCACCGGTACTAGTGTTAGCCGTTGGCTTGACACTACATTTACCCTTAGAATGGTGTATTACCTTAGTTATTACTATTTCCCATGTGAAGCAGCCTTTATATGTCTTATGAAGTTCACTGCCTCATGAAATGCAGTTTTGGGGCAGTTGCAAAAACATGACCTGATGAGGCATTTTGTGTGTTCTTCTTGTCTATCTGATCACTTATGATGATTACTCCTAATGTATGATTTTTCTACCTAATGATGAAGAGGATCTGGCAGTTGGCGCCATCATGGCTGGAGTCTTGATCTTGTTTGTAGCATGTCTTGTGTGATTCATTCTCTATTTTCTGATTAGTAGTGCTGAATATAGTATATCTATGCTTCCATCTGGTTAGTTTTGAGTTTCTATGATTTCTGGGTGTGAGATTAGGTATTTGCTTCATGAAGTATTTCTCTGTTCTTTTATGTATTATGCATAAAAAGGGCAGCAACACTTTGGCGATCCTGCCATTGCCTTCTTGGAACCTCTGTGTCAAAACATTATTCAAAATGATGAAGGTTAAGCCCAGATGTTCGAAGTTGCTGCATGAAGCAATAGTTTTCTGCGTGAAGTAGAAGTTTTCTGCATGAAGACGAAGCACCAGAATCAAGACAATTCAACTCTTTTTATGTGGTTTTCTGTTTCTGGATACTGAACCATAGTCGAAATACTTTTCTTTGATGATATATATCTGAAAATTTAGTTGCTTCTTGGGGCAGTGGTATATTGCTTCAAGCAGCATGATGCATATTAAAGGTTTAACTTTGCATTTCTGCATATATGTCAGTGAATTACCCATACCGATCAAATGTTATTCTAACACGAAGCAAATCCAGATAATTACGGGAGTTATTGGCAGGAAAACAGAGGGAGTTATTGCAGGATGACAGCTGGGAAGCAGGAGGAATTGACACCCTGGATGAGGAGGTGTTTCCATCTTTTGGAGAGGAGTTCTACGATGTTGGTACCTCTGTTGGTACCGCTACTGTGTATCATTCCCCTGCGTCGTCTACCGAATCTCCCTCAAGCTCTCCTGATGAAGCAAAAGGAGTACCTAACTTGCAGGATCTTTCAACTCCTTCGGATCGTGTAGCACGACGATTACAGCATTTGGTGTTAGGAAGTGTAGTCCTATTGAGGAGACCAGTGGGTACTGCTAGGAAGTCTTTAACTTTTGATCCTTTGCCCAAATTAAAGAAGAAGAAGTTTCGAACTATGAATCCCAACCCACCACTTAACCCTAAGGTTAGGGCATCTACATTCTCAGGGAAGAAGAAAGAAGACCCGAATTGTCATGTCGCTCAATTTGAGACAAGGTGGGTGGCCAGTGGCTTCAACAATATGTTTGGGGATCAAGTCAAATTACAGTAGTTTGCGGCAACTTTCAAGGGTAAGGCTATGGATTGGTATAGTACTTATGATGCTGGATACTTTACCACATATGGTGACCTTAAAACCGCTTTCTTAAGTAACTGTTGGAGATGGGAGTATTGACAATTTCCAAAAGTGTAAAGTCATGTACCATTTGTCAGAAAGTGGGCCACGAGGCTAGAGAATGTTGGTATAATCCAACTGTACGGAATGCAAGGCAGCAAACAACATCTCCAGTGGCACCAGTTAACCAAATTGCACTTGAATTGGCACAACAAAGAGGATTTAGAGGCTTTGGTAGGAAGGGTCAGCCACCTAAGCAATGGGGCAATGACCAGCCAAGGTAGTGGAATAATGTTCAACAGAGGCAGCGAGGACCTTGCTATTACTGTGGCAGGCAGGGACACATGTCTGGACCTAACTGCGAGTTATGGGTACACCATAGGACTGAAAGGGGAATGCAGACTGGGGAGCAGCAAGAAATGCAACCGGCAGGACTACCCCGTGGACAGCAACCATCGGCACGCAGCAGTAGTCCTAGTAGAGTTACCTGCAGAAGTCATGGAGAGTGAGGCAGTAAGTCATCAAAAGAACCAGCAAGTTTGTGAAGCTATACAGAAAGAAGTGCTATGTAAGGGTGTGTTAAATGTTACTAAGAATGGTTTAGAGCCGCAGGTGAGTTGTGACTGTTCAAATTGCATAGTTGTGGAAGATTGTCTAGATGAGACAACAGTTTTGGCCATTACCAGAGAAAAAGATAAGAAAAAGATTAATTGGGAAGATCAAGAAAAGGCTAGGGAAGTGGCTTCCAATGAAGTTATGAGGTTGCAGAAAAAACAGTCTTCAAAATAGCTTAAAGTTGCAGAATTGCCTTATGAAGTTCGAGATAGTCAGCTGCTTCATGAGGAAAATCAGAAGGATATGCTTGTGTCAGGAATGCAGTTCAGTAAATAGTCACAAAGTTTGAAGCCTTGTGAGGCATTGCATGGTTCTCATGAGTTGTTTGCCGCACTAACCAAATCTTCATTACAGTTGACTTTGGAACAAATCCTTGATTTAATTCCAGGGTTTAAAGAAAAGCTTTTAGCTAAGATTATGTTGAATCAGGATGAAGTGTTTAAGCATTATGCTATGGATCAAGAACAGACCTCAGATTGTCAAGCGGTGATTCCCACACAGATGGAGGTGGTAGACTATAAAGTTCCGACTATTCAAGTTGACTATTTGGGTAGCAAGTTTGATGATGTTCTTTTAGATGGAGGTTTTGGAGTTAATATTTTTCCTGAAGAGATGTATTTGGCACATAAGTTGCAAGGACTTATGGCAGCACCATTTCAGGTTAAAATGGCAGATCAAAGAAGAATTCAACCATTGGGAATATTAAAGAATCAGCTTATTCGAATAGCCGGGCTGAAGTTCAAGGTTAGTTTTGTTGTTCTTCATATGGAAGGTTTAGGGGATTCATATAATATGCTATTGGGAAGACCTTGGATTAGACTAGCCAAGTTGAAGCAGGATTGGGGCTCAGATACAGCGACTATTCCTCATGGAAGTAAGGAGGTCAAGTTGTCCACAAGTAATCGGGTAATTTTGGAACCAAAGTACCGTCCGTTAGTTGCTCAGACAATTAATGTTGCACCTGAGATTGAAAATGATGAGGAGGAACTTTTTATGCAAGCTAACCCCATAGTTGTGCCAGTTTTTGAAGTGGATGTTCAGAAACTTTTGGCTCAGTATAGGGTATTTCCAGCGGTATTATCATCAGAAGTGGTTTTATCTTCAGAGCAGAACAGTTACCCCATGCATCAGCAGAGTGATTTGATGCAACAAACTGTTTGCCCCATGAAGCAGGACAGTGACTTCATGGAGCAGAGTAGTGATTTCATGCAGCAGAATAGTAATTTGGTGGTGGAAAGTAATGTTACTTTTGAGGGAAGTAAAAACACTGATTTGGGAACACTTAAAGACCAAAAGAAGCCTTCTTTGGATGCAGAGGAGGATTTAGATAAAGCGAGTCAGCAAGCTATTATAGATGCAGAGCTAAAATATGAGCATACCATGCACAAGTCAGCTAGAGTCTTTGAGGATGATGTCCAAGAAGTGTATTTGGAAGCTGAAATAGGCTCTAAGCCGATAAAGGTGAGTATTTTCGTTGAGGAAGACTTCAAACAGGAATTAATTAAGTTGTGTAAGGACTTTTAGGATATTTTTACTTGGGAATATACGGATATGAAGGGGTTTGATCCAAAGGTGTGTCAGCATAGAATTAATTTAAAGGTAGATGCATAGAATTAATTTAAAGGCAGATCCAAAGGTGTGTCAGCATAGAATTAATTTAAAGGGCACACATTGAGCAGGGTTTGTCAGGCCATTTACCTTGCATACTTGCTCGAAATGCATTATGAAGCTATATGGATGGTTATTGTGCTAATACTTGTCAAGTTTCTTAGCAACTACATGTATCTTCATTTGGCTCTTTGAATTTGGAGTGATTCCTAGTCCTGCTAGCAACAAAGTTGCTAGGGCTGCTCCACTTTGCTATGCAGTCATGTTATCTAAGAGTCGCTTTATGAGAAGCTCACTTAGTGGCGTAAGGTTAGATTCTAGTGGTCTCTTCCTCTCTACATTTGGGTCATGTACTATTTCAGTTAGCAAGCATTAAGACATTCTAGAATTTTGCATTTTTATTTCTTGCCTTAGCCTTTGAGCTCGATGTTCCTGATTATAAGTGACTATGCCTTGCAACTTTCCTTGCCAATTTCTACTCTTCCTCAAGGTCATCTATGATGTCCCTAGTTGGCATACTATGATGCTCCATCTTGGTTTGCAAGTCATATCGATTGATTATTTGCTAGATATCGATTGGGAATTTTTCCACGTTAAGCTCATCATTTTTGTGATAGGTGTTAGGGCTAGATATGTCGGCTATTTCTTGAGCCACTAAGGTATTGATTAGGTTAATCAAGTTAGGCAATGTTGAGTCCCTAATGGTGTTGTTCCTCCTTTTCTCCAAGTGATTTGGCTCCTCAAGCCTCCTACCTGAAAGTCTAGGGTCTTCTCCTAATGGTGGGTTCATTCAATTTATGTTATCTTGTATGAGTTCCTTGTTATTCCAAACAATCCTCTAATTAAAGCAATGGCCTTGTGAATAGTGCTCTTGACTATGCACCATGCGAAATCAAGCTTTCAGCTTTTCATGTGTATTTCAAGTGATTAAATATTGTGATGTAAAAATACAATAAATTCAATGAAAGTCTCACTCCCTCCATTTGTTCACCAATGTGGCTCTAAGGCACGGATTGTGGCCCCCTCTTAGTCTGCTCAGTCTCTATTGGGGTGCGCTTAGTGGTTGTAGTTACTTCTAGAGTGCCGGGTGTGCCAAAATATTTGGGAGAATTAGCTCTTTATCTTATCTAATTGCTTGGGAGCACACTTGGGTGTCCTACGGCTAGGGTTTGGTCCCTATCTGGGTTTGGTCCTTGGGTCAGAGTAGGTGAAAATTTGTGTTCTGTTCATCTGTCCAATTTTGACAGTTTCTATTTGATTCTTAGAATCGGGCATCTAATTTTATATTTTCAATTTTTGGTTTTTGACTTTGATTTCAATTTTTGATTTCGGAGCGTCAAATTTGATTCTAACTGTCGTTTTTTATTTTCAAAATTGATTCTGATTTTTGACTTTGTCTGTGATCTTGTTTGCACAAACACAGAGCATGGCACTTGATCAATGCATTTGGTTTCAATTCTCAACCCTAGGGTCCTACAAACTCCAAACACAATCTATGACATATAAACAACTGAGGTAGCTCATCTGTAGGTGTTGTATGCACTTGAATTGTGCTAATCAATGCAATCTCCACTCCCTTGGTCTCCTGTAACAACTTGTGAGCTCTCTCTCACTCTCAAACCTTGCAAGTGAAAATGAGCTCTCTCTCCCTTCCTCAGGGTCCTAAAACCCCTTTCCAACACTCCTTTGATGCCCCTTTCTCTTTCTTCTCGAATTCCAACTCCGTCTTCCTCTCTTGCACTTTGATTTTAGGCTTGTTGTTACAGAAAAACCTTACTATGTTTTTCTTTTTTCTTCCCTTTATTTTCCTACCTAAATGCTTACAAATCACAAGCAAATACCGATGCTAATCAAATCACCTTTCTAACTTTCAAGAATCCAAAACACTTACTTGCAATGAAGATCAAACACCCTTTCTTCCTACTTACCTACCTTAAGCACCAGTTCGGGGAAAACCCTACACCAATGCTCGATTCAGGCACACAAGTACTCAAGGCTTGAATCCATTGGTCTTGGCAATGGAGCCAAAATGTGGAAGCTTTTGCTTGACTACCAAGACCCACGGACCACTTATTGCTCAAGCATTTTGAGTCGAATGCTAATGACTACCTCTCACATAGCCGTGTGCACCCTCTACCCTACAAGTGTAATGAGCTTACCTCCATGCTCAATTGCCACACGAGACAAGAGATGAGAAGAAGAAGGAAATAAGAAGAAGAAGAAGAGAGAAGAAGATGGAGAGCTTCTCCACCACGGTCCCTCACCCTCACCCTCACCCTCTCCTCACTCACTCTCTCAAGCACAAGCAAGAACAAGAAGAAGAGAAGAAGAAGAGGAGAGTCACTTTTTACTACACACCAAGAATGAGCTTCTCTATTCACTTTTTGGCTTTTATACATATCCTAATTCCTTTTGGGCACCCATCCACTTTTTTACATGATCGGCCATCTTGCCTAGGTCTTCTTTTCCTATTCCCTTCTTATTACACAGTCCCTTCATCTATGTGCGTCTACACGTTAGAAATTGCACAAGAGGGAGCTTGATGCTCTTTTACAAAAATTTAGGGGTGCTTTTGCATTTAAAAATGTGCATTTTCCCTTTTGAGGTTGCCCTTATGCTTTTGGCCTTTTCTCCTCTTATTCCTTTCGTCGCGGGCCGTCTTTTTTCGTATTTTTGAATTTTCTTGAACTTAATTTTTCTTCCTTTTTCTCTATCTTGCATTGGGGTTAACATAGATCCGAAACCTTAGATAGGTTGTAGATGGAGAGAAAAAAGCCTAGGAACTAGTGGAAACATGCTCCTAAGCAAATTTATCGAAAAGTTTGGAGCAAGGTAAACCATCCCAAGTGCACAAAATTCTTGATTAACTATGATCCTGATAAGAGGACAAGCACAATCACTATGAAAGTATGAGAAGGCATACAAAGAGTGGAGATTCTCCTTTCCACACAGAGCTAGTACACAAGGCTCTAGATCTACCAGAGCACTCGTAGAGAGCAACTTAGGAGAAAAGTAACATTGTGGCAAAATTCAAATTCATAAAGCAAGAAATGGATAAAGATAAGATTAAGCTTGAGGCAATCCCTAGTGCAAAATTGAAATTGTAAGCCAAGTTGATACACAAATTGTTCTCTAGCACTTGGCAGAACTCAGCAATAAACACTTGGGTATGTCTAAAGAATTGGTTGTTGCCAGGCACCTAAGGAATGTGGATCTTAATGCTTATACAAGGAGCACAATCCATGAAATGGCCAAAGTTTTCAAATGATGCTATTGAGTTTGAGGAGGTCATGATGGGGAATAGGAAACTTACAAGGAGAAAGGTTACATGTAAGGCTACCATGGTTGGGTTTGGAGGTATACTAACCACCATCATCAAGGAAGCATTGAAGGACCCCAACACATCCAAGGAGTTGGTAATAGGTGCTGAAGAAGACATTGCAATGCTCTCCATGCAAGAGATAACTTAAAAAAAAAGGGGATACTACCAATATATGGTCCATTACATATGAAAAATAGGGACAAATGCAAGAAGTAGAGGGGCTCTCAGATATTGCAAACCAAGAAAAGGCTATAGACTTAGAAGGAAATGAAGATTGAAGAGAAGAGAAGGAAAATGGTAGAATAAGTGTAGCACATCCAGTTAAAGTCCATTCAAAAAAAAAAAGAAAAAGAAAAATAAAAAGAAGATGCACACAAGGATGATTAGAAGAACAACAAAAACAAAGGTTCCACCAGAGGGAAAAAGAAAGGCACCACAAAGAAAGATGGTGGGAGAAAAAAATACTTTTGGAAGAGAAAGACACCTTAGAGATAGCCTATAGGACTTATGAAGGACAAATGTGGATGGATAAGCTCAAACTCAAAAGGAAAAAGAGGAGTTGGAATGGAAGTAGAGGGAAGATAATCATCGGGCCATAAGGAATTTAGTAGAAGAGATTGGAAGGGAAAGTGTTGAGTGTTGAAATGACTTGTTTTTTGGCTGATTTTTGTTGTTTTTGAGAGCTGAATGGTTGATTTTATGGGATGATTGATTGATTTGGAAGTGGATTGAGAGTGTTTTAGATGCTATTGATTGTGTTTTGGAAGATCATGATGTTTGTTGATGGTTATGTGATGTTTTGATAGGTTCTGAATGGTTATGTATACCTTCTGTTTTGCTCTGTTTTGGTCTGTTTTGTTCTAATTGTCTTCTGTAAGGAGGGATGGAGTATTGATTGATGAAGAATGAGATATTGTGAAAGCTTAGTGAATGGTTTGTGAGAGTTTGGAATGGGTTGAGAATGAGTTATGTGGTTTTGATGACCTTCTGTAACCTTCTGTAGGTCTTCTGTAGAGCTTCTGTTCTGTTCTGTTTCTGTTCTGCTTCTGTACTGTCTCTGTTCTGGTACTGTTCTGTAGACTGTTCTGTATGCTTCTGTAAGTGTTCTGTGGAATGTATGTGTGATTTTGGGAAAGTTTTCTAGCCTTGGAAAGAGGTGAATACAAGTGCAAAAGAGCTGAAAGAAGTGGAAGAAGTAGCTGCTGAAGACTCAAGAGAAGACTAGAGTGAAGTGACAGTAGTGAGCTGTGAAGAGACACTGTAGTGGCTCTGGTGACCCTTCATATCAGACATACCTCTTGGGAGGGGTATCCATGACCTAAGAGCGATTATTGAGAGTAATTTTTGAGAGATTGTAGTGAGGATATGATGTATTATTGATGGAGTGTGTGAGAGAGAGTCAGAGATAGCCAATTATACTAAAACAGAGTGATTGTATAAGAGAGATTGAGAGAGAAGACTATATGGAGATATTGAAGATGAATACTATGTGATGTATTTCCATTCAAAGATGGTGTACTTCTTTGATTTCTTTGGTCTATTGATGGATTTTATGAAGATGTTGAAGAATATGGTTGATTCTATTAAAAACCGTGGGAGATTTACGTGATGCTGCATGAAGATTTGTTGTGCCTGGTGTTCTTTTCTTCATTGTGATCATATGAAACATGATAAACAAGCTTGTTGATGTTACAAGATAGATTTTCTTGCAAGAGAATTCCCTTTTCCTTGGTGTTCCTCTCGGGGCTCCATGTTTGTGGTGCGCACCCGGGGAAACTTGCCATCAACAAGCACCAAAAGAGGCTGAAAATGAAGGAATTGGCATTGCCAAGAAGAGAAGAATTCAATGGATGTTTGTAAAGTTCCTTCTTCCACTGAAGAGTTGGAATTCCTCATAATCAAAGCCACTTTCCATAAGAAGTTCATCCCACAATGGCGGAAACACATCACCATCATGATGCATGCTCTATGTGGTGGACAGTTTCCTCTTCCTATTGAAGCAGCAGAAACTTGCATCTTGGTGGCAAACTGTTTGGGAACAAACTGAAGAGCAAAAACAGAGAGAATGAACATCCATGGAAGATTTGGCATTCATTGAGAAGTTTCCAGACAACATCAAGTGGGAGATTGTGAAGAAGCTTCAGGAGTCTTGGTCTGTAGAGGTTCACAAAGACAAGAAGGAAAAGAGTTGGAATTTATTCGTGGACGCTCAACAGCAAGATACATGGGATGCTTGGTGTACTGATAATCTTCTGTTTGTTCAATTAGCAACCCACTGGAAGTTGGTAGACAGAGTGTTTTTCACAACATACACTATTGAAACCATCAGAAGCTGGCATTACTATAATGATGGCACCACCACCATGCTCAGACGTATGCATTTTGACACCTTCAGAACCGAATACCTTCCCCTGTGTAGTGGCATGAAAGCAGAATTCAGGGACGTTGAAAAGAAAGAAGTAGAAGAAATGTTGGCAAGAGAGTCCTCCAGAGACTGAAGCCTTCTGTTAACCCTCTGTGGAGCACTAACAACATAGTGGAGTCAACCCCCTGATGAATGACGCAATAAAAAGGCAAGCGTTAGAACGAGTCCAGAGGTACGTGAGAAGAGAGAAAGCAAGAATCAGAGCCGAGAGCGAGCTCGCAGCAGAAACCGCCTTTGACGCCCTTGCGGAACTCTTTACAGAAGTCCCAATGGCACATCAAGCCCTTCCTCCTCCTGCTGGAGGTCCACTTCCAAGCCAGATCCGTCCTGGAAATATTGATGACAGACCAGCGAATGTAGTCCCATTGCCAGTTTTTAAGGGAGAGTACAATGAAGACCCCGATCTTCATGTAGCAGAGTTTATGGTAGCGTGTGTGGCTAACAATGCCAGAACCCCTGAGCATTGGTTGGCAATATTCCCCGCCACTTTCAAGGGCGCGGCGTTTCAGTGGTATGAAAGACAAGCAGCAGGAACTTTTGGCACATGGGACGACCTGAAGTTGGCCTTCCTCACTAAATTCAGGCGTGAAGGTTTTGAAGAGCGGATGAGAGAGGAATTTATGAACCTAAGTCAGTCCTCTGGAGAAAGAGTAGAAGCATATGTCTCACGAATGGAATCCATCCTGAAGAGGTGGACTAACCATAATCTAGATGATGGCATTCAGAAGGGAGTGTTTCTCAGAGGATTACAACCAGAAGTCCGTAAGTTTGTGGAGCTGCAAAGACCAGCCACCCTGCAAGCTGCAACAGAAGGTGCAAGACTGTACGATGAAGTGAAAGCTAGACTAGCAATGAATACAGGAAGAGGAGTCCTACCTCCTCTGGTGCCAGGAATGATGTACCCATCAAATGCAGTCCCAGGGACTGTTCCCTATCCCTACCAACAGATGCCCCCGGTATCACAGTACAGTGCACCAAATCCTCAGTGGCCACAATCCATGCCTCAAATGATGGTTCAACCACAACAACAATGGTCCCAACCAATCTCCTCAATGCCAAATCAGCAGCAACAGTGGAACCCTACCAATTGGAGTCAACAGCCAACAGTTCAAACAGGAGCTCTGAATCAGAACCAGAATAGAGACCCCTCTGTACCAGCCCAACCCGTTTATGCAGTGATTACAGAGACTCCTCAAAACCCTCCTGCCAGTACGTCCGGAGGAGAAAGCTTGAAGGATTATTTATCCAACTCAGTTGCAAACATCAAAAAGGAGTTGATGGATGTGATCACAGAGCAACTACAGACGTTGAAAGTGAACACAGCGAGCATATCCAACGTTGTAGGAGCAAGAAGAGATGTGATGCGGTCAAATACTTGGTGTGGTAAGTGTCATCAAGCAGGCCATTTAGCCACTGAATGTACACGAAAACCAACTATTCCTGGGGCCTTCTGTTCCTACTGTTTGCGGAAGAACCATACAGAGGACATTTGCTCTCTGAAGGAGATGCATGATAGGAGAAGGAAGGAAGAAGACACAAGATTCAACTTGTTGGAATCCAAAATGACAACACAAGATATTGGACCCAAGCCTAGAGAGTTTGGTCCTAATTTCGGACCCAGAAGATTTCCTTCTCAAAGTTACAGAGGAAGACAGTCTGGCGGTGGTCAGAGATCAGAAGTGGAGTGTTACAGATGCGGGGAAAAGGGCCACATCTCACCAAATTGTCCAAATCCTCGAAGGTCAGTGGATTACAAGCCCTTATGTAGTCGATGCAAAGGAGAAGGCCACACTGCAAAAGACTGTCCAAGCCCAGCCCCAGTGAAAAACAGTGCTACTGATAGTCCAGCCAAGGCCCAAGAGCCTACCTCCAATTTAGTGGAATTGGAAGTTGCTGCCATCACGCGTGCAAAGCAGAAGGAACCGCCTATCCAGAAAGAAAATAACCCTCCTGCCAGAACAGTGAAGTTCAATCTTCCACCAGAAGAACAGAACAGAACAGAGCCTAACAGTGCCATACAGAGCCCTACAGTGCCACAGAGAGTTACAGAGACAGTTACAGAGACATGACCAGAGGTCCAGGATACAGAAGAGGAGGAAGTGCCACAATTGGCAGAAGAAGCTCCTGTAATTCCTCTGATGGAAGAAAGAGGGAAAATGAAAATGGGTGTTGCCCCATTCCCTAATCGGTTAGAGAAGCCAGTGGATCCTATTAAGGAATACGATCTGGTCCGAGATCTAGATACCTTTAAACCAAACCTCACATTCCGACAACTATTGATGTTGTCTCCCAGTTGCCGGAAAAGGTTCAAAAGTATACTGACGAAAAGACGTGGTTTAAGGATTGCTCCCTCCACAGTGACAAAGTCCAACAAGGCTCCAGAGCCTGTAAAAGAAGTGGACGTGGCTAACGCTTTCCTAGATCCGGGTACTCCAGAGACTGGCGTATGGATCGAAGGTTGCTTCATCGCAAATGCACTGATTGATGGTGGTTCATCAGTGAACATTATGACGGATGTGACAATGAAGGATCTAGGCCTACAAGGTGTGCAACCCACCCAATGGCTCATCAGACTGGCGGATCAGAGTAGAATCAAGCCTTTGGGCATTCTCCCATATGTGAAGACTACTGTGGCTGGAAAAGATTATTGGTTAACCTATCTGGTGGTGAAGCCAAACTCTTACGGTACATCCTATCCTCTGTTATTAGGTAGACCATGGCTTTTTGAAGCCCGAGCAAGGACGGATTGGTTCAAAGGCACTTTGACCTTGGGCAGAGGACCCAACAAAGTGGTGCTGAAACTGTATGGTTCTCAAAAAGGACATGGATCCACCTCCTTGGAATTATCTTCTGATTCCCCTAAAGAGGCTACAGATGGAACATCAGCAGACGAAGATGCTGTCAAACAGATCCTTCCCAAGAAAACAGTGGCACATTCCTTAACAGTGGATACAGTAAGCCGACTTCCAAAGGATGCAAAGCCATTATCAATGGGTGAATACTTCCTGCCTGAATCAGGAATGCCTTCTGAAATCACTTCTGACAGTGAGATAGAAGCATGGATGTACTGCTCTCCCTGTTACATGGTCACAGCAGAAGCAGAAACAGAGACCGAGACAGGAGAGAAACCAGAGAATCTGTTCTTCTGTTACAGAGCTCCTACAGAGACAGAAGCAGAAGCAGAAGCAGAAGCAGAAGCAGAAACAGAAACAGACGCAGAGACAGAGACAGAGACAGAAGCAGAAGCAGAAGCAGAAGCAGAAACAGAAACAGACGCAGAGACAGAGACAGAGACAAAAGCAGAAGCAGAAGCAGAGACAGAGATAGAAGGGGTTGGGTTTGATATGGACGAAGAAGATTATGAAAGTGAGCCAGAAGAATCTATCCCACTTGCAGAGGATACATTTGAGGAAGAAGTTCCAGAAGCATCAGAAGCCGATGAGCTCATGCTATGGGACAGAATGGCAATGGTACCATTTGGTTTGGTAAATGGATCATCTCATATGCAAAACCTTTATAAGAAATGGATTAAGAAGAGCAATCCGTCTTTTAAGTGTGGCTCCTGCCGTCCTACCCCATCCTTGCCAAAGAAAGATGATGATGATGCACCGTGCCAACAAGCACCAGTCCGACAAACCCAACAGGAATCAGAGGGTCCCTGTTATGTGACGTTCTTGGATGTGTCATCTTCAGAAGATGAGTCTTCAAGCCAAGAGGTAATTAATCTTGAAACCAAACCCGAAACGGCTCTTATCCCACTCCAACGTCTTAAGGAGCAACCTAAGTCTCCACCAAAAGAAGAAGTTGGTTCTAGTGGGACATCCGAAGAGGATACCACTCCCTTGAAGGAGTCGGATCTCTACCCAGAAGCAGTCCGCAGGACCTTCATCCGTGAAGTAGAAGGTGAAAGGCAGTTAACCTTTGTGGATGCAGAAGGCACTGAACGCCACTTGAAGGTGGGTAGCAGTCTCCCAGAAGAGGAGTTGTTAACCTTGTACAACTTATTGAAAGAGAATTTGGACGTGTTTGCATGGTCTTACAAAGACCTAAAGGGGATTGATCCCACAATATGTCAACATCATATTGACTTGGAGCCTGATGCCAAGCCAGTATGGCAACGACAGAGGCGAATGAACCCGAATTATTCCACATTGGTGAAAGTGGAGCTGCTGAAGCTTCTGGAAGCCGAGTTCATCTATCCAGTGGCAAATAGTGAATGGGTTTCACCCATCGTGGTTGTACCCAAGAAGAATGGCAAATTGCGAATATGTGTGGATTTCCGAAAGCTTAATTCCAAGACGAAGAAGGATCACTTTCCAATCCCTTTCACAGACCAACTGTTGGACACGGTGGCAGGACATGAGCTTTATTCCCTTTTGGATGGATTCAGTGGATACAACCAAGTCCAAATCGCAGAAGAAGACCAGTCCAAAACAACCTTCACCACAGAATGGGGGACCTACGCTTACCGAGTGATGCCATTTGGGCTCTGCAATGCCCCTGCTACTTTCCAACGAGTCATGATGGCCGCATTTCAAAATCATCTGCATGACTTTATCGAGGTATATTTGGATGACTTCTGTGTCTATAGTTTGATCAGTGAACACTGGGACCACCTGGAACAATGCTTTGACCGATGCCGGGAGTATGGGATTTCCCTCAACCCCGACAAATGCATCTTTGGGGTCTCTTCTGGAGTCCTGTTGGGCCACATTGTCTCAGCACAAGGGATATCAACAGACCCTGCAAAGATCGAAAAGATTGCAGCTCTGACAGCACCCACCAACCTCAAACAGTTGAGGGGATTCCTAGGCCATGTGGGTTACTACAGAAGGTTCATAGCCCATTTTGCGACAAAGGCAACTTCCTTGCACAAGCTTTTGAGAAAAGATGCAGAGTTTACTTGGACGGAAGAATGTGACAAAGCCTTCCACACTTTGAAACAGTGTCTGATAGAGGCACCCATTCTGCAACCTCCTGATTGGACGAAAGAGTTCCACGTACACACTGATGCATCAATTGAAGGCTTAGGTGCTGTCCTCTGCCAAAAGGGCTCCTCAAAGTTGGATCAACCGATCTATTATCCAAGACGAAAAGTCACTGATAGGGAACGAAACTATACAGTGACCGAGCTGGAGTGCTTGGCAATGGTGTTTGCCCTAGAGAAGTTTCGCCATTACCTCCTATCTACCCACTTTAAATTTTATGTGGATCATGAGGCCCTGTCCTTCTTAATGAACAAAGCAGATGTGAAAGGACGAATGATGAGATGGCTCCTTCTATTCCAGGAGTTCGACTTTGAGGTGATTACTAAGCCTGGTCGTTCCCATGTTCTGGCTGATCATCTGTCGCGTATCCCACAAACTGCAGACGAGGAGCAGGATGATCCAGACCTCCCTGATGCTTCCCTATTCTTGGTAGAAACTGTCACTCCTTGGTATGCGGACATTGCCAATCTGCTGGCAACCCAACAGTACCCTCCTGGTATTTCTAGTCGGGAAAGGAAGAAGCTCATGCTAGAATCATCCCCCTACACCCTGCTAGGTGGTGCACTGTACAAGAAAGGCAAAGATGAAGTACTCAGAAGATGTGTTGCCGGAGATGAGGTTGGGATTGTTCTGAAGGCTTGCCACGACGAGCCATGTGGAGGTCACTTTGCAGGAGAAGCTACAGCCAGGAAGGCTCTGCTAGCAGGATATTGGTGGCCTACCATTCATAAGGATGCCTATGATTACTGTAAAAGATGTGATGCTTGTCAAAGAATGGGGAAACCCACGAAGACAAGTGCCATGCCATTGCAACCTATCCTTCCGTTGAAGCCATTTGAGAAGTGGGGTATTGACTTCGTAGGTCCGATCGACCCTCCTACCAGAAGGAAACAGAACCGATACATCCTCGTATGTACGGATTATGTTACAAAGTGGTGTGAAGCTAAAGCCCTTAAGCGGGACGATGGTAACAGCGTGGCCCTGTTTATGTACGAGAATATCATCACCCGTTTTGGCAGTCCCTTGGAGCTGGTAAGTGACAGAGGCACTCATTTCCTTAACAAAGTCATGGAAGAGTTGACAGAGTTGTATAAGATCCGCCATCGCAAGTCCACTCCTTATTACCCCAGAGCCAACGGCCAAGTCGAAGTCACGAATCGCATCCTCTGCTCGATTCTGACCAGAACAATTGCCGCACATCGTCGTGATTGGGACGATCGACTTACAGAGGCCCTCTGGGCGTACAGAACCTCCCATAAAGCAGCAACGGGACAGACACCTTTCCAGCTAGTGTATGGTACAGAAGCAGTTTTTCCTGTTGAACTGGAACTACCCTCTTTGAGAGTGGCTATCAAAGAGCGTTTGGGGGATGACGATTCACTGCAACGCCGTCTCTTGCATTTGGAATGTTTGGACGAAATTCGTAGGATGGCTTTACAGTGCATGGAAGCCACGCAAGCTCGACGCAAGGCTTACCATGACAGCTTCATCAAGCACAAGGAGTTCAAAGAAGGTGATTTGGTCCTAGCCTATGATTCACGCTTTGGCAAGTTTCCTGGCAAGCTCCAACAGCGGTGGATGGGCCCCTATAAGGTACTTGCAGTCAACCCTAATGGCTCTGTCCAAGTACAGACCTTGGATGCCTCTGATGATCCCTTTCTGATCAATGGATATCGCCTGAAGAAGTACTTCCCTCCTTGGGGATCTTGACAATTACGGACACTTGATCTTTTCCCTCGTTGGCGCGGCACTGTACTTCTTATGATGCTACTTCTGATAGCCGTTCTTCAGTCAGTCCTGATGAAGTGGACGCAACCCTCTGTCTCCTCAAAACCCCCTTCTAGCCTTGATCTCTTATCCTCTATTTTCCACCAGCGACAGTGGCGAGGTGGGTTCTGACACATGGTTTTTCTACCATTCCCTTGCTCAATTTGCAGAAGAAAAAAAAAAAACAAAACATATCGGTCATGGGAGAAAAGGACTTAGGTTCCTGTCATGCCGACCTCTTCTTCGAGAAAAGGTGGAAACACCCTCGGGAATGGGGGAAAATAAGAAAAAGAAAAGAAAAAAACAGAAGAAAAGAAAAACAAAAAAAACAAAACAAATCTGTTATGAGAGAAAAGGAAGCAATTCCCTGTCATGCCGACCTCTTCTTCGAGAAAAGGTGGTAAACACCCTTGGGCGAGAAGCTGGCTGTGGAAAAGGTGGTAACACCCAGCAGTCCAGAAAGTGGATTCATTGATTGATATCCCTCGGATCCAATTCCGAAGCTGCCTCCCTTGGTACGCTGTGTCCTGGGTCTCTTTGCAAAGTGACTAACTGTCCTCTAGCAGACGACATGTTCCTATTCAACACAATATTCGATTTGATGGCTACCTCCCTGGGTACGCCTCTTCAACAACTGATGACGCGATCTTCATCGACAAACAATCGAGTGATGTGAGCTTTCATCCTAACCGGATGGGGAAGTGAGTATGGGTTCCCCTCTGTATCTATCAACAGAGAGTGAGACAGAGGGTGGGGCGAGAGACCAGTCTTTTCCCTTCAAATCGAATGAGAGGTGAGAAGTGTGAATGAAGTGTTGCACGCACGGGATGGGCCTCTCAAAGTACAAAGCACAATTTGTTTCTGTCCACTGCACCATAAGGCTCCCTGGCCTTCCTTCACTGCACCATAAGGCTCCCTGGCCTTCCTTCTCGCACCGTATGCCGACACAGGGCGGGATGCACAGTTGCACCATCAAATGCGCACAAGGCATACACCCTTTGCACAAGTGACTGTGAGGATTACATCAATGGGTTTCAGGAACGGCTGCCCTCTTGTATCTCTCAACAGAGCGTGAGACAGAGGGTGGGCTGAGTGTGACTGGAGCTTCTTCAATCAATTACCGAGAGGTGAGATTGAGGGACGTTACGACACTTGGAGTCAGGTATGTTCCCGTTTCCCTATGCACCCACGGGATGGGTCTTTACCGTCAACACAAAACACATCACCCTGTTCTGTACACTGCACTGTAAGGCTCCCTTGCCTTCCTCCTTGCACTTATGCCAGACGGGTTGGACGCACTAATGCACCATCAACTGTGCACCCTGGCATACTCCTTCTGCACCATTTCTCCCTTGACGATTCCTAAACCGGGTATGAGATATGGGTTTCAATCATTCTTCCTCAAGTGATATCAGTCATGGGGCGAGTGATTGATCTTTCATTTCATTTGAATGACTGTGAGTTGAGTGCAATATCCCTCATCATCATCGACAATGCATTTCCTGTGATTCCTTCCATCAGCTACCTCCCTGGGTACTGCCGCGTGGTCCCTGCCATGACGAACGTGTGCCGAGAAGATGCCTTGGTCCCTCCAGCGCCGACAACCACACTGGACGTGCCATCGATACTCAACCTTGATTCTTGACGAAACGGGCCAAGTTTTTCTAACCCTACAACTTCTGTTTCTTAGTGACGGTCATGTTTTAAGTGTGGGGAAGTTAGTGGATGGTCTGTGGCGTGGTCCTAGGTCCCTATTGATCGGTTAACCCTATCCGTTAAGGTCTTAAGTGTGGGGACGCGTCCCTGCGCGTCTACCGTGCATATCCTTTGCATATGCCTCAACCTGCTCATGCATGTATACCATGACTTGCTTTTACCTTCATGGGATCCCTTCCCACCCACCCGGTTATGTTCCACCCACCCTTGGGGCTGTTCCCTTGCAGTTTTCCTTCATTCCCTGATTTTGAGGTTTTTCCATGTGAATGCATCCTACGTTCACCAAAATCCAAATCCAACCTCATAGCCCTGTTTCTCCCTTTGAATTGATCATTTTTCCTTTTTACCTACCCCTGTTCCGGTGCACGGTTTTTGAGTTATTAATTTTTGAAGCATTTTGCGCGAATTAGCCGGTTTTTCCATGTGAACGCGCTTTTCTTGCTTCGGAACCATGATCTGACGTCATAGCCCTGACCCACGCTTCTTCCCTGACATTTTTTCTTCTTATTCCGTATCATTTCGATACATGGTTTGTCCGTTATTAATTTTCTGGGTTTTCACGACTTTTTCGTGCGTATTTTTGACATTTTTCCATGTGAACCTGCTCTTTTTGCATCGGAATTCCAATTTGACTTGACAGCCGTGTCCCCCGTGCCTTTCCCTACCTTTTTCCTTTTTCCTCCACCCTTTTTCGACTTCCGGATTTTTACTTATTAATTTTTAAATGAGTTTTCGGGGGTATTTTTGGAGTTTTTCCCATGTGAACCCCTTCTATTTCCGCCGGAACTACGTTTTAACGTGATAACCCTGTGCCACCCCTTCCTGCGGCTATTTTTCCTTCTTACTGCATGTCATTCCGGTAAATGGTTCGTCCGATATTAATTTCCGATCCCATTTTTGGGTTTGTTTTTTGGGTTTTTCCCATGTGAACGCGTCTTACCTTAGTCGGAATTATGTTTTGACATGATAGGATTGTCGGGCACAACTTTCTGCACAGTTTTCCTTTTTTCCACACCTCAATCTGATGCACGGATCTTTCGATATTAATTTTTAAATTGCATTTTTGGTTCATTTTTTGTGTATTTTGCGCGTGACTGCCCTTTACCCCTCCCGGAACCCCCGTCCCGTATTTTTCTTGTTTCCCCCTGTCGTCCTGCCCACTTTTCGTTTTTACGGTATTTCGTTTTGACATCCGGATTGGGAGTTGTTAATTTTTCTTTATTTTTACGTTTTTTCTCGTGCCCGTTTTGCGCGTGAACGCGCCCTTTTTCGCTTTAACGAGTCTCCACGCGCCCCGGTCGTGTCCGCGTACCCCGTACCGTCTTCCTCGCGTCGTTTCAATCCCGTCACGGCAAATTTTTTTTACCCCGCCCCGCGCACGTGCGCGGGACGGGGATCCGCCCCCTCTTGACCCCGCCCATCCTCCCTTTCCCCTGCCCGCCCACCTTTTATTTAAAAAACAAAAAATAAATAAATAATATAATAATAATTATAAAAAAACCAACGGCCACCCCCTCCCGCCAACCGTCCCTTCTCTCTCTCTTCTCTCTCTTTCTCTTTCTTTCTCTCTTCTCTCTCTCTCTCTCTTTCTCTCTGCGTATCCTCTCCCATCTCTCCTGCCCACGACTCCCTCCATCTCCACCCACTCTCTCTCTCTCTCTCTGCGCCTTCTCCATCTCCACTTCCCCTCCTTGTCTTCTCCTTCTCCACCCACTCCTCCTCCTCTCCCCTCCTCCTTCTCTGCTTCTCTCGCCTCACGCCTTCTTCTCCTCCCTTCCTTCTCCCTTTCCTCCCCTCCTCCTCCTCCTCTTCCTCTCCTTCTCCTTCCCCTCCTTGCCCCCCGTCCGCTGCCGTCCTTCCACCTCCCCTCCTTCACAGCGCGTTGTCCTCCTCCCCGCGCTCCTTCCTCCTCCCTCCACCCTCGCCTCTGCCCTCCCGTGCCCTCCTCTCCCTGCGCTCTCCCCTTCCTTCTCCCTCTTCTCACTCCCTCCCTTCCTTCTCCTTCCCGCGCTCCTTCCTCCTCCCTCCACCCTCGCCTCCACCCCCCAGCGCTGTCCTCCTCCTCCTCGTGGCCGCCGACCTGCCCTCCTCGCCTGGTCGCCGCCCTCGACCGCCGTCGCCGACCTGCCCTCCTCGCCTGGTCGCCGCCCTCGACCGCCGTCGCAGCGCCACTGTTCGCCGCCGCCGCGCCCGGGTCGCCCTTTCGCCGCCTCCTCGCCGCCTGCACCACTCCCTCCTCCCTTCTTCCCCACCACCCCTACCTAAGGTTAGCTTCTAACCTTCCTTGGTATAACTAATCAACTAACCTAAGTCACATTAATCATTAACACTAACTAACCAAATCACACTTGATTTACCTGACTAGGTTAGTTAGAACCTACCTAATCACACTTGATTTACCTGACTAGGTTAGTTAGAACCTACCTCATCACACTTGACTTACCAGACTAACCTAGGTAGACTTACCTGACTTACCTGACTAACCTGACTAACCTGACTTATGACTAATGTGACTAATGTGATTAATGTGACTAAATTAATCACTCCATTAATTTTTCCCTAAAAAAATTAATTAATGTTTTTGTGAGAGTTTGGAATGAGATATTGATTGATGAAGAATGAGATATTGTGAAAGCTTAGTGAATGGTTTGTGAGAGTTTGGAATGGGTTGAGAATGAGTTATGTGGTTTTGATGACCTTCTGTAACCTTCTGTAGGTCTTCTGTAGAGCTTCTGTTCTGTTCTGTTTCTGTTCTGCTTCTGTACTGTCTCTGTTCTGGTACTGTTCTGTAGACTGTTCTGTATGCTTCTGTAAGTGTTCTGTGGAATGTATGTGTGATTTTGGGAAAGTTTTCTAGCCTTGGAAAGAGGTGAATACAAGTGCAAAAGAGCTGAAAGAAGTGGAAGAAGTAGCTGCTGAAGACTCAAGAGAAGACTAGAGTGAAGTGACAGTAGTGAGCTGTGAAGAGACACTGTAGTGGCTCTGGTGACCCTTCATATCAGACATACCTCTTGGGAGGGGTATCCACGACCTAAGAGTGATTATTGAGAGTAATTTTTGAGAGATTGTAGTGAGGATATGATGTATTATTGATGGAGTGTGTGAGAGAGAGTCAGAGATAGCCAATTATACTAAAACAGAGTGATTGTATAAGAGAGATTGAGAGAGAAGACTATATGGAGATATTGAAGATGAATACTATGTGATGTATTTCCATTCAAAGATGGTGTACTTCTTTGATTTCTTTGGTCTATTGATGGATTTTATGAAGATGTTGAAGAATATGGTTGATTCTATTAAAAACCGTGGGAGATTTACATGATGCTGCATGAAGATTTGTTGTGCCTAGTGTTCTTTTCTTCATTGTGATCATATGAAACATGATAAACAAGCTTGTTGATGTTACAAGATAGATTTTCTTGCAAGAGAATTCCCTTTTCCTTGGTGTTCCTCTCGGGGCTCCAGAAAGAAGTACAAACAATGGAGTTCCACCAAACCCACCCCAACCAAGAACATGTTCAAGTAAAAGTGCAAAGAAAGTGGGGAGCACCATAAGTGAGGATACGCCTAATATAATTGAAGGCAAGGGACTCAAGAACCAGTTTAACCTTTACCACCACAACCCCAACCAGACTAATTGGTAGAAAAAGCCACCTTACCACTAAGCACACTAGTGCTACCACCACCCCTTTGTAATATCCCCACCCCCTCTCTGCATAGGAACCACCTCCCCCCCCCCCTCCCCCCCCATCGTAAGGAAAAAAAGGAAGGGGGCCTCAACATCACACACACACACACACACACACACACACACACACACACACACACACACACACACACACACACACACACACACACACACACACAGAAGGTGAGGGAGAGAGAGAAAAAGAGAGAGAGATAGAGAGAGAGAGAGATAGAGAGAGAGAGAGAGAGGGGGTGAGAGAGAGAGAGAAGGAATATTCCAAGGTTCTTCCTCCCTTTCCCCACTTTAGAGGGTGGCCACACTTGTTTACTCTTTCCCTCTTCTCCACAAGCTTATTACTCCCCCATTGCAGTGAAGAGAAAAGAGGCCTTGGGATGCTGATGGCGAGAGAGAGAGAGAGAGAGAGAGAGAGAGAGAGAGAGAGAGAGAGAGAGAGAGAGAGAGAGAGAGAGAGAACGCTATCCGGAGAAGCTTTTCTCCATCCTCTTCTTCTCCTTCTTCTTTTGTATCTTTTTCTCTCGACACAATAGAGCAACACCCCACCTCTGGCTACAAGCAACACCCCACCTCTGGCTACTCAGGTCCCCATGAGGGCTTGCCATATTTAAACAAAAGCCTATCAAGCCAATCAAGGTGGTTCGTTGAAGAACCACGTACTGCCATGGCCCAAAGAAGACATAGCTCTAGCATTGTGGGAGTTGCAATAAACTCAAGTGAAGGTGTAACAAGAGCTAATGGAACTACAAGCAACATCCCACCTCTGGCTACTCAGGTCCAAGTTCTTTGCTCTCACTAATAAAGTATTAAGCATTGATAAGTCTTCGATTAGTCTTTACTTAGGACAATATTGTTTAAGGTTCGCAAGGTTACCTTGAGGGTTATGCACATAGACAGTACATGCATGGAAAAGATTATATGAGGCATACATCAATGGTACATGAAATGATCTTGCTTTAAAAGTCTTGCATCCAACCTATGAAGGTTTCGCATTAAATAACGGTTAAAGAGTTTACCTTGTGCTGCCAAACCATGAGCTGATTACAACTTGCACAATAATTTGGGAATTATTTTACATTTGAAGATAGTCTTGCATCGTTACAAATTTGTCTCATATTCTTTGCCTTAGGGGAAAGAAAGATAAAGTCAAGTTGAAATTCTGCATAGTATCGCTCTTTGATCCCAAGGGGGAGAGCAAATATGCAATGGAAATGTTATCGCATCTACTCTTGCAATGTTTGAAAAAGAATATCATTGTTTTTGTTGGTTGATCGAACAACACCCTAAATGCTTTTACATTCAATTGATTGTTGGATTGTGGCTTGAATGATTATTCCAAGTGCTTGTGATTGATGGTAAATTCATGGTCGGGGTCTATGATGACAAGTTGCCATGGGAATAAAAGAATGTTTTTTGAAAGATGATATTAGGGTTGAATGCCTTGTTTGTGCTTGACTCCTAAACGATTTAATTGAGGAAAGGTTCTTTGCAGGTTGGATCACCTCCAAGATCACACTATGGATCAACTCGAAAAGGGCACTACTTGATTCATGGGCCAAAGGTCCAGTGGTGAAAAGGCCAACCACGGAAATGGTGTTTCAATCCTAGGCAGCTTGTGGGTCAGGTGGAGCTCTGGACACCCCTTGCCAAGTCCGGAATAGAGTTAAGGACCTTCATGGCCCCAACGTCTGTGGCATTGGAAGATCCTATTATAGATAAAGGATGGAAATTATGGTGCCATGTGATTTGGATCCAATATTTCCGTAGAGGGCAGAAGGGATATATAATTTCTCATGTATGGGCAAGAGACAAAGATTAACTTGAGATAATTTAAGGAATTTGTTTGAACTTGTTTATCAGAAAGGAATTCTTGCTGTGTATTTGTGTCAATGCTATAAGTTACGCAAAAATGAACCTTGTTCCCTAAAAGGCTTAATTAAGGAAGCTAATTTTAAATGTCACACATAATTGTGGTAGGACCTAATTAAATGACTAAAGAATGCCTATTGAGGGAAGGAGGTGGGCGGAACCCCCGATGGGTCCGCCGTCCTATGTCAGGGTGGTCCCAGAGAACTGGGAGGCTTCTCACAAGGTTTTACTGACGTCTCGACCCTTAGAAAGTGTTAGGTTAGAACCCCGATTCATGCCATTTTAGGGGACCGGAATGGGACCATACCTTTGTTGAGATATCGAGCTCCACTCGTGATATGCCAGGGTGACCGTTGTGCATTTATGTCACTGACTTGTCAGTTGCAGATGCGGTTGATACACCGCCCATGAATAATAGCTAGATGACAACTATCCTTATCTACTCTAGTTCGTGGCTCAGTTAGTATGCCACCTTAGTTAGTTGAGTTTGGTTTGAGACCCATATATAGGGTTCTTCTATTTCTTTTGTACTAGAGTTCTTTTGGCTTATACAACTAAGAAGAGGAAAACTGTTTTCAGCCTCCACCCTTGTATGTATTCCCCCATTGTGCAAGCAAGAAAGCTACAAGTGAGACTCCTTCCTTCTCTCCCACAATCTTGACATGGTATCAAAGCCTTGTTCGTGGTAAGGAGCTCAAGAAAGCAAGCCAAGTTCACGGTGTTCTGGTAAGAGAACCAGTGTTGCTTTAGTTCTTCTGTTTTGGGAGCAAGTCTCTGCATGTAGCACAGTCGGAAAGTGCAAGAGTGCATTGTCTCAGGTTGAGACACCCTTCGTGGTGAAGCAAGAGAGCAGTATATGCTGCGGGTAAGGGCTTTTGCCCTTGGTGACCCTGTTTTTTTGATTTGAGGCCATTTCGGGGCCTGTTTTGGAGGCGGAAGTTTTCTGCACGCACTCAGGAAAAGGCCCAGTTTTATGCTGTACAACCATTGTTCTATAGGTCGGTGAAAAGTTATTGTAGAAATTGCATCGTATGCCTGTGTGCAGAGACATTGGGAGTTACAGAATCATCCTTGTTGCCTGTTGATCCAAAATCGTTACTAGGAAGTGACTGTGTGGTCAAATACCACTTTCGTCAGTTTTGTAGACTTGCCCTTGTGAGGCTGAAGCTGTGTTCTTTGCAGTGACAAAATTTTTTGCAGTTTTTGTAATGGCGTCTGATTCTCTTTCACAGATTGTCACTGAAAAGCTTGACAAGAACAACTTCCAAGCATGGAAGTTTAGAATGACAAATTTCCTTATGGGAAAAGGATATTGAGAATTTGTTGCAGGAAATGAAGAAGAACCAGTTCTTCCTGATGTTTCCAATCAACAGCAAATGCAGGCATTTAAAGCATGGCATGAGAGAGCCAGGAAAGCTATGTATTGGCTGTCTATCAGTATTTCAGACTCTATGATTGTGCATATTAAGGATGCAAGTACGCCAAAGTAGGCATGGGATACTTTGTCAAAAATGTATAGCACAAATACGCAAGCCAGGAAAATGCAGCTCAAGCAAGAGTTGCATAATGTGCAAAGAGAAAGTATGAGCATCAATGACTACCACATGAAGGTGAAGAAGATTGCAGATGCACTTGCTTCCATTGGGTTACCAGTGGAAGATGATGATTTAGTTTCTGTGACCTTGAATGGTCTAGGAAAGGATTATGCGCAATTTCGGACATCCATTTCAATTCGTGAAAGATTTCCTGATTTTGAGGAGTTGATTGCTCTTCTAATTTCTGAGGAGCAGAGAAATGGTGGTGCATCTTCTTCAGGAGGAACTTCAAAAGAAGCTGTCTTCTACTCAAATGCTGGAAGAGGTAGAGGTAGAGGTAGAGGAGGCCGATCTGGAGGCCGTGGTAGAAATCAGAATATACAGCAAACTCAAGAAAACCAGTCCTATGGAGGAGGACATGGTAACTCTAGAGGTAGGGGAGCCAAAGAGGTCGTGGTGGATGGCAAAGAGGGCAAAATGCTAACAGCAATGTTGAATGCTACTACTATGGTAAAATGGGTAATATGGCTAAAGACTGCTATAAAAAGCAGAATGACATCATGAATGGAAAACTGCAACAGGGGAATTATGCATCTTCTAGTAGACAGGGTGATGACAGAAATGAGCATTTGTTTATGGTGCAGCACATGACCAATTCTGTGACAAGTGCCGAAGAAAGTAAGATGTGTGGTATGTTGACTCAGGTGCATCAAACCACATGACAGGTCATGCAGAATGGATGCAAGATGCAAGGAAAATGGAAAAACTTGGATTTGTGGAGACTGGTGGTGATACTGCACATCCTATTGTACAGATTGAAAATATTCCTTTGTCTATGCAGGATGGGAAAAAGAAATACCTATCGGATGTATTTCATGTTTCGAATATCACCAAGAACCTGGTTTCTGTTGGTCAAATGGTTGAGCAGGACTTGCAGGTCAGATTTAATTCCCATGGATGCTTTGTTGAGGATATGAAAAATAAAGGTCACTTGATAGCAAAAGGAAAGAAGAAGGGCAGAATGTTTACATTGGATGCAGACATGCCTGAATTGAGTGCAGCAATGTTTGCACATGGGACCGGTGTAGTTGCAGATATTGATATCTGGCATAAACGCATTGGTCATGTTAATGTACAGCGACTTAAATCAATGCAGGCCCAAAATATTATTGCAGGATTGCCAAAATTCAAGGTTGCAGAAATGCATAAGGTATGTGAAGCCTGTCAGTTTGGAAAACAGGCAAGGAAACCATTTCCTAGACATGTTTAAGAGAGTAAGAAGCCATTGGAATTAACCCACTCTGATGTGTGGACTACTAAAGCTGCATCTCTTGGAGGCTATCATTATTTTGTCACTTTTATTGATGACTATAGCAGCAAAGTTTGGGTGCATTTTATGAAAAAGAAAAGTGAAGTTTTTGGGCATTTCAAAACTCTTAAAGCTGTGGTTGAAAAAGAAACAGGCTTGCAAATAAAATGCCTAAGGTTAGATGGAGGGGGAGAGTACCTCTAAAATGAGTTTGCAAGGTTCTTGCAGGAGCATGGCATAAAGCAGCAATATTCATGTAGTCATACCCTACAACAAAATGGAATTGCAGAAAGAAAAAACAGGCATATTGGAGAGGTATCTCGTGCCATGCTCAATGAAAAAGACCTACCAGATTTTTATTGGGCTGAGGCAGTTGCTACAGCAGTCTACATAATGAATAGGACTCCCACTGCAGCAATACATGGGATGACTCCAGAGGAGAGGTATACTGGTAGGAAACCAGATATTTCTCATTTCAAAAATTTTTGGTTGCATTGCCTATGTTCATGTGCCAGATGAGTTGAGATCCAAGTTGGATCCAAAAGCTGAGAAGTGCATCTTTATTGGTTACTCTCTGCAAGTAGAAAGGGTATAGATGCTATAATCCTTCTACTCGTAAGTTTACAATGAGCAAAGATGTTGTTTTTGATGAGATGAGTAGCTGGTATAAACCAGTAAATGTGATTGATAATGTAGATGCACAAAATGGTAACGCTGCACAGAATTCACATCAACAATCACAAGATATTAGTGGACCTAGAGCGTCCTCTAGCAGTGGTTCACATTCTTCGCTATGGACAGGCAGATTGAAATCAGGAGAATCTTCTCAAAGAAATGCAGATAGTGGTATGCAGGTATCACGAAAAGGAAAAGAGAAGGTAGATCAGCCCATGTTTGATGTGAATGCAAGTCACTCTTATGTGGATGGTGAATCCAGTGGCTCAAAACAGAGCATTGATGATGAGTTGGGTATTTCTTCTATTGTTACACCTAGAGTAAGGAAGACCAGGGATGTTTTGAGAGCACCTGGGAGTGAACCTACTTTGCACAGGTCTACCAGAGCTAGGTATCCTGTGGATAGGCTGAAATATGATGGATTTACAGCCATTCACTATACATATATGGTCAAAGTGATACAGGAACCAGAACCCACTTCTTTGGAGCAAGCCATGGGAAAAGAAAAATGGGAGAAAGCCATGGATGAAGAAATGGATGCCTTGGAAGCAAATGCTACATGGGAATTGGTACCTTTGCCTAAATGTAAGAATGCAATTGGCTGTAAGTGGGTTTATAAGGTGAAGCACAATGCAGATGGTTCTGTGAATAGATACAAGGCAAGATTAGTAGTCAAGGGGTATGCACAAACATATGGCATTGATTATGAAGAAACATTCAGTCCAGTTGCAAGGATGGCAACCGTAAGAGCAGTCAATGCTATGGCTGCATCAAAGGAATGGTCTTTACATCAGATGGATGTAAAGAATGCCTTCTTGCATGGTGATTTGCAAGAAGAGGTATATATGGAGCAGCCACCAGGTTATGTGCATGCTGTTCATCCTGAGTTTGTTTGCAGGTTGAAGAAAGCATTATATGGCTTGAAGCAAGCACCTAGAGCATGGTTTGACAAGATAGGACAGTATCTTGTCACTATTGGCTTTCAGATTTCCAAGACAGATTTCTCACTTTATGTGAGAAAAACAGAGAAAGGTATTATGTTGCTTGTCATTTATGTTGATGATTTGATTATCACAGGTGATAGTGATGAAGATATCCTTCATGTGAAAATGCTATTGAAGCAAAAGTTTGAGATGAAGGATTTGGGAGAGCTGCGTTATTTCTTGGGCATTGAGGTGATTAGATCACCAAGTGGGATATGGCTCTTGCAGAGGCAGTATGGATTGGACATGCTGTCCAAATATGGGATGATAGGCTGTAAGCCTATTTCAGTTCCTTTGGAGCAGAATGTGAAGTTGAGCGCAGATGCAGGTGAGCTTCTCGAAGACCCTACTATGTACAGTCGCATAGTAGGAAGTTTGATTTATATGTGACTATTACCAAGCCAGATTTGAGCTATGATGTTGGATTGGTAAGTCAGTTTATGCAGGCTCCAAGGAAACCGCATTTGGATGCGGCTAGACGCATACTCAGGTATGTGAAGTCCACATTGCAATATGGACTATTTTATGAGACTAGGGTTCAGATACAGTTGCATGGATACACTGATGCTGATTGGGCTGGTAGTATTTCTGATAGACGATCTACCAGTGGATATGTGTTTTCTTTTGGGAGTGCTGCAGTCACTTGGAGAAGCAAGAAACATCCTATAGTTGCCTTGTTGAGCACAGAGGCTGAGTACAGGGGTGCAGCAATGGCTGCATGTGAGGTAGCTTGGTTGCATAAGCTACTCTATGATATGCATCAGCGTATAGATGGGCCAGCTGTCATTTATTGTGACAACATGAGCAGTATACACTTGGAAAATAACCCAGTCTATCATGCTAGAACAAAGCACATCGAGGTGCATTATCACTATGTGCAGAGAGGGTTTTACTAGGTCTTATTGATCTAGTCTATGTCAGCACAGAGGATCAGGTAGTTGACATATTTACGAAGGCATTGGGCGTAGAGAAGCTGCGCAAGTTCAGAGACCTGCTTGGTATGCAGGAATTGGGATTGAGCTTGAGGGGGAGTGTTGAGATATCGAGCTCCACTCGTGATATGCCAGGGTGACCGTTGTGCATTTATGTCACCGACTTGTCAGTTGGCAGATGCGGTTGATACACCGCCCATGAATAATAGCTAGATGATAGCTATCCTTATCTACTCTAGTTCATGGCTCAGTTAGTATGCCACCTTAGTTAGTTGAGTTTGGTTTGAGACCCATTTATAGGGTTCTTCTATTTCTTTTGTACTAGAGTTCTTTTGGCTTACACAACTAAGAAGAGGAAAACTGTTTTCAGCCTCCACCCTTGTGTGTATTCCCCCATTGTGCAAGCAAGAAAGCTACAAGTGAGACTCCTTCCTTCTCTCCCACAATCTTGACAACCCTATGGGTAGAGAGGTTGAGCGGCGCATCCCTCTTGTTTCCCATTCTCTTTGAACCAAGTGCGACATGGGTATGCTTCGGCTTGGGTACCTTTGCGTAAAGTAGGATATCAAACACCCGACGCTAGAATCCTATCATGAGACCTTGACCACTAGCAACCCGAGTTTCACATCGATCCCAATGGGTTCGGTCGTGAATGTTCCATTGCGAGATAGACTCAAGAAACCCGAGGTGATAAACCCTATAACATTCCATGGGAGTTCTGGGCAGCATCACTTAGATTCATCTCTCGATGGACAGCTAAAAATGTGCCTGGATAGACATTACACCCTTGTAAGCAAGAGAGGCAACCATATGACCTTGGTTGAACAACTACAATCATTAGCTATCATCCCTTCATTTATCTCCAAAAGCAAGTTAGGGGGTACCAACTGTCATAGGATCAAAATGATTGGTTGTGGAAGACAAAGAATTAGAAAGGAGGGGAGAAAAAGTCTGAAGAATAGATGTCCTCACACATGCCCCTCATCACCCAAGGGCCTAGATAGGATTTTGATGGCCTACTCAAGACCCTAAAAGAAAAAGGAGACCACAAGGGGAAAGAAATAAAGCAAGTGGTGCTTGTGTTGGAGAAGGAAAAGGAAGCCTATATCACCTTTCAGAGGTAGTATACAAGAGACATCTATGCCCTTCAGATGAAAACGGAAAACTTGGTAAGAAAAGGGGTAGAAAATGAAAAGTATGAGGAATTTTTATGCCAGTACAAGTGGGAAAAGGAGAACATGGAGAGATTGGAGGTGAGTCATAAGAAAGTTGCAACCATCATAGCCCAATTATAAGGCAAGCTAATACAACAGACATGCCAAATCAACCAACTACAACGTGATGAAGAGGAAACAATGCAAATGAAAGGCATGTTGCTCAAATTGGTAGAGCAATGGGAATAAGCCACTAAGAACTAGAAGCACCTTGACCAAAAAGTGGAGGAGTTAATCAAGTAAAAGGAGGAGCTCCAATGAAGCAAAAAGGGGCAAATTACCATGCTGGAAGCATTAACCAAGTGGCATGATAAGGGACTGGATCAAGCCCAAAAAAGATTGAGTAGCTACTAGAGGAGAGAAGCACAAGACCTATGCAAGAGCTTACTTGCAATCTCATGAAAGCAAGGCACAATGAGGAAGTGGCTAGGGATAGGGATGTAAAGGCAGAGAAAATAATGAAGATTTATCAAAGGAGCTTCACCAAAGCTCTAATAGAAATCACTGAGCCATTTGAGGATGACATAATGGAAGGGCTTAAAAGAAAATTGCTAATGACTAGAGAGTCTGCACCTTAGGACCACTACCCTAGCCACCCAAGTATAAGCCCATAGGAGATGAAGGGGCTGACTAACTTTAGGAAGAATGGTTCATTAAAGAGCATCTGACGAGATTGACCTTCATGATTCCAAAGGAGCATGCATTGTCACCACCCCCAATTGACATAGAAGATTGGGATGCAATAGAGGATTCAAGATTACATCTTAAGAAAACAAACATTGAGCAATCTCTTAATCAATGTACTTCTTTAGATGCACCTAAGGATCCAAAACACTAGTAGAAGAAACAGTTGGATGAAGTTTTCCTAAATTTAAGGTAACACTTCAATAAGTACTAGATGTGCCATTCTTGAAAAGAAGAAAAGGTGGTCATCATTCGATAGGAAGAGGAGATCAGAGAACTAGAGAGAAGAGAGCCATTGGATGCACTAATGGCCTTCACCTTCACCATGACACAAAAGCTAAAGTAAATACTTCTAGTTAGCTATGAACCAAGTTATTGAGGTGGATGAGGCATTGGTGAAATGATGTATTGAACAAAAAAGTCAAAACCTTGACTTATGGTAGAAGTAGGAGGAAGGCTACTAGCAGAACAAGATGCTAGAAACATGTAGGAAGGTATGAGGGTTTGAGGCGCGACAACTAGCTTGGAGGAAGATAATCCTTGAAGCCAACAATGAATCTTAGATGGCCTTTTGAAAAGCTATTTCTATAGAGAGAGGAAGCCCCACCTACCTTGTCAAGAATTGCATGATGGGGGGATGTGCTTAAGCTGCTGCGCCAAACACAGACTGTATACATAAGAGGAAGCTCACTCAAGAACACAAGAAGAGAGATGGAGGCCAAAACGTTTTCTTGCTGATTTTTCTTCTACTTCCACACACTATAAAATGTACACAAAGTATAGATAAGATACAACATAAAGGAAAGTGGCCTTCTAAGTCAAATAGTGCATAATCGACTACACTAATCGACTGGCATTATATCTTTTCCAGCTGTAGGTAGGTGTAACAAACTTAATATAATAAGTGATAAGTCAGTGGCCATGTGAGTATCATAATGACCACCAACGTGCTAATGTAGATGTGCGGACTCATCTAGCTAGGCGGTCCATCATCAATGTCCGCACGTGTTGAGCTTGCCATCTCCACTCAACATACCTACCCTACCCACAAGGCATGGGGTTTACTTCAACCCTAATCTTCATTGTAGATATGACTATTGTCTCGCCTTCAATATCAATGCCAAGGTCGTAACGATAGCTTGAGGTTCCAAGAGCGGGATCTAGTCCCTTCCTTTCACAAGTTTGTGGATACTTTCGGGAATTGTCCTAACCCAACCTTTGTAACTACATGCAATTGTATTAAGTTTTCTAGTGGTTCTACTAAACCAAAAGAGAGTTCTAAAGGAGGAAAGACGCATCCCTTGTTTTTTGATTTTAAGGTAGGAATTGAAAGGTACACTATGGCTAGATGATCCTTTGGGCTATAAGCTCTCTATCTCAACCTCTTAATATGAAAAAAAGTCACTTTATCAGATGTGATCACCTCTTCTTGCCATCTACCCTAGTAAGCACTCATATCTCCATTAAGGGATATACCTAATGAGAAAGGCTTGTCTTGAGCATTCACTAAAGCCCTTACTTCCACCACATCAAGAAAAGCTAAAGGGGAAGGAGTAATGAGTATACCACATCTACATGGGGGGAAAAAAGATATGTGCACGTACACCTAGGGGTCATCAAGTTGAGGGTATTTAGTGACTTTAGTTGGTTGGCTCTATCCTCAATCCTCTAGCCCCTTTTCCCATGGATTATTAGAGTTCTCAATGGTAGGACATCCTAAGAATGGCAAACATGTACCTCTAACAACCGCCTCACCACACTAATAACCCTTCATCGATTGGGTCCTCAAGTGTGGGACATTCCTAAGGAATCTTGACTCTCTTAGCATAGACCCATCTCCCAATTGCATAGACCACCCGCTCACTCTTTCCACATAGCATGCAATATTTCCTTGCAAGTATCCTAATGTGCTAAAGAAGGACTATCAACAATCACCCTTCCCTCAACATCATGTGATCTCTTACCCTTTCTATTACCATTCCACACAAGTTCCGAGCACCTTTACAAGTGCCATGGGACTAGCACTCAAATAATGAGGGGGTAATGTTAATCAATTACGATTTCGAGGCAAAAAAAGCAAAGAAAATGACCAAGAAGCCGATCAAATGATGGTGGGTATTAATGAAATTTTTTAAAAATAAAAATGTGAAAAAACATATGTAGAAGAAAATTATAAAGAATCACGTGGCACAAAAAAGGAGAAATATGCCAACATTGAAATATCATAGGGCTTGAACGAAAGAAAATACAAAAAATTATTATTTTTGGAGTGTTCAATTCACTCCCATGTAAATTGTAAATTAATGCACATTTAATAGTGTGTGAATGGAGTGAGTTAGGTTTTTCAAGGACTTAGATAGTGTGATGGGAGACCCTGAAGGTGGGCTTGAAAGGGAATGATTGGTAGAAACATGGTAATTGACACATTAATGTAGCTAAGCGAGGGAGGATAATAGTGAAACATTGTCAAAGTAAACGAATATTAGATTTGACTAAGAAATGAAATATACTAAATTAAGATTCCATTAAGTAGAAGTAGATACAAAATAATATAGGCTCACTTTCACATCCTCACTAGTGTGCTAAGATTAACACTCTCAGATTGATTCTAAAGCTTATTACAAATGAAGGATCAATGGCCTCTTTATAGACTAACGCAAGTGGAGGGGTAGGTGATCTATGATATCATAGATGAATTCAACTTTTATTATTCTCTAAGAAAAGGTTCGTTCCTTAGAGAAGGGACTAATTCTAACACTCTCACTAGCCTAGATATTAGGTTAAAAAAAAGTAGAGTAAAATAGGATGATTACTTATATAGGATAATACTTAGGTAGAATATACGAGGACTAGATGGTACTCACTTTGACTTGACAAGATAACATCTGGAACTTTAAAATAGGAAGTCCAATTTTACAATCTAGATTCCTTCTAGTACCCATGAAGACTAGGATTACTTAAGAGAGACTTTTCGAAATTAAAACAACAAGTCCAAGATAGCTAGGAAAACTACTTTTGGAATTTCAAAAACAAGAAGTCTAGGATTATAAGACAAAATACTTCTAGAACTTAACCAATAAGTCTAGGATTACAAGAGGAGATACCAAAATAAAAAACCTAGTCTCTAATATTCCCCCTATAGAAAATGATACAAACTTCTAAGCTTATGGACTCCGCTTAGCATGTGAAGCATCTTCTTTAAACATTGTTCTTTAGTCAATGGTTTTACAAGTTTATTAATATGTACATTAAGAATAATTTTATTTGTTTAAAGGAAGAGCTTTGAGGATATACCAATCATAAAAATTTGGGTTATAAGTGAGCTCTGCAAGTGCATCCAAATTAGTTGATTGAATCATAAAGATGCACATGTACAATGTGAGATCACAAAGTAATGAGGGTGAGCAATGAGGATCCATTAAATGTTGAATGCATACTCAAGATCATCATATGCTGAAATTTCTCCTTCTTTGTCCTCCAGCATGTTTGATGTTGTAGACTCCTTTGGTGCTTTGCAATTCTTTGCTCCATGGCCCAACCTTCCATAGTTCTTGTAAGGATGATTTGAGAAATAGAAATTTGACTTGTGGTTTATCTTCTTGCAGTGTCTATATTGGTATAGCTTTCTCATTTTGACAGCATAGGCTAGCTTCCTTGCATAGAGTATCAATCCCATGCTCTTCTCTTCTTCAAGAAGAGAGTTTATCATGTCACTCTCTAATCTTGGAATTGGTTCTTTTTCTTTCAAGATTTTGACTCTTTGGTCAAAATTTGATGGCATACTCTTGAATATTAGTGCTACCACATTAGTGTCCTTGACTAGTTCTCCAACATTGGAAAGTTGGGTCTTCAGGCTTTTCATTTTTTTGACTATAGAGGCAAGAATTTCTCCATCTTCCATTTTTAAAGTGTACATATCAATATTAAGACTAGTAATTTAATGTTTACCTTTGGTTTCAATTGTAGTGTCCAATGTATGCCATGTTTTAAATGCAGCCTTTTGCCTTGTCTACATGATGGACAAGCTCATCTACAAGTCTAGCCATAATGATTCTTGGTATTCGAGAAGAACTTAATGGAGCTCTATATTTTTAACTGAGTAGAAGATATAGCATGCCATGGCTTTTCTTCATGAGATATCCTTTCATCTTAGCTGTATGGAAGGTAGTTCCATCAAATTTGGTTGTATTTGAATTTGTGGTGAGGCTTGAGTAAAAGAAAAAGGAGTGGAAAATAGTTGAAAAATACTTTTATAGAAGCTCTAACTCACCAAATAGGCTTGTCAAATGAGGAATATAAGAGAAAGTGAGCTCTTTGTTTTTTTGGCTATGGCCGCCTACAAGGGGTGCTCTGAGTAATTTGCAAATATCTATTTATTAGAGTAGAAATTCTTCAATCCCTCTTAGCCAAAGTTATCTCACTACATGGCCTTGAAAGACCCTATGATATCCTTGGGAATAATGCATTCCAAGGAAAGAGAGATCAGGTCATTTTTAGAGTGGCAAAATCTATGCCAAATTTGGGGATCTCAACAATGGTGGGTTATAGAAGGTGCAATGTTAGGATTTCTTATAATAGGGAGGAGCATCATGAGTTGGGAATTTTTTTAAGTTTATATTGTGAGCTAATTATCTCTCTATCTTGAGTCATGTGTCCTCAAAGTTGGGTAGGTAGCCGCTGTCTATATTCTTGGGAGTGATTGAAGAAAAAGGTGTTTGCTAACTTATGCCAGATTCTCCCCATTGATTGTGGGATTGATTGGATATAGTGACACTCGATTAGAAGATTTTCCTAATGGATTGGACTTGCTCTAATACCATGTTGGAAACATGGGAATTGATGCATTAATCTAATTGAGCTATGGAGGATAATAACGAATCTTTGTTAAAGTAAAATAAACATGAGACTTGACTAATAAATGATATACTAAACCGATATTCCTTCAAGTAGAAGTAGATAAAAAATCATGTAGGATCACTCTCACATACTCTTTAGTGTGTTGAGACTAACACTCTTATATTGATTCTCAAGGTTGTTACAAATGAAGGATCAATGGCCTCTTTATACACTAAGGCAAGTGGATGGGTAGGTGACTTGTGACATCATGGATGACCTCAACTTTTATTCTCCTCTAAGAAAATGTTTGTTTTCTTGATCTTGGATGAAGGGCCTAATTCTAACAAGACACTCCATGATACAATTAGATTTATTGGAGATGGGAATAATGGGTTGTTGGGATACTACAATCATTTGCATTCTTATAGTAAAAACTAGGTTCATAACATGAGACAAATAGTTTATCACAACCACTATTCATGGGAGCCAAAGACAAGCAAGTACATTAGTTAAGGTAAATGTAGAGTTGATATCAATGATGATAAGAAAAATGGGTTGTTGTTGGAAGATTGGAATTGCTTTCATTCTTATAATGAAAATTATGTTCATAATATGAGACAAATGATTTATCACAACCATTGTTCATGGGAGCCAAAATATGGTCAACAACAAGTACATTGGCTAATATTAATGTAGAGTTGAAATGAGTGAAGATGGATTTAGACAAGATGCAAGAGAAGAATAAATTACAAAAGAGTTCACATATGCAAACTGAAAGCATTAGTGACATTTGTTGGTTTTTGATTTAGACAAATACAAACTACAAGCCTTGATAATTTAGCACAAAAAAGTGGGTGCTTCAAGTGATGAATGAAAAAGAACATAGTTGAAGTTGATTTTTTAAAAAAATATTTCAAGGGAAGGATAGCACACAAAAATAGAGTGAGTATTTATCAATTTGTTGAAGGAATTGACTTCAAAGTCTCTACTTAGAGATCTATGAAAAGAAGCAAGAAATATCATAATAGAGGGGGTATTTATCAACTTGTTGAAGGATTTGACTTGTGAAAAGAAGCAAGAAATATCAAAATACGGTTCAACCCCATCGTGTTTTGGATGCATGTGATAATGCTTCAATTAGTAGAGAAGGGTATACGACAATAAGCAAGGTGGTCGTAAGGAATCTTTGTCATTATCATCAAAGTGCCCTTATTCTTTCAAGACTATATATCCTTGCAACGGAAAGACATAAGAAAAATTTGAAAATCATGGGGCTTCTAGATGATTATAAGCACCTTATAGATTCAACACCTTTTTTACAAAGGAAAAGAAAAAGATGTGCTCATTGTTTAATATACAAAATACAACAATGTTTGGATGGATCTTAGGAGGGTGCAAGCTACAATGGTACATATATGTAGTATGATTGCTGAGGATACAGAGGAAAAGCCTATTTTTTATTAAAACTAGGTGAGACACAATTTTTTTGAAAAAATGAAAGTATCAATATGGAACTCATGAATAGAGCTTCACAACATGTAAGGAATTTGTTATTCTAGGCAAGGCTCCAAGTATTTAGTTAGAGAATAATTTGTGGTGGATAGGCATAGCCCAAATGGGAGCCTTAAAACAATGGAATCCAAAGAAATACTAAATCATAAGACAAAGGAGATACACTTGATATAGAAGGCATTGGGTATTCAAAATGAAAGTGAAGGATTTAAAATGCATGTTTAGGATTTTACGTGGAGTAACATTAGCATACATGCTTGTATTGTATCCATCTAATAAGTTCCCTAGGTTGGTCTAACACAAGAAGCCTAGGAGTTGCACCATCAAGTGACAAAGTGGATAATCAAGTTATGACCCTAAATAATAAAGGAAAACATAGAGAGGTGCAATATGATGCAGAGATTAGGATTCCTAATAAACTCCTAAGTTTGCATTTAGCCTATGCCTACTCTATCAAGCTTGCATCCCTTTCAAACACCTACATCAAGAAATGTGAAGAACTTCTTTTAAGAATGAGCTCTCACGAGGGTCATGTGTAAAAGGATAATCAACAATCTAGAAAACTAGGCGATGTATTGGGTGTTATATCAATGGGACTGACAAAGACTAGATGATTTCTCTTCAAATATGCTAATATCCAACTAAATGCAATATGGGAAGGTTGGAAAGAATTGTGTATACAATAAATATGGCTATTGATATTGTGAAGGAAAATGTTTGCATAAAGGTCTAGATAGAGCTTGATAACCTCATTTGACTATTGAGACAAAATAGAAACAATACAAGCTATTGTTCAAACTTTAAGTTGGTAATATACAGATTGATGGAGGTAATAATAAAATCTTAGGCAAAGAAGGTTGTTGAATTTTGTTTAGTAAGGATGATGTTTTGTTTTCTCTTTTATAACCTCATTTCTTTATGGTACTGATAATTTTTCTCCTTGTGCAGCACATTTTGTTAAGGCATGTAACATAATTTATTGATAACTATGAATCATTCTTGCCAATATGGAGCACATAAGTCATAGAGAAATCCTACTAACAAGCAAGAATTTTATACTTTAGAACCACAAGACATGGTGGTGGGAAAAGAAAAGAAAAATCACTTTGTGAGATATTCAATGCATCTTATACAAAGCAATGTATTTGCTTAAATCAGACAACAAATTGAAGAAGACACATAACATGTAAATTTAGTAAGAGACATGAGATTTTCATCACAGTAAGTTTGTAGAGGAGTTACTCATGTAATCTTTTTGTACAAAGCATCAAGGTTTACTAATACAAGCAATACATTTTAATATTTTGAAGAAGGCAATAAAAACCCTTCTTATTTTGTTGCTTTTTGCTTCCCTATCCATCACTTTGTCTTTAATTAAGGATGTGCACACAACATATAAATTTACTAAGAGACATGCGATTTTCACCACAGTATATTTGTAGAGGAGTCACTCATGTAATATTTTGTACAAAGCATTAAGATTTACTAATACAAGCAATGCATTTTACTATTTTGAAGAAGGTAATACTTTTTTAATCTTATTTTGTTGTTTTTTTCTTCCCTATCTATCTCTTTGTCTTTAGTTAAGGATGTGCTTCTTTTGTTGTACAAAAGGTATCACTGTCTCCTATAGCCTTCCAATGGGGGACCCTTTTGAGGATTAGATATTTATTTGATTTGCTACAAAAGCATAAGAGGAGAATGCTAGGAAGTAGCCAATTTTGAAGGCAAAGTAGCTAGGAGTATAATAAAACATTCTAACGGTTGTTGTATTTTTTAAAAATATTGATGTGGGTATCATACTATAAAGTTGAGTAGCCAAGAAGCCTTGTAGGCACTTTATGCAAAGAATGAGCCATGAGGCCTCATTTGAGAAAGTGCTATACAATATCAAAAGAACATGAGGACCAATCCTAGATATGTAATGTCCATGTGTAGAATGGGCCATGAGGCCTCATTTGAGAAAGTGCTATACAAAATCACACATGAGGATAAATACTAGGTATGTAATGTCCATGTGTAACATCCTTGAGGGAACTACCACTAATTATTGATCCTTTGCCCCTTCCCAAGAAATTATTCTCATTTGTAATCTCCAATTGGAAAAAAATAATATAAGGCAAAAAGGAGATGTAAACTATTTATGGATACTCATGAAAGGTATACAAAATATTACCATTTGATTTCCATCATTTTTTAGTTTACTTGGATTCCATAAGTTAATTGATGATGTTTCCTTGATATCTTTGAGTTTACATACTTTGACTCCTCTTCTAAATTTGGAAATTCCAAGTCTTTGCTAAAGTTGGATAAATTTCTTATCACAATAGTCTATAATTCTTTCTTAGCATATTTTACTCTGCGCAAATTGAGAGATTATAAGACATTGGGTGCATTAATAAATTTCTCATATGGCATTTGTGTATCATAGAAAAAATTCATCATTGGTCTCATTTTTAGGATTGATTATGCCATTAGCATTGCACAAGCCTCTACAATAATTGCCAAACAATAATCCTCTCTCAAATTGAAGAGCCTTTGTATATTAGAAAACAATAATGATTTCATCTTTGATTGAACATATCAGAGTCTAAGCTTTAAATTAAGCAACATCCTGATTTTTTGTGACAAATGCTTCCATTTGAGAATTGACTTGATTCTCCACATCCTTGTCATCCAACCACCAACTCCTTAGGTAGGTAATAGTTGGAGGATTTTGCTGCCTATTTGTTGCTCATTAGATCTAATTTGATACTTTACAAGAGCATACACAATGAATGTGGCAGACTTTTATATAAGCCCACTATTTCTTGGGTGAAAGAGTATAAAATATCTTATGCATAAGATCTATCCAAAGAATAGTATCCACATTTCTTTGTAAAAGTGTCTTCTCAATTGATGAATTTCCAATTGGCATATAAACAAACTCTTTTAAGTCCACTTGCACTATTGGACCTACTAAATGTTCAAAATTTTCATAGTCCTCCTTGCAAAAGTTTTTGAAATTATTTACCACTTGATCCAAATCCATTCAAGGTTGAATATATCCTTGGAAATTGGGAAAGATGACAATTCAATACCACTCTAAATAAGATACTCTAGAAGCAAACAAAGGGTGTGATTTTTGTAATCTGGGTGATGTGTGATGTCCTCAAAGGGGATTTTCCTTTACTAGGAGTCCTCCTTGACATCCTTGCCCTTCTTGTGGAACATGGAGAAGTGGCTAGAAGTACATTAGGGACCAAGCCTTCCTTTCCTTTCCTTTAGCTAACTCCTTAGATGTTGTGGATGTCATCCTTCCTTTCCTTTTTAGAACCAATCCTTTGGTAGATAAAATAGGCAAGGATCTTGTGTCTTTAGACATAACAAGCACAAGATGCAAAATGGAGAAAGATGGAGAAAGCCCAAGAATGATATCTAGAAATAGAATTCCATAGTAAATACAGTGAGAATACTAGAAATTGTAGCAAGCTCAACTTTATAGGTTGCTCCATATTGGTTGTCTTATTTTGTTATACGAGCATTAGATCTCAACACCTATGCCGATATGGTGCAACAAAAGCTACTAGACTATCCAACGAGTGTCTCAATTTCTCCATATCAAGGTTAAGGATGTTAGCAATGATATGAGCGAAGTTGTTGGAAGAGCTAGAAACTTTCTCAATTACTTCATGTCAAGGCTAAAAAGGTTAGCAAAAAATATAACCACAATGGTCAAGAGGTTTAATGTAATAGACTAAAAAATTATTGCAAGGAACAATGCTAGATATTGGAAAAAAGCTTGCATAAAAAAAAGAGAGGCCTTTTTATAGGTGTACATGACATGTGGTAAAATCCAAGTGCTAACAAATCAGGGATGACATGTGGCACAATTCCAACTATTGGATTCAAATGTTGGAAAGAGCCATTGCAAAACCTAGTGTATTGCATTTTTGGCTTTTGCAATCAACCCATATCATCATGTTGTTTCATCCAATTTTTGCTACTAGATATTTTTTATGCTCTAGTGCACCTGTCAAATATAGTGTGAGTACACCATATGTGAAACATATTGTAGGTCCTCTTTGCACTGTATCCATTGTGCATTCACTCATGATCTACTATGTTTCCTACCTTGCAATGTAGCAACCAATCAATTACGTTTGTATGATACAACCGAGTTGTTGGTAGTTGGTGAGTTGCAATCCTCCTCCTCGTGCCATATTGGCTCGTATACGTGCATTCACCTATGGTGTACTCTTTGCTCGATTTGCTAAATATGTGCTCTACTCAATTGATACACAAGTCTTTGATACAGTGTTATTCGTGTCCAACTGGTGAGATACAATCATCCTCCTTGCTCTGTATTGGGTTACATCATCAAATACAACGTGATCCAAGCCTTGTGATGACTCTTTATCTCTCTCCTTGTACTATATCAATTTTTTTCTTTCTTTACCAAGCTCCTTTCTCCTATCATCACAAAACATTGAATAGCCAAGGCTAAGTAAACTCCCAAGAAGGTGTATGTGCAACAACCACCCTCAAAGACTGTTGATGTACCTTTTTACAAAAGTGTTGGCCCTGTTGTCCTAGAGGCTTCCCCAATGCTTCATGATAATCCTACAAAGAAAGGTACTTCTCGACCTTCTACTAAGGCTAGATTATCAAATGATAGTGAAACCCTAGCTTCTCTTGATCATGAACTGTCAAGTGTACCTACTATTCCTAACCATGGGGAACCTTCAACTCTTCCAAATGCTCTTGGTCATGGTAAACGTTTAGTTGTCCCAATTGAGGAGCCTTCCAAAGGAACTCCAATGAAGAAAAAGAGAAAGTCAAGGTGGTTCTATATGCAAAGGTGCTTTAGGGAGTTCATGAGAGCTCAAAAGGCAACCAACCATCTCATTCCAAAAGCAACATTTATTAGAGTGGTCAAGGATATTCCAAATATATTATCTAGAGTTACTTCTATTGATGGGTTTTTATAAAAGAGTCATTACTTTAAGCTATCCTTTGTTTACAAAAGGCAGTATAAGAATTCATCATTGATTTCATGAATGATGCTCTCATTGTTGCTACCATGCACATAGGATCACATTGCTGATAAAAAAGGACTTCAATACGGTGAGCAAGCTAAGGTATAAGTTTGACAAAGTTTTGAGGCCCTTACCTTCTAGTGACCATAAAGCCTTTGAGATCCTGAATGTTTTCCTAAGTCCATTTTCAAAGATGTTACTCATTTGTGTCCTACAAGAGGTGGAGTTGAGCAAAAGACTATCCTAAAGGAGAAAATGAAAGAGAAGGTTGAAAGTGAGGATATGTTTTGCAAGACAAAGATTGAGTCTCTTGCCTTAGTTAACTGGTTGTAAATGTTTTTCCTAATACAAAGAAAGAGGATTACCTTAGCATATCTCTAGAAGACAAGAGCATGTTGGAGAAAAAGAATATCCAGCTATCACATTATGTGGTTGATTGTTATTTGAGGTAAGGCCTTTTTCCTCTCTTTGTTTTTATTGTCTTTTTCAAAGATTGTTACACCTTCATTCTATTATTTTGGGCCTTGTGTTTATACAAGGCACACATTACTTCTCTTAGCAACAATATTGCTAATAGTATATCTATTGTTGATTCACTTCTATCTATGGAATAGTTTTCAAAGTTTGGTTCAAATTTTGAGGGTTTTTAAAAAAATTTGACAGCACCACATACTTCCAATTTTTTTTTCGTATGTTGAAAGGTATGTCCCTTATATGCATATAATTTTGGTGATTTATTTTCATATTTATTATACTTTACAAATGAAATTGCTCATTTTCTTCTTGTCCAATTACTTGCACCTCAAGTTTTAATGGAATACAATCAATATCCAAATCTAAAGGAACCCAAGTAACATATCTACGTTTGTACCTCCTATAATCAAGACCCATAATAAGAGATAATCAAGAGATGTTATAAGACATAGCAAAAGATTGAGGACATGCATTGCACTATATAATGTTACACTTGTGGTCACACTCAAATTTCTAAGATAGTCCTAGAATGTTATCCAAGTCCTCCTTTGAAAACTTTTTTCTTAGCCATTCTCAAAAGTCTTATTGAATAATTTAGGCTATACAATGAGAAGGTTATATATATAATTGATTACAATTATTAGTAAGAGACATAAAAATTAATAGTAGCAATAATTTCAAGTCATTTCAAATCTTAGAATGACATGTTGGGGCAACTCATCACATGTGTAAGATTTTTGTCATTTTTCCAATCAATTCACTACTTATACTAAATTATCTCATACCTATGGTTGCAAATAGACTTTGAAGGGCTTGCATTACATTTTCTAAGGTTGATTTTTTATTTATCGATAGATACTTTGGATTCTCATCCTCCAAATAGTAAAGTGATCAGTACTTTTCTTAGAGTCTAAAGGTTATGATGCACCTTTAGTTCTTCTATCTCTTGTATTAGAAATCTAGATGTAGTATTTGTCTTGAAATGTTGTATGACAAGGTGATGAGGTCCTCTGAATGTTTGAAAAGAAGAAATCATCATTGTGCAAATTTTTTTTAAACTTCCAATCTAATCCAAATATTTTTCATTGATTTTCAATTAGATCCTTGAGTACTTTTTAAATTGACTTCCAATTTGATCCAAAGATTTTAACCAATATAGTAGATGATAATTTCCTACCCAACCACATGGTCTTTACTATTTGTAAACCTATTCCTTGAAAGATTGATCCAAACAAATGAAATGAGATAAAACTACTAAAAGATGGAGATAGAATGAGCACAAGTGGAAGCAAGAGATATAGAGGTTCAAGCAAGGGAGAGAGCAAGATGGTATGTGGGAGCTCTAAATGCACAATGTGTGACTTGCCTTCCCTTATTCTATTTTCATAGAAAGAATAAATAATAAAGTGATAGTGATTGATGGTCACCACTTAGAGTGCATAGGTGTGTGGGTAACCGTTACCTATAGTGTACATATGTGTAGGTATTGTGTAGGTACTATGTACAAGTAAATGTAGGCAACTAGGCACATGTAGCCTTTGTTAGAAGACATGAGAGAAACAGAGGCAAAGGGATGGAGCAGGAATAGAGAGCAATGTGCTCTCATCTTCTTCCATTATTCATCATCAGTAACACACAACACTTAGTGTACAATAGTATAATGAGATAGGCCTAACTGTTAACCATAGTTAACTAACTAGAATTAACCTATCTGACTTATTTAAGAAGTCACACATGACTAATGACACCTAGCCTATAGTTCTCAATGTCAAGATAAGATGACCTTGACTCTTAACACTCCCCCTCAAGCTCAAGAAAGACATTGTACCCCAAGTACCTCTCTAAAGTGATTGAGCTTATCTTTACTTAGTGACTTGGTAAATATATCAGCTAGGTCTTTAGTTCTAATATGCAAGAGATCTATCTAGCGTGCAAGTACCATCTCTTATATGAAGTGATAGTGTACCTCTATGTGTTTAGTTCTAGCATAATACATAGGATTCATAGCTAAAGTACACTGCTCATATTGTCACAATACAATGCGAATGGAGCATCTACCTGCATACAAAAATATGTGAATAACTTTGGTAATAAAGCAATCTCACATGTTGCTAATGCGATAGCTCTATACTTTGCCCCAGTACTAGAGAGTGCAATTGTCCGCGCTTTTGCTGATCCACCTAATCATTCCACTACCAAGGCTGAATGCATATTCACTGTCTCAACCTACCCAAACTACATCAATATGTCCCATGAGTTTCAAGTGCTTATCACTCTCATAGAAGAGTCCATAGTCTACTATAGCCTTGAATTATCATAGATTTGGATTCAATATTGATCTAGTTTTTTCTACAAAACAAAAAAAAAACATGAACAAGCAGTTCAATTGCAAATCTGGGGACAATCCCGTTAAAACATAATTCTCCTCATTGCATCCAAGTCAGGCTTTTGCAGGAACTGATTGATAAGTCCAACTGAGTAATAGAGTCAAGCCTAGTGATGGTAAGGTAGATGAGACTTCCTACCATCTGCCTATACATAGTAATATCTGAAATTTTAGCTCTAGTATTCACATCTAGCTTAGTATTCTGATCCAATAGAGTATCCAATAATTTGAAATCTATCATGCCATATTTCCTCAACATCTCAAGTGCATATTGTGCTTGCATAAGCCAAAGTCCATTAGCTAAATTTACACCCTCAATGACTAAAAAGAACTTTGGTTCTCCCAAATCCTTCATATCAAATTCAATTTTCAGCATGGTCATTACATCATCTATCCCAATATCATCATCTCTTGTAATGATCAAGTCATCTACATAGATGACTAGTACCATAAGTCTTGCATCAGTTTTGTTCATAAAAATACTATGATTAGTCTTGCCAACTACAAATCCAAGACTCGATGAGTAAATACTAATCTGTCCATTCCAAGATCTTGGAGCTTGTTTCAGCCCATAGAGTGCTTTTTTCAACTTGCAGGCATAATTCAGATATTGAGGGTGCATATACCCTTCTGACTGATCCATAAACAACTCTTTTGCTAAGGCTCCACTTAGAAACAGATTCTTAACATCCATTTTCTATAGTTTCTATCCCTTATTGCAGCTAATGTAATCATTGTTCTAACAATTTCCATTTTGGCAACAAGGCTCAATGTCTCTTCATAATCCAAACCATACTGTTGTGCATAACCTTTTGCCACTAACCTAGATTTATACCTTTCAATGTTACCATCAGATTTACACTTGACTTTGTAAATCCAATTATAGTTAGTTGACTCTGTAAATCCATTTACACTTAACTTTGTAAATCCATTTATAGCTAGTTGACTTCTTACCATTAGGCAATGCAATCAATTCCTAAGTTTGATTATCCACTAGTGCATTCATCTCCTTATCCATTGCTTTGCACCATTTTTTATTGATGATAGCTTCACTGAATCTAGCCGGCTCTCTATGTTCCATGACCTTTGTCATATATGCATAGTGCTTTGCTGAGAATCCATTGTATGTGAGTCTATCAATAGGATACCTCACCCTTTGTGATTGTCTCAACTATGATGGATTTCTTAATTCTCCTCTTTCATGAGGTAGCACATATCTAGTCTACCTAACTCTAGGAGTATAAATAGATGGAAGTCCGAGCTCACAATCCAAGCTGTTAATCAAATCATATCTAGGAGTCAAAATCTAAAGAGCATCATCAAGAACTTTATCTTTACCTTTGCCTTCTACTTTATGTTGAGAAATGTGCAACCATCCACCATAGCCTCTTTGTTTGGAACAAACAAGGCAAAGAAACAGACTGCAAATAAAGCCTTAGACTAGGTCATGTATGCATGGTTTATTAAAACCACGGTTGGTGATTACCATGGTCCCTTTCCACTTTTCTCCACCTACCAATACCACCTATTGTAAGCCTATAAAAGGCACTCATCCCCACACTCATTCAATAAGTCATTATCATTCAACGTACTTGCATTATGCTTGGATAATATTAGTTGTTCTTCTTTGTCAATGCTTCTGCCTCATTATGATTGTCTATTTGCTCGTCAGTGATCCTCCATAGCATGCATTGTCAATATTTTAATGTGGACATCAAAGCCTCTCTCCTGGAAAAGGAAAGGAGGATCAAGAACAAGGGAGAAATAAGCATCCCAAGAGGAGACCAACAACTCCTCTACGTGAAAGGGAAGAAGAGCGTAGTCTGTGATTTTGGTAAGAAAACTTGGCATATTGAGAAATTTTGCTATGCTAAGAAAAGATCTCAACGAGCATATCTTGCTGCAGTCAAAGAAGATGAAGACAACATTGAAGAAGAAGGAGGAGAAGAACCTCGAGAACAGAAGGATAGGACTCACAAGTCCCTCTTTTTTGTAGCTCATTTTTTGATAGACTTTTTAAAAGTTTAACATGTGGACTTGCCTAATGTACCCACCATAAGCTCCTATACTCCTCATGTAACCTTTGCACACTACAACCTCCACACACTTAGTGAGGCCTTGTAACAGCCTCTAGCTTTGTATGGTTGTCTTTGTTTCTTCCATGTCTACACTTAGCAAGGTTCTACTCATGACAGCCTCTATATACTCAGTGTCTTTTCTGGTTGTGATTGAGGAGGGGTGTTGAGAAATGTGCAATCACATCCACCATAGCCTCTTTGTTTGGAACAAACAAGGCAAAGAAATAGACTACAAATAAAGCCTTAGACTAGGTCATGTATGCATAGTTTATTAAAACCACGGTTGGTGATTACCATGGTCCCTTTCCATTTTTCTCCACCTACCAATACCGCCTACTACTGTAAGCCTATAAAAGGCACTCATCCCCACACTCATTCAATCAGCCGTTATCATTCAGTGTACTTGCATTATGCTTAGATAATATTAGTTGTTCTTCTTTGGCAATGCTTCTATCTCATTATGATTGTCTATTTGCTCATCAGTGATCCTCCATAGCACACATTCTCAATATTTTAACACCTTATTTATCCCCGTCATTTTAACATAGCATTGTCAGTGGATGGTGATGTATGACTACATAACCTATCAATCTAAGGCAAAACACTTAGAGATACATCACCTATAGGTCTAGGCATAGTAGTACTCTATTGTGGAATAGCAGTAGATGCATGATCTAAAGGCTGATCGTGAGGAACAATAACAAATAACCCATACCACGAAGCCAACTCATCAAAGATAACATCTCTGTTGATTACCGTCTCCCATGTAGATGGATAAAAACATTTATAAGCCTTCTGCTCTTGAGCATAGCCAGTAGACACACACTTTTGTGCCTTAGGATCGATTTGTAAAGCATCAAATTTGTGACACCATTCCCTAGATGCTTGCATAAGTCCATAGAGACTCTTTCTCAACTTTAATATACAGTAGGTGTTTTCTATCATTTTCCACAAATCCCTTAGGCTATTGTATATAAATGTCCTCATGCAAGTCCCCATGTAAAAAAGTTGTTTTCACATCCATTTGATAAAGCTCCAAATCTAATTATGCAACCAAGGCCAAAACAAAATGAAGGGTTTTCATATTGATCACAAGGGAGAATATCTTACCAAAGTCTAATCCCTTTTTGTATATCAAATCCTTTGCAACCAAACATGCCTTATATGTTGGCTTAGGGCAACCAACAATGCTATTTAACTTATACATCTACTTTCATGGCAACACATATTTACCATCTAGCAAGGAAACCAAATCCCATATATGATTTTTATATAGTGAATCAAACTTAGTTTGCATGGTCCTCTCCCAAGAGTAACTATCACCTTTACACATAGCCTCTCCATCATAAGTAAGGGGCTCATCAAAATCTATTACTAAGAAATAATGCATAGAGAGCTCAGAATGATCAAGAGATTGTTGAAGATCTAATCAATTGTGCTTCTCATCAAAATCTCTCAATACCACATACATATGACCCTCCATTGAGACTTTAGCATAGCATCTCAAAATTGGCTATGGGGAATGCTAAATGAAAGTAAGAGAGGACTTAGGACCATGGGACTTATTGTGTGACTTCCTACAAGACTTAGAATTGCCCCTATTGGGTTGTAAGTCTCTACCATGACAATCATTCCCATTACCATCATGCATGCATGTCTCTAATTGTAAGTGCATGAGAAATACAAGTTGAATCAATATTCTTTCTATTCACTTCTTTTGTAAGCAAATCACTCTCTATATCATCGGAGCATTTTAAAGCCATCTTTAGGAAGATTAGCACTTGTAGTAGTACAGAATATATCCCAAGACTTAAGTAATGTGAGAAGAAAGGACAATGAATTTATGTTCTCCTCAAACTAAATGCCTTGCAAGATAAGCTTGTTGAAAATGAAGTAGTGGATCTCATTCAAAAATGACTAGATATGGAAGTGCTCTCCTTCATATGAATGTCCACAAGCTTCTTCAATTAATATAGTTGTGAATCCCACCTTTGCTTGTCATAAAGATTGCATATCTTTTTTCATAAATCATAAATCCTACATTCAGTCATGCTTTAACATTGAAGTATACCTACATAGATAAAGAAAAGATAATGGTGGACTTGCATATCTCATCAAGCTCTTTCCAATTTTCTATATTCCAATCTTTTGACTTTATATCCTTGGTTTTCAATGGTCTAGCCTATTTATTTTGCACCAACACTTGCTAAATATAAGTTTTTCAATACTAGAAGTTATTGCCATCAAACTTCTCTATGTTAAAGATAGGTTTGTCATTTGATGCATTTGAAACACCTGCCATTATGTTCACCAACCAAAGAGAATAGGTTGATGTAATGATGGTAAATCAATCCCAAAACTGAGCCAAAATGTGTATAACAAGAGGAAGATTGAGCCAATACACTACTATCCACAAGTAGAAAGCACTAGAGTGCCCAATACAAGTGTCTGCTCTCAAAGAAACAGCTTAAAAATTAAAATTCAACATGGTTGTCCATAACATTACAATTAAGTGTGTAATTATGAGCAAAAGATCAAAATACAAAGCTCCCGCTACTAGGAATATTCAAGTAGCAATTGCGATATAAAATTCAATTAGCAGTGCAAGAAAAAAGGCATAAACCACCAAGGTACCAAATGTTATCAAAGCCCCAAAGATGTCAAACACATAGATGGAATCTTAAGCAAAAGAGTAGCATGTATAGAAGGCAACTTTGTAGAAGAAATATACAAAAATAATAGAGATCCACCAATCCCTACAAATAATTGATTCATTATATATGAAGAATGAAGCTCAAGTAGATAACCAAGAATGCAACAAAGCTAAAAAACCTTTTTGATAGAAGGAAGTATCAGATATGTATAAACCAAAGCTAAATCATCCCATAATCATCAATGTTTGCAAGAATAGTGTGTATTAAACCTAATTGAGCATATATACATAGGCAAGAGACTTCCACTTTCTTGAATAAACCAAGTTTGGCAATGAAAAATATGAAGATACTCACATGGTAGCGAGTTTAGAATGTCCAAGAGCAAAGCAAAAGAGAGAGAGAAAGATAGTATATGGAACTCTAACAACCTGCCTTCACTTATTCTATTTTCATAGAAAAAATAGAGAATAAAGTGACAGTGAAGATAAGTGACTACCATGTGTAGTGTATAGGTGTGCAGATGACTGTCACCTACAATATACGGATGTGCAGACACTATGTATAAAGTAAATGTAGGCAGTGAGGCATAGGCAACCTTTGTTAACAATATTTTGTGAAGGCTAAAGTCAAAGAATATCAAAGCAAAGTGAAAGCTAAAGTGTCAAATTTATTTGATGGTGGATTATAGTTTGGAGCACTTCAATGATTATTTTGGGCATGTGCATTATTGTGGTACTTCATGGAGACCGCATTATCATGGATGTATTATTTTATGAGAGTTACAAGCTCACTTCTCTTTACATTGTATTTATCACACCTGCAATTATTGCGTGGGTTGCATGCTAAGGCACAAGTATGCTTCAAGGAATGACTAGCCTAGATCCCATAAAGGGGATAGGACTTCCAAAAGAGGGCACAAACCCTAAAATGAAAAGTAGGGTGCAAATCTTGAAATGCAAAAGTGGTGCAAATCCTAAACCTAAAATGGTGCACCACGATAGAGAAATATGTTAAAAAATATGGTTTTCACTACTCAAGAAATCACGTGCCAACTATGGAGGATGATACCTAGAGATTCTCATGATGTGTGGATCAGAGAGAAAATGAGTGTGTAGAGTGAAAGAGAAATTGATATAAGCTAGATGCAATAGAGAATGACGTTCATTAGATTTAGAGACTTAGATTGTTCAATAAAAAGAGAAGAAGCCTCTTATATAGGTTGATACCTTGGTGACCTCATTGATGACCTCAAAGTGGATTCATCTAGCATTCTTTCCCATGAGTAAATGAGTTCAATTCATCTCCTTTTTCCACTTAGACAAGGGAACATTCCTATGAGACTAGTTGAGAAGTATATTTTCAACACCCTCCTTGGCTCAAAATTGGGCTCATTAAAAAAAATGAGAATATATAAAAAAGATAGCCTATGTGGTACTCATTCCTAGATAAAGAAAGGAATACATCTAATACATTGTCCAAGATTACACAATGTGAATACATATGATACAATGTCTAGGATTACACAACATGAATACAATTAGTACAATATCCAAGATTACTGAATTTGAATACATATGGTACAAAGTTTATGATTACAAGATATGGAAGAGTTACAAGCCTAACCATTAAAAGATTAAAATACATAGTCTTCATATATTTGTGCTTTGATGCACTTTCTTTGACTTTGTTTTCTACCAAGTTTGCTGTGGTAGATTCATTTACTAATTTGCAATTCATTGCTCCATGTCCTAGTCTTTCACAATTTTTGCAAGGGTATTGTGGGAGCTTTTGCTCAACCGCCAAGACCCATGGACTGCTTATCGCTTCAAGCGTTCCAAGCGAGCTCTCATGGCTATCTCTCACCTAGCTGACGGGCCATCGATCCTCTTGAGGTGTAGTGAGCTTACCTTGATGCCAAAATGAGTTGCCTCCTCCCTCACACAATTCGGTAGCTCCACGATCCTAGATGGTAGCTCAAGCACCCTCAAGCCTCCTCCATCTCCAAGCTTCATTCACCATAGCCACGTGCGAGGCAAGAGAAGGGAAGAGAAGAGGAGATGGTGAAGAGCTTCACCCTCTTGATCCCTCACTCCCACACACTCACTCACTCCCTCACACTCTCACACTCACTCCCTCAAGAGCACACACACAAGCAAGAAGAAGAGAAGAAGAGAGGACTCTTGTTAGCCACACACCAAAGAATGAGCTTTCATTCAATTTTTGAACTTTATATATACAATTCCTAAAATCCCCATGGGCGCCCATCCCTTGCTACATGACCGACCATTGTGGCAATGTTCCTTTTTCTAATTCCCTCTTCTTGCTTCATGCCCTAAGCCTATACCCGTTTATTCTTTTATAAGTGGCACATGAGGGAGCCTAGCGCTCTTTTACAAGAGTTTTTAGAGTTTTTGAGGCGCCTTTCCTTTAAACTTCTCTTTTTGCCTCAGTTTAGTTTTAGAGGCTGCCTCTACGCCTTTGCTCTTTTTCCGTTCTTTTTGCGCTTTTTCCTTTATTTTTCCACCATTCCGATTTGAGGTTAACGTTACCCCTCCGAGATGGGTGCCAGTCCCATGGCACGTCGAGCTATTTGTTGGGGAAGGGCAAGCGGTTGGCAAGTTGTTGGCCAGGCGATGGTAGGGTCATAGGTGGGCTGGGCTGCTATGGAAGCATGGGCAATAATGTCAAGTGGATGATGGGGCCTCCGAAGTTGATGGTTTGGCACATCTTGCAATATCTGAGAGGAGAAAGTGTGATTCTCTACCTAAGGGGAGTATTTGCTTTACTGTGGGGTGCCTTGTGCTTGTGCTGGTGGAATGGGGAGCTGGGTCTAACCACAGGTAGGCATGGGTGATGTCCCACACTTGAAGACCCCGTTCGTGTGGTAGGGAGGTGCGGTGAGTGTAGCGTAGGGTGACAGGTCTAACCATAGGCGAGTGTTACCTCCCTAGGTGTGTCCTGCCCTTGGGGTGCCCTAAGTGTGAAGTGGGGGCAAAAAAGGGCTAGGGGGTTAGGAACGGGGCCGACTGACCGAGGTCACCAGACACGCATAACTTAAGGGCCCCTAGGTGGAGGGATTGTGAGCCATGTGCCATGACCTGCATGTGGATCCTTTTTTTTTTTTGGATTTAGTAGTAGGGAATTGTTAGTCCTCGTCCTCAGGCGGGTGATGAAGGAGATTTAATGGAATGGCTCAAAAATCTCCAACTCTGCATGAAATTCTTAAGGTTCAAGCAAACCTGAAGTGGAGTGGTGGAGAGGAAAGGATGGCTGCAGCAAGTGAACCAGTTGTCGCTCATGTCTTCAAGAACAGCGAGGCAGAAAGAAGGGAGGAGGCTGGCTCGCAGCATTAGGCGGGTCATCGCACTGCTGTCGATTGTGTTAGGATAAAAAAAGAGCAGGGGAAGGCCGCGTTCGGCTAGGGTGGGGTCTTTCCTAAGTAGGATTTTTAGGAGCCTAAGATAGTTACAAGTGGTGATGAAGGCAGGATTTGGGCAGGAGGAGAAATCAACGATAAAGCGTGTCATGGTGGCATCTAAGCTATCCGAGGTGAAGGTGAGGGCCTAGGCTAAAGTGATGGTATAGGGGTTGTATATTACAAGGAAGTCGTAATGGCCATGGGCGTTTGCATCGAAGTCTATTCCTATTCGTCGAGGGTATGCCATGTAGGCAGGGAGAGTGTTTACAAAAGGCCATCCATGTGAATACGTTGTTGTCGCAGATGCGCCTTCGCCACGTCGGTTGGGACTCGTATCCAGGCATGGACCGAGGCACTTCAAAAACTTTGTTTTGCCAATATTCCGCATTCTCAGTACCCTAGAGGGTGGGATTATTCTCTCTTTCCTTTAGCCACTGTTGGCTTAAGCAGCTTCCGACGTTGATCACCTCGTCCACTATTTTAGTGGGAAGAACTCTGTGCAGGGCATTGGGGATGAGGAAGTTGAAGGTGAAGGGCTGCTTCTCCTGTTCCTGTCTCTGCCAGAGTATGAGCTCCGCATGAAAACTGGGAGGCATGTCATTTGGGCATGGCAGGAGGGGTACAAAGGGCTGGGCCATAGGGTTAGCTCTTAATCTTTGTTTGGCTTCTTCCACCAGTTTCCTCCTTTTCTCCCTCACAGTGGTTTTCCTCTCCGTAGATGCATCTGTTGGGGCTACCCTTGCCCTTCAAGATGGGGTGAAGGGGGTTGTGAAACCACTTCTTCTTCGAATCCGCCTAGGTCGATGTGCAGTTCTGTCTCATTCCCTGGGCGCTCTTGCTTTTGCATCCCGTCTACGAACCCTAGGGCATCAATTTCCTGGGGGTTTAGGCTGGCTGATAGCAGATACCTACGTTGTTCCCCCGGGCTTAGCCCCACTATAATGGGTTGGGAGGGCATGTGTAGCCCTTCTCGCAGGGCTCTGAGCGCTACGCTTAGTTTCTTTTTTACTGCCTCCAAGGATTCCCCTTCCTCCTCATGAGTGGCATCCATGAAGGTGTTCAAGAAGATTCGTTGTTGAGTGTGGAAGGCCACTTGGGCTACCTCTACTCTACCTTCTGCTAGGATTTTCTCTTTCTCCACTAGAGCTAGGCGATGTGCCAAGGTCTTCACTCTTTGCTCATTCTGGCCTGCCCACTTTTTAGCTCTATTTTTCATTTCTTCCATGCCTTCTCCCTGTCTTTGCACCAAGGCAGTGAGCCTCCCTTGCTGATCTTCCAACTCTCTGCACATTCACTCATGTTCTTCTCTTTTGAGGCTCAGTCTTTTAGTCATTGTTTCCATTTCTTGGTGGTGGTGCTCCTCTTCTTGTTTCCTCCCTTCCTCCCCTCCGGTAAACTCCTTCATGCCCTGCTCGATCCACCCTATTTTTGCTGCTAGATCCTCGTATTGCATGATCAGCAGGTCATATTCTTTTTGCATCTTCTCAAGCTCTTGATTTTCATCTATGAGCTATTGCCGCCAGCTTTGCTCCTTTTCTTCTTTGGTCTTTAGTTCCCTCTTTAGGTCGATAATTTCCTTTTGTTGCATAGCCATTTGCTTTGTTTTTTCGAGCTGGAAGGCCGATACCACTTCCCTTTCTGCCTCCAGTTCAGCCACCGTGATCCTCCTTTCCTCCCTTGCCCTTTCTAACTGTGAGAGAAATTCATCGACGTATTTGTCACAATTTGCGAGTGGCTTCATGGTGATGGGGATTGGGGTGGTCGAGGCTTCCATTTTTTGGCATTTTGACTCTTGCCTGGATTTAGCATCTGTAGTTGACCTTTTGTGCCCGATGGATGTGGCCTCCCCGCTCCTTCCTTGTGCTAGTTCCTTATTGATAAAGTATTGCATCCATGCCACAAAGTTGTCCATATCGGTGCTGGTCGGGATGTTGGGGGTGGCAGTGGTGGCTTCGCTGGCGGTACCAAGGGGGCCGAAATGGGATGGAGGGGGGCCTTACGCTTGCTCTCTTACCCTCGATGACCATGGATGGCTTCAAGTACTTGTGCACTCGAGCTGGGTCTATCTTCCCTAGGCGGACTTAAGGTCCCTAGGCCATCGAGTCGGCTCTGTTGTTCTATAGATCGGCGAATTGCTTCGGCCATGTCTTCCTCCTCTTGTCTTCTTAACTCTACCTCCTCTTCCATAGCTCTTCTTTCTCTCTCTTCTTCTATTTTCCTTGCTTCCTCGGCCAACCTTTTAGCTTCTTCCTTTTCCTTCTTTTTCCACTCTGTCACCTCTCTCAGGGATTCCTTTTTTGCTCTTTCAAGATCTTCTTCTTCGTTTTTCCTGCCTGCCTTCTGTTTCTTCTTCTGAGTTGCCTTCCTAGTGAACTCCTTTGTTTTTCTTCGTCCAGATTGAGCCTCTCACTCCTCCTTCTCTGTCTCGATTTCTATCCGATCACTCGATTGCTCCTCCTTTTAATGGGTCAGTGACCTGTTTGGGGTCTCATCTGCTCCTTTGCTTCCCTGTTGGGCCTCTTTCACATACTCCTGGATGATGGCCATCAGTATTCTTCCATACTTGATGAAGGAGACTTTCAAGGAAGGTTTCTTCCTCTTCATAATCTTAGATGCATGGATTCTCCTCCTGCCTGTTTGTTGCCCAAGGCTAGTGCTTTGGCCGCTTGGTCTATTGTTTTGCGCACATAGCCATTCCAATCCACATGTCCAGGGTACGGGCTGCCACATTCTTGAGCATAGGTACAATGATCCAGTGCATGAGGGAATTGTAGCATTGGCTGGAGAAAAGGGCATGCACCAACTTTTCCTGTAGGAAAATCTCAGAATCGAGGATGTCTTGTAAGCTGATGCCATCATTGTCAAGACTTCTTCCCTATTCATCTTCAGCAGGGCATACACATCCTTCTTATGTTTTTTCTCACCCTAGGTTTCAACCCCAGTTCTTTCTCCACCAAGGCCTAGGTTAGTGATACCTGCACTTGTCGGGCATTGTCCCCCCTTCCCACCATCACCATTTCTCACTCTCGGTCGGGGTTGTATGTTCTCAAGAACTCTACACACTTCGTGTGGTTAGGTTCCTGTGCAAACTTCTCTAGGTACTTATGGAGGTGGCACTATTGCACTATTCTCCTTGTGGCCTGCTCCTTGGCCACCATCTTCTCAAGGTTATGAAAGCTGCAGAATTTTAGTTGACTGTAAGCTCAATTTTCCAGGCTGATGCCATACAGTGCTCTCTCTTTCTCTGTGAAAGGGGAGTCGGTGGACACGGTCTTGTTGCAACATCTCTCATTCGTGTCATAAACCATACTTCCCATTAGTGCTATAATTAATATACATACAAGAATTTGCTGAAAAGAAAGATTTTATGTTTGTTGAATGAAAGCATCAAGATCCAATACAAAATCTACCCTTCAGACTTGTTTTGTGACATTCCTCCTACATCACCCATTTCTTATGTGTTTATTGTATTTACTTGATCTTGATTGGTTTTAATTTGATTCACCTTCACCCTATTCACCTTCACCCTATTCACCTTCATGCTACCCACATACCCTCTCCCCTTCTAGATTGAGAAGAATCCTTCCTAAGTTCGAAGGTTAGGAGATCCAGGGCATTCAACATTCGGGTATAAGGGTTATTTGCACATGAGACAAGTATAAAATTCTGGGTTATATTCCAACTGAGCCTTGGGGTCCAGAGCGAAGGGTTGGGTACTTACGTGTGTGATGTAAGTGAGGACATCTATTAGGAAATCATCAGAATTGACACGACTAGTGATGTGGATCTCTTCCTCGGTCAAGAGATGATCAAGATATGGGTGTCGTTTGATGTGCTCTTCCATGGGTTGGCCACAAAGAGTGGTTAACACTCTATATGAGGTGGGTGCGACATAGGTTGGGTCGTACTCCAATGTCTTGATTGCGCGGCGCTGCTCAGCATTGGCCATGATTTGGCATCCTTCGAGTTCCCACTGCAATCGCAAAGTGTACCAGTTTCGTAAAAATGGGGAGTCGGTATCAGCTAACGCTTCCAACTCCTCGACTTCTTCGTCACTAATGGAATAAGTCACATGCTTATGTTAAGACATAATGAGGCGTTGTTTGATGGCTTGTTCTCTTGATATCTCAACGCCTAGCAACTCGACAATTGAGTGGGGTGTTTTGATAAATGCGAATTCAAATGTTTCCCAGGAACAAGGCATTGTGCGAACTTCAGTCTCGCTAAAGGCTCTTGCAACAGGCCTAAGTCCAAGCGATCATAACTTAGAGCCAATGACATGAACGTGGCTTCTAATCATCTCTAAGACAAGTAATAACGTCATCCCCTATGTCTTCGACTAGGTCTGCGGGCTAGAGTTAAGAATGATTTCCACTCGTAAGATGGTTTAAGGCCCGCAGGTGGCTGGGGTTTGATGGGGCTAGTAAGCATGGCGGAAGATGGTGGTAGTTGCCCATGAAGCGGTGGTTGAGTCCCATGGATAAGCATCGAAGTAGTAGCTACTACGGATGGGCTACTACACTCGGATTGGGTTTGGCATGTCTTATCGGCATTAGCGGGGGTTGAAGGGAATAACATTGTTTGGGGTTTGGACCAATAGTCTTGCTCAACTCTTCGAAGCTCATGCATGGGTGAGCTTGTAGAAGGCGGGTTCGGGAAACGCTACGGCTTTTGGTTTCGAGGTTCCATGAGGCTCGGGGTGATTAAACGCGAGGGTGGCATTTGAGTGATGCCATGGGCCGTTCTGACCTTAGGGATCCATAGCCAGGCATTTCCCTCATAGTAGCCTTGCACGTGCAAGAGGGCTTTAGGAACCCATCTTGGATTGATCATGATTTGATTTCTATAACTGCATCTCGGCCTCCTGGGTTTAGATTTTCTTGTGTTACGAAGACATGGGCATCTACTCCTAGGCGACGGTTGCGGTTGTTTAGGCCTCCATTAAAACTCAAGTTGTTGGGCCTTAGCTTTTGCTGCTGTGAGCAGCGGCCCGTGGGACTTGGTGGATGGTGGTTGAGCCCTATCCCCCTCCGTAGACTTGGCTACGAATATTTCTACCGGTGGCCTTGCGGACTTCAACGGAGTCACGTAGCCCTTGCTAAAGGCTATATCAATACGGACGTTGCCTATGGTGAGGTAGATGCGCTGCGACTCATAGTCGACATTGCAGTGAGTTTGCTTCTTGAAGGTTTGCCCTAGCAATGACTCTGTGCCCACGCCTTTAGTGTTTGGCAACACGTAAATGATCATTGGTACAGTCTCAGACTCGATAGCAATAGCGGTCCTGCACTTGCTGAGAAGTGTGTATGAGCGGCCTCCATATGGGTTTAATTGGGCATTAGTGGGCTATAGTGGTGGTTTATCAAGTTGGGTCCAATGATCGTGAGTTAAGACATTTAAGTCCGCTCCCTTGTTGATCAAGGCATTGAAAGCGCATGTTTGCTTGGCAGTGACCGTGATGTGGAGATATGCAGGTTCTACGGCTTCCGCGTCCTCATCACCAATTTCCATGATTGTGGCGACTTGTACCGTGATAGGGGGTTCCAACATTGGTGGCTCATGCAGCGGATGCGTGGGAGGCTAGAACTTCTTAATGCAACTACCATTAAAGAAGCCTATGGCCTCGCCGTTTGGAGTCTCGAGCTCAACATTGTTGGTTCGGCTGATTGCATGAACTTTGAAAGGCCCAAGGCCTCTAAAATTCATTTTCTACTTGTGTCCTTTAACTGAGTACAAGAGCACTAAGTCGCCCTGTTCAAAGTCGTGTTGTTTGACATGCTTGTCAAACTAGCTCTTGCATCGTGCCTTCTCGCATATGAGCGCATGAGTGACTAGAATGCATGTTTCCGAGAGGCGTTCAAGTTCAACCAGACATTGTGTCCATGCCTCCTTCCCTTCCCACCATTCTTGAAGTGCTATTCTCAGGCTAGAAATGAAGAAATCTATTGGTAGAATTGCCTCAGTCCCATACGTTAACCTAAAGGGAGTCTGACCGACAGCCGTTTTATAAGTTGTACGGTAAGCCCACAAGGCTGCCATCAGCCTGTTATCCCAGTCACTGCGTAAAAAGCAGAGACTAATTTGGTCACGACATTTACAAGGATCTTATTTTTGGATTCTGCCTGTCCGTTTGCCTGAGGGTAGTATGGAGAGGATTTTTGATGGATGATCAGAAAGATGGATAGAAGATGCACTATTACTTCATTGATGAAGTGCGTGCCCTCGTCATTGACTAGTTCGATGGGGCAGCTGAATCGTGAGATCACCTGTTCCCATAAGAACTTGGCAGTCATTCTAGCATCATTTTTTCGTGTCACTCTTGCTTCCGCCCATTTCATTAGGTATTTCATGGCCACAATGATATATTTGGCCTGTGAGTACTGTCCCGCAGGACTAATGGGTCCTATGAAGTCAATTCCCCACTTTTCGAAGGGTTGTCGTGCAATGATTGGGGTTAACTCCATTTGATCCTTGTGAATCGGGACTTTTGTCCGCTGACACTCATCACAATGCTTAACGAATCATGCTGCATCACAAAAAAGCGTGGGCCACCACAGTTGAGACTGCAGCACCTTGTGGGTTTTCATATCTTTGCTAAAGTGTCCTCCAGCAATCCCGCTATGCACCTCTGTGAGCACATCGTGCATCTCATGCTCGCATATGCATCTATGCAGTAACCCATCTTGCCCTAACCTATATAGTTGGCATGCTATCAACTGATAGGGTTGGATTTTGAGGGTAAGTCACCTAAGTCAGGCTTTTTCTATTGGTCGCTCAGGCAGTCTATGCTCCAGTACTTGGACGATGTCATCTGCCCCGTATGGTATTAGATCAGCCTTGAATAAATCTCTTTCGCTGGAAAGGTTGAAAAGATGGGCATTTGGCAATTCATCAGCAATGCCTTGTCCAGCGGCCTCTCCCATGGGAATGCTGACATGTGGTCAACCATGTAGTGTTGTTTTCCCTTCCATACAACCATGGAGAAGTCAAATTATAAAAGCAAAAGGAGCCAACAAGCTATGCGTCCTGTAACGCAGGGTTTGTTCACTAGATACAGCAAGGCTTGATGGTCCACGAAGAAAGTAAAAGGCGTAGCCAAAAGATAATGCCGAAACTTCTTTACAGCAAATACTATGGCTAAGCCTTCTCTCTCAGTCGTCGAGTAGTTCATTTCAGTCTCAGTGAGTTGTCTGCTAGCAAAGCTCACTGGATAGTCAAGGTTGGTTCTCCAAGCTGGCATAGTACTGCCCCCACGGTGAATTTCGAAGCATCAATATGTGCGTGGAAGGTAATGGTCCAATCTGGGGCTCGTAGGATCGGTGCAGTAGTCAGAGCCTTTTTCAATTCCTCGTACGCTCGTTGACATGCTTCAATCCATTCAAAAACTATCAATAGCTTGTACAAAGGTCTGGTAATCAATGCATAGTTTAGCACAAACTGTAAATAGTACCCCGTATGGCCTAAGAAGCATTGAACTCCTTTATAGTTGATTGGGGGCAGAAGATCAACAATAACCCTGACTTTCGAGAAGTCAATGGCAATGCCGTTCTTTGACACCATGTGCCCTAGGATGCATCCATGTTTCACCTAGAACTGGCACTTTAAGGGGTTTAGGGAGAGACGATATAGGTGACACCGCTCAAAGACTACTCGAAGTTTTCCTAAGTGTTCTCGCCAGGTCGAGTGAACACATAAGTCATCCATGAATACCTCCAATTCCTTGCAAAGCATGCCTTTAAATATGGTGCACATGAGGTGTTGAAAGGTAGCTGGGGCATTAGTCAACCCAAAGGGCATGACCATGTAAGTAAAGATGCCCCACTCGGTGGCGAAGGCAGTCTTGTGCTTGTTAGTAGGATGCACTTGCACCTGATTGTATCCAGAGAAGCTGTCTAGGAAGTTGTAGGCCTCTTTGCCCGCCACTCTTTTGAGCATGTGCTTGATGTACGACAATGGGTAGTTGTCTCTCTTAGTGGCAGCGTTCACCTTCTTGTAATTGATACACACTCTAGTCTTTCTGTTCTTCTTCATCACTATGACTATGGGCAACACCCAGTCTATGTGCTCGATTTCGTAAATGAATCCTGCTTTCATCAACTTGTCAATCTCCTCTTTGACTGCATGAGCATGTTTTAGATTCATTGGGTACGATTGTTGCTTGACCGGTGTTGCATCTAGTGTCATGGGTATGTTATGAGTCACTACACTCAAATCCACCCCCTTAAGCTCCTCCAGGGACCAAGTGAACACATCTATATACTCTCACAAGAGAGCAACAAGACTTGTCTCCTCTTCCTCAATTAAGTCATCGGCAATTAAGACCGGTCGGGTGTCTCCCCTTCCTGTGCTAGGTTCACCTCCTTGACCTTGGCTGGTCCCTCAATGGGTTCACTCGTTTGCCCTTGGCATTTGGCACCCAACAGGATCCCCTCTCACCCTTCTTGAACTTTGTAAATCTCCTTGGGAGATCCTACGGCTTTCTTTGCTCTTCTGTTTGTGCGTCACTAGGCTATTTTGCCCTATCTTCCTTCAACCGTCTATGCCTCAGGTGGATAGGTAGGTCCCCCTTGGTGGGTCTGGTCTTGGATGGTCTAGGTATCTCTGGGTCGCTATCTGAGCTGACTTTCGACTCGGAATCAAACTCACCGTTTTTCCTAGAAGAGGTGGTTTCTCCTGGTGGTCGCAGCTCAGAGGGTGACTCTATTCTAAGCATTGGTGTCGTACCTGGTTGGGTTAGGCCTCCTTGTTCGAAATCTATGGCTCTTGTGTGTTCCAACCACTCACGGTCACAATCCATGCGCATGAACCCTCGTTCCATCCTCAAGACACCCTTTTTCTGTGGCCTAGAATCCGTTCGTATCTATTCTGTTTCTCATCCCTCAGTGTCGTATTCCATCGTGTCTATCTCACCCTTACTTTCATCACTGAAAGAATGACAGTCTTCATACTCGTCATTGGAATCATCTTCGTTTGATTGCTCATCGTCTCCTAGGTTTTGGCATATCTCTTGTCTCTGGTCAAAGACTAGGGCCCAACTGTACATGAGGTTTAAGTCATGCACCCTGGTCCATTGCCACCTTGGTTCGTCTAGTAGATCTTAGAGTGGTTTGAAGTTTGCTACTCGACTACCAGTTAGCGTGCCAATCAAATACTCTAGAATCTCTTGGAGTTCCTTCTTGTTAATTGGCACTTGAATGTGACAAGCTTAGGTCACCCACAAAGGGTTTCTACCATCATGCAGACTGGTATGGAGGGTGTGTCTTTTGTCATGCCAATTGTCTTGATGGCTTGCTTGTATGCCTCATGATTTGAGAATGGCACGTCGATCATAGCAAGGACATGCATCCAGTCTCGCTCATCCTCCATGCATGGGATATACTTGGTCAAGGGCCCATAAGACTTCTTGACCTGAGCGTTACCCTTAAGCATCGTGGAGATGGCATCCAAGTCAATTGGTGAGGTTTTCCATGTGTCCATCTCTACCCTCACAGCTTCCATTCTATTGCCAAGGAAGATTAAGTCGTTACCCCAATGAGAATTGGACGCATGTGATATCGGCCAATTTTTAAGTACCCCGAATGGTTCACTTTCATACCGTTTGCTAGTGTGACATTGAACCTGGCGGTCTCCACAGTCGAGTTTCCTCACGTTTGAAGCACTTTGTGGCTTAGTACACTAACTCGCACTCGTGTGTCTACAATCCCCTTTCTAGTTGTGTCGCCCAGGGCTAAGATAGGTAAGACCACATGCATCTTGGTGCCTTCCCAGAAAGCATTAACATGCAAGGACTTAGGCATAGAGTGCAGCGTCAGGCTCGGTATTTGTGTCTCTGTGTCACAGTCATACAGGTCTATGGCAGCTTGCTCTCATGATCCTTCAACATGATCTTGATTGGTTGCTCCCTTTTAGGACAACATGATGAGATGTGCCCTAGATGACCACAAGTCCAACATATGATTGGATCCTGCATCTGCCCTCCTAGGCCTCTACCTTAGTCTTTTCCTAACACCATCACCGATACTAATCGATAGTCGATAAGGACTGCATTGCCCTCGTCATCGTGCGAGACGTATGGGTATATGTAAGTCTCTTCCTCATTTGGCTCCTCCACGACGTAGTGGACTGGTGCGTCAGTTGGTGGATGAGTCAGTAGGGACCAGGCGGTCTTGGTATACCTGTAGGATTTATGTCCATTCTAGGAACAACCAGTTTAACGTTGTTAGGCACAGGAAGGGCCAATGGGGCCCCCCTTTCAAAGAATTATTGGGGTTTGCTTGCTAGATATGATTGGTTGTAGGGTTGTGAGTACGGGAGTCTTCTTGGTAATCTGCAATGCATAACGTCGTGACCAAATCTACTACAATTAGCTCAAGGTCATGACCTAGGGTCTTGACACTCGGTTGGCAGTGGTTTTCGCCACAACACACACACATTAGACGTGCAGTCATGTTGGTCGTCTCAACATATCCTGCAATTTGGCTATCTCCATTTTTACCTCAGTCAAGTCTTGGTTTGTCTCAGTGGCTTTCCCTTTGTCCTGGGTTGTTGGACCTGATCGTTCACTAGAGACTGATACTGTCTCTGAACTTCGCAATTTGGTCTCTTTTGAATTTTAGATCCTGGAGCTTCACTCTTTCAGGTGGTCATCCACTCGAATGGACTCTTCAAAAACCCTAGCTATCGAGTCTCGCTGCAAGCTCGAGTTGCTTGCCAATGCCTTATACAGCTCCTCACTCCATATTCCACTAATAAATATGGTGGACACCGCTCTCTCGGTAGGTCCTTTGCCCATGGGGATTCTCTTGAAGAGGCTCCTCATGTGGGTGACATAGTCGCGAATGTCCTCTTTCTCTTTCTGCTTGACATTCATTAGTCTCACTAGCAGATTGTCAAAGTATCCATGCTCAAAGAATCTCTTGATGAAGAGGTTTTTGAGGCCGTTAAAGTCTGCTCGTTCCCCGGCATCTAGACTCGTGTACCAAGTCCTACCCTTGTCGCCTAAGCAAAGCCCAAATGCTTGAGAGCATTGACTCAAGTCGATAAGGCCGTTGACCTCGCAGACTTGCTCAAATTGCTCTACAAAGTTGTATGTGTGGCAAACATTAGGGCATTTAGACATGTAGCTTTGATTTCTAGCCACATTGAAAGCATTAAATTCACTATCCAATTTCATGGCAAATACATGTCAAATATTAGGATTTTTGGAGAAGTTTACACCTTTGAATGAATTCAATTTGATAGTGAATTCAAGGTGCATTTGTTAGATAATTAGGGCTAAGGCCTCATTTGATGAATCAAATGAGTCTTGGAGTGAGATTTTCATGCAAATTTCTCATTGATTGTAATGTGGGATTAGTGAGAGACCATGGATGCATTCCTCAATGGCAACTTGATCAAGATTGGAGTCATTGCAACTCGGTATTATTGAACACACATTAGTTTGAGTATGTAATTGAGATAGATTCAAAGCTCATTTGTCAAGGTTGGTAAGAACTAAGGACATAGCAATTTGAGCAAATCTAGCCCATTGAAGAGCCTCCCATGCGAGGAATCATCAAACAACAAAAGCAATGCTAGTGTGTGATAGTCATGTTGATCACACAAGTAGGTCACAAGTGATTTGTGTAGAGGCTCATATATAGTATTAAAGAGAATATTATAAGGGTCTCTCACCTTAAGGGCCAATCTCGTGTCATCTCTATTGTGTAAGAGAAGTCTAGCTCTCAAATTCTTTGTAAGGGGCACTCACCTTGAGGGCCAATCTAGTGTCATCTACTATGTGTAAGATACATCTAGTTCTTAGGTTCTTTGTGTCATTTATCTCTTTACTAAATTGAATAGTGTGTGCATTGTCACATTATGTTTACTACCCTATATATCAAATCTATAATTCAATTTCATGTAGCCTATATTTAGCATATCTTATGGTAGGCACATGCATATATAGGCATAAGCATATGCTAGACATACATATAGGCTATGCATAGGATAGGCATAATCCATGCATAGGCAAAGGCTAGACTAGGAATAGGCATGGCATACAATTGCCATGCCCAAGGCTAGGCATAGGTCATGCATAGGTAGCATAGGCTAGTCTAGGGATAGACAGTGCATAGGTCTGCCATACTCTAGGCTAGTAGGAATACACCATGCATAGGCATAGGTATAGGCTACAGGCATGGAATTGGCCATGCATAGACTAGGCCACACATAGGCCAAGCTAGGCATCCATATTCCATATACTAGGCATGAACTATGCCTATGAGAGATGCCATGTGTGGGTTGTGATGGCATAAGCTATGTGATACGTAGCTAAGTAGGGCATATGTATATGCTAGATACAAACTACACCTATGTTTAGCCTATATTTAGTGTTCTTCTATGCTAGATATATGCATATGCTAAGTATATGTGTAGGCTAGATATAGGTATGTGTGTTGGCTAGGTATTGGTGTATACTCGGCATAGGCATGTGCTTACTCTTAACCTACACTATCCCTAGCCTAGCCTACACATAGCTTGCACCTAGCCTACACCCATGGCTAGCCTAGCCTATGCATGACATTAGCTATGTGATGTGGTTGAGATAGCAAGCCCAACACATGTAAACATTCATGGTGGACCACTTAGTTAGATAGGTTCGTACATCTACACTCAGTATGTTAGTGGTCATTATGATCCTCACATGGCCATTAACTCATCACTGATTGGGTTATAGTACCAATCGATTCCTTTAGGTTGTATCCTATCTATACTTTATGTACATTATATTATGTGAGAAAGAAAAAAAAAAATCAGCAAGAAAACATTTTGGCCTCCATCTCTCCCTAAGAAGCTCTCCCACTCTCTCTCTCTTTCCCTTGAATAGTGCATGTGAAGGCACCAAAAGTAGGGCATAGCAAAAAACTTAGATTGCTATGAAATTTGATGTGCAAGTAGAATAATATATATTCTACAAATAAACCCTTTAGGACTTACCTGCTATGTTTCTAGTTATTTGAGGTTGTTTTGGGCTATGTTTTAGCTCGACAAGGTTGCAAACAATAGTTTCAACGTGTAATGTAATCTCTATTTTGTTGATTATTCTCAGGTGCACATGTTGTAGATTCAAATCAATAAGTGTTGAGGTGTTTATTAAGAAGAAAATACGAGGTTTATCTACAAATAGGATTCATATTATATGTATTATTGAGAAATATATTTTAAAAGTCGCCTACTTTATTATTATGCACTTCTTGTGAAATGCAAAAGACTTGCTTACTATTTAGTACTCACTTTTGTCATTGTGGTAGAGAATGTTAAGAATTTTATTATTGAAAAGCTAGACAAGGACAACCACCAATCATGTTAGTTTTGTGTGACAAACTTTCTTATCGAAAAAGGCCTCTACAAGTTTGTTTCATGTGAAGAAAAGGAACCAAAGATAAGTGATTCCCCCACTTCTAGAAGAATTAAAAGCGTGCACTACATGTTTACCTTGGATATTGAAATTGCTACTATGAATGTTGCTATGCATGCCAAAGGCAAGGTGTAGTTGTAGACATTGAAATATGGCACAAATGTATTGGGCACAGAAATGTCCAAGGCTAAAATTGATGTGGTCCAAAGGATTGGTTATAGGTTTATTTGCATTTAGGGTTACAGAATTGCATAAGATCTGTGAAACATGACAATTCGGGAAGTAGGTAAGACAACCTTTTTCACATGACAAAGTTGTAATCAAATATATGATCACTTTAAAACTTTCAAGGCTACTATTGATATAGAAATAGCTTTGAAAGTCAAGTGTCTGAGGTCATATGGAGGGGCACAATACCTCTCATGATTTTATGGAGTTTTGGAAGTCTCATGGAATTAAAAGTCAATTTACATACAAGTATACTCCATAACAAAATGGAGTTGCCAAAAGAAAAAATAGGCATATTATAGAATTTTAATATGCATTGATGGTTGGCTAAAACAATATACCAAAGTATTTTTTATGTGAGGTTGTTCATAGTACTATCTATATTATGAGTAAAACTCCCATAGCTAGAGTTCATGGTATGACTCCTCAAGAATGCTTTACAGGAAGGAATCCCAATGTATCTCACTTAAAAGTATTTGATTGTATTACACATGTTCATGGTCTGATGAGTTGAGAAAGAAACTGAACCCAAAGTCTTAAAAACATATCTTCATTGGATCAAAAAGGGTGTCATTGTCATAACCTTGTCATGAGTGAGTTTAGACTAAGCAAGGATGTTATTCTTTATAAGATGAGAATTTGGTATGCATCTAATGGAGATGCATTATGTTATGGTGATCATAATAGTAATGTGTAGAAAAAAAAAAGCAAAAATCATGGGCCCTTAGTGATTCAAAGGCATTAGTCTTGGGAGACTAAGGAGCAGTCCCACATCTTCAACTACATCTGCTAGTATTGCAAGTAATGACAAAGGAAACAAGAATGTATCAAATGATAATGATGCATCTACTAGTCATTCATTCTTGATGAAGACTCTAATGGATCAAAGAATTTAGATGATGAGCTTGGTATTCCTTTAATCAAAACACTAGGTATACCAAGAGCACATGATAATGTAAAGGCTCCATGGGGTGATTCAATGATACATAGGTCTAGCAGGGTGAGATACCCTATTAGAATATTTGGTTTTAAGGGCTATGTTGCTCACCATTATACCTATATAGTGAAGGTGGTTGAAGATACTAAACCCACTTCTTTTAAGGAGGCTATTGATCATGCTCATTGGGATGTAGTAATGGATGAGAAGATGGCTACATTAGAGGCCAACAAGACTCAGAATATAGTACCATTGCCCAAGGGCAAGAAAGCTATTGGGTTTAAGTGGTTCTATAAAATAAAGCATAATGAAAAAGGTTCTATTAGTGGGTATAAAGCTAGGCTAATTATGAAAGACCATGCGTAAAGATTTGGCATAGGCTATGAAAAGATGTTCATTCAAATTGCTAGGATGGCAATCATTAAATGTGTTATGCAATCCATTAATGACCTCCTTCACCAACCATCATCAAGATACCACAACAATATTGATCACTCTACAAATCCAACTGCAGATTGCTTTATGCAATAGAATCAACATTCAACACCTTTTCTAAACTTGTTGCACCCATGGATTTAAGATTGGTTGACCCTATTATGCTTTTGCTCTCATCTCAATGGCATTCTACATGGGAAAAACATGAATACCTTTTTCACAAAAGTCTTACAATCCTCAATCAATTAGCATAAGATATCCCACAAAGCGGTTAGAAATGTGCTGGATGCCTCCTTCCTATGTGAAAAATGTGATCCTTAGGGGCTCTTCCATTGTTGGGAGCTTACACCAACTATGCAACTCTACTACTCATTTCTTAAATGAATGGTGCATACTTTGTCATGAAGCTACACTCCTTGGATGAAAAATCATCACCATAATCGAGTACCAAAAGATCATCAACATCTTAAAGTATGACCCTACATGTTGTAGGGCCACGTCCCTCTATACAATCATCAAGTCTCATGTGTTGACTCCACCAAAATAGCTACTTCACCACCCACTCATTAGCAAGTGATTGACCAAGGAAAAGCTCTACATTGCAAGCTATTTCAATGGACCATCACTCCTAGAAGACCTCGCACTATATCTTTGTGAGATACTTATCTGGCCTACTAACTTGGACTCTCTTGTTGAACTAGAATATAACCCTAACTTCTACAACTAGAGAAACTTGTTCCCTTCTCCTACTATACATGAATAAAACAACTAATTATATAACAATAACACTATAACAATCAAAAAATGTAAACAAAACTTGACCCACACACTTGACCAACTCTCCTAAGTTGGGACTCTTGACTCAATTTTGTAGTGAGGGAGGGAGAGCAATGCCGATGACCACATTGACAAATGACCAACAAGCAATTGACCAAAACTAACCAACTAAGGTTGCCAAAAACAAGTAAAAATTATTGTAATGAGAGTGTAAGAGAAATTAAAATAGCCAAGCATCAGGAATAAGCACATCCTTATTAAGGGTCCTCTTAACAAAGACAAGAATATATTGAGTATGTACTAAGTGGGATACATCCGATTCTGAAGTACGAGCAATCTAGAGAACCTAATAAAGCATCACCAAGAACTTCAAAAATTGATAGCAAAATGTGAACTAGGCAGCTATGTCAGCCCTATCCATTTCTCAACATATGAAGCCACTATCTACTATTGTTTCCTAGAAAAGAAAGCCTTTAATTTGAAATTTAATACAAAGAATGGAGACCATTGGGAGATCTGGGAGATCATCATCAAACGTACCCTAAAAATAATAGAAATGACCTTGGGTATAAAGAGAAAATCAAGGAAATATATAAAGGCACTAAAGTTGATAGCAATACCCTAATGATTTAAGAACCAAGTTGTAACCCAAAAGGGGATGCTCCTGCCTGGCGGCATATAGAATGAGGAGTTGAAAATCACAACACAAGTGCTCCACCACCTCTTCACATACAACAAGCTCACAACCAACCAGCTCAAGATACCCAAGTGGTTCATAGATGACATCATGATAGAGAATATTATAAATCAGGATGTGAATGCATCGTGGTTGGAATGCATAACTCAATCTCTTGTCAAGGCCCACAAAATCTATGAGTGAGATATAACATCCAAATTGAACAACATGGAGGCAAAAAACACCATCATAAATTATGGTGGTGCCTTGTCTCATCTCATAGCATTCCATCTTGTTGTCTTTGTAGAAGCCAACATAGCACCTCGCCCACTACTCAATCTAGAAGAAAAAGAAAAGGAGCCACAATATCAATCAAAGAGACAAAAGTTCCGTAAGGAAGGGGATAATGACAAAGAAGATAGGAGACCAAGTGGAGAAGATCTCAAAGTTATCTATGCTATAATTTAACAAGTGGGAAGCTAAAAAATAATCACTTTGAAGGTAAGAGAAAGAAGATTGTGTTTGAGGCTATCAAGAAATCTATTGAATCATTGATGTATCATCAAATAGGCACAATCTTGGATGAAAAAGGGGAGAGCAGCTCTAGGAAGAAAGATAAGGAAAAATTAAGGGAAGAGCTTGTTACTTCAACTCTCATTCTTGACATTCAGAAGAAAATGGAGAAAATGCAAGCCCAGATGAGGTATATGGAGCAATTGTAGGCTCAAATTTTTGACATTGCAAAGAACCAATCTTCACAAGAAACCACCAGTGACATGCAAAAAGAAAAGCAGTAATAATTTGAGTCTACCAAGAGCACTCACAACATGCAAAGTGGTACAACAAAGTGGGTGGGCTAGAGGCCTTGGAGAAGATGTGGGAGGAGCTTAAAAGAGGCAAAGCCAAGGCACTCGAAGAAAAGCAAGAGTTGTATGAGAAGCTAGAAAGAGACACTAGAGGAGCTTAAGAACTTCATCATCTAGGTAAAGAATTAGCCTTTAGAATTTTGAATGAAGTTGGAAGGAAATTGCACTTCAGAAAAGGTTGAGGAACTTGACAACAAGGAAGCAATGTTAAGAGAAGAATTCTACTACAAAACAAGAAAAACTCTCTATAGGAAGATTTCCAAAGGGAATTGCATGAAAAAGCTATTTTTCTTAGGGAAGAACTTCAAAAGGTACTATAGGAAAAGGAGAAGTCCCTACGATATGAAATCTATGAGAGCAACAAAAAAGATGTTGCACTAATAGAAGAGCTATAGAAGGAACTAGAAGAGAAGGAGGATGCCCTATGGGAGACCATAATTGTTCTTCAAGAAGCAAGGATAGACCTAAAGGAATACAAAATGGACAAATATATAGTGAGTAAGCAAACAATTGAATTGAATTGCTTGTTGACACAAAACAACCTTGAGCTTTCGCAAGAGAAGGTTAAAGTGAGCACAATGAGAAAGAACACTAGTAGAACTTGCAAGAGAGAAAATAATGGAAGTTCACATTTGGTACCTTGTAGTAGACAATAACTAATCAGTTGACCCAAGCAGTGGACTTTGTGGAAGGGGAAGCATAGAGACTATGCAAGTTGATGCTCTTAAAGCTCTCCAATAATCTAGGCAGCATTGCCTTGTATGGGAAATTCTAGTATAAGGCTCAGCTTGACACTTTCAAGGACATCCTCATTAATAGTAGGAAATCTACAGAGAAGCGGCCCTGAGAACTTACACACCCCCCAAACAGAAGACCCTAATGAGCTCAAGGCATAGCTTGGAACCATGCATAGCATCCTAGATAGCATGGAACAAATCAAGGAAGTCTATTTAATGACAACAAAGCCAACCAAGCAAGACCTCATATTACACCTATAGTAGAAAGGGTATGAGGATTGTGAGTTAGGAGCAATGGGTTTTCTAGAAGATCAATCCTCTCCTTCTAGGTCCCCTATTGCTTTGGAACCACCTACTATCATGAAAGCACCAGCAAATCTTCCTAATCTACCACCTTTTGATGACTTCACAGTAGGATGCACTATAGAGTAGATTACCAAAAAAAGAGGCCTACAATTCTATGATACAAGAACTTATGACACAACCCCAAAAGGTGTCAAATCACCCCATTCCACTTGAGCTCATGAAGAATGGAGAGGAGGGCAAATACAGAAGAGAAGCTAAAGGAGAAACTTCAAAGGCGTAGGGCACACAAAGAATCAAGCGAGGTAGTAATTTTTAAAAAAAAGATCAATGAGGTCGATAAGTTCAAGGATCCCTTATCCACACAAATAGTTCAAGTACTTATCTAAGTGACCGAAAGCATAGTAGAGAAGTGGGCTTACCAGGTGGACAATGATGCCATGAATCCTTGGGAAGCCTAGCCATGATAGCTAGAATAGAAGTACCTACTCTTGGAGTAGGAAAAAAGCAGCATGGAATGCATTTGTCTACTATAATGAGCTCAAACAAGCAAATCTACTTCTATGTCCTTATCCCCATGTGGGAGCTCTTGCTCAACTGCCAAGACCCATGGACGGCTTATTCTTCAAGCGTTCCAAGTGAGCTCTAAAGGCTACCTCTCACATAGCCGACGCGCCTTCAAACCTATGAATGTAGTGAGCTTATCTCAATGCCGAAATGAGTTGCCTCCTCCTTCGCGCACACCGGTAGATCCACGATCCTTGGTGCTAACTCAAGCACCCTCAAGCCTCCTCCATCAAGCTCTATCCACCATAGCCATGCACGTGCGAGCAAAGAGAAGAGAGGAGAAGAAGAGAAGTGGAGATTATGAAGAGCTTCACCCTCTTGATCCCACTTCACAAGGTAATTAAAAACAAGAGGACACGCAAGCCAAGACAACAAATGCCATTATTGCAAGAAGCCAGGCTACTACATCACTAAGTGTAGAAAGTGCATCGCCAAGGAGAAGAAAAAGAAGTCGAGGATGTCTGTTTCTAATACTCCTTCCACTACTACTGAGTCAGTGTCCTTTATTGCAAACAGGGACTATTGCTTTTACACATGCAGTTATGACTTCTTGGGCTGATAGAGCATTTAGCTCTATTGAGGATACAAGCACTTGGTTTTTTGACAATGGTGCTTCTAGGCACATCACATCTCACACAGATTTATTTGCTTCTGTTGGTGTAGCTCCAGTTGACAAGTCTGTACAATGTGCCAACAATGCATTATACCATGTTCGAGGTATTAGGGAGATTGTGCTCACAGCCATTGATGGCTCTATTCTCCGCTTACAGAATGCTTTGTTTGTGCCAGGTATAAAGAAAAAACTGCTCTCTATTTCTTCTTTGTCACGTTGTGGACTGCAAGTCACCTTTGATGATGACAGATGCATGTTAAGAGACAAGGAACACATGACGTTGGTCTTGACTGGTACTTTATGTCATGGGTTATATGAGTTGGATGCTCTTTCAATTGATCAGTCAGCATACTTGACATCCACTCTTACTCTTGCTATGATACAGGTAGATTTATGGCATGCTCGAATAGGGCATGTGAACTATGGTAGCTTGATGCTCTTACAGCGTACACAGATGCCAAACGGATAACCTCTTTTGGAGAGACCTCCTGATCACTTGTGCAAAGGATGTATTTTGAGGAAAATGCATGGGTTTTCGTTTCCCTGTGATGTTGCTTTTAGAGCCACAACCAAGTTATAGTTAGTGCATTCAGATGTAAGTGGGCCTATGCAGACAAAGTCATTGGAAAAATGTTACTATTTTGTGACTTTTATTGATGACTTTACTCACTTCTGCTGGATCTATTCTTTGGTGAAAAAGTCAAACGTGTATGATGCATTCTTGGCTTTTGCAGCACTTGTTGAGAACCAATTTGGCTGTAAAATAAAGACTCTCCATTTGAACCGAGAGGGGGAATATATGTCCTCTATGCTGAATTCCTTTTTGAAGTAGAAGGGCGTTGTTCATCAGTTCACTACTGCTTATACCCACACACACACACCCTCCCTCAAGAGCACACACACAAGCAAAGAGAAGGGAAGAAAGGAAGAAGAGAGGTCTCTTGCTAGCCACACACCAAAGAATGAGCTTCCATTCACTTTTTGAACTTTATATATACAAGCCCTAAAATTCCATGGGTACCCATCCTTTTTACATGACCTGCCTTTGTGGCAAGGTCCTTTCCCCTATTTCCCTTTTCTTGCCTCATGCCTTAAACCTGCACCCATCTATTCCTTTACAAATGGCACAAGAGGGAGCCTGGCACTCTTTTACAAGAGTTTTTAGGGTTTTTTTTAGGTGCCTTCTCTTTAAAATTGTGCTTTCGCCTCAACTTAGTCTTTTAAGGGCCGCCTTTGTGCCCTTGCTCTTTTTCAGTTCTTTTTCTACTTTTTGCTTCATTTTTCCGTCCTCTTGAACTGAGGTTAACATTACCCCCTTCCGAGATAGGCGCCAGTCCCATGGCACTTCGAGGTCTCTCTTGTGGAAGGGTGGATTCTGGGCCAAGTCTAGGGGACTCGTGGAAGCTTCGAGAACAATTGGGGTGGATTCTGGGCCAAGTCTGGGGGACTCGTGGAAGCTTCGAGAACGATTGGGGTGGAGAATTAAGGGGTGTAGAGTGGATGATGGGGGGCCTCCAAAGTTGGTGGTTTGCAGCATCCTGTTGTACCTGGAAAGAGAAAGTGCTTGACCTAATGGGGTGTCTACCTCGCCGTGCAGTGCTTGGTGCTCGTGCTAGTGGAATAGGGAGTTGGGTCTAACCCTAAGCAATCGTGGGTGATGTCCCACACTTGAAAACCATGTTCATGTAAGGGGAGGTGCGGTGTGTGTAGCTTAGGGCGACATGTCTAACCCTAGGCTAGTGTCATCTCCTTAGATGTGTCCTGCCCTTGGGGTGCCCTAAGCGTGGAGTGGGGAGGCAAAAAGGGCTAGGAGGTTAGGAACGGGGCCGGCCAACCGAGGTCACCAGACGTGCCTAACTTAAAGACCCCTAGGTGGGCCTGGAGGGGGGGGTGGAGAGGAATGGATGGTTGCAGTGGGTGAACTAGCTGTCACTCATATCTTCAAGAACAGCGAGGGAGGCTGGCGCACAGCATCTGGCATGTCATTGCACAACTATCAATTACGTTAGGATAAAAAAAGAGTGGAGGGAGGCTGTGTTCGGCCGAGGTGGGGTCCTACCTAAGTAGGATTTTTAAGAGCCTAAGATAGCTGCAAGTGGTAATGAAGGTAGGATCCAGGCAGGAAGAGAAATCAACAATAAAGCGTGTCATGGTGGCATCTAAGCTGTCAGAGGTGAAGGTGAGGGCCTGGGCTAAGGTGGTAGTATAGGGGTTATATATGATAGGGAAGTCGTAATGGCCATGGGTGTTTGCATCGAAGTCCACTCCTATTCTACGAGAGTACGCCATGTAGGTAGGGTTGTTCCTCTCTGACGGGAGAGTGTTACAGAAGGACATCCATGCGAACACATTGTCATGGCAGATGTGCCTCCGCCACAGTGGTTGACACTCGTATTCAGGCACGGACCGAGGCACTTCAAAAACTTTATTTTACTAGTATTGCACATCCTCAGTGCCCTAGAGGGTGGGATTCTTCTCTCTTTCCTTCAGCCACACTGTTGGCCAGCTTTCGACATTCATCACCTCGTCCATTATTTTAGGGGAAGGACTCTGCACAGGGCATTGGGGATGACGAAGCTGAAGTTGAAGGGCTACTTCTCTTTTTCTTGTCTCTCCCAGATTATGAGCTCCGCATGAAAACTGGCCGGCATGTCATTTGGGCATGGTGGGAGGGGTACAGACGGATGTGCCATAGGGTTAGCCCTCAATCTTTGTCTAGCTTCTTCCACCAACTTCCTCCTCTTCTCCCTCAGGGTGGTTTTCCTTTCCGCAGATGCGTCTGCTTGGCTGCCCGTGCCCTTCAAAATGGGGTGAAGGGGGTTGTGGGACCACTTCTTCTTCGAATCTGCCTAGGTCAATTTGCAGTTCAGCCTCACTCCCTGGGCTCTCTTGCTATTGTACCGCTTCTAGAACCCCAAAGCATCAATCTCTTGAGGGGTTAGGCCAGCCGATAGCAGGTACCTATGTTGTTCCTCTAGGCTTAGCCCAACTGCAATGGGTTGGGAGGGCATGTGTAGCCCTGCTCGCAGAGCTCTGCGCGCTATGCTCACCTTCTTCTTTACCACCTCCAAGGACTCCCCTTCCTCTGCATGAGTGGCATCCATTAGGGTATTCTGGAAGATTTGTTGTTGAGTATTGAAGGCAACTTGGGCTGCCTCTGCTCTGCCTTCTGCTAGAACTCTCTCTTTTGCCACAAGAGCCAGGTGACGCGCCAAGGTCTTCACTCTTTCTTCATTTTGGCCTGCCCACTCTTCAGCTCTCTTTTTCATTTCCTCCATGCCTTCTCCCTAACTTTGCACCAAGGCCATGAGCCTCCGCTCTTGGTCTCCCAATTCCCTGGTCATTCTTTTCTGCTCCTCTCTTTCGAGGCTCAGTCTTTCGGTCATAGTTTCCATTTCTCGATGGTGTTTCTCCTCTTCTCGCTTCCTTCCTTCTTCCCCTACGGTAAACTCTTTCATGCCCCATTCGATCTAACCTATTTTTGCTGCCAAATCCTTGTGTTGCATGATTAGAAGCTTATACTCTCCCTTCATTTTCTCGAGCTCTTGATTTTCATCTATGAGCTTTCATCGCTAGCTTTGCTCCTTTTCTTCTTTGGTTTTTAGTTCCCATTTCAGGTTGAGGATTTCATTTTGTTGCATAGCCATCTACCTTGTCTTTTTGAGCTAGAAGGCTGCTACCACCTCCTTTTTCGCTTCCAACTCGGCCACTGTTATCCTCCTTTCCTGCCTTGCCCTCTCTAACTGAGAGAGCAATTCATCAACGTACTCATCATGGTTTGCGGGTGGCGTCATAATGGTGGTGATTGGGGTGGTCGAGGCTTCCATTTTTTGGTGTTTCGGATCTTTCCTAGACTCAGCATCTGTAGTTGGCCTTTTCTGCCTGCTGCTAGTGGTTGTGGTCTCCCCTCTCTTTCCTTGTGCTAGCTCCTTATTGATAAAGTATTGCATCCATGCCACAAACCTGTTCACATCGGTGCTGGCCAAGATGCTTGGGGTGACAGCGGTTGCTTCACTTGCGGCACCAAGAGGGGCGGGATGGAATGGATGGGAGCCTTACACTTGCCTTCGATGACCATGGGCGGCATGGCTTTGGGTACTTAAGTGCTTGAGCTAGGTCTATCTTCCCTAGGCGAACTTAAAGCCCCTAGGCCATCGAGTCGGCTCTGTTGTTCTATGGACCGGCGAGTTGCTTTTGTCATGTCTTCCTCCTCCTATCTCCTCAACTCTACCTCCTCTTCCATAGCTCTTCTTTCTCTCTCTTCTTCTGTTTTTCTTAATTCCTCTGCTAACTTTCCAGCTTCTTCCTTCTCCTTCTTTTTCTTCTTTGTCGCCTCTCTTAGGGACTCCTTTTTGGCTCTCTCAAGATCTTCTTTTTCCTTTTTCCTACCCACTTTTTGTTTCTTCTTCTGAGTTGCCTTCCTAGTGGACTCCTTTGATTCTCTTCTTCTGGGTTGAGCCTCTCGCTCCTCCTTCTCTGTGTCTCGGTTTCTGTCTTGTTGCTCGATTGCTCATCCTCTTGATGGGTCAGTGACCCATTTGGGGTCTAATCCGCTCCTTTGTTTCCTTGTTGGGCTTCTTCTACAGCCTCCTGGATGATGGCCATCAGCACACTTCCATACTCGATGAAGGAAGCTTTCGAGGAAGGTTTCTTCCTCTCCGTATTCTTAGAGGCTGGGGATTCTCCGCCTGCCTATCTATTGCCCAGGGCTAGTGCTTTGGCTGCTTGGTCTATTGTCTTGTGCACGTAGCCAATCCAATCCACCTCATCCAGGATGTGGGTTGTCACATTCTCCAGCACAAGTACACTGATCCGGTGCATGAGGGAATTATAGCGTTGGTTGGAGAAAAGGGAGTGCACCAACTTTTCGTGCATGCGGATCTCAGCATCGGGGATATCATGTATGCTGATACCATCATTTGTCAAAACCTCTTCCCTCTTCATCTTCAGCAGAGCATACACATCCCTCTTACGTTTTTTTCTCCACCTTAGGTCCCAGCCCCTGTGCCTTCTCCAACAAGGCATGGTTTAATGGTACCTGCACCTGTTAGGCATTGTCCCCTCTTCCCATAGTCACTGTCTCACATTCTTGGTCGGGGTTCTATATTCTCAAAAATTCTACACACCTCCTGTGGTCAAGTTCCTGCACAAACTTCTCTAGGTGCTTGTGGAGGTTACACTGATCCACTATTATCCTTGCGGCCTGCTCCTTGGCCACCACTTTCTCAAGGTTGTGAATGCTGCGGAATGTCAGCTGACTATAAGCTTGATTTTCCAGGCTGTTGCCATACTGCGCTCTCTCCTCCTATGTGAAAGGGAGTCGGTGAGTGCGATCTTGCTGTGACATCTTTCATTCTTGTCATGAACCATCATTCCCATTAGTGCTTGCGAAAGAGTTACTTGTTGAAAAGAAAGGATTTGTGTTTGTTGAATGAAAACATTTAAGCTCCAACATAAACTTTCCTTTCAAACTTTTCCACACTTTAATTCAACTTTTTCGTGACATTTTTCCTCACCTACAAACTAATATGTTTATTTTCTTCCTGTGTTTAAATGTTGACTGAGGTTTTCACTGCGGTGTGGCTTTTCCTCATGTGTTTATGCATCTGCTTGATTTTGATTGGTTCCCTTCCTTACCTTACCTTAACCCCCTTATTTTACCTTACCCCCCTCCCCTTCCGGATCTAGGGAGAATCCTTCCTAGGATTAAAAGCTAGTAGGCCCAGGGCTGTCAGCTTACGGTCAATTGTTTACCTTTGCATGAGCAAGCATAGAAGTCTGGATTGTACTCGTGCTGAGCATCGCGGTCCAGATCGAAGGGTCGGGTACCTACATGTGTAATGTAAGTAAGGACATCTATCAGGACATCACCGAAATCAATGCAACTAGCAACATGTAACTCTTCCTCTATCAAGAGGCGGTCAAGGTAAGGGTGTCCTTTGATGTGCTCTTCTAGGGGTCGGTCACGAATAGTGGTTAACACCCTATACGAGGTTGGAGCAACATAAGTTGGGTCATATTCCGATGTCTTAATGGCTCGGCGCTGCTCAACGTTGGTCATTATTTGGCATCCCTTGAGTTCCCATTGCAATCGAATGGCGTACCAGCTTCGTAAGAATGGGGATTCGATCTCAACAAGCCTTTTTAACTCCTCTAATTCTCAATTAGTGATAGTAGAAGAGGCTCACTTATTGTATGACGTGATGAACCATTGTTTGATGGCTTGCTTTGTAGATATCTCAGTGTGCGGAGCAACTCTACAGCTGAGTGGGGTGCTTTGACGAATGCAAATTCCAATATGTCCCATGAACAACATTGTACAAATATTATCGCAAAGGGCTCTTGCAAGAGGTCCAAGTCCAAGCGGTCATAACTCAGAGCCCGCGACATGAATGTGGCATCTAAGCATCTCAAGAAATCAATGATGTCATCCCCCGTGTCTTTGGCTAGATCCGCGGCCAATGACAAGAATGATTTCCGCTCATAGGAGGGTCTAAGGCCTGCGGGTGGTTGAGGTCTGAACGAACTAGAGAGTTGGGTAGCAAATAGTTGTAGGTTTGGTTGTTCCTGGGATTGCACTTGGGTGGCTTGCCCGACAGGCTCAGACGACCAGACTGCGATTGGGACGTCCCTACTTGGAGGTGTGGCCTCCTATGTCTTGATTAAGTCGCGTGAGACTGGTTTGGGAACGACAAGCTATAGTTTGGGCCAGTAGATTTGGTCGTTCTGCATGTGCATAATCAGTTGCGAGTCAATGTGCTTGGTGACTCAAGTCCTTTGAGGCGTTAGGCCTTGACCCGTTGCACGGTGGGGTACGGTTACTTGTGGGGGTGACACTTGATTGGTGCTCTTAGTTGCTTTAGACTTAGGGATTCATATCTGGGCATTACCCTCATAATAACCTTGCAATAGGGTCTTAGGAACCCAGCATGGTGTCGGAGGGGTTTTTGTCGAAAGGTCGAATCCACCAAGGATTAGAAGTAGAAGGAAGTAGAGATAGGAGATGGAAGAGAAGATAGAGAATACCCAAGTGGTAAACACGACAAAAACAAATCACAATGAATTGAATCAATATGTATTGAAAGAACCTGGAATCTTCGCACTGCTCTCAGAAGCAATCTCCAGGCATTAGATTGAAAGGTGAGAAGGATCGAAGCTTGCACTTGAGAGCTATGGCAGGAGAGCAAGAGCAAGAAAGAGAGAGACAAGAAATGGGCACTCCAACAATCACAATGTGTGACCGGGCCTTCCTTTATTCAAACTGTCACTAAAAGAATAAAGAATAAAGTGACGGTGACGGGCGCCCGCCACCTGCAGTGTGCAATGGCGGTGACTGTCAGTGTAGTAATACACGGGCGGCTAAGCGGAGATGCCTTTACCCCCAACAACCTCCTACTTAAAGGTGAATCTGCCCTAGTGAGGAGTGAAAAAGAAAAAGGAAAAAAAGCAAAAGGCTCTCCTGCATCTGTAACCAAGACATAATGCATCGAGGGTTGAAATCTATCAGGTGGACATCTTTCTCTAGTAGACCGTCTCACGGCAGGCTCTGCTGCTTGCCCAGCTACCTGTCTAACACCCTGACCATGAGCATCTGCTGCAACTGTAGGTTGTCCAACTGGCTATGCAGGAGCCCTCGGCTCCTCCTGAAATATGACCCTGCACATCTTAATAACTCTCTTAGGCTGCCTATGCATCTTGTCTTGATGGAAGACTACATCATGACTGCGGATGACTTTTCATGCCTGCGGATGCTAGAGACGGTAACCCATCTCGCCTGCATCCCCATAACCAATAAAAATGCATTTGACACTCTTAGGATCCAGCTTACTTCTCTTGTCCCTGGGCACATGGCAAAATGCCTCACATCCAAAGACACGGAGATGTGCATAAGAGGGAGGTTTTTCAGTCCATACCTCCTCTGCAACCTGGAAATCCAAACCACTAGAAGGTGATCTGTTTATGACATGCACAGCTATACTAGCTACCTCAGCCCAAAAGCTTTGTGGTAGGCCTGCATAGCTAAGCATACTGCGTACACGCTCCTGGATGGTTCTATTCATCCACTCAGCCAAACCATTCTGAGGGGGTGTAGGGGGCAGTCAACTGACGCTTAATACCCCTCTCATCACATAAGTGCTCAAAAGCACGTGAGACATACTCACCCCCATTATATGTCCTTATGCATTTTAGCCTATACCCAGACTGATTCTCAACCAATGCAAGCCATCTCTGAAACACAGCCAAGACATCGGATTTTAGCTTAATGGGATAAGCCCAAACTTTCCGTAAAAAATCATCTATGAAAGTAACAAAATACTTTGCACCACCCATAGACTGACAAGGCATGGGCCCACACACATCTGAATGTACCAATGCCAAGGGCTCACTCATGCGTGGCCTACCAAACTTCTTATGCGTAGACCTAGTCTGCCTGCCATAAAGACAATGCTCACATGAATCAAAACATGCATAATCAAGGGGCGGTAAGTACTGCAAACCAAAAAGCATTTTCATTCCCTTCAAAGACATATGCCCCAAATGAGCATGCCAAAGAGATACATGTGGGATAGAACCCACAGACAAAACATGATCAAGAGAAAAAGCGGATACAATCAAGGGATAGAGGCTGGCAGCCTTGGCACTCTCACAATCACAAGTCTGCCACGAGTGATCTTCCATGCAGAGTCTCCAAAAGATACATGATAACCTGTGTCATCAAGCTGTCCAGCTGACATGAGACTGCATGTCAAAGCAAGTACATGATGTACATCCTGCATAACAAAACTGATGCCAGAAGGAAACTGCAGCCTAACATCACCAATGCCCACAATATCAAGAGAACTGTCATCACCCAAGTGCACAGAACCCGAAACAGTACGATATGAATGAAACCACTCTCAGCAAGGTATCACATGAAAGGACGCACCTGAGTCCAAGAGCCAACACTGTGCATACAGAGTGTATCTCTGTCATTTGCGAAGCACTAGAAGAAGCTGCAGGATATAATCATCATCATCAATATCCTCAGGCTGCGTAACATTGATCTCTTCAATTTTAACACTGAACTTTGCAGGCACTATGCTGCGATCTGAAGACTTATCCTGCACTTTGTCTTTCCCCTTATCTTTGCGCCTTTCATTGCGCAGTTCATAGCATTGTGGCCTAATATGGCCCTTTTTCCCACAATGGTGACAAGTAACATCTGCATTCCTGCCATGAGATTTGCTAAGTGACTTCCCACGAGACTTGGACTGAGATTTCTGAGAATCCTGTCCACGGCCACTGTCACTGCTATGCTTCCCATATCCATCATTCATGCCTCTAACTGTCATAGCATGCCACGCACACGAGAGACATCCAAATTCTTACGGTTAACCTCTTCCTGGAGAAGAGCACTCTCAACATCAGATAATTTCAAGGTAGCAGCAGAGGCACATAATGCAGTGGGAAATACATCCCATGACTCGTTAAGAGTACCAAGCAAGAAAAGAGGAGTGACATCCTCTGCAAAAGTGATGTCCTACGAAGTCAAGTTTTTGGGTATAGCATTGTTGAGTGTTGAAATGACCTATTTTTTGGCTGATTTTTGTTGTTTTTGAGAACTGAATGGTTGATTTTATGAGATGATTGATTGGTTTGGAAGTGTTTTGAGAGTGTTTTGGATAGGTTGGAATGGTTTTATTAAGCTCATGATGTTTATTAGTAGAGATGTGAAGTTCTGATGATGTTCTGATATGTTCTGATTGGTCCTAATTGGTTCTGTTGAGCTTCTGTTTTGTTCTATTTTCTCTCTGTAAGGAGGGATGGAGTATTGATTGATAGGGTTTGAGATTGTTTGAAAGCTTATTGAATAGTTTTTGATGGTTTGGAATGGTTTTGGTATGAGTTATGTGGTTCTGATGCTTTCTGTTGACCTTCTGTAACTCTCTGATAAGCTTCTGTAGACCTTCTGTATGCTTCTGTATGTGTTCTGATGGATGAGAGTGTAGCTTGGGAAAGTTTTCTAACCTTGGAAAGAGGTGAATACAAGTGCAAAAGAGTTAAAAGAAGTGAAAGAAGTAGCTGCTGAAGACTCAAGTAAAGACTGGAGTGAAGTGACAGTGGTGAGCTATGAAAGGACACTATAGTGTGGCTCTGGTGCCTCTTCATATCAGACACACCTTTTGGGAGGGGTATCCACGACCTAAGAAGGATTATTGTGGGTGATTATGAGAGATTGTAGTGAGGATATGATGTACTATTGATGGAGAGAGAGAGAGAGAGTCAGAGATAGCCAATTCTACTAAAACAGAGTGATTGTATGTGAGAGATTGAGAGAGAAGACTATGAAGATATTGAAGATGAATACTATGTGATGTATTTCCATTCAAAGATGGTGTATTCCTTTGCTTTCTTTGTTCTATTGATGGAATTTGTGAAGATATTGAAGAATATGGTTGATTCTATCAAATCCGTGGGAGATCTACATGATGCTGCATGAAGATTTGTTGTGCCTGGTGTTCTTTTCTTCATTGTGATCATATAAAACCTAATAAAAAAGGTTGTTGATGTTACAAGATAGATTTTCTTACAAGAGAATTCCCTTTTCCTTGGTGTTCCTCTTGGGGCTCCAAGCATGGAACTGGCTCAAGTGAGTAGACATGGTCACATTCTCCTTCATGCGGCGCAGATCCATAAGCTGCTTCAGCCAATACATCTGACTCGTTGGACTTTTCTTGTCATAGAGATTCTTGATTTTATCCCACAACTACCATGCACTCTGTTCTTCCTCAAATACATTGTAATGAACCTATTCTATGAGAGATAATACAATAGTGGACTTGCATAACTCATCAAGCTCAAACCATTCCTCATCTAGCATAGTTGCAGGCGGCTACCCGCGCTGAACCTCAATGGTTTGATATGCGATTTCTGCACCAATACCTGTCAAATCTGGCTCTTCCAATAAGAGTAATTCGTACCATCAAGCTTAGTGATGTTGAAAATAGCATGATTAGTGGATGAACTCGCCATAATGTAGGCTAGAAGACTGTAGACGGTTCAAAATTGCTTGTTGTTTACTGCAGAAAATGACAAAAAAATCACCAAAATCGAGAGAAAATGGTGAGAAAAGTGTAACCAAAGTTGATGCCCACCAAGTACTAGTGAAAGTACATCATTTCAGAATATTTCAGCATGAAAAATCCATGTCAGTCTGGAGTTATATGCTTGGTGTAATAAATGACAGCATGGTACTGTGAGAGTCAATTGCTAACCAAATCAATGCACCAAGTCAATAAATGATAGCCAAGACATGACCAACCATAAATGGGCATAAATCAGCACCAAACAGTCATCAAGACCCTGAGCAAATACCCAAACATGTCACCAAAGCTTCCGTCAGTGAGTAGGTATACCCCCTGGTTAGTAGGGCAAAGTATATATAACACTGGCAAGACCTGACACCAGTAGGTGTGTGCTCACAAGAGTGCAAAGCCCAAGCTTAGGTCAAAAGCAACTCCAAGATATCAGTGCATGAACCATGCAACATTTAAGTGTAAGAGATCCCAAAGTCTCAAGTATCTGCAAAAATGCTCAAAATAGCATAAACTTCCTGCTTAATGTCGATCAAGCATATAATATACTCCCACTGGCACAAGAGGCGGATAAACGAGCTCAACAGCTCAATCAAACCAAGTCAAAGTGCCAAAGATAGGTAACCAAGACAATGTCTCAATAGCATCCCAAGAGCATGACGACTACAAGGCAGCTGTAGGTAGCATCCATGAGCAAGACATACATCCCAATAAATATCTCTAACAACCAAAATGACATCCAATACAAAATTCTAGAATAGCAAATGAGAATCCAAGCCAAGTCTTCAGAGAGCATTGAAGCTCAACAAGTACATGGTACACTGTGCCAAGACAAAATACATCAAGCCGTAGGCGTCGAGTAAGCATGTACCCAAATAGCATATAACTGTCAAAGCACTGACCACTGTCAAGCATAGACCAATGTCAATAAGTGCGGGCTGAAATAAGCTCAAGCTTCCAAAAGCATTTGGATCCAATGACAAGCTTGAAGTCGTCTGTAGATGATCAATACATCATAACATAACCCAAGACATACACCTGAAACCAATAGGCATATGTCAAAGAATGAAAGATAGGTTCATCCCAAGAGTACTTAGCATGCATTTATTGTTATAAACTGAGTATTTCCAGCCCTACAATCAGGTCAAAATCATAGCATTACATGTAGCTTCAATCCCCCAATCAATCGGGATGCAATAGGCATCAAACCGGTTATGTAGTCATGCCCAAACAAGTATAGGCATAAACTGTGAATGTAGCACTGGCATCAAATGTCTGTGGACTATTTATAATAGTCCTGAAACACTGTTTTCAGCCACCAACCAATGCCTAATCTCAAAGGATCAATGCCAAGTACAATACATGTGCAAAAATGCCCGAAATGGAGCCCGAATAAGTGATCAATGCCAAGTTGGAGCTGGAGATAAAGTGGCTGACTGTGTGGCTGCCCAAAAAATAGGTGCAAATTGCATGATGTTATTGCTACTCCTGCTGGTCCACATGACAACTCTGGAGTGGTTGGAGGGCTCAAACATGAGCCAAAGGGGCCTAGGAACAAGCCTCTAGCAGCCCATAACCGGGGGCAAAGAGATATGAAGGTTGGAAGCTTCAATGGTGGCTGCCCTGTTTACCTAGACCTGTGGACTGAAGTAAAACTCTAAAAAAATGAATCAATACCTCAATGTCAATGCCCTAATGGTGCCTCAATAGGCCGGGAAGAAGCTCGAGAAGCCGGGGAGTGATGGGAGCTCAAGAGAATGAGCTATGGCTGTTAGGAAGGAGACCCAATGCAAGTGGGGAGTCAATGGGAAGCTGAGAATGCCATGAGCCAAGCTTAAGAGTCGAGAATCCGTGCTCTGATACCAGTTGAAAGGTGAGAAGGATCAAAGCTTGCACTTGAGAGCTATGGTGGGAGAGCAAGAGCAAGAAAGAGAGAGACAAGAAATGGGAACTCCAATAGTCACAATGTGTGACCGTGCCTTCCTTTATTCAAACTGTCACTAAAAGAATAAAGAATAAAGTGATGGTGTGACGAGCGCCCGCCACCTGCAGTGTGCAGTGGTGGTGACTGTCAGTGTAGTAATATATAGACGGCTAGGCGGAGGCGCCTTTACCCCCAACATAGATCTCTAGAGCTTCTTCGGAGAACAAAACGTGCATAAAAATTACAGCTCCTTCTCTGCTGCTCGGAACCCATATCTGATGGCTCCGTTGGCTCCGAAAGGGGGGTAAAACTGGAGGACACCTTAACACAGATCTCCCAAATCACTCCTTCTTCTTTCCGTTCAATCTACAGTTTTCAGCCTGTTTTCAGTGATCGCAACACGCGCGATTTCGTCAATCTGTCCTTTTTATGAAAAATCTCCTAACTGGCTGAAAAAGCAACTAGCTTTTTGTATGCCATCCTAATCTAAAAGCTTTTTCTAACTTTTTTAAATTTTTACAATAAATAATATCAAAAATAGACTAAAATTATCCAAAAATCTAGTATTTTCATATAATCCATGCAACTCACACTAGTACTAATGGTTCAGATCACATTGACTCTCTAGATCAATAAAGAAGTTAGATGATGATGCATTCCATACTTTTTCACACTGTGTCCTCATAACATCATGACATCCACCCCCTCTAAACTTGCACATCCTTCGCTATGTGCCAAAATCCTAGTTGTCACCGGATTCTGAGTCCTCCTCATCCTCTGCAACCATATCCTTTGCTTCTTCATCTTCCATATCTTTTTGGCTAGCCCCTGTATCATGACCACTATTTTCTTCCAATTGTGGCAACTCATAGGTAGTAGATTCTCGCCTTTTGAATAATTTGATTTTTTTTCCTGCTATTGGAAGTTTTATGGCTATCCCATCCAGCTCATTTAATGCATAAGTAGCATTATACACATGTCTTACCACATAGGGTCCAAACCATCTTTTGGAAACTTTATGCATGCCACTATACTGGTTATCTAAACTGCTATCATAAACCAATACCCAATCACCATCTTGTATGGTTCTTGGTCTCAATCAATGTCTTTTGTCAAAACATTTCTTGTTCTGTATCCTTGCTGTCCTTAACTTTGCAGTTGCTGCCTCTATGTCTTCTGACTTTCTTTCCAACTGTCTAATGCGTAAGGCCAACAACTCCTCTCAATTCAACTCCTCCTCCCAAGGTAACACACTCCATGTGACTGTCATCTCTTCTATTGGCATGATAGGTTTTTGACCATACATCAACTCTGCAAGCATGTATCCTGTAACAGCACTATGAGTTGTTCTGTCGGCCCACAAAGCATAAGGGAGCAATCGTGGCCACTCTTTTACCTTCTCTCCACATGCTTTTGCCAATGCCTTCACAATAGGTGGATGACCTCTTTCACTTTTTCCAAAGCAAGTTTTATCTCCAACCGTGCAAAGAAATCATGAGCTTCATCTGCATCCAACTCACTCCTATCTACTGTAATTTTTCCCACACATCCATACCGACAAAAGATCTCTTCTAAGAGAAAAGTACACACAGCATTTGCTGTCTTAGTACGTAAAGCTCTCCCTTCCACTTGATTAGTCAAGTCTTCACGAGCAAGCACAAGATACCTCATTTGCCAAAGACCTATAGACATTGTGACCAAATCCACCACCCACTTAAAATGAAGAGACAATGGATATGTGGGTTGCAATCCATCCCGATGTCTCACAGTTGAATACAATTGACATGTCGTACATGTTTCCACAAAGTGAGCAACATCCTTATACATACCCTGCCACCAATATCTTTCTTTGATCTTTGTGAAAGTACCCCAAACACCTCTATGAGCCCATAAGCTTTCATGAAATTCTTGCATAACAGTTACTTGTGAAGCTCTATCACCCAAAACTCGCAATGGCATACTCTGTTTCTTTTTAGCATGTTTCCATAAGTATCCATCTTTTAAGAAAAATCCATAGGCTTTCCTCTTGATCTTCTTAAACCCCTCATCTGACCATTCATCTTTTTTTGTTAATGTACTGAGATATTGACCAATTCTCAGCCACTCTCCTACATATTTGTCTTCCAGAAGCACTTCTGCACAAGATACAAAATACCTAAAGTGTCTTCTCTTTGTTGTCCAAGCTTCTGTTAATGCTGCAACAACACTTTGCATTTCTAAATTCACTCTTGCAACATCATTTTCAGCCATAAGAAAGTCATCTTCTTCCTCCTCATCCATCATCCCATCTTCATTCTCATAGCGTGCTCGAGATAACATGTCTGCCACCACTGGGTTATCTCTTCCTGCAATATGCTGAAATTTAGGGTTCAAAGATTTGATGTATGTAATCCACCGAAGCATAGCAATGTCCAAGGTAGCACAACTAGTAATCATACCCAATACTGACAAACAATCAGTCTCAATGATTACATGAGCACCCGTAAAATACTCCTTATCACATTTAAGGGCTGTCACAATTCCCCATAATTCTCTTTTTACTTGTGGATATCTTCTATGACGTTCAGTCAATACTTTTGCACCAAAGCGTATTGCATATCTTTTCCCTTCCTCATCATCTTGCCCAATTGCCCATCCAATCCCGATTGGGCTTGTATCAACAGTAATAATGATAGGCTTTCCATGTGAATAGTCAGCATTTCTCAACGTAGGAGCAGATTTTAAGAGTTCCTTCAATTTCTTCATTGCTTTCTAATGCTTCCTTTCCCAATGAAATTTCTGACCTTTCCTTAGAAGCTGATAAATAACATCGGCTACATGTGCAAAGTGAGGAATCCATATCAAATAAAACACACAACCCAAGAATCTACGTACCTCTGATACATTTGTGCATACATCTCGCATTCTATCAATCCCATCTATTTTTGCTGGTCATGGCCTTCGCCCATAAGGCCCACACATATGCCCAACAATCAAAACCTCTTCAACTCCAAAGACAAACTTTTGTCCAGAAAGAGTTAAATGCACCTCTTCTAGACGTGTCAAAATCCTCTCACAATCCACAATATGGTCTGCAACAAACTGTCTGCATCCATGAGCATCCATCTCTTCATTCTTTTCATCCACTGCACACCCTTTCATTGGAACATCATCTAAGAAGGGCATAGTCAATTGTGGTATAAAATCCCTAAGTACCCTATTCATAGCATTTCTCATGTGTGCCACTGAGTTTGTTGCACCCTGTGGGAGATTACACATCCGTAGTACTAACCCCAAAGGAGTCTTCATGGTTGTGATATCCCTGCTTTCAATTGCAAGCTGAAACTGATCATAACCCGAGTAAAGATCACCCAAAGAATAGATCACTCTGCCTGCAAAAGCCTCTACAAATTCATCAACCACAGGACCTGCACCCACATTTCTTGTGGTCACTTTATTGACTGGTTGCATGTCTTAAATAAATCTCAAAGCCCCATTCTTCTTGGGCACAGTAAACCAATGATTTCAGTGCGGGGCTGAAGAAGGCTCCAAGATCTTCATGCGAATCTTTTCATTTAGCAAATCCATCGGCTTTGGCAAGTAAGCTTTAGGCACTGGAATAGGCCTCAAGTTCCATGGTACATGTGGCACAGTAAATATGACCATAGGAGAGACAACATTTGGATCCACACAACCTATTTCACTTGGCTGAAATGCAAATGCCTTCCCATGTCTAGCCAACATCTGCATAAAACAGCCTCTCTCAGTAGGCAAAAGAAACCCTTCTGCACCAACTTTCAATTCCTGTAATGTTTCACATGTAAACTGATGACCTATATCTTTAGGATCCCGTAAGCTTGGCTACCTTGACACTTTTTCATACATACCCTCACTCTCTGGTGGAAGTGGCAAAGCAATTTGTTTCACCTTTTTGTCAATTGTCTTGTACTTTGTCTCCACAAGTGCTTCAGCCCATTGTAATCCTTCCTGCTGAGCAAACAATGCTATAACATCATACATATCCAAAGAACATACTGACAACACTCTGTTTTCAGCCTCATTTTTGCATGTACAGTTGCTGAAATTTCAGCCATAGTGTCAGTAATATTCAGCCCATAAAAGATGCCTGAAATGCCATCATTTTTAGCTAACAATCCCAATGCTCTCAGTTCCTTAGTATCCCATTTCATAGATATGCGTTCAGCCCTACACATAGCTTCCATAGGCTTAAACCAAAATGAACTGTTTGCTGTAAACTGAGAATTACTAATAGTAAATGCATGCTTCATTTCATCAAGGGGTGAGTACACCCTCTGAACAGCACTACTGTAGCCCCGCATTACAGTAGTGCTTAATGAAAATCCAGGTCTTTGAATTCCCTTGCCATTAGAACCAAAGGAGACTCTCGAAGCGTATCCTGATTTCTAGGATGGTTAACACAAACAGTAAGAAATTGGACTGATTTTCTCCTATCCTTGCTTCTGACTCTTGCATAAGCAGAACCATCATCAAGCACCTTTGTTTCTATACGCACACCTGTAATATAGGGCTGCCCCAAAATCACTGCATATGAGGAATTATCTTACACAAAGAAGTGTTGCTCTTCCTGTACATCACCAATCGTCACTTTTACATTAGGACATGCAGCATAGAGCTCTCTGAAGAATTATTTGCAGCCCTCATACGCCAACCACGATCAGTGTCCACAGGCCATGCACCATTTTCATACAATCCCCACTCAATGACATTTATCTCAAACCCATGGTCAAGTAAAGCAACACAAGGAGTTTCATGTTCCACTATTTTCACTACCGTTTCAGTGGTAACTCTAGCCCAATGATTTCTTGTGTAGTGACTTTGAGGAATAAATCCTAGAGTCTCTTCTCCATATTGTTGCATTTGCCTTACTCCACCATGCATATTGCTACAAGACAATGCATTTTCAGCCACTTTCTTCTCTTTTCCACATGATGTCCACTGATTAGTAGCATCATGCATAGATAATCCAGTACTTACTTCATGCTCATATTCAGCCTGGATACCCAACAAACCAGTTTCCTCTTCAAATTGCAGCAATGCACTAGTGGTATCACCAAGAAACTGACGCTTCCTCTTAATTATGTCAATGATCTCATCATGAAATTCTCGCTTGGCAATGCCAAGCACCTCTCCCAAGGTAAATTCCACCCAACTGTTTAAGATCCATTCTTCAAGAACCTTCTTAATATATGTGGTTGTCTCAATGTCAGATTGCAACTTATATCCTAGCTGCTTGCCCTTCTTTTTGCCCTCTTGTTTGTTATCATGTTTTTGCTTTTAACTGGCCTCTTCCATAACATGCTCGTGAGGTGGCTGGTTTTCAACTTTAGGTTGACCCATACTTCTTCTTGTCATTCTTTTAGATGTCCCTACAATATCTTCATCTCTTTTTTGTTTTTCTTCCACAAGTACATCCATGTTTTGTACCTTTGCTAAATATGCATACACTGAATATGCATCTACCGATGATTCCCAACTAGTTATGCCATGTATGTCTTGCCCTACATGAGACATTTCGCTATCAGTGACCTTTCTCTTTTCAGCTATATGTAAAGCATGTGTCCATATTTCAGCCTTTGGACCAATCATCACTTGGCCATGCATTCTATCCAACTGTAAACCAAAAGTAGAAGCATGTACCATCGCATAAGCATTTCAGACAGCCAAGTCTTCCAACAACTTTTGCATACCTCCCTTTCCAAAATTCAAAGCAAGAGGCAATCTCGTTTCTTATGCATGGATCTTGCCATCTTTCCACCAAAAGATAAGCTATTGTGCCAAGGCCTCCTGATAGGCAGCACAATCCTTTCTCTCGTGCTGCAAACTGTCACACCACATACATCTTTTTCCAAGTTTAGGGGTTGTTGCCCGTCCCCTTTCCTCTTGTCCTTTTTCATCCAATTTTGCAACCTTCAATTGAAGATCCCGCATCCCTTTGACCGATTCATCCAAGACATCTTCCCTAAACAGAGGGAATAATAGCAGGTACAGCCATAGGGTTAGCCACAGAAGCAGGTGGCTTACTGGATACTTCAATTGTTTTGCCCGTAACAGTGGGCATGATCGTGGGTTAAGACATTGAAGTCTGCTCCATCATCAACTAAAGTGTTGACAGTGCATGCTTTCTTGGCAATGATTGTGATTGGGATCATGGTTTCTACATATAATGACCCTCACTGGAGTAACTCAAGTCAATGGTTGGGTAGATTATACTATGAGCCATCTTCCTGAACATAGTAACATCTTTCACATATTGACTATCATCCACCATATTAATGTTTTGATCCAAAGATGTATCCATTGGCTTACATCCTGCCATTCCATACTTCACTAGTATCTCACAATGAGTATTGTCACTACACTAATCAAACTCCATGTGGGGTATCAATCACCTCAATGACAAAAATGTATCTCAATAAGCCAAGGTTTTTAATCTCAAACTCCTTATGTAGTCCATGCTTTACTTCCTTTAGTTCAGTGATCTCTCTCTCCAAAGTATGTGTAATGATGAGATCATTGACATAGATGACCACAACAACCATTCCATCTCCTCTATGTCTAATAAGGGGAATAACCAACTATGCTTTGTTAAAATCTCATGCTACATAAGAATTTGTTGATCCTCTTATACCAAGCTCTTAGTGCTTGCTTCAATCCATACGATGCCTTCTTCAAATTGCACACATAGTGTGGATATTTATGGTGAACATACTATTCTAACTATTCCATGTATACCTCTTCTTCCAATGTACCATTCAAGAAGCAAGTCTTCACATCCATTTGGTATAACTTCTAGCCATAGATGGAAGCTAATGCAATGATCAATCTCATTGTAGTCAACTTAGCCACAGGACTAAATTTCTCTTCATAATCCAAACCATATGTTTGTATAACCTTTTGCAACTAACCTTGCCTTATATCTCTCCAATGAGCCATCAGATTTGCACTTGACTTTGTATACCCATTTGCAGCCAATCACCATCTTGCCATAAGGCAACTCAACTAAGTTCCATGTCTTGTTCTTTGTTAGTGCATCCATTTCTTCATCCATAGCATTCTTCCAACCTTTGTTTCCAATTGCTGGCTCAACATGTTGAACATATGATACCACGTATGCATAATTCATCTTTATGAAGACACTATATGTCAATCTACCCAATGGATGCCTCGCTCTATTTGATCTCCTCAATTATGGTGCACTATATGGTATCTCAACTATTCTTGCATGTGGTGGAATATACTTTCTTGCACTTTTTATCTTTGGAATTTTTACATGTGGTATGCTAAATTCGTCATCCATAGGCTCATTCTTAGAACTTTCACACATAGGCTTCTTCCCTTGTGCCATTTCTGCCCTCTTTTGTGCACTCCTCAACTTGCCAACTCCATGGATTATAACTACTACTACTTTCCTCATGGTCTTGAGGTCCAAATATATCCTCAACATATTGATTTCTTTGATCATTATTTGTTGCAATATTCTCTACATATCCATCATCCTCATTGCTCTCATAGACATCCAGGTCAATCACAACTTTTGGTTGATACCAAAACTCATATTCACTGAATCTCACATCCCTACTTATGTGAACCTCTTTAGTGTGATAGGATCATAATATTTGGAGCCCTTCTTCTCATTTGGATACCCAACAAAAATACATTTAATAGATTTTGGTTCCATCCTTTCCCTCAAATCATTAGGGACATGTACATAACATATGCAACCAAATACACTAAAGTATACGATTGTAGGTGTCCTACCGTACATCTTCTCATATGGAGATATATGATGTGTCAAAGTTGTAGGCATCTTGTTCGTGATATGGACTACAATATGTATTGCCTCTGCCCAATAAGGGCATGTGCATTTGATTCATTGTTTCCCTTGCTACTTCCATTCTTCCTTTCAGCCACATCATTCTACTACTGTGTATACTTGCAAGTAATGTATCTTTTGATCCTATGCTTATTTAATTTTTGCCACATAATCACTGATGCTTCTATTTTCTCTCTACGCACCATGCAACCTTTGCTTTATTTGTATTTTCCTAGTCTCCATACATGTGCCATACATCTTTTCAATTATTTCCCAAGCATTGTTGTAAGTATTTACCTTTTTAATGTGTAGAATTAGTGTCTCTAATATATGCATAGATATCCAATGCAATGTTTTCTTGTTTTTGCCAATCCCTAATCCTCATGTGATTTTTTTAAATCATGTGTAGCCTCATGAGGTAATTCTCAACATATATCTCCACCTATAATAAGGTCCCAAAGATCTCTTCCCATCAAGAAATTCTCCATAACGATAGGACCATACACTATAGTTGTTCTTGGTCAATTTGTAACCTATAGTTTTTGCATAATTTGTGCATTTTTTGACATTATGGTGGCTGCAAACTCAATACAACTAGCTATATGTAATGTGCCAAATCAATATCCAAGCATGTGAACAAAATTGAGCATCAACCAATCAAACTCCAAACCATAAAACATTCAAAATCTCCAAATAAATGTATATAAATTGAGCTCCACTATAATAAGTGTACTACATGTGTCCAAATATTATCACATGTACCCATACATCATGCCCATATATCTAACATTGGCTATCTAGCAAGAAATAGTAAAAACGGGGCTCCGTTCAATGCTTATATGACCCAAAAAGTATCAAAAAATTGGTCTAAAATTGACCAATTTTATTGATATTTTTAAATAGTTTTTCATGCCAACAATGAAGTTCCAAACAAGCTCAACCCACACCAATTTTATTAGGAATTTTTTGATATTTTTTCCCTTTTAAATTGACACCAAAAGATGGCATAAAACTAGCCTTTTAGCCTTAAACCAAGCTAGTTCATTCTTTGCAGTGCGAACAGACTAAATGTGAACCAGTTTCAAAAAAACTAGTTCAACCCCTTGCAATGTGAACACATATTCAGAATAACTAGATCATAGAAACCCAAGTGTAAAAGCAGATTTGATAGAAGGGGTTTGACTTGATAAGGCTAAAGTTGAGGCTTATTAACTAAAGGCTATCCAAATAAGCTTCCACACTACGACGACAACCACTATTTTGACATTTCTAGTCCTATGGCATGCACTCATGGTAGTCAAACGGATCAGCAATGTCCTTGTGCTCTCAACCATCAAATTCTAGGCTCAAAGCTATAGTCATAAAGGCAAATTTGATTCTTCTTCTCTTCTTTGTAGTAATTACTTCAAGCCCCCTACTTAGTCTGATAAGTAGGCTGTAATATTCCCACCACAGCGCTTCATATCAAGAAATGAATTCGGGCTTGAGGCATTTTAAAAAATTACTTGTCGAGTTATCACATAAGTGACTGCACATAATTTTCTTAATATCAAGTTTCACATTAAATCAATTCTGCAATCTGACACGAGAAGATACCTCAATGTTCCTAGCCAACAAAAAGCAAAGACGCCTCATAAATAATATTATGACGGCTTGATCATATAAATTTTCCCGCATTACATTTGTTTTGACATTTTCGATTCCATTTAATACGTTAAGGATCCCATTGATTTTGTAACTACAAGAAAAATCGCAAAATCCTTAATCGATAGATGAAGAATGTGCAAGAACAAGCATGATATTGAGTAAGTTAAGTATCAAAGAGTATGACATGACTTTATATACCAGATAAGTCATTAAGTAACAAGGTCAAAAACCACCGTAAGAAGTCATTTTGAAGAAAGAAATATGTTTTTGAAAAAATAGACCAAAATACATGACGTTTTTTATGCCTGGAGGGAGAGAAATCATAAAATAATCATCCTCATGCCACCATCCAACAGGTAAGTAATCAAAATACATTTTTAATAAAGCTCAATTGGCTCTTGACAAGTAGCCAAAAGAATGAGTTGACTACATGCTCCCCCTCATGCCTATAAATACACCCCCTCTCCTTTACAAAGAAAGCAAGAAGGAAGACCTCCTGATGATGGAAAAATTTCTCTACTTCTCTTTTCCATTGAAGCTTGAGCCTTGAAGGAGGAAAATACCCCTCTTCTACCTCATTTTCATTTTCTCTACCCCCTGTTACGCCTTCATCCCATACGACCATACCGCTAAGAGAAATACTGGCAAAGTTTTTTTGGACAACAACCAACTCTCCAACTACCACATCAATTTTGTGTGACATTGGATGGCTCCGCGAGATTGTAGAAATTCAAAAAGCCCATTTGAAGAAGGGGAAGTAAAGAATGCGACTGATGGAGAAAATGACGTGGTAGGAATTGGTAAAACCCTCATTACAGTAAACTTGAGAGAGGTAAAATCTCATCAATTTTGGAAAAAAATAATGTTTTATAGGCTTATCACTATATTTAGCCTTAAACGATTATAAACACATTCTAATGAAAATAACCTAAGTAATATAATAATTAGCTATTCAGTGAAAAGACTCTTTCACTTGGAAAAGGATTATATGCCTATCATTAAGAAAATATCTTAATTATGGTTTATTTCACTATATTTATTGTTATTTCATTAATGACGCATATGATCATAATAATAGAAAAAAGGTAGACGTTATTAGAGAAGGGAATATTTAATCATTTTTCTTTAAAAGTGATTATCTCTATTTTATTTTTTCAATGATAAAAAGACACATATGAATTTTATAATAATTTATGGAAAATTATTTATATAATATCATAAAATAATCAATGTATTAAATCAACAAAAAACTATATAGAAAAATATATACTAGACATGCATAAATTAGGTGCGTGAAAATATAATTTGATGTTTGAAAGATGAAAAAAATTTACACTTATGATTTTTGCATTGCTTAGAATAAAGTTTTCAGAAAAACAATCAGCATTGCACTTAGGACATAGCTAAAAGAAAATTGATCTTTCTAGATAACCTTGAGTCAATTAAACTATAGAATATGAGTATAATAAAATAAAAATTATTTTTTCTTGAAAACACACGTAATGTTAATATTAATTATTATATTAACGAGAGTGTCAATATCATGAGTTGACCAACGTATGAATCAACGAGAAAACATAACCTAAAATATTGAGAATGTTAAAGGGAAAACAACTATGAAATACTCGACAACCCTGAATCTATCAGTATCAGGAAATTAAATAAATATCGGAAGTCTGTAGGACTTGTTAGACATTGATGAGAATTTTTCGATATAAATTTTAAAGTCTAAACAGACTTGGAATAGCATTTGAAATCCTGCTAAGCGTGCGTTAGGGTAGGGCAGCGGATGAATTGCTTACTATAGACATAAATGCCTATATTATCTTTTGGGAAAAAAATAACAAATTTTTCATAAGGATAAAATAGACTTCTCATAATTAATCATATTCACAAAATAACTTACGGATCCCAAAAAAGAGTCACAAGTAGGAAGCAAAATCCTAAGAATAACGTGGGACCTTAAAAGAGAAACCCTAAAATTGGGTGGGACTGCTTCATATGCTAAAAACACTTGATGATGTTTCTTTTTCGATTTGTGTATGCATTGATGGTTGCACAAGAAAGATTGATTGTGCTTGCAGCAGTTAAATTTGATTGTAAATATATAATCAGGATAATAAGAGGAAAGATCACGTTATGCCTCCCCCAGGGCTAGATGCAGAACCTTGCTCAGAGGGGATTGTTTTGTACTGTCGTGAGGAGCTTTGGATCAGCCCCGACATAGCAAGAGGTCACTCGATGAAGAATTTGTTAGGTAGGAGGAGACGAGAGTGCCAAGGAGGCTCTGGTTGTAAATCTCTCGATCGCTCCTAGGAACTGCCTGACCCTCACATGAATCAGGATGGGATCATGGAGTCCCCAGTACTAGTAAAGGGACGAAAATCTTGGAGGGTTTCTTTTCTTCTACACAGATAGAAGGGATCTTTCGATGAACAGAGGTTTATCTTCTGTGTAGGTAGAAGAGAAAAATCATTGTAAATAACTGTGAGAAATAATAAATAAATATGCTTTGCCAAAAGATTCTTTTCTCTATCTTTGTGTTGTGTTGTGAAATTATGTGAAGGAACCTGTGATAATGGGTTAATTAACAAAGCTACTTTTATATGCCATAACTTAATGTGATAGGTAATTAGAAAAATAAAGAAAACCATTTTGTGAAAAGCGGGTGGGTGAGATCCCCGACGGATTCATCCTATGGATGGGCGGCCCGGTAAGTTGGGAGCTTCTCTCAAGAGATTGAATGAAACGTTAATTAGGAAAAATTAGGTAAAGTCGAGCATTGACTTACTTAGGGTTAGGTCTTAAAACCTTGATCATTAATTATCTTAGGGAAAAGGTGCGACAGCTGTGCCAGAACTCCGTTAAGGTTCCCTGAATGCTAACCAATTACTAGGAAAAAGCATTGCACTCCATGAACCAAGGGTAACTACGATTGCTCCAGTTGGACGAGAAGCCCTCGTGGAACAACTCCGATGGAGCTAGCTGATGTATCAAGACCTCAATTTTCAAATTAGGACCCCAACCTTGCAGGTTTATCCTTGCGGGGATAGCCCGTACCTTCTGTTATGGCGATAAACCCTGTGCATTCTCATGAGTGCCGGGTGAAGCCATCTAGGATAGTTCCCCGATGAACCACTAAAACGCACTGCTAGGGAATTGTTAGGCATGCACATGGCATAGGCCCTATGCTTTTCCTTCACAAGCAAGCCCATTGATTAAGCTAGGCTTAAGCTTAAGTAACCCCCTTGCTTTCAACAATCGATACATAGGGTGAATCTAAACTCAAAGGCCAAAAAAACCTTCCTATCATACATTCTTTCTAACCTCATTTGGCTTTCCAATACATTCAAAAGCAAGAAATAATGCCCAAAATCTGAGCCCCAATGGCTCTACAATCTGATGTACTTGTTGTTGAGATGGCAAACTCAACACATGCAGACATTGATGATGCACCGCTTGGCTAGATGGGTCTGAATGTCTACACTTAGCACATCGGTGGTTATTATGATCCTCACATGGTCACTAACATATCACTTATTATATTTAGTTCGTTACACCTACCTACAATTGGCATAGATGTAGTGCCAGTTAGACGATTATTATAGTCAGTTATGCATTGTTTGACTTAGTAGACCACTTTTCGTTATGTTGTATATTATCTATACTTTGTGTACATTGTATTGTGTATAAAAGAAGAAGAAGAAACTAGCAAGAAAAAGTTTTGGCCTTCATATCTCTTCTTGTGTTCTTGTGTTCTTGTGTTCTTGTGTTCTTGAGAGAGGCTAGTTTTGCTGAAAGTTCTGTTGTTGGCTTGAATGGACCCATAAAATCCATTCCCCACTTTTCAAAAGGGCCCAATGGCAAAACTGGATGCTGCCTCATTTTGTCATGATTCCTTGGATATCCATCCCTTTGACATTTATCACAAACCTTTGCATACTGATGTGAATCTCTAATTACTGCTTGCCACCATAAACCACTCTGAAATGTTTTTCTACTGGTTATGTCACCTAAAAAGTGACCTCCAAAACTTCCTGTATGAGCTTCAGTTAACACTACTGCCTACTGACTATCAAGAACACATCTCCTGATAATCTGATCCACTCCTCTCTTGCACAGATACCCTCCAATTACTGAATAGGTTGCACTTCTTAATACCAACTTTCTCCTATGGTATTTTGTCATTCCCTCAGGGAATACCCCTTCAGTAAGGTAATTAAGCATATGTTCATACCAATCATCTGACTTGGTTGTCTGAATCTGAAATAAATCGGCATCAAGTAAATCATCTGATATTCCTTCAAGAGGTTCTCCTGACTCCAGTCTACTTAAATAATTAGCAATCAAGTGTTCTCTTCTAGGTCTATGCACAATGGAATAATCAAATTCCTATAATACCAGAATCCATCTAGCTAATCTTCCTGCTAGTTGTGGTTTTTTCACCAAATAGATCAATGCCCGATGATCCACATGAATTATTATTGAATTGCCCAACAAATAATGTCTGAACTTTTTCGGTGCAAAGATAACTCCTAAGCACTCCCTTTCAGTAACAAAATAATTTATTTCTGCTCCTGTCATGACCTTGCTTGCATAATAAACTGGTCTAAACTAGCCTTTCTATTTTTCCTGCATTAATACAGCTCCCACTGCAATATCAAAGGCATCTCCAAACAAATGGAATGGTAAACTCCAATCAGGAGGCTGCATTATTGGTGCTACTTGTAACATCTTCTTTAGTAATCTAAATGCCTTTTCTTGTTCTTCTGTCCAGACATACTTCACATCCTTCTTTGTCAACTTGGTCAATGGAACACAGACATGAGACAAATATTTCAGAAATCTGTTATGCAACTTGATCTCTCCAACAAATCTTCTCGATTCCTTCAAGTTTGCTGGTGCCTTGGCCTTTTGAATAGCTGCCACTTTCCTGGGATCAACCTGCATTCCTTCTTCTAAAATAATATGCCCCAATAAAATCCCTCTTTTAACAACAAAAGCACGTTTGGTTGGATTAAGACTCAACCTAGCCATTCTGCATCTTTCAAAACATAATCTGAGTTGATTAAGATGATCCAAAACCTTCCCAAACACACTAAAATCATCTAGAAAGACTCTCATGAATGTTGTCAAGTATGGAGCAAAGACTTCTTGTACCCATTTCTGAAATGTAGGTGGAGCATTTTTCAAGCCAAATACCATTACATTACTGGCATATACTCCCCACTCTGTAACAAAAGCAGTCTTCTCTCTGTCTTCTTCTGCCATCAATATCTAATTGTAACCACTGAATCCATCCAAGAAACTATACATCTGATGACCTGCAATTGCATCCAATAGAGTATCCTGAAATGGTAATGGGAAAGGATTAGTTATAGTGGCTGCATTTAGTTTCTTGTAGTCAACACAGATTCTGAGTTTGTCATTCTTCTTTGGCACCACCACTATAGGTAATAACCATGTCACCTTCTCCAAAGGATAAATAAATCCCACTTTCAAAAGTTTATCCAACTCCTCCTTGACAGCCTTTGCATAATTTGGATTCATCTTGTATCTCTGTGAAATAACAGGGATTGTATCTTTTTTGAGGTTAATCATGTGCATACAAAACCTAGAATCCACTCCCTTCATATCAGTGCAAGTCCATGCGAAAATATATTGTAATAGCTGACTCAGATCTATTTTGAATTGGCCTTCCACATGAACACTGACTTTGACCATTTGAGGATCCTTTTCAGAACCTAAATTAAGATCTTGTAAATCACCTTCCTGGACCCTTGCTATTTTAGCCATCTTCCTGGACCCTTGTTGTTTTAGCCATTTGCTCCTCAAAAGCCTTTTCAGCCTGAATGATATGCTGAATATGCATCTTTTCTTCTTGTTCAGACAACTTCATGTTTATGTCTCCCTCTTCTAAATCTTCCTATTTACTTTCACTCTGTTGTGAAGTTTCAGGTTTCTTTTGCCCCTTATAATGTTCCAAAATTTTGACCACATCTATATCAAAAATAGGTACTACTGATTCGTTGAATTTAAGGAAAACATCCTCCTCATCATCATCAACTTCCTTCACCATGTTAATACCCTTTGCGTATACAAGGCTCTGACTTCTCTGGGCAAGGTTGCACTAGGTACCATATTCATGTGAACTTTCTTCTTCCCCTTCATGATTGTAATTTTAGCAACTCCCCAATCTTGTTTGACCTTTGCTTGTTTAAAACCAAGGCCTTCCCAACAAAATTGGATATGGCCTGTCTTCTTCATCCATTTTTAACACTACAAAATTCACTAGGAATGTGAGTCCTGAAATAGTAATCTGTTGATTTCAGAGAATTCCTAGAGGCTGAATCCTCCTATGATCTGCCATCTTCAATTGAAAAGGAGATTCTTCTAGGTCAGACAGCTTCAATTTGGCATACAAGAATTCATATAGAATATTCACGCCTAAACCTCCATCCAGCAATGTTTCCTGAATTTCCTATTCCTAAAAATTAATAGTGATTTTGGATACTTTGTAATCCACATCTTCAGCCTCAATCTTACAGGCTTCAGGTTCATCCACCTATTCTTCCTCCTCACTTAAATTTCTGAGTACTTGTCTTTTAAATTCATGAACCAAACTTAAAATCTGATCCATTGTAACAGTGGTATTTCTCAAAAATTCAGCTAACTAAGCTTTCCTTATCTCTTGATGCTGGATCTCCTCCTGAATACTTAATTGTATATCAGTTATTTGCTGCTGCAATTTTTGTTTACCATAGTCAATTTTTTGACTCTTCTGAATTTCCTTCAAACACCCATGTCTGACCTGTCTTTGATTCTCCTAATACTGAGGGTGTTTCATCTCCTTATGGGATATAATAGGATCAACCACATACTTTCCACCTGACCTTCTAATAACCAAAATTGATGCTGATTTTTCAAGAATCTCCTCCACCTATATATAGTTGGAACAATCGCATTATACATTCAGCACATCAAGATAATCATTCTGTTGTCTCTGCACCACATCTTCATGAACCTGTTTGGCTTCTTCCACAGTAACTACATTAGCTTGTGGTGGCCTATTTTGTTGTGCCCGTGCAGGTGGTCTCTGATTGTTATATCTGATAATAGGAATACCTCTCTCCTCTCTGTGTTTACACCACAATGAGCAATTAGGACCCTGCTTGTGACTCATTTCTCCATAGTATGTGCATGGGTCATCATTTAGATTACCATTTCCTTGAGGATTAGGTGGTCCCTAATTATTTCTCCCTTGAAATCTTCTAGGTGGACCTTCCATTGCTCTATTTCTATTTGGTTCTACTCCATTTGCAGCTGGTGCACTTGCCTTTGGCACTTGCTGTCTTGGGTTTGCCCTATTGTTAGGATTATACCAACAAGTAGCATCTGTGTGCCCATGCTTCTAGCATGTGTTACAATATGGTTTGTCCTTCTTGTGAGATGTTGAAATTCCCATACTCTTTAGAATTGCAGTAATTTATTTATTCAAGTTCTGAGACTTGCTTTTTGTCTTTCCCTTACCATTTTTGTCCTTCTTTCCCCTAGCTTTACTTCTTTGCATCTCTTTCCTTTTCTTCTTCCTGCTTTTGCATTTCCTTTCCTCATCTTCTAAATCATCAGAATCTAAATCTGAACTGTCATCTTTTGAATCTAAACTTGAGTTAGACTCTGAATCTGAGTCTGAATCTGAATCTGTATCTAAATCCGAATCACTGCTATATTTCTTATTCTTCTTCTGTTCGATGGTTCCCAACCTTTTCTCTGCTCTTTTGGCAGCTACTACCAAACTGATTAAATCCTCTTGCACCTCCAGGAATATCTGTATTGGCTAGTACAGTTCTCAGGGATTCCCTCAACCCATTACAAAAATATTCCCCCAACATCTCCTTGGTTGGCCTTTCATTGGGTGCAAAGTCTGCCATTCAAATCTAAAAACTGATGTGCATAATCCTCCACAAGAAGTCTCTTCTGCTTCATTATTTTAAGCTTCTTCAAAATATTACTGGGTGTTTTCCACCTTTTGAATCTTGCAAGAAATGATGTTTGTAATGCTTGTGTATCAGTAAAATGGGTTGCACAATACTGTGTAAACCAATTCATAGCCTTACCCTCCAATGTGGCAGCAAATTGCTACTTCTTCACATCATCTCCATACAATACTCCTAGTCCACTTGCTTCCCATTTTGTGTTGAATTGAGCTACATGGGCATCAAGGTCTTCCTTTTTGGATTCACCCTTGGAGTTTGCAAATTTGACTTTGAGATTTGCTAGATTAGGGGGTTGTGCCATTGATCCTGGCTATTGTGTTGCTGCAAACTTTCTTCTTGCTAGTTTTTTAGGCAATGGTTGAAACCTTAGTTTTCTCCTTGCCTCTAAATTTGAGACCATGCTAGTAGTCTCACAAATCTATTTCGTTTCTCTCCTCCTCACGTGGTGTAACCTGTAATTGTTGATCAATAACATCTTATACTGTATGTCTAGGACCTACTTCTTCAATCTATATTTCCCAATCACTCAGATACCCTAAATCCAAGATATCCACCTGACTACCACTGTTAGACCTCTGATGTTCTTTCTTCAATTTTGACTATAGCCTAGTATAATAGGTTCCAAAACCTTCACCCCTGTATTTTTCAGCAGACATACACCATACATCATACACCATAGAGCCACATCGATTTCTTCGTCTTCCCTTGACCAATTTAGGTGTATAACTCACTCCATATGGTTGACGAAATTGTCAAAGATACCGATCATGCCAAATTCTCCTGAACACAGTTCCCGTATACTTCAATAAAAAAGGAGCAACCTGTTTTGTCTATTCTTTCCACACTATCTCCCTAACCTTTCCAATAATGTCCAAAGGTAAATCAGGAAATTGTGTGTTCAAAAATACCTGACTATATGCCTCAAACTCCTCTTCTTCTGTTGTCCAATTTTGAAACTCATCTAATAGAGCCTGTGAAAAGGATTCCCATTCCTCCTCTTCAATAGTCCAATACTAAATTCCTCAAGTCAAGAATCCATTTCTAATTGTATCCTTTAACTCATGAATCTTCTGCACCTGTTCCATTCTGAAACATCCCTCCTGATGCCCAAAGACTAATTTGCAGGATTGCCAAGTGTTAGGAGTCAAAAAGCTTTCCCGTCACTTCAACATACAAACTAGCTTTCCACCAAATAGAAGTCATTTCGCAATTCAAATACACTTTAAACCAAGACAGAAAACATTTTCAACATCTTTTTCTTATTAGAAACAACGATTATAGACTTCCCTGTTCTCCTGACTTGAATATTAATTCTGAATCATTCCTTCCATCAATAGGCCCATTTTCGACCACATTGACTCCATTATGCAATTCAGATAATCGTTTCTACAAAATAGATTACAGTTTTGAAGACATAGAAAAACAAAAGCAGAGAAATCTATTCTGTTCCTTCATAATCACAACATCATTTTCAAGCTCATCTGTTTTTCTAACGTGAACAGCCATAATTAGAAATCTCACGACTCCTTACCCTTACAAAACTAAATAAGGAACTCCTAGGTTATGCCTTAATCATGCCTTTAACAAACACCTTGTAACTTACTCTTGTGATTAGCCATCAAGAGCCTCATGAATGCAAATGATCCGTTTATTTTACATCTTGTACACAAAATCCCATGACACTCACCCTAGCCAAAAGATGTCCTTCAAACTTTCTTAGAAAGATTATAGCTTGTAGTCACTCATAACAACCAAGAACAACCCATGTTTTACCAAGATAAAAGAAGAGGATCACAAATAAAGCTTCAGCCCATGAATACCCTATTTTAGGGCTGCCAAGGATAATCCAAGATGACACAAATATTATCCCAAAGAGTACTTCCAATTTCTTTTCAAGGCAAGAGTGATTAGATACAGCAATTACAAGTGCAAGTAGAGCATGTTCTCTTCATAAACCATAAGAGTAGAAATGGAGCATCAATGAGACATGATTCAGCCCAAAAAGATAGTGTTGGGCCGCATATGACAGTCCAAAGTCAGCCCATATAACTTTCAAGATTCAACTTTGATGGTAGCTCAATCTTCCCCTATCACGGGAGAGCATAAATCAACCAAATGGAGTGAAAGGTGAGAAGGATCAAAGCTTGGTTGAAAGTGAGCTATGGTGGAGAGCAAGAGCAAGAAGAGAGAGAGACACAAATGGAAACTCCAACAGTCACAATGTGTGATCAGGCCTTCCTTTATTCAAACTATCACTAAAAGAATAAAGAATAAAGTGACGGTGACGGGCGCCCGCCACCTGTAGTGTGCAGTGGCAGGTACTGTCAGTATAGTAATACACAGGCAGTTAGTCAGAGGCGCCTTTACCCCCAACAACCTCCCACTTAAAGGTGAATCTTCCCCAATGAGGAGTGAAAAGAAAAAGAAAAGACAATATAATGTACACATGTACAACATTATGAGGAAAAACATCATCTCATCCAACGCCCATCAATCTCCTGAGGAAGGCAAAGCACTTAGTAGTGAGGATTTTCGTGAACAAATCTGCATGATTTTCGACAGTGGAGATCTTGACAAGGTCAGCAGACTTGTCCTCCACGACCCCACGTATGAACTGATACCTCACCTCAATGTCTTTCGTCTTTGCATGGAAGACCAGATTCTTGGCTAGCTGAATACCACTCATAGAATCTAAATGCAGCATAGGTATAGTATCAATCCCAAGGTCATGAACCAAACGGCACAACCATATGGCCTCCTTGCAAGCCTCATTTCGCAACATACTCAGCCTCAGTGGTAGAGAGATCCGTACACTTCTGAACCCTGGACATCCAAGAAACAACACCTCCAACATAGGTAAAGACATAGCCAGAAGTGGACTTTCTACTTTCTACATGTCTTGCATAATCGAAGTCTGTGTAGCCCATAACTCCTGTATCCTTGGCTGCCATAGCAAATACACATATCTTCTTTGCCCTTCAGGTATCTCATGATACCCTTTACTACATCCCAATGCTTTTTGCCATGTGTAGCCATATAGTGTGCCACAACACCAACTGCGAAGGCGATATATGGATGAGTGGTTGTCATGGCATACATCAAACTGCCCATGGCTGACGCATAAGGGATCTTGATCATCTCGGCTCTCTGCTCATTCGTCTGCGGACAATCAGCCTGTGAAACCTTCACATAAGAATGTAATGGACAGCCAATAGGCTTCATGTCCTACATGCGAAAATGCTCAAGGACTTTATGAATGTACTCCCTCACTGAGAGGTAGAGTAGCCCCTGATACCTGTCATGCTTAATGCACATACCAAGAATGTGAGAAGCCTATCCCAAATCCTTAATCTCAAAGCTCTTCTTCAGCTAAGATTTAAGAGCATCTAGCTCATCATGAGCTTTCCTTGCTATCAGTATATCATCCACATAAAGTACCAAAATAACCAATGAGCCATCACGGGCTTTCTTCATGTAAAGACACGGATCCATAGCTTCTACTATATGACTGCATAAAGGCATCAAACTTATGATACCACTCCCTAGGTGCCTGGTTCAAGACATAAAGACTTTTCTTCAACTTACACACTAGGAGCTCCCTACCAGGTTCTACAAAGCCCTTAGGCTGCTCTATGTATATCTCATCATGCAAATCCCCATGCAAAAATACAGTCTTGACATCCATTTGATACAAGTGCAAGTCAAGCTATGTGACTAAGGCCAAAACCAAACGTAGGGTGGTCATCTTGACCATAGGAGAAAAGACTTCATCAAAGTCAACTCTATGCTCCTGTTTAAAACCCTTAGCAACAAGTCTTGCCTTATAAGCCGGCTTGGGGTTTCCAGGGGTACTTTTCAGCTTGTACACCCATTTGCATGGCAAAGCCTTCTTACCCTTAAATAGTGCCACCAAATCCCAAGTCATATTCTTGTGCAAGGATTCTATCTCAGACTGCATAACCCTCTCCTAAGAGTGATGTCACCCCTGCGCATAGCCTCATCATAGGTGAGAGGCTCTCTGCATCTGTAACCAAGACATAATGCATCGAGGGCTCAAATCTATTAGGTGGGCATCGATTGGTCCAACACCCTGGCCATGTGTACCAACTGCTGCTGTAGTAGGCTGTCCAACTGGTTGTGCAGGAGCATGTGGCTTCTCCTGGAATATAACCATGTATATCTCTACCACCTTCTCAGGCTGCCTATGCATCTTGTCTTCATGAAATACTACACCATGGCTATGAATGACTTTTCGCGCTTGCAGATCCTAGAGGCGATAACCCATGTTGCCTACATCCCCATAGCCAAGGAAAATGCATTTGACACTCTTAGCATCCAACTTAGTATGCTTGTCTTTGGGCACATGGCAGAATGCCTCACATCCAAAGACACGTAGATGCGCATGAGATGGAGGTTTCCCAGTCCATCCCTCCTCTGCAACCTAGAAATCCAAACCACTAGAAGGTGATCTATTTATGACATGCACAGCTGTACTGACTGCCTCAGCCCAAAAGCTCTGTGGTAAGCCTGCATGGCTAAGCATACTGCGTACATGCTCCTGGATGGTTCTATTCATCCGCTCAGCCAAACCATTCTGGGGGAAGAAGATAATAAAGAGAGTGATTCTGAGGAAGATGATAGTGAGGATGAAAGTTCATATAGTGATTTTGATCGGGAGGTGTCATCTATTGCAATTGAGTTAGTAAATCTGGAGAGAAATGGGGAGAGACAAGAAAGTCGAGGAAATCCTAATAGTAGAACTGAGTGTTTGAGAGATGAAGAGAGTATTGAAGAGGATTTTTTGAGTTTGTTAGAAGATCATGAGGGGGAGGGCTCAGAAACTGTAAGATTGATTGATGAAGTTAAGGGTTCAAATTTTTTGCCTAGTGAGTTTGTTGAGATTTTTAGTGAGTTTTTGGATATTGGTGTTGATTAAGAGAGTTTTGAGGTTATGGGTTCTAACTCATGTTGTGATTTTGGTATTGGTGTTGTTGACTGCGATGAGTCTTGTGAGTTGTTTGGTGATGGTTTGAGTAGCCCTGCTGGAGAGGCTTTTGTTTGTGATGTTGTTTTGAGTAGACTAACCTCATGCTTCTTGATAGTTATGTGGATGATTGTTTGGTTGATTTAGGCAACAATGATGAAGAGAAAAATTCATTTGATAGTCTTGTGGTTTCTTTGAGTTCTCCTAGAGTTTGTAATTATGTTTGTGAGGATTCTGATTAGGGTTTTGAGGACCCTGTGAGTGACATTGATGAGGATGTGAAAAGGAATTTGAGTAAGGCTATGGAAAGGATTGAAAAGTTGAGGGAAGAGAAATCTAAAACTCAGGTCAAAGAGTTTGAAAAAGTCAATGAGGTTGAAGTTGAAGAGGATTTGACAATTTGGTGTTTGGATGAGGACTATGACCCTAATGTGTTGTCTAAGGTTTTTGTTTGTGAAAATCCTCTCGAGATTGTTCGTGAGAATGCTATGGAAAAGGTTGATTGTTATATTTGATGTTTGGATGAGGACTATGGCCCTAATGTGTTGCCTGAGGTTTCTATTTGTGAAAAGCCTCTTGAGATTGTTTGTGAGAATGCTATGGAAAAGGTTGACTGAAGATAACTCCCTTGGAGTTTCGTGGGTCTTTGCACACAACAAAAGAAAATCTTGGTTAGTTTTAATTATGAACAATATCACTTGACAATTCCATCTCAAGGTCTCTTATATACCAAGGATTTAGTGTCTATGGCTACCCATCAAATATTTCGTTTGATCAGCATAAAAATCAGAAATATTACATATTTTAGGGACACAGTACTTCACCTGCTTGGCCTCTCCTTGTGCGAATGTTATTGTTAATCCTTCTGGGGCCTTAGACAATTTCAGCCCATGTTTGATTGTGCAATTTGGTGTGATAAAGTTGTGGGTGGCCCTTGTGTCCATCATAATAGCTTGATTCCCTTCACTCACTTTGCCTTTGATGTAGATGTCGTGGACTGCTGCTACCCGTTAGGCCGCCATGCATTGGGGTCATGCACTGAGACTATCCCCAAGAACGATAATTGACCAATTTATGCAACTTAGGAATCATTTCATGCCTTGCACTTTCCTATGGATTATTAGCATGACTCATTGCGAAGAAGATATGGCCTAATTATGCGACATGAAATTTATACATCCATGCCTATAGAGTGTACTATCTTAATTCCGTTTTTGTAAATATGGACATCAATCCAAGATCAATTCATTGAAATGCACAAAAACTAAATGCATATCAATTTTTTGCTCACTTTATTCTTGTTCCTTTTATTGAAAAAACTAATGATTGAACTTGTCCGTCGTAAGCTAATTCTTTTAAATAAATCAAAGTATTCAAGATGGAAATTGCATCCTATCTCCAAAAATTATCTACGCACGATAGAATTATAACAACGAAAAATAAAAATTAGGAAGAAGAACCTGGACTTGTGGTGAGATGTCCATGTGGATACTAGGAGACGATCCTCCTGCGATTGCGCCTTGGGCTTTCTTAGGAGGCATCGCGAATGCAGCCTTTTTGCCTTGGGCATGGAGTTACGATCTTATCCGTCTCCTTCGTATGCGAACACGAAAAGGAACTTAGGTGGAGTTTACGCGAAATCGAGTGTTAGTCCTAAGGCATTTCAACCTATGCCCAGTCTGGTTTTCAACAAATGCAAGCCATCTTTGAAATACATCCAAGACATTGGACTTAAGCTTAATGGGGTAAGCCCAGACTTTATGTGAAAAACTGTCAATGAACATTACAAAATACTTTGCACCACCCATAGGCTGACAAGGCATGGGCCCACAGACATCCGAATGTACCAATGCCACGAGCTCAATCATGCATGTCCTACCAGACTTCTTATGTGTATTCCTAGTCTATCTGCCATAAAGATCAATGCTCACATGAATCAAAACATGCGTAGTCAAGGGGCAGTAAGTACTGCAAACCAGAAAGAATTTTCATTCCCTTCAAGGACATATGGCCCAAACGGGCATGCCAAAGAGATACATGTGGTATGGAACCCACTTACAAAACATGGTCAACAAAGGATCCATCAACTACAAGAGGATAGAGCCTGCCAGCTTTGATACCTCTAGCAAGCACAAATCTACCACGGGTGATCTTCCAGGCAGAATCCCCAAATGAAACATGAAACCCAGCATCATTAAGCTGCCCTGCAGACATAAGACTGCGTGTAAGTGTAGGTACATGACGTACATCCTGTAACAGAAAAGTACTGCCAGTAGAGAACTACAGTCATACATCCCGAATGCCAACAATAGCAAGTGACCTGTCATCACCCAAGCGAACTAAACCAGAGATAGTGCGGTAAGAGTGGAACCACTCACGGCATGGTGTAATATGAAATGAAGCACCAGAATCCAAAAGCCAGCACTGCGCATACATAGAGTGAACATCAGTCAACGACGTAGCATCACAAAAACTAGCTGCAAGTATGTACTCCTCATCAGAGTCATCAGTCTGCATGACATTTATCTCCTCGATTTTCACACTGGATTTTGCAGGCATAATGCTACGATCAGAGGACTTTTCCTATACTTTGTCTTTCCCCTTCTCTTCTCACTTCTCATTGCGCAACTCATGACACTGTGGGCGTATATGACCATTTTTGCCGCAATGATGACATGTCACATTAGTATTTCTTCCACGAGACTTGCTGCGTGACTTACCACGCAACTTAGACCTAGACTTCTACGAGTCTCTACCAGGTCATTCTCGCCGTTACCATCTCTATCTCTAACAGTCAAAGCATGCGACACACGAGAGGTATCCAAGTTCTTATGGTTGATCTCTTCCTGTAGAAGAGCACTCTCTACATCAAGTAAGTTCAAAATAGTAGCAGCAATACATAAGGCAGTGCAGAATACATCCCATGACTCACTTAGAGTCCCAAGCAAAAACAATGGAGTAACCTCATCATTAAAGGTAATACCTTGCGAAGCCAAGTTCTTGAGAATAGCATGGAACTGGCTCAAATGAGCAGGCATTGTCATATTCTCCTTCATGCACAGGTCCATAAGCTGCTTCAACAAATACATCTGACTTGCTAGACTTTTATTGTCATCATAGAGGTTCGTAATTTTATCCCAAAGCTGCCAAGCACTATGTGCTTCCTCAACCACATTGTAATGCACTTGATGAGGGTGGACTTGCATAACTCATCAAGCTCATCCCATTCGTCATCAGTCATAGTTTTAGGATGCTCGCCATGCATCCTTAGTGGCTTTATCTGTGATTTTCCAATAGGCATAATTCATACCACCAAGCTTAGTGATGTTGAAGATAGCACTGTCAATGGAAGAAGAACCCATAATGCAGTCCAAAACAGTGCAGACAATGTAAAACTGCTTGCTGTTTTCTGTTGTAAATAGCCAAAATACCACCAAAACCAAGGCAAAATGACCACGAACTGATAGCTAATGATGCTCTCCACCAAATACCATCAAAAGTACATAAAATCAGGATGATTCACCATGAAAATTCCACATCAGTCCATACACAACTACTTGCTATAATAAATTACAATCAGGTACAATGGGAGCAAACTGTAGGCAAAATCAATGCACCAAGTCAACCACGGACTGTTAAAGCATAACCAACATCAAGTAGGCATAAATTAGCATATGACAGTCATACAGACATCGAGCATGTTAGAATATCAAGCTCATATTATTCTCCTGTTAGTATGTATGACTGACATTAGCCTTGTCCAGCTGTATCAGCAAGTGTGGGACATTAAATAAGTCAGTGGTCTTAGACCCAGTGTGAATGGTCCTACGGACCTTAGTACTATTGTATACACTTACTCTATGTGTGTGGTTATGAGATAATGAATGAATGGAAGAAGATGAGAGCATGCTTGCTCCTCACTCTGTCTCTGCCTCTCTCAATCTCAACATGGTATCAGAGCCATGCTAGGCGGGCTCTCTAGAGTAGGAGGAATTCAAGAAGACTTGCAGGAGTTGAAGATCAGGATTTCTCAAAGACCAAATAGGCTGCCATTGTTTCTCCAAGGTATGCATTTGTTCATGTGAGGTTCTATGCTTCATGGTAGTGGTGAAAACTTGTCAGGGACACTTTGGGATCATCATTGAGCACATTTGAGTGCTTGACAATCATTATTACCTTCACCACGTGCTATTGGAAGAGCCTAACAGGCTGCGTGAACTGCGCCTATTTGCAGGCTGAATGCATCTACTGTACTCCATGCTAATACTTGGTCATACACTAATCTATGGCTTATAAACAAGCCTTGGCAAGGTTGCTAAAGACTTGTGGCATGCTAATGCTTGATTGGGAATGAGATATGAGCCATGAGAGTTGACTGCAGATCTGAAATCTGTTCAAAATTGCTGTAGAGACAGAGAGTATTCAGCAAGTACATGACTTTGGAAAGAGCCTTGAGCTCATAGAGATGCCCAAAAAGGGTCTACTGAAGTACATACATGCTAATGTAGACATATGTCTTGGATGTTTTGCCTGTAAGCTGAAGATTACTGATCAAGTATACTCAGATCTGAAGCATTTACTTGGTTGGAAAACTGTCATGAATCTGTAGATAGCAAGCATTGGTTACACTTGAAGCATTACATGACATTGCATGGTTCATGTCAAATATATGACTTTGGATATGTCTGTTGAATGTCTAGAGGACTAAGACAAGCATTAAATACTACTGAAAATTGAAGTCTGGAGTTGGAAATTAATGTAGTTACATTGTCTTGGCTGGATACAAATTGTAAATGCAATCTATGACTTGGATTTGTGAAGACAGAATGTCTATGGTTACCCGAATGCTCAGTTTTGGCTTTGAATAAGCTGCTGGTCACACACTGACAGTTTATAGTTTTTCAGATTGCATGTATGAACCCTGGCAGTAAGGCTGCATGTTATAGACTTGAAGCAACTACATTGCATATGTATTGACAAATGTATCTACAGGTGGGACCTCATGTTTGTGGATGTTTTTGAGCAGAAAAAGGGCTGAAATACCCTGGCTTTGACAATAAATTTGTTGCATAAAACTATCAAAAATAGTCAAGAACTGCAATGAGTCAGGAACACTTGTTGGCTTACAGGTAGTCAGACAGAGCATACGACATGGCTAATGTGGAGAGGACTGACAACATAACCCAGATAGTGGGGGACAGTAACAATTATGCCATATGGAAGTTCCACATGGAGAACTTCTTAATAGGGAAAGGCTATTGGCAATTGGTGACTGAAGCGGAAGCTGAACCTGAGCTCCCAGATTGACCTACGATTGATCAGAGACAATTACACTGAGCTTGGACAGAAAGAGCTCGTAGAGTCTTGCACTGGCTCTCTTTATGTATCTCAGATGCCATGGTAATGCAGATAATGAACTACAGCTCTCCTAAGAATGCATGGGACATTTTGGTCAAGTATTATGGCACAACCACAAGTGCCAGGAAGATACAATTGAAGTAGAAGTTCAACAACATGGAGAGGAAGAGCAGATCTATACAGGATTATGTCACGGAGGTTAAGACCATTGCGGATTAGTTGGCATCTGTTGGTTCATAGGTTGAAGATGAAGACATGGTTGCTATGACTTTGAATGGCTTGGGGCCTGAGTATAAGTCTTTTGACACTTCTGTGTCTGTGCGGGTTGAAATGCCTGATTTCAATGAGCTGGTTGCATTGCTTATCCATGAAAAGGTTAAGCTTGGCTTGGCTATAGGATCTAGCAGTTTTAAAAACAAGGATGCAATTTTCTATTCCAATCAACGTGGCCGTGGAAACCGTGGTAGAGGCTATGGATGTGGCAGAGGAGGCCAGCAAAATGCATCCTATGGCAATAACAACCAGCAGGTATCGAATGCAAGAGGTGGTGGAAACTTTAGAGGCAGGGGGAGATCTAGCCCTAGAGGTAGAGCCTCCTGGCAACAGCAGCATCCATCTAACAATCCGAACAAGGATAAGGATTGTCATTGCTGCAGGAAGTATGGGCATATTGCCAAGGACCCCTGGAAGAAGCAGGGCAATCAGAAAGGCAAACAACATGGACATTTTGCTACATCTAGTCATGCAGATGATACTTCAAGAGATAGATTGTTTACCATGTAGTATGTAAAAGACAGAGTTGCTGAAAAATGCACTGATGATGCAGTTTGGTACATTGATTCAAGGGCATCGAAACACATGACTCCTCACGGTGATTGGTTCACTAATATGGTGGCTGAAAAACATGGTTGTGTCTGTATAGGTGATGACACACAGCATAGCATTGAGCATAAAGGCAAAGTGCCTCTTGTGGTTCATGATGGCAGAAAGAAAAATTTGCATGATGTATTGCATGTTCCTTCAATTACGAAGAACTTACTGTCTGTTTTACGGAGCAGAACTTGCATGTTAGATTCAACAATCATGGTTCCTTTATTGAAGAGTTTGGCAATGGATGCAAGTTGATAGCTCGTGGCCACAGGAATGGCAGAATGTTTACTCTTGATGCTACCTTGCCAGAGCTGAATTCAGCTATGTTTGCCCATGGTTCTGGCACTATCAGAGGCTTGGAAATTTAGCACAAGAGAGTGGGGCATGTAAATTTGCAAAGGCTGCAAATTATGCAGAAAAAACAGCTTATTATAGGTTTACCCAAGTTCCAATATTCAGATATTGGTCATGTATGTGATGCTTGCCAGTTTGGTAAGCAGTCAAGGTTGCCATTTGTCAGGCATGTAAGGCAAAGTACACATCCATTGCATCCATGGGAGGCTCGAAGTATTATGTGACATTCATTGATGATTATAGTCCCTATACTTGGGTTTACATTCTGAAGACAAAGGATGAGGTGTTTGCTATTTTTCAACAGTTAAAAAGCAGGTTGAAAAGGAATTTGACTGCTATATCTCTTGCTTGAGATCAGATAGCGGTGGGGAGTATGTGTCAAATGAGTTTGACAACTTTCTGGCTAAAAATGGCGTACGTAGGCAGCTTACCAGCAGCTACACTCCTCAGCAGAATGGGGTAGCTGAAAGAAAGAACAGGGTCTTGATGGAAGCTGCTCGTGCCATGATGAATGAGAAGAAGATGCCACTCTATTATTGGGCTGAGGCTGTTATGACAGCCATGTATATCTTGAATCAGACTCCCACTGCATGTATTCATGAGATGACACCGTTTGAGAAGCTGTATGGCTATAAGCCGGATGTAAGTCACATGAAAGTCTTTGGATGTCTTGCTTATGTGCATATTCCAGATGAAAAAAGAAAGAAGCTGGATCCAAAAGCGCATAAGTGTGTTTTCATTGGATATTCACAGGAGAAGAAGGCATACAAATGCTATGATCCCTCTACCAGGGAGACCTTGGTGATGAGCAGGGATGTTATTTTTCATGAGATGGGTTCTTGGTATGTATCATTGGCTACAGTGCCATCAAATATGCCTTCTACTCATGTATCTACAGTTGATATGCAGTAGAGCACTTCTATGATAGGACCTACTAGTCAGACAGTATCCCCATGGACAGGGAGATTGAGGAGCTTACCGTCCACTGACACCAGTATGTTAGTGAGAGGGAGATATGATGTCGTGGACAGCAAAGGAAAAGAGAAAGTTACTGAGGATGTATCTGGGATGATGACACCTAGTAGAATGACTTATGGATATGAGTCTGCTGACACTTTAGACAGTGAACTTGGTATTCCGACTGTATATATGCCTGGCGCAAGGCAGAGCAGGTACATTCTGCCTCATGAGAGAGGGGAATCGAGCAGTGCATCACAGCCTAGACACTCATAGAGGGTCAGATACCCTGTTACAGGTTGACATATAGTGGCTACACTGCAAAGCATTATGCTTACATGACAAAAGTGATGGAGATCAAAGAACCAGGTACATATGCTGAAGCAGTGGAAGATGAGAACTGGTGTGTAGCCATGGATGAAGAAATGAATGCCTTGGCTGAAAATAAGACATGGGATCTTGTGCCACTGCCTAAAGGAAAAAAGACCATTGGCTACAAATGGGTCTATAAATCAAATGCAAGTCGGATGGCAATGTGGAAAGGTATAAAGCCAGGTTGGTTGCTAAGGGGTATGCCTAACAATATGGACTTGATTATGAGGAAACATTCAATCCTGTTGCCAAGATGGCAACCATACGCACTGTGATTGCTTTGGCTGCTGCTAGAGGCTGGAAATTATAGCAGATGGACGTTAAGAATGCATTTCTTAATGGTGACTTAGCAGAGGATGTCTATATGGTTCAACCAGAAGGGTATGTTCACCCTGATTTTCAGCATTATGTATGCAAGCTGAAAAAGGCACTGTACGGGCTGAAGCAGGCTCCGAGAGCTTGGCATGCTAGGATCAGTAACTACTTGCAGAGGCTGGGATTTACTGTTGGTAGGGTTGATCATAGCCTATTTACAAAGAAGACTGACAGTGGCTTGGTAGTGCTGGTCATATATGTTGATGATTTGATAATCACTGGTGATGATGACTTGGGCATACAGCATGTAATGAAGATGCTGAAATCTGAATTTGACATGAAAGATCTCGGTGAGTTGAAGTATTTTTTGGGTATTGAGGTAATCAAGGCTGAAAATGGTTTATGGCTGATGCAGAAACATTATGCCATGGAAATGCTGAAGAAGTATGGCATGGCTGAATGCAAACCATTGGATACACCCCTTGATCAGAATGTCAAGCAGGACATTAGCACTGGAGCTGAGATTTAGGATGTGACTATGTACAGGCAGATGGTTGGAAGTCTAATCTACTTGACCATCACTAGGCCAGATTTGAGTTATGCAATTGGGCTCATAAGTCAGTTTATGCAAAATCCCAGGAAGCCACATTTGGATGCTGTTAGGCGGATTATGAGATATGTTAAGTCCACTGTAGATTATGGGTTGTTCCATATGAGAGATAAGCCCTTGAAACTGGTTGGATACACAGATGCGGATTGGGCAGGATGCTCATATGATCGCAGATCTACGAGTGGTTATGCTTTTGGCTTTGGAAGTGGCATGATCAGCTGGAGCAGCAAGAAGCAACCAACGGTTGCATTGTCTAGTACTGAGGCAGAGTATAGGGGTGCTGCATTGGCAGCATGTGAGATTTCATGGCTGCTCAAGCTTACGGCTGATTTGGATATTCAGGTGGATGCTCCAGTGACCTTATTATGTGACAATCTCAGTAGTGTACTTCTGGCAACGAATACAGTATACCATGCCAGGACAAAACACATAGAGGTACACTACCATTTTATCAGAGAGATGGTTCTTGCAGGGAGAGTAGATCTTATGCATGTGAAGATTGATGAACAGGTTGCAGATATCTTTACCAAGTCTTTGGGTAAAGACGGTTTAGTAGTTTTAGACAACTACTTGGAGTTCATCAGATGATTTGAGCTTGAGGGGGAGTGTTAGAATATCAAGCTCATATTATTCTCCTGTTAGTATGTATGACCGACATTAGCCTTGTCCAACTGTATCACCAAATGGTCCTACGGACCTTAGTACTATTGTATACACTTACTCTATCTGTGTGGTTATGAGATAATGAATGAATGGAAGAAGATGCGAGCATGCTTGCTCCTCACTCTGTCTCTGCCTCTCTCGATATCAACAGAGCAAACACCCAAGCATGTCAAATGAATCCGTCAGTAAGCCGGCACACCCCCTATGTAATAGGACAAAGTGTACACAACACTGGCAAGACTTGACACAAAGAGGTGTATGCTCAGTAAGTGCAAAGCCCAAGTTAGTTCAAGTACATGTATGCGGACCACGGCATATCAACCATGCAGCATCCAAGTGAAGAGGATCCCAGTCTCAGAAGACTCAAAGCTCAATATCATAAACCACCTGCTCAATGTCTGTCAAACATCCAACGATGCTCCCACTGGCAAAAAAGCCATATGGATTAAGTCAAGAAGCTCAAGAAAGGCATATGAGAGCACCAGTGACAAACGATCCAAGACTAGACATCAATAAGACATCATGAGCATATAGGCTCTGTAGCCTCCAAATAAAGCATCCATAGACATCAATTGTATCCCAAATACAACTCTGGCAAGACAAGAAATATCCCAAGTGAGTTTCAGGAAGCTTGATGCAAGCCAAGACAAGGCACTAGTAGCAATCAGCTCTAAACAATGTAACTAGCATGTAGTAGTGGCATAGGCCAAGCATGTCAAGACCGGTCAGACATAGGTAACATACATGCCATACGTACATCCAAGATGGAGCACCAAATGCATTCCAAAGCCAAGCTCAAGCTCAAATGAAGATCCGGAACCAAAGACAAGCTCGATGTTGTATCTCGAAGGTCAATACTTCATTGCATATCCCAAAGACATAGCCCAAAACCAATAGGCATAACCAAACTGAAGGCAAAATAACCTATCAACCAAGGAAACATAAATCCCAACCAACAACGAAGTGTCCGCATCCAAATCAAGGCTCAATAGCTCTCAAATAGCATATCTGGGCATTAACCATGATGACCAAGCATCAATACATCCAATAGGAAACTCGAATGTCAACAAATAGCATTATAAATAAGTCGTCCTTGATAAAACCTTATTGCCCAAACAATGTACAGCAGTAAATCCCTGCATAAATCAAGCTATGGAAGCTCAAACCAAGTCCCAAAGCATCTTAAAATATTGGGCAAACATCCCCAAAGTATCTGGGCATCAAATACCAAGCCTCAGGAGCATCACATAAGCTAAGAGCATGACATTTTCTTGCTGTAAATCAACTTAGATCTGTTGCAAAAAATGATGTGATCAAAATTTCGTAGATCTGACATCACCATCGTGTTCGGAGCATGCCAAGACCCCAAATTAGACTCTTACCTTTCCTGAATCAGGCTTTGGATGCCCGAGATATGAGAAAAAATGGGATTTTTGAGCTAGATTTTGAAACAAGCGCAAAAAAAAACGCGAGTTGACTGTGGGGCCTACTGGTTATATTGAGGATAAGGGGGAAAATGGGGGCATACAAGGTGCCCAATGAAGCCAAGGAACACCTGCAAAGAGCCTATGAGGGCCGGGGAGAGGCGGGAGATGAAATCTTACCTCGGGGGGAAGAAGCCATAGCTGGCATTGAAGCTCCAAGCTCTAGGTCTTCAATCTAGGCTAAAGTAATGCCAGGCCAAGCTCCAAGATCAAGCTCTAATCCAAAGCTTTGATACCAGTTGAAAGGTGAGAAGGATCGAAGCTTGCTGCAAGAAGAGAGAGAGACACAAATGGGAACTCCAATAGTCACAATGTGTGACCGGGTCTTCCTTTATTCAAACTATCACTAAAAGAATAAAGAATAAAGTGACAGTGACGGGTGCCCACCACCTGCTATGTGCAGTGGCGGGTACTGTCAGTGTAGTAATACACGGGCGGCTAGGCAAAGGCACCTTTACCCCCAACATGGAGGTGTCTAGCACCCTGTAAGAAGTAAAGAAGAAGAAAACGATCCTGCTGTCCACAAAATCCTTGTGTGGCTGCCTATCTCAGCCCCAAATCAAGTCAAATTCTAATCAAGATAGCACCTTGGTGATGCTACAATGCTGCCCTCTCATCCAAGAACTTGTATCAAAAGATAGGTAGCTTCCAATGAGCATATAGATGAAGGAGAAAGAAAGAAGAGCTTACCGCCATATTTGCCCTATTTATGGCTGCCTATTTTAGCCCAAGGCATTCACATAGAGCACTCAAGAAGCTCCTTTGATGCTCTTCTCACAATGTCTATACAATGATAGCTTGAATAAAGCCTTCCAATGCTCAAGAGCGATCAAGAATGATGATAAAGAATGATGATAAAGAAGAAGAGAAGGGATGTTTCCCACAAATACCCTATTCTTGCATTGTTTAGATAGCCACAAATGCTACTCTTTCTCTGCCATTGTATGAACAAAAGTGCTACTTACAAGAGATGAAGGTTACTCTGCTCCTTTACTCCCAAGCTTGAGTTGCATGGTAAAAACTCCGCTTTGTGTAGCACGTACATGATGCAAATGCTTCAGATCTTCTTCTCCCAGCCTGTGCCCTTATTTTGCACTGAAAATTGTGCTACTGCTCTTCTTTTAAGTCTTCACTATCCATTGACTAAGTCGTGTATCACATAAGTCAAATAAAGCATGTCCAAAGCATATACAATGTTAAATGGGCATAGACATAGTCAACTTCCTTAACTAAATGGTTTCTCATCATAATGAGCTTGTTACATATATGCTTTTGGATCAACACCTTCGCAGACTCTTGTAGTCAAGACATGAGGTTTACATCCAAGCTATGCTATTGTCCAATAACATATATACCATGTCATATTCAGCAGACTTATGAAACTTAAGCTTTCCAAGCCTAGAAGACACATTGTAACTTACTCTTGTGATTAGCCATCAAGAGCCTCACGAATGCAAATGATTAGCTTATTTTACATCCTGTACATAGAATCCCATGACACACACCCCAGCCAGAAGAAGATGTCCTTGAAACTTTCTTAGAAAGGGTATAACTTGCACTCACTCATAAGAACTAAGAACAGCCCATGTTTTACAAAGATAAAAGAAGAGGATCACAAATAAAGCTTCAACCCATGAATATGTTGTTTTAGGGCTGCCAAGGATAATCCAAGATGACACAGATATTCTCCCAAAGAGTACTTTCAATGCCTTTTCAAGGCAAGAGTGATTAGATGCAGCAATTACAAGTGAAACTAGAGCATGTTCTCGTCATAAAACATAATAGTATAACTAGAGCATCAATGAGACATGATTCAACCTAAAAAGAGAGTGTTTGGCTGCATATGACACTCCAATATCATCCCATATAACTTTCAAGATTTAACTTTGATGGTAGCTCAATCTTCCCCTATCACAGGAGAGCATAAATCAACCAAATGGAGGTGTTTAGCACCCTATAAGAAGTGAAGAAGAAGAAAAGGATCCTGCTGTCCAAAAAATCCCTATCTGGGCTGCCTATTTCAGCCCCAAATCAAGTCAAATTCCAATCAAGATAGCACCTTGATGATGCTACAATGATGCCCTCTCATCCAAAAACTTGTATCAATTGATAGGTAGCTTCCAATGAGCATATAGATGAAGGAGAAAGAACGAAGAGCTTGCTCCCCTATTTTCCCTATTTATGGCTGCCTATTTTGACCCAAGGCATTCACATAGACCAATCAAGAAGCTCCTTTCATACTCCTCTCACAATCTCTATGCAATGACAGCTTGAATCAAGCCTTCCAATGCTCAAGAGCGATCAAGAATGATGATAAAGAATAAGAGAAGGGATGTTGCCCACAAATACCCTATTCTTGCTTTGTTTGGATAGCCACAAATGCTGCTCTTTCTCCGTCATTACATGAACAAAAGTGCTACTTACTTGGCAAGAGATAAAGGTTCCTCCTCTCCTTTACTCCCAAGCTTGAGTTGCATGGTAAAAACTCCACTTTGTGTAGCACATACATGATGCAAATGCTTCAGATCTTCTTCTCCCAGCCTGTGCCCTTATTTTGTGCCGAAAATTGCACTGGTTCTCTTCTTTTATGTCTTCACTATCTCTTGGCTAAGTCATGTATCACATAAGTCAAATAAAGCATGTCTAAAGCATATACAATGTTACATGGGCATAGACATAGTCAACTTCCTTAACTAAATGGTTTCTCATCATAATGAACTTCTTACATACATGCTTTTGGATCAACACCTTCACAGACTCATGTATTTAGGACATAAGGTTTACATCCAAGCTATGTTATTGTCCAATAACATATATACCATGTCATATTAAGCAGACTTATGAAACTTAAGCTTTCCAAGCCTAGAAAACACATTGTAACTTACTCTTGTGATTAGCCATCTCAAGAGCCTCATGAATGCAAATGATCAGCTTATTTTGCATCCTATACTACATAGAATCCCATGACACTCACCCCAGCTAGAAGAAGATGTCCTTGAAACTTTCTTAGAAAGGGTATAACTTGCACTCACTCATAAGAACTAAGAACAGCCCATGTTTTACAAAGATAAAAGAAGAGGATCACAAATAAAGCTTCAGCCCATGAATATGTTGTTTTAGGGCTGCCAAGGATAATCCAAGATGACACAAATATTCTCCCAAAGAGTACTTTCAATGCCTTTTCAAGGCAAGAGTGATTAGATGCAGCAATTACAAGTGAAACTAGAGCATGTTCTCGTCATAAAACATAATAGTATAACTAGAGCATCAATGAGACATGATTCAGCCTAAAAAGAGAGTGTTTGGCTACATATGACACTCCAATATCATCCCATATAACTTTCAAGATTTAACTTTGATGGTAGCTCAATCTTCCCCTATCACAATAGAGCATAAATCAACCAAATGGAGGTGTTTAGCACCCTATAAGAAGTGAAGAAGAAGAAAAGGATCCTGCTATCCACAAAATCCCTATCTGGGCTGCCTATTTCAGCCCCAAATCAAGTCAAATTCCAATCAAGATAGCACCTTGATGATGCTACAATGATGCCCTCTCATCCAAGAACTTGTATCAATTGATAGGTAGCTTCCAATGAGCATATAGATGAAGGAGAAAGAACGAAGAGCTTGCTGCCCTATTTTCCCTATTTATGGCTGCCTATTTCAGCCCAAGGCATTCACATAGACCAATCAAGAAGCTCCTTTGATGCTCCTCTCACAATGTCTATGCAATGACAGCTTGAATCAAGCCTTCCAATGCTCAAGAGCGATCAAGAATGATGATAAAGAATAAGAGAAGGGATGTTGCCCACAAATACCCTATTCTTGCTTTGTTTGGACAGCTACAAATGCTGCTCTTTCTCCGTCATTACATGAACAAAAGTGCTACTTACTTGGCAAGAGATAAAGGTTCCTCCTCTCCTTTACTCCCAAGCTTGAGTTGCATGGTAAAAACTCCACTTTGTGTAGCACATACATGATGCAAATGCTTCAGATCTTCTTCTCCCAGCCTGTGCCCTTATTTTGTGCCGAAAATTGCACTGGTTCTCTTCTTTTATGTCTTCACTATCTCTTGGCTAAGTCATGTATCACATAAGTCAAATAAAGCATGTCTAAAGCATATACAATGTTACATGGGCATAGACATAGTCAACTTCCTTAACTAAATGGTTTCTCATCATAATGAACTTCTTACATACATGCTTTTGGATCAACACCTTCACAGACTCATGTAGTTAGGACATGAGGTTTACATCCAAGCTATGTTATTGTCCAATAACATATATACCATGTCATATTAAGCAGACTTATGAAACTTAAGCTTTCCAAGCCTAGAAAACACATTGTAACTTACTCTTGTGATTAGCCATCTCAAGAGCCTCATGAATGCAAATGATCAGCTTATTTTACATCCTATACTACATAGAATCCCATGACACTCACCCCAGCCAGAAGAAGATGTCCTTGAAACTTTCTTAGAAAGGGTATAACTTGCACTCACTCATAAGAACTAAGAACAGCCCATGTTTTACAAAGATAAAAGAAGAGGATCACAAATAAAGCTTCAGCCCATGAATATGTTGTTTTAGGGCTGCCAAGGATAATCCAAGATGACACAAATATTCTCCCAAAGAGTACTTTCAATGCCTTTTCAAGGCAAGAGTGATTAGATGCAGCAATTACAAGTGAAACTAGAGCATGTTCTCGTCATAAAATATAATAGTATAACTAGAGCATCAATGAGACATGATTCAGCCTAAAAAGAGAGTGTTTGGCTACATATGACACTCCAATATCATCCCATATAACTTTCAAGATTTAACTTTGATGGTAGCTCAATCTTCCCCTATCATAATAGAGCATAAATCAACCAAATGGAGGTGTTTAGCACCCTATAAGAAGTGAAGAAGAAGAAAAGGATCCTGTTGTCCACAAAATCCCTATCTGGGCTGCCTATTTCAGCCCCAAATCAAGTCAAATTCCAATCAAGATAGCACCTTGATGATGCTACAATGATGCCCTCTCATCCAAGAACTTGTATCAATTGATAGGTAGCTTCCAATGAGCATATAGATGAAGGAGAAAGAACGAAGAGCTTGCTGCCCTATTTTCCCTATTTATGGCTGCCTATTTCAGCCCAAGGCATTCACATAGACCAATCAAGAAGCTCCTTTGATGCTCCTCTCACAATGTCTATGCAATGACAGCTTGAATCAAGCCTTCCAATGCTCAAGAGCGATCAAGAATGATCAACAATAATGATAAAGAAGAAGAGAAGGGTTGCTGCCCACAAATACCCTATTCTTGCCTTGTTTGGATAGCCACAAATGCTGCTCTTTCTCTGCCATTGCATGAACAAAAGTGCTACTTACTTGGCAAGAGATGAAGGTTCCTCCGCTCCTTTACTCCCAAGCTTGAGTTGCATGGTAAAAGCTTCACTTTGTGCAGCACATACATGATGCAAATGCTTCAGATCTTCTTCTCCCAGCCTGCGTCCTTATTTTGCATTGAAAATTGCATTGATGCTCTTCTTTTAAGCCCTCACTATCTCTTGACTAAGTAATGTATCACATAAGTTACATAAAGTGTGAGTAGTCCAGTCAGCCCATAATGCAAAAGGCAACATTTTAGGCCATTCTTTGATCTTTCTTCTACAAGACTTTGCTAGAGCTTTGAGAATAGGCTGATGCCCTCTCTCACTTTTCCCATTACCTTTAGGATTGTAGGCTGATATTAGAGCCAACTAATACCCAATTGAGCAAATAAGTTGCGTGCCTCATCAGCATCCAACTCTCCTCTATCTACGGTCACTTTGTCAACACAACCATATCTGCAAAATACTTATTCAAGCAAAAAGCGATAAACAGCTTGAGTAGTCTTAGTTGTTAAAGCTTTACCTTCAACTTGATTGGTTAGAACCTCTCTTGCAAGCACTAAATACCGCATATTCCATATCCCTGTAGGCATGGTTACGAGATCAATAACCCATCTATCATGTATAGACAAGGGATAAGTTGGTTGTAACCCATCTTGATGCTTAACCATAGAGTACATCTGACACACATAACAAGTTTCAACAAAATGCTCTATGTCTCAATACATGTTCTACCACCACTATTTTTCTTTGACTTTAATAAAGGTTCACCATGTATCTCTATGGCCAGCCCACAAACTTTCATAAAATTCCTTCATTACCTATTGTTGCAATCTTTTGTTACCTAAAACTCAGACATGCGCTCCTTTCTTCTTTTTTATGTGCTTCCATAGATGCCCATCTTTAAGGAAAAAACCATAATCTTTCCTCTTAATATGCTTGAACTCCTCATCAGTCCAAGTCTCCTTCTTCTTCATTGTGCTCAAATATTGACAGATCTTCGGCCAATCTTCTTCATAATATTCTTCAAGGAAATGAACTAGAACTTGATTAATGCAATGAGCATGTTGGCTTCTAGTTGACCACCCTTCTTCCATAGGCAAATCTTTAATCTTTGCTGCTATTTTCTGATTTACATCAATACCTTTTTCTGTTCTTGTTATACTTAATGATGTACCATTAAAAAGTTCAGCTACACTTGCTATTTTCAGTTGTGGTTCTGCATATGTAGCAGCTGAAAAGGTATTATCAACAGTCATGGAATGAAATTCAACAAGTATAGACTCTTCAACTTCACCTTCTTTCATCAGCTCCTCTTCATTGTCATACCTTGCGTGTGACAATATGTCAGCAAACAACTGGATTCTCATTTCTTGCAATATGCTTTAATTCGGGGTTGAGAGATTTAATATATGCAATCCATCTTAGCATAGCAATGTCGGGTATAGAGCAATTGGCAATCATGCCCAAGAGTGGAAGACAATCAGTTTCTACCACTATGGGAGCACCTATAAAGTATTCATGATCACACTTTAATGCTGTTACAACTCCCCACAATTCCCTTTTTACTTGTGCATACCTTCTTTGACATTCATTGAAAACCTTTGCTCCAAAACAAATTGCATATTTGTTATCTTCAAGATCTTTTTGGCCAATAGCCCATCCTATCCCAATGGGACTTATATCCACAGTAAGGATGATGGATTGTCCATTTGAATAATCAGCCCTTTTGAGAGTGGGGGTTGAAATTAACAGCTTCTTTAATTTGCGTATAGTGAGAGTATGCTTTTTACCCCAAAAAAATCTTTGGCTTTTTCTTAATAATTGATAAATATTTTCGGCTACATGAGCAAAATGTGGTATCTATATGAGATAGAATACACATGCGCCAAGAAATCTTCTCACCTCTGAAATATTTGTGCATTTTTCTTGCGTTCTGCTAATGGCATATCACATGCAGACCAATTCAAGAGGTGTCTTCATTGTGGTAATGCCTTGGCTCTCTAATGAAAGCTGAAAGGTCATATCCTGAATATAGGTTGCCCATGGAATAAATTGCTCTACCTGCAAAAGCTTCAACAAACTCGTCAACAATTGGACCCGAACCAACATTTTGGATTGTGACTTGATTAATAGGCTATAGATCTTGAATGAATCGTAAAGATCCATTTTTCTTGGGCGCACCGTAAACCATCGATTTGAGTAAGGTGTTGAAGAAGGTTCTAAAATCTTCATTCTGATATTTTCATTCAGAAGTTTCAGTAATTTGGACAAATGTGCCCTTGGAACAGGAATAGGCTTGAGGTTCCAAGGCACATGTGGAACCATAAAAATGACCATAGGAGCCACAATATTTGGATCCACACAACTATTTCACTTGACTGAAATGCAAAAGCTTTACCATGTTTCATTAGCATTTGCATAAAAGAGTATTTTTCAGCTGATAAAAGAAAAAAATTATCACCTATTTTGAGCTATTTTATACTTTCTGATGTAAACTTGTGACCAATGTTGGTAGGATCACAAAGACTTGGCTGATTTGCTGCCCTATCCACACGCCCTTCACTTTCAGGAGAGGTAGTGGGACTGCCACAGGCTTGACTTTCTTATCCACCGTCTTGTATTTTGTCTCCACTTGCGCTTCAGCCTTGTTGAGAAAACCAATATCTTTATATTCAATAAATTCTTAAATTGTTTGATAAAAATCCAATGTACATACTTCTATGGACTAATTTTCAGCCTCATTTTTTGCATGAACAATTGCATATATTTTAGCCAATATGTCAGTAGTAATCAGCCCAAAAAAGATGCCTGAAATATCTTCATTTTCAACCATCATGTCATAAGTTTTCAACTCCCTTTTTACGTGATATAAATATTTTATTTTGGCTTTAGTCATGGGCTGGAAGAGACTTATAACAGCCCATACTATTAGCTGTACATACATGTAGATTTGCTAGAGACACAGCTTCTATAGCATGAGGAGGCACAATCTTTTTACATGAAGCACTGCCATAGCCTCCCTTTACAGCAGTGCAGCCCAAAAACCCTTGAATTCTCGGCATTAGGAGACACAAGATAATCTCGCAATTGATCTCTGATTCGATGATGATTAACACACACAGTAAGAAATCGGGCAGCTTGTTCATTATCCTTGCTTCGGATTCGAGCATAGGAAGAACCATCATCAAGAGATTTGTTTCCAAGCAGGCTTAAAAAATGTAAGGTTGCCCAAGAATGATAGGGTAACTACAAGAGTCTTGAACAAAGAAGTGAAAATTGTCTTTTATGTCTCCAATAGTTACTTGCACATTAGGACATGTAGCATATAACTCTCTAGAAGAATTGTTTGCAGCTCTCATTCACTGGCCTCGATCAACATATATGGGCCATCCGCCGCTTTCATAAAGACTCCTAGCCATGAGGTTTATCTCAGAACCATAGTCTAAGAGTATAATACATGGTGTTTCTTTTTCTCTAATTTTGACGTCTATCTCCGTTGTTTCTCTTGCCCAATGCGTACGGGAGTAGTGACTACTTGGAATGAATCGAGCTTCTTCCTCATCATGAATGTGTTGTAGACGATCTTCTTTTTGAGAGGCAGGTTGCCAACTGGTTTGGACCAGCCGACCATTACATTTTCAGCCTTTACTTCTTCAATTTCTGCTTCCATGCTTCCTTTATCTTCAGCTTCAATTGCTGCAATTATTTCTTTAACTGCTTTAAGTTGAATTCCTTATGCATTCAACTTCTCTTCATCCTGCACAAATACTCAAAGAGCTTGCAAAAAAGCATGCACTATTTCTTCAGCATCATCACCAACATATTGTCTTTTTCTTTTGATTACATTAATAATTATATCATGAAATTCACGTTTGGCAATTCCAAGAATTTTTCCTAAGGTAAACTCAATTTTACTTCCCAAAATTTGTTATTCTAGGACTCATTTGAGATTGGTTGCAGTTTCTATGTCAGACTGCAATTTGTAGACTAACTGCTTGCCTATCTTCTTTCCTTCGGCCTTCTTTGTTTGTGGCACATCTTCCGTATCTTGATCTTAGGTTGTATTTTCAACAGGCTTTGGTTGTTCAGACATTCTTTTAGTTACTTGTTTTGGAGGGCCAAAAGTGGAAGGGCCATGTTCATCTTCTCTTTTCTTCAACCAAGACTTCTTTATGATTGACTTCAGCCAAAGGTACAAAGGCAAAAAAAGAATCTACCGGTCCTTCCCAACCAGTTATTCCTCGAATGCATTGATTGATGTTAGTCAAATCATCTTTGGCTACTTTTCCACGTTCCATTTGATCTAATGCCAGCATCCATACTTTAGATTGCACATCAGCTTTACATTCTTTCACATTAGATTTAGTTGGCTCAATTTGCAGCCCATAGGGAGCTGCATCAATTGCTGCATAGGCATTCTTTACAACTAAATCTTCTAATCTTTTCTTCATTCCACCATTGCCAAAATTTGGCTCCAGTGGATAACCGGTTTCAGCTGCATGAATTTTTTCGTCTTTCCAAAAGATGAGCTTCTTTGCTTCTGCCTCACGGAAGGCAGTAACTCCCTCTTGTTATATTGTTGGCTGTCACACCAAATACATCGCCTCTTATAGCCTTCTCTCACAGGTCTTTGAGTTGATGAACGTCCTCATTCTTCAACTTTGACGTCCAGCTTCTCTACTTTGGAACTAATTTCTATAAGATTCACATGAAGATCTTGCATGCTTTCAATGAATTCATCCATGACTTCATTTTTAAGAGGTGGAACGGAAGGAACAGAAGAAGAAAGAGTTGGTTGATTAGTCAAAGAGATAGGGGTTTTTGGAGGTGGAACAAGCTCCATTAATCGAGTTGTTGAAGTTGAAGTAGAGCCCACACATTTGCTCTCTTTGAGCAATCATGTTAATTGCATCAGTAACATCTATCCATGCAGTTTTGACTCCTATTTCGAAGGTAGCATCCTCTAGGCGATCAGAAAGCTTCTCTTACAGGATGGGATTTGCATCATTAAGGAATAATTCAATCTTCTAACCTTCCATACTTTGTTGGTCTTCAACATCAAGTTGTCCAAATTTACTTTCCAACTCATGGTATAGAGATATTGCAGCAAAACCTTTGTTGGGTTTCTCAACCCAATCAGTAAAACTTTTCTTCGTCATAAGGCCAGAGTCTTCTAAGAAGAATTCTTTGCATAGGGCTTTTTTGAATGTAGCCCAATCCGCATCTTGCTGAAAAAGACCATGGATTCTCTCTTAAAGACCGTGCTTGGCTAGTCTGGCAAAATAGCGACTCCATGCAAGTTGCGGTACACCAAAGAAGAGCATTTTCTCAACATACAAGTGAATGAAAAAGAGACATTTTGACCATTAAATTTTTTAAATTCTCACCCAGCTTCTTCTAGGGCCTTGATAGGTGTGGAATCAATCTTCTCTTTGTCTTGCCTTTGTTGTTGTTGTTGTAACATTTGAATTTGTTGTTGCTGAGTCTACTACAATATGCGCACCAATTGCTATAGAGTATCTCCTAAAGAATCCCCCATCTTGGAGTTTTCTTACAACCAACCTTCATGTCAGGCTCACCAATGTTGCAATGTGTAGGGTTGAAGGCCACCACAGGGGTTTGGTAAGAAAACTGGACAAGATAAATGGAGATGTGTCTTCAAGAGATAAGTAGATTCAAGTGAATGTTTATAGGTTCAAGAGGAACTTCACAACCTTCAGTTCACCATAGACTTTGGCTTATCCTGAAAAGACAAATTTATACATAAGACGGTTGAATAAATGGGTTAATATCTATTGATGGTTTGCAAACAAGAGTACAACTTCAATTGATACAAGCAGAGTCTTGCCTTTCCTTGCCTATGAATATAGTTGCCTATTTCAACACCTACGCATGAAGAAGATCTTCAAGAAACTTTCTCTTTTCAAATGATTAGTACAATGAAGATAGAGGATCAACAAGATGAATATTGCCTATATCATGCCTTTGAATGATTCAAGGTTATGCAACTAGCATCACTGTTGTTAGTTTTTCATGAAAAGATCACTTAGATCAACGTAACACGAATAAAGCAGCTGCATAAAAGCTTTAGCTTATGGAATAACTATTATAAATAGCCAATATTAATTCCAAAGCATGGCAAGAAATCACCAAAAGACTTCTTTGAAACCTCCCTTGAATGAAGCGGAAGCAAGATACTATGTAGAGGGAATTACAAGTCTAGTTTGTACTTGCAATGATTATAGATGAAGAAGAATCTGTGTTTATAGGTTTCAGCCCTGAAATACCTTGTTTTAGGATGAGAAGAAGAGACCAAAAGTATCACATAACATTGCCAAAAGATTTCCCTTTCTTAGAAAGAGTATAGCTTGTAGTCACTCATAAGAACCAAGAACAGCCCATGTTTTACCAAGATAAAAGAAGAGGATCACAAATAGATCTTTAGCCCATGAATACCCTATTTTAGGGGTACCAAGGATAATCCAAGATGACACAAATATTCTCCCAAAGAGTACTTTCAATGCCTTTTCAAGGCAAGAGTGATTAGATGTAGCAATTACAAGTGAAAGTAGAGCATGTTCTCTTCATAAACCATAAGAGTAGAAATGGAGCATCAATGATAAATGATTCAGACCAAAAAGAGAGTGTTGGGCTGCATATGATAGTCCAAAATCAGCCCATATAACTTTCAATATTTAACTTTGATGGTAGCTCAATCTTCCCCTATCACATGGGAGAGCATAAATCAAAATCCCTGTGTGGGCTACCTATTTCAGCCCCAAATCAAGTCAAATTCCAATCAAGATAGCACCTTGATGATGCTACAATGCTGCCCTCTCATCCAAGAACTTGTATCAAATGATAGGTAGCTTCCAATGAGCATATAGATGAAGGAGAAAGAAAGAAAAGCTTGTTGCCCTGTTTATGGCTACCTTTTTTCACATAGAGCAATCAAGAAGCTCCTTTGATGCTCCTCTCACAATGTTTATGCAATGACAGCCTGAATCAAGCCTTCCAATGCTCAAGAGAGATCAAGAATGATGATAAAGAAGAAGAGAAGGGATGTTACCCACAAATAACCTGTTCTTGCATTGTTTGGACAGCCACAAATGCTGCTCTTTCTTTGCCATTGCATGAACAAAAGTGCTACTTACTTGGCTAGAGATGAAGATTCCTCCGCTCCTTTACTCCCAAGCTTGAGTTGCATGGTAAAAACTCCACTTTGTGTAGCACATACATGATGCAAATGCTTCAGATCTTCTTCTCCCAGCTTGCGCCCTTATTTTGTGCCAAAAATTGCACTGGTGCTCTTCTTTTAAGTCTTCACTATCTCTTGACTAAGTCATGTATCACATAAGTCACATAAACCATGTCTAAACATATACAATGTTACATGGGCATAGACATAATCAACTTCCTTAACTAAGTGGTTTCTCATCACAATGAACTTGTTACATACATGCTTTTAGATCAACACCTTCACATACTCATGTAGTTAGGACATGAGGTTTACATCCAAGCTATGTTATTGTCCAATAACATATATACCATGTCATATGAAGTAGACTTATGAAACTTAAGCTTTCCAAGTCTAGAAAACACATTGTAACGTACTCTTGTGATTAGCCATCAATAGCCTCATGAATGCAAATGATCAGCTTATTTTACATCCTATACACAGAATCCCATGACAAAACAAAAGCCTCAAAACTAGAAATAGCAAACCTAGAGAAGCTAGCCATGTCAGAACATGCATTCCTTCACAAGTGGTTCACTCTACATACACAGTGGGAGAACGAGGCAGTTGTCAAATAATGACTAACACATAATAATGACGAGCCATCAAGACCAGTGAGTATGACCCCACTTACATTACACCCACTTCCTTTCCAGTGTTGGCCATCACCCAAAAGACCCCTTTAGAAGATCGTATGCTCCTACATCTATATTTGGATAGAGTACTATGTGAGGAGAAGCCATATATTGCTAGCCACTTGAACATGGGAGATTTTCTCACAAATGTTCTCACTTATATCATGCATGTGGGCATCAGATCAACTAACATGGACCATTATGCTACCATGTAATACAATTCTCATTTTTATGATTGGTTTTTGTAGAAAGGTCCAACACCATCTTCTTAAACTCCATTCTCATGTGCATCTCTATTAGTCTTCATGTACTTATTTTATTATTTTATTTATCTCTTTATTTTTATATTTTATGTCATTCTGTAATAACATGTGTTGAGCCTTTGCCACCCCAATTCTTTCCCTACTCACTCTTGCAAGCAATGAAGCATTGCTAACTCTCTAGGGAGGGGATGAAGTGTTCATCAAATATTATCAAGTGTTCAAAAGTGTTCATTGTGTTCAAAGTTAGTCATTGCACAACACTATTAGTAATTTTTATAATAAGGAAAGCAACACTTAATTTTGAACAAGCGAAGGGTGTAAGCTCATATAATATTTCAAACCTTCTTATCATCACAGTTTTTTCTTTTTGATAGAAGACATACCACATGTCTAAGGTTATGTATCTACATGTACTTTAGATCTCTAGTTTTTAAGATATCATCATTCATGTTGTATTTCTCTTGCTCTACATCTATAAAGGAAATTTGTGGCTTCTCGTGTCTCTCATAGATGACCTTCTTGTCGACTCCTACCCTTATCATCGTCACCACAACCTACCTAAGCACTTGAAAGAACCACACTACATGTTGCCCCACAACCATTGCCACCATTTCCTAGGTCAAAAGGAGGTAGTTAGATCTCAATTGAAGGTCCACAATGGGTGGAAGCATTCTACTCATTTTTGTCAAGAAGTCCATTAGTGGGATTTGCCCCTATAGGGTCAAAGAGGCTTGCAATAGATGAAGTTGAACTAGAAAGGAGGATGGAGAAGGTGTCATGGCTAGAGGACACCTCATCTCAGGTTCCTTGTATCACTCAGGGAACTAGAACTAGACATGACTTTGATGACCTTCTCAAGATTGTGAAAGAGCAAAGGGACCAAAAGGAAGAAGAAGGGAAGCAAGTGGTGTTAGTTTTGGAAATGAGAAAAAAAGACCTATGTCTAGCAACAATACACTAGGGAGGTTTACTCTCTCAGAACAGAGCTAGCCACCTTGCCTAGAAAAACAATGGATATTGACAGATATAAGGAGTTTTTGGCATAGTATAGACATGAGAAATAGAATAGGGAAAAAAATGGAAGCCCTCCATGAGGATATCTCAAAAATTGTGGTAGAACTAGAAGAGAAGTTGAAGGACTAAGACCATCAATTTGCACAATTACGGCTAGATGATGAAGAAGTGAAGCAGATGAAGAAGACAATCCTCAAATTGGTAGAATAATGGGAGGAAGCCACCAAAGGACAAGAAGATCTCAAGAGGACTATAGCCATGTTGATCCAAGAGAAGGAGCACCTCCAATAGAGTAAGGAAGAACACATCAGCATTTTAGAAGCCTTGATAAAGTGGCAAGAACGAGGGCTGGAGCAAGCAAGGAAAGAGATCAGCCAATGGGAGGAAGCTAGAGTAAGTTACTCAGAAATATATGTGTACATCATGTGGGTTCAAAATAAGGTATTTTTAAAATACCAATTTTATATATTTTTACATACAGAAGGGTGTAATATAAAGGGGTTATTTATAGATTGAATAGAAAAGGGTTATGTTTTATTCAAGAAAATTTCATAGATAAGGATATTTATAAATAGACCTTGATACACATGATATAGAGGATATACATATAGTAACTTCCTTGAGGGAGGGAGGAAGCTCAAGGCCTATGCAGGACCTTGCTCGCAAACTTGCATATGCTAAGCATGACAAAGGTGTAGCAAAAGATAGAGCTCAACTCGCAAAAAAGATAATGAGAATCCAACAAAAGAGTTTTGTAAAGACTCTTACAGAATTCACCAACTCGAAAGAAGAGAACACAATAGAGGGATGAAGAGAAAACTCCAAGTGGTCAACGAATCCATCTGGAACACCTTGGGGCCACTACCACAGCTACCAGAGTATGACCCCACTCAAGTTAAAATGGCCTAGTAGATTGAACAAGAAGGCCTCATAGGGGAGTAGCTAGTACGATTCGGATTCATGATTCACGAGGAGCCTGATCCTTCATTACCACCTATTGATTGGGACATGGAAGATTCTTCTGAACCATCCCACACACAACAATAGCTAGAGCGCCCACCCAAAGTGTCATCCTCTTCGAATGCAAATAGAGACCCAAATCAACGGATGTAGAAATAACTAGGTGAAGTCGAATTGAAGCTTAAGGTAGAGTTATAATAGGTGCCATAGGTGTCCTTCCTGAGAGAACCACAAGAAGTTAGCATACACTGGGAAGAAGAGCTCTTAGCCCTAGAAAGAATGGAGTCATGGGATGCACTAATGACTTTTTTTTCAACGTAATGGCAAAGCTCAAGCAGATACTCCCAATGAATGTCATGAGTTAGGTGATTGAGATTGGGACAGTGCTAGGTAGGAGATGGTTAGATCAAAAACTGCAAGATCTTGCTGAGGAGAGGAGGCAAGGTATTAAAAGAATAAGGTATTTGGAAATCCTAGACTGGTGCTTGGCTTTGAGTTACAACCAGCTTGGAGATAGACTATCTTGGAGGAGAGTGATGAGGCATGGATGGACTTTTGTGGAGCATTGCCTGAGGAAAGAGGCCTGAGGAAAGAGGAGATATCATGCATTTACCCTACCCGTGAAGGCATGGTGTTGACTACAACCCCAACACACATGGAAGGTACCACTTTCCCCTTATATTCAATGTAAAGGCCAATTAACTTGAGGACTACCTTAAGTTTCAAGAGTAGGACCTGGTGTCTTCATTCAAGTTTGTAGATACATTTAAGAATTGCCTAGATCCAATATTTGTGACAACTTATAACTATATGAAGCTCTTGATGTTGTTGGTGAGTCAAATGAAAGCAGTTGACGAAGGGGAACTCCACCCTTTTTTAAAAAATATAAATGCGAGAATAGATAGGATCGCTAAGCTCATACTCTGAGCTACCATGCTACTTGCCTACTACTTGAACATTTTGGAAGACATGAACGAGAGTCAGTTCACTAGTTGTAATCATCCCTTGATGCCCTCAAAAATGGTGAATACATGCTTGTCGATTAAATATACATGATGAGTAAGGCCTTCCTTGAGAAATGCATGAGGCCCCTACTTCCATTGGCCCAAGATCAAAGGAGAGGCATGGAATAGTTACAAAAAAAAAGGGAAGAAAAGAAAAGAATGACACTTTTAGGGATTCCCACATGGGAAATGGCCCTTGATCAGGATGCAGTGGTTCCTTTTCAACCTCCAAAACCCCCTTTCCTCTTATTTCAACCCCCACTTCCCTCACAGTCGTTTAGGGTTTTCAAGGGTAGGGTATCCCAAGAAATTGGCAGACTTGTCACCCTGGACACCACCTCACTACACCCAACATCTCACCAATTGGATCCTCAAGTGTGGGATAGACCTAGGGAATCTCAATTCACCTAGCGTAGACCCATCTTCCAATCACACATCCATCCATTTACACCTCTCTCATTGACACAACTTTCCTATGCAAGTATTTTGAAGAGCAAGAGAAAGCACCAACAACCATGTGACCTCTTATCTTCCCTCTGACCATTCATGCAGGTCATAAGCACCTTCATTAGTGCCAAGGGTTGGCACTTATGTAGGAGGGGGTAATGCTAACCCTTTTGTAAAAGAGTTACAAAAGGCAAGAAGCAAAAAGTAACGAGTGTATACAAAATGAATTAATAAGTGTCAAAAGAAGTGAAAAGTATGATACCTACATGGAGAACCCAAAAGTGATGGCTTGAAGATATATTGACAACATCCAACTAGTAGGATTCAAAGCGTGGAGTAAAAGGCACGTGTGAAGAGAGAAAAAAGAAAAAAATGACATGAAGGTATGGAGCACTCTAGAAAAATTAGGAATGAAAATAAATACCAAGAAGGTTAAAATAAATTTTTGTAAAATCATTCTCGAGTTCTCCCATGCAAATTGTAAATTAATGCACATTTAAGGGCATGCAATTGGAGTGAGTTAGGATGTCTAGATAGGTCACAAGACTCTACAGGTAGGCATGAAGATACCACAAGTGGTAGGCACCCTTGAAACATAGGCCCAATCCAAATCTTAAATCAAAGGTCACATATATATCATGCAAAAAACCTTATTGTAATTGTTCCATTGACTAATGCAAAGCATGCTTATCTCTTTTCTTCTTCATAGTTTTTCTTCTCTATATGGCCATCTCTTGCATGAAAGATCTCAGAGAGATAGGGAGATTCTTGTGAAAGCTTGTGCTTGCTCTTGGTTATTGTAGCAAAACTCCATTACTTCCCCTCACCTTCTTGGGATCTTTCCAATTTGAGAGCTGGAAGAGTAGAGACTTTGTTACAGAGATAGAGAGTTAGAGGGGGCTTGGGAGTGTTGAAAGACACAGGATCTAGAGCATGATAGTGATTATGGAGGATGAAAGATGAAGATACAATTCATGATGACATGACAACGATTGGGGACTTGACAAAGACAGAGACTAATTGACAATAACAAAGACACTAACTGAAAAGAGAAAGCATCATGATATTGCATTCATCTCATATGAAAGTGACAACTGAGTACAATGTTATGTAGAGATGGGTAGGTGCAAGTATTTCTCTCTATGCCTATGGGATTCCTGCAGCCTGCATGTCCTCAGCTCATCTTCTCTTACAAAGAGGCATCATGGATGTGATTGCAAATCTCAAAACCCCTCCTCAATTCACAACTAGAAGTACAAAGTGTGTAGAGGCTTTTAGCGAAAGCAACACCTACAAAGTCTAGGCACACCATAAACATGGCAAAACACCAGAGGCTGTCGCAAAAAAGGCTAAGTGTGGGTACCATAAACATGGTGGACATCCAGAGGCTGTAACAGGGGCCTCACAAAGTGTGCATAGGCTATAGTACAAGGGTACATGAGGAGTTTACAAGCTAATGATAAAGGCATTTGGGCTAGGCATTACAAGGCTGAAAAAAGTCTAGTAAAAATCTGGGTCAAGGACCATCAGGCACTTGCAATTTTCAGTATTTCTTTTCGCATAGATCTTCAATTTATTGTAGGTCTTCTTGTCAATGTAGTCGACTTTGCTCTTTTTGATCTTGTTCTTGTTCTTCACTTTGCTTGCAGCTTCAGTGTGTCCACTACTTTGATATTTTGGTCCTCTCTTCTAGGTTCTCTTGGTCTTCTTCTTCATCTACTTTTCTTGCATTAGTCTTCATGTGCATGTCCCCCTCAAGCAAAGATATCATTATGTTTGAGGCAGTGGAAATGTCTTCAAGATCTTGTACTATCTCCAAGGTAGCAGGCATGTCTTCAAGTTCTTCAAATGAATACATTGATTTCTCTTTGGTGTAGGCAGCTTCATGTCCTCCTACAAGTGGGTCAAACAAGTCTTCTATGCAATGCAAATGAGCAACATGAGCCATGTTACTCTTCAAAGAAGATATCCATTTAAAATTATTCATGCTTGGCACTCTCCTTAATGAGGATCAGCTTAAAAAAGCTAAGAGTAACCAGCAATGAGGAGTTATTATTACAAAATAAAGATCAAAATATTTAGAGTACTTACAACAAAAAGATCAAAATATCAAGGAGACCCTAGATTATATAACTTATAACTTGGCATTTCCATGGCTTCCTTTTATGGAATTGATGAGAAAAATTTACATTTCCACACAGTCTATTCCAATTAAGCTCGAATGAGAACTGAAAACAAAATATTTCAATAATCTAGCAAAATAATATCTCATAAAATCTAACAAAATATCAAATTACATACTTTTCATTGTATGGAATAGAAAAAGCTCCAAAGTTTCAACATCAATTGAATTGAACCAATGGTCAAATGCACTTGCATCAAGCTCACTCCTCATATAGTATGAGATAGATGGATCAAGAACCTCAATCTTTTGTTGTATATCAAAGGGAAGCTCATGCATTACACACCTAGCAAAGGAATGGAGATAGTAAGCATCAACATGAAAGTCTACTACTAGAAAAATATAGTGAGTAAAAATAAATTTTGGTATACTATACCTCACCCCAGCAAGAAAAATATAGTCATTTACTTCTCTCACTTTATTCTTGAGAATTTGAACACAATCAAAGTCTAAAAACACAATATCAGATCTTTTGTTAATATCACCAGGTAAAAAGCAACAAACATTGAAGCCCTTAGGGCCAGCCCTTTCAAGAAGGGTAGATAACTCCTCTTCAAAAGATGGGAGTTGTTCTGCTTCCTTTTCTTCTTCCTTCTTTCTTTTATACTCCCTCCATTTAACTGCCTACTCTTTTGTGGCCTTTTCTTCATTCTCATGTTGTCTTGTGTCCATCTTCAACCTTAAGACCTGGATCATTTTTCTTATTTATATATGGAGGCACATTTAAAATATTGAAAGCCTTCACATCAAAAAGGGAAACTGGATCAAGGACCTTTGAAAATCTATATCTCAATCTCTTGAGAATTATCATGTCTTTATCCATAAGTGTAAGCCTATGTGCATGAGCATCACAGATATATGAATCTTGGAAAAACCCAATAAAGAAATTTTATGTAGCCTCCTGAATACAGTTGAGAGTTGCTCTAGTCCATCTAAAACTATTAAGACTATGCTTGTCACAAATTTCTCTGACAAGCCTCTGAAAAGACAGCTTTGGAATTGCATTATTCAAAACCTTCATTACACTTCTAATCTCCCTTAGGCACCTTAACATGCTCTGAGAACCTTCTTCTTGGCTTTGATTTCCTTGTAAGTTTGAAAGGCTTGGAGGACTTATGGATCTTTGAAGCAAGACCTCCAGGATCAACTTTTGCTTCCTTGCAGTGGCCTTAGTTCTAGCCATCTGAAACATATTTTTAAAAAACCCACCTTAGGAAAGATATCCAAATCTCTCATATAATATTATCTACAATCACTAAGTAGCAAACAAACACTAATCACATAGTCTAAATCCAATTTCAACAAAACAATGCAAGCATAAGATGTATGAAATGTGAGGAGGCCTTCTAAACAAGAGAACCTAACACCCTCTTGTGTTTCATATGCCACAAGAGAAAAAACGCAGGCCTAAGTTGTATGAAACGCGAGGAGGCCTCACATGGACAAGAGAAACTAACACAATCTCATTGTTACGCGAGCAGTGATCGAGAGCAAGCCTCACTCACAACCTGATAACGAGACGTTAAGGAGTGCCGGTTGGGCTAATTGACTTTGTCGGATGCACAACACAACACAAAAATTTAAATATTTTGATAGACACTACACGAATCACACACGAAAAATAAAACAATAAACACCTCTTATAGCTTAAAATAATTTAAAACCCATATGCGGGTAGAGCATCATATAACCACAACACAACAAAAAAAATAACAATTTGAAAAATAAACAAAGTGAAATATATTCTTGTACCTTGAGCCGACACTCGGCACCTTGACATCTAAAAGCTCCAATTACTTTCAAATTGGCATGACAAGAGCTCACTCTAGCACGCGACCCTCCACTCTCCTCTCTCACATAATACAATTGTAAGCAAGGGGGAAGGCCCTTAACTCTTCAATCTCCTCTCCTTATATAGTTTTCTATCCACACTCACACACATTAGGCTTTTTGCTTTCAGCTTTTGGCTTTTGCTTTTCTACTGCTTTTCACTATTTTCGTTTTTTCTACCCTATGCTGTTTGCAACTTGTTTGGATCATAACTTCGTCATTTGAACTCCGAATATAGTTGTTTCGATACTCAAAACAATTGGAACACATCTAGTCGACAAGCCACTATGGGCAAAATTACGAAAATCCATCAAAAATGGAAAAAATATTAATTTTTGTAAATCACATCATTTTTCTCCATCTTTTATCTTGGACGACTTATTCCCTTCCTTGGTCTATTGTTCTTGTAATTGCACACTTTCAGCAACATGTCCTCTTTTCCTTCAAGAAATACTCGCTGACGATGTAAAACGTACGACCTTTTCCTTTGATCATTGAGTCTTCAAAATAAATATTCTCTGGATATGAACCTGATTTTTTTTATGCAGTGTGCCCTAGCAAGAATATGCTATGAAAGAGAACTCCGTGCACAACCATACATGATTTGAGAAAACATGCAATTGATCGAATCCATGACATGCTACCATTCAAACAATGCTCACATGATAATAATGAATGCACTTGAAAAAATTGTGCCTAACCTATCTACATATGCTCGTGCCTCATGCAAAATGCAAACAAAATTCCTTGTTAATTTAAAATTCCTTATCCTCACCTCTCCATTCTCAACAATGAAATATCAATCTCCACTCCACCCATCCAAAATCTCACAATCACTCAAGAAATGATGGTTCTCAAGATGTTGACCAGATAAGAACAACCCATCTCACAATGAACAGCGTCCTTCACGACCCTCTAACTCACCTAACCACCTTATCCATTCAACCAGAGGTTCCTAACTTTTTGATGAACATCCCAAATATCGTGCATGCAAGAAATGCACGTGCTCAATGATATGTGCTCTCTCATGTGTGCATGCATCTAAGATTTACTGCATATAGCTGCAGCAGACCTCATGCCGTGCTAGTGCTCAATGATGGTGCAAAGCGTGCTTCATCTCAACCCATGGCATGGAAGTATTTGATAAGAACAAGAGACGACCCCCGAGTGCAGTGCATCAACAAGTGCAACATGAATTGCTCGTAAACCCATAATCCCTGTGATGTGCAAGAGTCTCGACAAAAAAACATACCTTGCTCCACAATGTTCGGTAGCTAATAGCAAACTCCAACTTCAACCTGCTGTCCAAAAAAATACCAAGCTCGACCAAAGCTATCAAGTTTCACACTCAACAAATCAAACAAAATGATAGAAACAAATCCTAAGCTAGACAAACATAAGAAATCCAATTACAAAACAACAAAACAAACAATCACGCAAACAATTAAACTAGCAGAAATCAAACCTAACTACAATTTTACTAAGGCTTTTCAGTTTTCACAAAAACGCTTGACATCATGTTTCATACATATTCGATCAAAGAGAAACTTGCCCTCCAAGCAACATATAAAACATGAAATCGCTCTTATCCATGGGTAAAGCCATGACTAATCACGTTTCATACGTTCAGTATTTTTTGGGATCATTTGGTCGAAATTATCAAGTGATTTAGAGCTAACTCATATTTGTCAAAAAACTTACATTTTCAAGGGTTCGACACATATGCTAGGCAATAAAGCCGTCTTTAGTCTCCTTGAGATGAAGAATAATTTTGCACTATCATCGAGTTAGCTTTGTGTTGGTGTGATCGAGCATAGAAAGAGCTTTGTCTTCAAAAAAAATATTTTACTATTCAAAAATTGGGTTTATAAGCATGTTGGTTTACAAGTGTGGCTGATGTAATGTGTAGTTAATTTCACATGTGTAACGAGTAGACCGTTTTTGCATGGGAAGTTGTCCCATGTGTCACTTACTTTTTGGGCATAATACTGCTTTTATGGCTCCACTTTTTAAAGGTTCAAGGTAATTCTTAGCATTTTCTTTTTCATTTTAAGTGTATCTCCTCCTAATTAGTACAATATACTTATTGAACAAACGTGCAGTGACCGTTGGCATATATATATGACAACTCAGGGTCAGATTTTTGTTACTATTTATTTCACATATCTTGTCTTGTCTTCGATGAGCTATTTATCTTGTAAGCATTACAAGTCAAACCAGGCATATTCTTACAAAAAACCATTTATTCTCAGCACTAGGTAGTGCAAATATCACGTATCACACTTTTCTTAATCTTTTTTCTCTGCAATCCTGAATTTTGAGGCATTAAAGACATTAGTTGGTTTAAGAGGAGAAAGATACATCAGGAACTCAGAAATTCTATAAGGGTTTTACTTTGTTTTTCTATCAATATTGGTCTTGTACACATGTTAAACGATGGGGTTTTGATGTTCTTGATGTATTGTTTTGTTCAATTTTTTTGGATGTATAAAACGCAAATTCGTCAAGTTTTTTTTGTCAAATTGACTGTGAAACGTGATTTTATCAACTATGAAGGTCTAGATCATTGTTTTTGTGTTTCATGAGTCGTGAATGTAAAACAAAGTTTGATCGATGAGACTTGGAATTTCATGCTTTCTTTGTTTCACAAAGGGCGAATTCACTTCGTTCATCTTGTATTTGTAAATATCTAACATAACAAATACGTTAAATTTGTCAAAATACAAAACAGTACCTTGCAGGTTTTGACTAAATTTTTTAGCAATCTTTCTTTAGTCTTTTGAATATGAGCAAATGTGGACTTGTATATTATGCCCCTAATTTGAATTTTTTGTTTTTTGGATTTGGTTTTGTGAGTAATCAAGATGACTAAAATGAAGTTTTCTTTAGAGGGAATGGACGAGGAGGATTTGGAGGATACCTATGATGAAAAGCTGTTTGATTTTCTTTATGCAATTGGAAATCCATTTAGATTTATTTACATTAGAGATATGCCCAATGTTCCCTTTGATTCGCAAGAGCTCTTGAAGGATCTTGAAGATAAACCAACGGATTTTAGGGAGTTTTATGATAGACATGTGGAAGGCCTAGAGATTGAGGGACTTGTCCATTATAGTGATGTAATGGAAACTTCCAATGCTTCTAGAACAACTTTGCAAACAAGGTTTAGACTTATTGATGAGGAATTCAAGAACTGAAAAGAAGATTTTTGTTTTCATCAGAATCAACATCAATGTCTTCTTGTATAGAAGGATGCTGGATTTCTTCTATATCTTCAATATATGGATAGTTGTTCTTCAGATATAATAAAGAGAAGAAAATAGAGGATATTGCATGCAAAGACAAAGAAGTTGAAGAGAATGGGGAAATGTTTCAAGAGGATATTGAGAACGATTTAGTGCACGGAAGAGGAATTGCTAGCAACTCTTGATGTTGAGGGAGAGAATTTTCAAGACAGCTATGTAGCCTTGCATTCTTGTATTAATAAGATTGTGGAATATGAAAAGGGGGAATACCTATAGAGGAAGAGTATTTACAAATTCAGCAGAGACTTGGTATTGATAACATGGGGTATGAAGAGAAACTAAAGTCTCCATTAGAGGAGAAACCAAAAAGTTCAATAAATCTATATGATGATAGTCTTCTTGAAGAAGATGAAAACCCTAAGGTATGAAAGATAATTCTAAGATATCCATTGTGATTTATATTAGAGTATGTTATGCATCATAGATAAATATTATTAGATATTTATATATTGACATCTTATACTATTGTGGTTTATTATGCAGATAGAAATTGAAGATGCAGACAACTTTCTTGGAAGAGCCAAGAGCTCAAGGCCATTGAAGCTTGGCAAAAGTCGCCTTGTTCATTATATTGGAAGCTTAAATAATCAAATAGTTGCAATTTATCATAGCAGATTGTCAAGCTCTCCAAGCTTACCAATAATGGCTTTGAAAGCTATCTCCAAGGTGATTGGATCCCAAGCTTTCAATAGAGGTTCAAACAAGATAATTTTGGTGGAGAAGGAAGAAGCTACAAGAGTTTTTGGCTTCATGCCTGGATATAGTGAATCTAGGGGTAGGATACTTTGGAGTTCTTACCTCTTATTTGCTCTCCCATGTAGGAGATGCCAAGAATTTGAAGCTCCTTCCATGCTATAGGAAACAAGAGTTCCTGATATATGCAGAAGTCTTATCGAGTGGGATGAAACAAAAGATTCATTTAGAGGATCTAGTGAATTCCTTGAAACTAAAGACTCTTTTGCAATAGAGTTAGAGACTAAAAGATGTTAAGGGTTTCTTGAAACCCATCTTTTTCCATCTCTTTGTCTAGTTTGTAACCATTCTGAATATCTTTGCTTTGCACAAGATTTTCAATATCCCTCTTTTCTTCTTTGGGTAATAGTGGATATAGTCCTTGCCAAAGATGATGTATTATATGATGCGGTTGTGTCTTTGAGCTTGAATTTGTGCCAAATTTGTTTGTAAAACCATTGAAAGACCTCTAATAAACTGTTTTCTTTGTATCTTCCACCTCCATGTCTTGTGTGTCTAAAGTATTTTGTTCTTGCTTGATAATGTGATTTTTCCATATCTTAGGTTGACCAAATAGATAGAGATCCATATTTTTTGATAAAATATGGAGCATAGTTGTATAAAATATGCCGCATATTTAACAAATAAATAAATTCTATTAGAAAACCATGTATGAGTCAGACAATAAAGAGACATACACATGTAAACTTCTTACCATATAATGAGCGAAGTGTTGATTATCCCACGCTTCTGTCATTGCCTTTTTAAAAAGGTTCAATTGGTTTTTTTGACGTCTTTTAGATCATCATCATTCCACTCTATTTTATCACAATAAAATAATACTTTGTTTAGTATTTCCCAAACATTGGCTTTTCTATTCTAAGCTTGTCCATTATCAACATGATCCTTAACTGCATTATGTAGGCACTTCCATTGATTGTATCTAATAGTTGAGCCACCATTCCTAGAGTTTATCTTACCAAGTCTCCCATGAAAGTCTAGGAACCTTTTAGCCTTCACTCCACCAATAGATGGATTTTTGGGGACACAATTGCCATCCTTAGAATTTTGAAGATCTGGTTTAATAACAATATTACCACCACGAAACCAATTGCAGATAAGACTTTTTCAATCTTTGTTATAGCATCTGTTCTAGTTGATAATGGCTTTAGCTTCCATGCAAATCCTATATAAAGATGAACAACATTTTCAATTATCTTACAAAGCATATGAAGTGTACAAATATGGGCATTCACTAAAGGAATATCTAGGACTAGCTTAAACTATGGATCCTTGTTGTGCCTCGAGGGAGTTCTATTCCAATTTCTTGAGCTCAACTCTATGGCTAGGGACATGCAATATAGGCAAGGAGATCTAGAGTTGGCTCCCTTTGATACATTGTATATATATTCAAGTGTCTTTAAGTCACCAGTTATGTGCCACTCAATCTTATAGTTCCCAAATCCTTCAACAAATATCTCTTCTCCGGCTTGTTGTCTCTTAATAATAGCAGGTATTGGTGTTAGATGAAAAACCCAATACAATATATCAAAATCCTCTATATCTACTTTGAATGCTCCTAACCACTAGATGTTGTGTTTCGATTGAGCACTAAATAACATTGAGTGATTGTAATGATCTGATAAAAGTGCTCTATTCATCAAGGTAATAGAGACCTTTTCTAGTTTTGTATATTTTAGAATCTCACTTTCATCAAGTTTAACTACAAATCTAGCCACTCCTTGTGCCTCTTCTAGTGACAAGTCATAGAATCTAATCATTAAGCATTGTAAGGTGGGAAATTCAAGGAAAATATTGTTAAATTCATTGAATACAACTTCCTTTTTCTTGCCTTTGAAGCTAGCCTTGATATGGAAAGGCTCACCCATAATCTCCATTTGTTATTCACTCTCTGTCTAGTAGTTCTAATCACAGATAGCATTGGAAGTATGCAATTATGTACTTGTCCTTGCTTCATATTTGACTGTAAAAGCTGGAAAAGTTGTATATAAGTATCTCGATTGATACCAATATTATTTAGTGTCTTCTGCACTAACTTAGTATACAAAGAATGATCCTTTATAATTGACTCCAAGTATTGTTTCTTTGCCTTTTTAAATTTCTTCTTCTCTAAAATATCTAAATTTGAAACTACTGAAGGAATAAGATGATAATAAAATTGATATGCTTTCAAATAATCTCTTTCACTTGCATTCAATTGAAGAAGGGACCTAAACAAAATCAACATCACAAATCAATCCAATTAATTATAAACAAAGTCATATTTCATAATTTTTAGAGTGGAAAAAAATGTACCTTGTTGCTTGAATTCTTTTACTACAACCACCTCCTCCTCATCTGAGACTCTCAATATTTCTAACAGCCTTTTGTCAATTTCGAAGGCCTAAAATAGTTTCCTTTCGTTGTGATAAGATTTGATATGTTTCTCCAACGAATGAATCCTCTGTTGATAGCCCTCTAGCTTTTGCAGTAACTCATTGTTATGTTTTGATAAAAGATAGTTCTCCAATTTGAGGACATCCTTTTTTGCAACCAAGTTAAGTGTATAGCCAAGAAACCCATTATAACCATCACAAATGAACCTCAACAATGAAGAGATATTATAGAACGGTGGAGTGCTATTTTTGCTAGGATCTTTGGGATATAGCCTGGCATCTAACCAAAGATCAATATTCTTATTTCCTCAAACCTGAGTATATGTTTTGTAGACTCTGCAATAGTAATGGGTTTTGTTCTCTTTCTTATTGGTTCATACTCACTATCCAACTCAATATGAAGATGATAGAGAGGTCTTTTACTAGAGCTACATATATCTGAGATAGGTAGGAAGTTGGGGTTTTTGATCTTTGATACAAGTAAGTATTTTGGTTATTTTGGTTGTTTAATGATTGGGAAAGAAGGGGAGATCATTTCAGTCATTTGCTTTTGATTCTAGTTGCATTTAGCATAGGATAGGATTACGAAATTGGTTTGGAGAAGCATAGGGTTACTGCTATAAAACAAGGCAAAATAGGCACAAATCAGGGTGAATGGGGAAAAAGAGTGGTTGGAACGATTAATGCCGACAAGTGAGTGATTGGGGATGGCAAAACCCTGCTTGGGAAGGGGTTTAAGGGCCAGGGGACAATAGAGGAGCTCATTTTTCACCCTAGCAGTGAGAGAGAGAAAGAGAGAGTATGTATGTGTGTGTTTTTCCAGCATTGATTCGATCAAAACCTCCCTGTTGTGTATTTGTTGTGATTTGAAAGGCAACATGCTTGGTGTTTGCGTGGATCGTTGGATTCAACGAGATCATCCTTGGCGTGGCCGTCATCGCATGCGGCTCGGTTCGTCCGAGCGGATTGGGTTTGGGCAGAGTCCTAGAATCAGACCATTCGGCACTCGGACCATCCAATCCATTCGGCCCTCGGACCACTAGCATAACTTGGACCGCTCGGCCCACTTTTGTCACTCGGCCCACTTTTGTCATTCGGCCCATCTTTGCCACTCAGCCCACTTTTGTCATTTGGCCCTCGGCCCACTAGACTCACTTTTGTCATTCGGCCCTCGGCCATATCTGTTGGGTCATCCGAGCTGCAAGTCCGGCCGATGCCCTTATTCAAGCATTTGGTCGTCTGAGGTCACCACTCGGCCCCTGCAACTCGAACGAGTTGGGCCAAGTCAGACTGTTGCATATTTTGTGGAAGTTTACACTAGACCCAGCTAGATCTTAATGGTGCTAACCTTTGTGAGCCACCCCGATGGCCAGAAGTCATATCTGGCGCAAGGAATATGCAATTTCGCAAGATGCGGCTACCTAACAGCTAGAGTAGGTTGTCGAGAGAGTCAGTGCCTTAACGACAACTAGTGGAGACATAGATGGACAATTGGAGCCCAGTGTAGGACTAAGCGAATAGCAACAAGATACTTGGCTTTACTCGACCTCCTTGGACTTATCAACAACTTAATGGAGCAAGAGAACCCAACCATGTCAGAGGAAAGCTCAGACCGCAGGGAGAATGAGGAATTCGACTTAGGAGCAGAGTTGGCGAGTAGCTATGACTCTAATGCTCGGTGTGAGCACCATGATAGAGCGACAGAAGCCATTATAGCTGACCTAGAGGAGGAAAGAAAACTAGCCCACAAAGCACTGCGAGGCATAATGGAATACAACCAGGACTAGCAGTCTAGGAGCCTAAGGCAGAATGCAGAGATGTGAGAGATACAGTGAGTGTTGAATGTAGTAGACAGAAATTGAACTGACCATGAGAGAGCGCTAGAAGGAGACTTGACACTAAGTGAGCTTCTCACGAAGCAATTGCTAGACAACACAGCAGTAGAGCAGAGCGTTGCAGCACTGGCCACATCACTATTTGCGAGGTTGGGGGTAAACCAAGGCTCCAAGAGCCAGCCTAAGATACCAGTGGTTGCGAAGCAGCTCAATAAGTACCAGCCCCAAGACGATCTGTATGGCTTTATAGAGCAGTTCGAGCAGGTCTGTGAGGCCAACGGTCTCACCGACTTGACTCAATGCTCTCAAGCATTTGGGCTTTGCTTGGGAGACAAGGGTCGCGAACTTGGTACACGAGTCTAGATGTCGTGGAGCGAGTAAACTTCAATGGATTGAAAAACCTCTTCATTAAGAGATTTTTTGAGCCTGCATACTCGGATAACCTGTTAGTACATCTTATGAATGTCAAGCAGACATCCGTGACTATGTCACCCATGTAAGGAGTCTCTTCAAGAGAATCCCGATGAGTGAATGGCCCGACCGAAAGAGCATTGTCAACGGTATTTATCAGTGGGATACGAAATGAAGAGCTGTATAAAGCCTTGGTGGGCAACTCGAGCTTGCAGGAGACATGCTAGCAAGGGTGTTCGAAGAGGCCATTCGGGTCGACGACCAATTGAAGGAGAGGAGATCTAGGAACTTGAACCGAGACGAGACCCACTCTAGAAGTTCGGAGAGAGCTTCAGTATCCAACGAGTGATCAAGCACAAGCACCCAAGATAAGGAAAAGGCTGCAGGCACCAACCAAGAATTGGCTGACATGAAAATGGAAATAGCCAAGATGCAAGAAATGCTAAGACGACCAACGCGATCACATGTCCAATGCATGTACTGTGGCGAGAACTACTTGCCAGCTGAGTGTCAAGACCCCAAGTCGCAGCCTTATTCTAATTGCGGTAGTTTTGGTCATGATAGTGCGCATTGTAGATTGCCTAGAAGACTTCCGTACTCACAACCGTACAGCCAACCGTACCTAGCAAGCAAGCCGCAACAATTCTTCAGAAGGGGAGCGCCATTGGCCCTTCCCTAGCCAAATGATGCTAAGATGGATGTTCCTAGAATGGATATAAATCCTACTGGACACATCTGCCAAGCGACACTCCAATCCACATATGCCAAGCGACACTCCAATCCACTATGTGGAAGAGCCAAACGAGGAGGAGCCTTACCTATACCCTTATGTCTCGCACGACGATGAGGGCAATGCAGTCCTTATGGACTATCGACCAGTACCAATGATGGCATTAGGTAGGGGACGAGGTAGAGGCCTAGGAGGGTAGACCCAGGAACCAATCATGCGTTGGACTTGCAACCACCCGGGACACATCTCACCACGCTGTCCCGAAAGAGAGCAAAAAAATAGAGACAAGGCTGTTTGGTGTCGAGAATTTGGATAGTGAAGCTACACCTATACCATTGCATGTCATAATCCGTGCACAAACAAAGTAGGCCGGCATATCATTGCTGGGTCCTAGCAATCTTGACATAGCCTCAATAGGGAAGAAGAGCCATATGCAGAGGAAAAAGAGACCCGAAGCTAAAAACGCATTGAAAATTGAGAGCACCACAACTCTACCTGCTAGAAAGAAAGTCACTGATGCTGAAGCAGAGACATCAACCCCGAAGACTACTGAAAAGGGAAGTGCTAAGGTAGGGGAGTACCCCGACCCAAAGCACCAATTAGAGACCATTGAGAAGGTGAAGGAGTGGGTAAAGGAGGTTCAGGAACACCTAAAAGATGCAGAGCCCATCTTGGAGGACGAGATCGAGGATCTCTCTAGCATCAGCATGCCACTCTCACCCCCTCCGCTGAAATTGAGAGATGCAGCAATGCCACGAGCAGTACCTATTAGGCAAGACCTTAACTCTACGGGCCAGCAACCCATCCAAGGGCACTGGCCAGGACAATCCAGAACAAGAGAAAGATGAGAAACCAATGACCTCCTTACCACTCTAGTGACCACCCCAATGATGGTAAACCTAGGAGATCTACTTAGGCAGCATCCGAGTCTATGGCAGGACTTGAAGCAGAGGGTTGAAGGGTCACAAGAGCAAGCTGCTCTGCAGACCTACAAGAACATGATGCCGAGATGCAAATACCAAGTTTGACGTTACACTCCATGCCCAAATCCTTGCACATTAACGCTTTTTGGGAAGGCATCGAGAAGTACGCAGTCTTGCCGGTCTCAGCCCTAGGCGATATAACAAGGAAAGGGATTGTAGACACAGGGGTGGGAGTAAGTGTACTGAGCCATGCAATGCTCCTGACTTGGGGCAACCCACCTGTCAAGACTACTAGGTTCAATGTCACATTAGCTAACGGAATGAAAGTGAAGCCATTTGGGGTGCTAAAAATTTGGCCGGTAAGAATTGATGGAATCCAATTCTCAGTTGACTTTATAGTCATGAAGGGAGTGGACTACGATGTCCTATTGGGTTGACCCTAGATGTGCAACGCCAGAGTGATAGAAGATTGGGGGAATGGTCTCATCTTCCTAGGCAATAGAACAGCAACTGTGAGGGTAGAAATGGACTCTTAGGAAACTACACCAGTTGACCTCGACGCCATCTCCGCGGTGCTCAAGGGTGGTACCCAGATCAGGAAATCCAAGAACAAGATTTGAAGCATCTGTACCTACTAGATAAGAAATCCCTAAGTTAGAGGTCCCCCTCAAATACCAAAGAATCCTCAAGGCAGCCTGCCAATGCACCTGTTGGGGTTCACTCATGAACCCCGCCAAAAGACCCATTACAAAAGGCCCATTGCATAGGTGGATAGCAATCCAATTGACGTTGGATCAACAAATTGTACTAGTCTTTCTTTACACATGGGACCCAACCAACCCAAAACCTAGGTTTTGGAACTCATTGAAGATGATCTAATGTCAAAGGATAATGGCTAAATATTTTCATATGATGGAGTTACTGGATATTTTTTAATAGAGTCTTATTGACATGGGACTAGCATGAAAATTCATCAAGTATATATTAACACCATTTGGCAATGTAACCATTAAAGCTACAATAAATGGAGTACTCACAAATTCCTTCCAATTAAGAAGGTTAGTAAAAAGTGGGTGCCCAATAGCACCCCTCCTCTTCACCATTGTGATGGACGCTCCTAGGTGGCTATTGTAAGACTAGCTCTAGCAAGGTACTTGGCTAAGAAGTCGTCGTCTAGGAAGAAGCCAAGAACTCCCTCTAAATACTGAAGGCTATCTTTATAAAAAGGGGAAGCAAATTTGTAGGCCAAGGAAGCTTAAGTGACACAAATTTTGTTAGCACTCAAATAACACACTTGATTGCATTTAGTGCTAACCCTATAGGGGTTTGCCAAACCCTAAACTTTTTTGTTAAGTTTTACCTAGTCTTAGTAGCTAATCTATCTAAGTTATCTTACATGGTTAAGCTATCTCTCATCTTGAGCAATTTTGATAATGAAGGGAATGCAATGGCAGTGGAGAAGGAGAAGAGGAAGATGCGGGAGAGAAGAGCACACACAATGTAGGTGCCGTCCAACTGAACTGACAGCCTTATTGCACTATCATATTATATATGAATAAAGAATGGGTGGTCACAGTGTACAGGGGCAGGCCCAGAGGCCTTTTACCCCAACAACCTCCCACTAAAAGGCCAATGTGGTTGCGGAGTGAAAACAAAGAAAAGAAAAAAAAGATAAGGTGAGGAATTATGACATCTCACTCGACGCCCAATCGAAAAGCGAGCTGTGCAAGAAGTGTCGGGAACCTCTGCAGAAGAAGAGTCAAGCGTTCCCGAGTCCATGACATCCAAGAGATAAGCGATCCCACAATTCCATACAACAGAGCAATCCAAGAATGCTTCTCATGAAGCAAGCACAACTCATTAGTGCATGGCTGTAAAGCATCAGAGTCGCCCATAACATCAACATGGCGCATACAAGATAGCGGAGAGCAGTCAAACTCTCCAGAGTCAATCACTGAAAGAGTTCCAACATCCCGGGCACTCTTCCAACGAGGTCTCAAGACTACATGTGGCCTCAACGAAGCGGAAGACTGACATATAGCTAGCTGTCCAGCCTGCAAAACTACAAGAAAACAGCTCTCATGAACTTGCAAGGGGTTTAGCAACTGAGCACCAACATCTTGACCTTGACTGCTATGCATAGCTATGTCATCTGGGCCAATAAGTGCCTCGTTTTTAGCATAAACAACTTGTTGTAATGGCACTGGCTGCTGTAAAATCAACCATAAAGCGTATTGAATGCTCATCAAGAGGCTTGAGAGGTGTTTGCGTCTCATAGAAGACATCATGAAAGTTGTGTATGACCTGCTAGGCATCCAAATCCCATAATCTGTAGGCCTTAAAGTCACCGTCTCCATAACCAAGGAGGATACATCTGCATGACATAGGTTCATGTGGCATACGTACAAATGCCTGGCAGCCAAACATCCTCGAGTAATCATAGGAGGGTTGCATGCCACTCCATGCCTCATGGGGTGTAATACGATCCAAGGTCAAGCACGGCATCCTATTAACCAAATATACTGCCATCATAAGGGCCTCAGCCCAAAAGCCATAAGACAACCTAGCTATGGTAAGCATAGAAGCAACCTTTGCATGTAAGGTCAGGCACATGCCATGAGCAATCCCATAATACCGTGGACACAATAAATCAATGCCATACTACTGACAAAAGAGGTCTGAAAGCTGGGAGAGAGAGCATGACTCTCATAATCCATCTGCAAAGCACCTAGGCCTACTACCAGCAAAATCCATAAACATGTCAAGCATAACTGCAGCATCCTCAATCTGCACCAAGGGAAAACCCAAACATGGTGGGTAGCATGATCAACAAAGGTCACAAAGTACTACACTCCACCAAGTGACTAGGAAGCCATAGGTCCATATATTGCATAATGGACAAGATCTAGAGGAGCATGCCTCATACGATCTCCATAAGCCAAGGGGACTCTGCAAGGACCAAGAGTATAATCAAGGCAAGCATCAAGACTTGTAACTGACATAGGAAGCAGCAATGAGTGTAAACGAGACAAGATCTCCATCTCTCTGTGGTGCATATGGCCTAGGCGATAATGCCATAACAATGCATGTGGTATCCGAATAACTGCAACCATAGAATCTCCCACATGAGAGGCATGCACTGGGTAATGAGAACCAACTCTAGAACCTCTGGCCAAAACCAAGCAACCACGACAAATCTTCCATGACCTATCCTGAAGAGAAATAGTATATCGTGCTGCAACTGACTTACAGAAATCAAGCTCTTACTGAGCATGGGAACATGTAAAACATCCCTGAGTATAAGAGAAGTCCCATTAGGCAAAGCTAGGTGTATATCCCCTATACCAACAATAGCATAAGACTGCTCAAGGCCCAAATCAATACATCTATCAACCTCCATGTAAGAAGAGAACCATGCTCTATGAGGGGTAACATGATAAGATGCCATAAAGTCCAAAAGCCAATCAAACATGTAGGCCTGATCACTAAGCAAGTAAGTTGTAGGAAAACTAGATGATAGGAGTACATGCTCAACTACATCATCATGGGTAACAACATGTACCTCACCACTAGTAACAGTGGTAACACCTGCTACATCTCCTGTATCTCTGACTCTCTGCTCATGTCAAGTATGTCTCTGTCTCTGCTTCTCTCTAATCCATCTGAAACATTTTCTTTTAACATGCCCAATCTCCCCACAATGGAAGCATACATCTGTAGAATAAGAATCTATAAAAGATGACAAGGAATCCAAGTCATCATGAATAGGGCTATCCATAGCATCCACGGAGCTCAAGGATTCGAGGGTTGTCCCAACATAGGGAACTTGCTCATCAAGACAACTATTAGTAGAAGCACAAGTGGTAGAAGCATGCTGCTTCAAGTACTCTTCCATCCTCACTGGAGAGGGAAGCACAGAAGCATCAACTAGGGATGCAGAAGCTCCCACATGAAAAAGACTCGTAGCTAAGTGCATGACATAACCAACCACAATAGTGTAAAGGCCAAGATATCTATCAAAAGATCATACGGTATTCAGCCATGATATCAACTCATAACCATAATGGCAAACATGACTCTATAGTACATCAAACCACATAGTAGTATCCAAGTCAATGCAAGATTGGTAAGTGGCATAAGATCCTACAATGGTCAAGCTCTAGGAGAAGCCCAAGTATCTGTACAAAAACATCCAAATAAGTGGCTCTGTAAAGTACATGGTAGTTGACAAAGTGCATAGCCAGGTAACCATCAAGAGCAACTGCTCTCTGACCTGTATGGGCAAAAGCAACCCAACTAGCATAGAAGCTAGGCAACACAGAAGCAATAAAGCCATAATTACTAAACCCAAGCACTATCAAGAAGTCCACTGATCAAGGAGTAACCCGCAAAGAACCAATCATTAATGAGCTATGAAATCTCAATAACCAACTGCCAAGACAATGGAGCAAGCACTGCTCAAACATGTATATATATCCAAGTAAATCCAAGATCCATAATCGGGGCATTAAGGGCCAAATAGTATCCAAGCTGCATAACTGATAAGCCGACCAAATGCAAACTGCTCCACAAAATTCTCAAATGCAAGTTGATTCAAGCCCAAACATCTACCATACTACAGTCGAACCTAAAAGCATCCACATCAGACATCAGTCCTATAATGGGTAGCACGGGGCATAAACCTTGTCAAGTGAAATGCCAACTGCAAAGAAAATGATACTAAACCAAGATTTGAGCTCTACTCTTTGCTCAAGAAGCATCTGGGAGCATAAACATCAAAGCGGCATCATCCAAATACATCAATATATCATCCCGAGTAGTCGAGAGCACCCGTAGAACATAGGCATAACCAAACTAGAGATAAAATAACCTGTTAACCAAGGTAGCATAAATCCCAACTAACAACAAAGTGTCCACATCCAAATCAAGGCTCAATACCTCTCAAATAGCATATCGGAGCATAAACCATGATGACCAAGCATCAATACATCCGACAAGACGCCCGAATGTCAACAAAGAGCATTATGCATAAGCCATCCCTAATAAAACCTTGCTGCCTAAACAATGTACAACAGTAAATCCCTGAATAAATTGAGCTATGGAAGCTCAAACCAAGTCCCAAAGCATCTCAAAACATTGGGCAAACATCCTCAAAGCATTTGGGCATCAAATACCAAGCCTCCGAAGCATCACATAAGCTAAGAGCATGACATTTTCTTGTTGTAAATCAACTCAGATCTGTTACAAAAAATTTTGTGATCAAAATTTGGCAGATCTGACATCACCATTGCGTTCAGAGCATGCCAAAACCCCAAGTTAGACTCTTACCTTGTCTAAATTGGGTTCCGGATGCCTGAGATATGAAAAAATTTGGATTTTTGAGCTAGATTTTGAAACAAGCACAAAAAAACGTGAGCTGCTACTGTGGGGCCGCTGGTTATGTTGAGGATAAGGGGGCATACAAGGTGCCCAATGAAGCCAAGGAACACTTGCAAAGAGCCTATGAGGCCTAGGGAGAGGCGAGAGATGAAATCTTACTTGGGGGGAAGAAGCCATGGCTGGCATTGAAGCTCCAAGCTCTAGGTCTTCAATTCGGGCTGAAGTAATGCCGAGCCAAGCTCCACAATCAAACTCTCATCCAAAGCTCTGATACCAATTGAAGGGGATGCAATGGTAGTGGAGAAGGAGAAGAGGAAGATGCGGGAGAGAAGAGCACACACAATGTAGGTGCTGTCCAACTGAACTAACATCCTTATTGCACTATCATATTATATATGAATAAAGAATGGGTGGTCACAATGTACGCGGGCAGGCCCAGAGGCCTTTTACCCCAACAGATAATTCTTCCTTGCATTTCAATAGCCTAAACCCATAGCAATAACTTTATTTCATTTCAATGGCCTAAACCCATAGCAAGTACCAACTGTCCTACTAAACAAATTTTAACAAGCACCATTGCCAAATATTGCAAACCAGTGCATATTTCTTCATTATGTAGAATTCATATGACCTATTGCCATCGCACCTCATAAGCAAAGTGGTAGAACAATTCAAATATGTAAAAAAACTAAACACTCTAGATTTAATAAATGAATGGGTTAGGCTATATTTTAAGTTGTGCATGTCATCATGTAGTAGAGGGATGGATTTCAAGCTAGCTCCATAGTTGTGTAGATTTCGACATCTTTGCATTGGGAATGGGGGTGTTCCTAACTATGGAAAAGGGGCATTTTAAATGGCATTTTTAAAATTTCTCTAGAATTTCTTAAGTATTATGATTGTCATAGTGGTAGCAATCAAAACTACAACTAGTCAGCTCTAGGGGGTTCAAATCTTGGCTCAAAGTAGTGGCTTATTTTCTTCTTTATAATGTGTAGGTTCAACCCTTGGATTGACTAGCATTTCTTTCTTTTTTTGTCAAACTTATTATATACTATATAATATACTCTTCACACATGTTATCTTTAAAATTATATCACTTAGATTATATTATTCAATAATATTGTTCTTATTTTTGCATCCTTATAATTAACAATGATAATAATAAGTGTTAATAAAAACTAACAAGTTAAAAAATTCAATCCTTATAGATTATAATAATGAGAAGTGTATTAAAAACTATTGGGGTAAAAAGTCACAAAAATAAATAATTGAACTATCAACCTCAAAGGTACTATACCACTATCATACCATACATCCTAACACCATTTCTTGAAGATTGCATGAACTTTCACACTATAAATATTATTTTTTAAATATCTATCTTGAGCAACTTATGGGCCACTTTTCCTAATTGACCCACTTTTGGTAATCTCACCTAGGCCTTATGTCAAGGGGGCTTGAGATCTATTTGAAGACAAAATGAATAGTGTAGAGACACCTTGATGCTTCATTATTGAAAGATGCAATCATTTGACTAATGCACTGGGTTAGGGGATTTTTGAGAATATCAATTTGCAATAGCTTATTAACACACCAAATTATTCTCCTTCAACTTTAGCAATAACTATGTAGCGAAATTCATACAAAGTCAAGGAGCTTGTGATTAGGACACTCTTTTCTATATTCCTTTATTATGAAAATAAATGAGCTTTAGTTGAAGATAGAACAAAGCTTACTATTGAGATAGGGGTAAACTATGGAGACTTCAAGATAAGGAAGAGATATACATAGAAATTCATGGTTTTTTTGAGAAACATACAAGCACAGATAAATGAAGTAGAAGCTATGGAGGAAGAGAGCTCATGGTAGAGAGGGAGAGCTATAACCTATTTCTTCTCTTCATCCAATGTCCTTTTTTTGGGAAAATGCCTAGACATTTTACATTTGCAGTACAATTTGGGGAACTCAAAGAATTTAACCTCAATGACAAACACTATTTCATTAGCATGAATGACTCAAGGACCTCCAATGCCTCCTTGTGAATATCCCATAATATGCATGCTCTCTTTTTAGTGCACATTGAGACATAGCCATTTGAAGGAACATGCAACACGTTTTTGAGTGCTTCAACCAAAGATGACATCTCCCTTCAAGCTAGTCAAGGAGATTTGGAAAATGAATCCATACATTGCACTAAAAGAGCAAGCTACCATTATAAGCTATATAGGGAGAAGTGTAAACTATATCAGCTTAAATCAAATACTACTTTAACTTCCAGGCACACATCTCCCTTTTGTTATTGACCCAACCATAGCAAAGAAGAGTCCCTTACCAACAAATTTGTATTGTGGAGAGTAGCTCTAGTCTAGAGTACATTATTGCAAACCACTGGTGAAATCATCCTTCCTTAGAATCCTACACATAAATCAATATAAAGGCATACAAAATGAGTAGTGACATACATTTTCTTAAGATAAGAAAATGAGAAGGTCATCTATTCTCTGAGGGTATGCTCATTAGTTCCCAAATACTCTTTTCATTTTTGGTTGCAAATTTGTAAGTTTTTCAATATTTCCCTCTCAACCTCCTACATATTGATCCCCTTGCACAACTCTTGCAAAGTCCACTTCCAAGCCCTCAAGCACTCTTGTAATACTTTTGTGCATTGTTGCCATTAGAGTTGGCTAGCAAGGATTGCACTTATCCATCACCTTGACATTATGCATTTCTTTGTAGACATTTTTCAATACACAACATTTGGAAAATGCTTATTTCACGATTTTCAATTGTTTTTGCATTTGGCATGTAGGTGTATTTAAAGCTTTTAGTGATGTGACTTCCATTACCTTTAAAGCAACCCAATTAGTTTAAAGGACAAGTACTCATTTGAATATTATAGAGACCTCCTTTGACTTTGAAACATTGGCCTTTTCTCACTAAATTGCTATGCTTTGTGAAAGCTTTACAACATTAAACTTGGTGACCAAGCTCCTTTAAAGTGTGTGGTACTATGACTCATCAATTGTGGGTCTAGTGCTAGTGCCCCAAGTGAAGAAAAAATATGCAAAGCATTGAAGTTTGTTAAAAAATGATGTTAATTGGGTAAAGTGCTGAGCATTATATGAGATAAAACAATCATAATATTATAAGTTGCTCATTTGTGAAAAATTTGAGGGCATGCTTTCTTATAGAAACTTCTTTTTGCTCCTACATAGAATATGCATAGTTATACAATCAATGTAAGTGACGCTAAGATGTTTTGTAGGATATATGAACTTGATTGTGTCAAATTAATGTTTTTGTAACATGAGATGTAGAATGTGGTATGCATGTAATGGGGCTTCAAAATCTTCATGCATGTACTCCAATCCTTTATTTTAGGTTCCCTTATAAACACTCTTATGACATCTATGAGATTGAAAGAAATAGGTTTACAATGCCTTGGTGCAAAAGAAGTAATTTAAGGCTATCAAATTGAAAGTTATGAAGCTTTGGAAAGAGATGCATGGGTGTGATGGATGAGCTTTCATGCTCTATTATTATGTTGACTCTCTCAAAATTAGTTTACTCCAATGTAAAGGAGAGTGATGACTATGCATATATAGTGTGGAAGAAGTTATACAACCTCTATGAGTGCAAAGTCTAGCACTTTGTACTCTATCCATGTATAGTGTGGAGGAAGTTATACAACCTCATGTATGTACAGCGTAGAAGAAGTTATACAACATCTATGAATACAAAGTCTAGCACTTTCTACTCTTTGCATGTATCAACTATAAAGGATCACATTGTAGCTATCACTAAACAACCATATGTATCTCTTTGGCATCACCATTTAGGCCACATATAAGTGACTACTAGAATGAAACTTCTTTCTTGTTTGTACCATCTTCCATCTTTCAACTTCTTTGACTTCAAAATGTGTGAGCACTCCATGTATAGAAAACAAACTAAAATATCACATAAGAAGAGTATAAGGAAATCCAAACTATCAAAATTAGTGCATAGTGATGTGTGTGAACCTATGCCCAAAGTTTCATTGGAAGAAACATCTTACTTTGCTACATTCATTAATGATGCTACTAGAAAAGTATGGAAGAGTGATGTATTTGATGCATTTCAAATATTAGTACGAAGAGTGATGTGTTTGATGCATTTCAAAGTTCATAGCTTATATGGAGAATCAATCAAGTAGGAAGCTTACATGCTTAAGGATTGATAATGGTGGAGAGTATATTTCTAATGTACTATAAAACTCTTACAAGATGTGTGGTATCAAGATGGAATATACCAATCCTAAAAACCTAGCTCAATGTGGGGTGCCTGAGAAGATGAATAGGGCTATATAGGAAAAAGTCTAGAGTATGATGTCTAATGCTGGTCTTGTTTTAGCAAGCCTTTGGATGTTAAGATTCCTGAAGACATGTGGTTTAGAAAGAAGCCCACTATATGATCACTTATGGGTGTTTCAAAATGAGGCTTATATGCATATCTCAAAGGACAAGCAAAACAAGCTTGATCCTAAGTCTAGGAAATGCAATTTACTTGGGTTTGAATATTTAAGTGAGATGGGTTGCAATATTTTGGATCCTAAAGCTAAGAAGATAGTTTGTGTTGTTGATAATCCATCTTAATCCACAAATTCATAAACTAAATGAAACTAATATAGAACACAAGGAAAATAGAGAGACAATAGCATAAGAAAAGCATGACACAAATTGGGTGCAATCGTCCCCCATTTATTGAAAGGGCTCTTCCCAATGCATGTATTTATAGATTTCCATTACTTGTGTGCCCAAAATAACATATTACATTCATGCTTTTCTATCTTTTTGTGAACAACTTCCTTCTTCCTAATATCTAATTAATATCCAAAAGGTTTTATACAATATGTTAAATATATTGGGCTAAAAATGATTATATTACCCAACCTTACAAGCATACAAAAAAATGTCTAATGCTTGGAAGTAGACAATAAAATATCTAGCATTTCAAGTGCATAAATAACAATATTAATTATTAGCACCTTATCTATTGCTTCATGCATTTCTTCAAATCCTTGATCTAAATATACGTCACCAATATTAAACACATTAATCCTCTTGACATCTAACTTGCACAATGTGACCAATACTAGACGTTCTTATGTGCAACAAGTCACAATTATGTGATGAATCAACAAAAATTTAAAAATCCCACATAGAATATTAAAAATCTAGTCACTTCAAATCAATAGCCAAATAAATAAATAAATATTCATAATAGTTTGCAACCAAGATGTTATCTTCATTTAGGAGAATATTCATAATAAACAACCCATCAATACAATTGAGATAGGTAGGATAGTATTCTAAAAAGATGGGCAACCACCATGTGAGTAGCATTAGGACCTATCCCACATGATGAAAGCCTTGGACAACTAGGAAATATTGAGATAGATGTACCACATCTAGGTAGGGAGTCTCACATACAAAAAATATAGATAGTTGGGACAACCAGGTGTTGAGGTTGAGCTTTATTTATATGTAGTAGCCAAAAGGGTTTGTTGTGCAAGGCAAGTAATAGTTGGTATGTAAGCTCCACAAAAGCTTATATAGATTGAAGTAAGCTCTCAAGGAACGGTATCATAAGTTTGATGCTTTCATAAGTTCCTCAAGGCTATACTAGGAGTTAATGTAATTACTACTTATATACATGGAAAGATTGAGATAGTAGCCTTACAATCTTGACCCTTTATGTGGATGACATGCTACTTATTTCTGAGAAATCACTCATGGATGTGGATGTATTGAAAAAAAGGTTGTATGAAACCTCTAAAAATAAAGACTTGGGAAATATAGCTCACATTTTTAGTATGTTGATTATGATGGATACAGACATGAATCTTTTCTATCCCTCTCAAAAGAATACACTGGGAAGACACTTGAGCATTTCAATATGGAGAGGGGAAAGGCTATTCGTGACTTGTTGCCTCCATATTTGAAATTTAGCTAAGAGGATAGCCCTAAGTCAGCTCTACGAAGAAGGTTAAAATGGCCAAGGTAGCCTATGTACTTGCGGTTGGTAACTTGATGTATGTTGTAGTTGCTACATGTCTAAACATTGGTTAGCTTGATGTATGCTACGGTTGCTACACATCCAAATATTGTTATGGTTGCTATGTGTCCAAATCGATTGTCTAAGTGGCATCCAATTAGCATGGAATCCTATCTTTCATGCGAACATCATGCACATTGAGGTGAAGTGTTACATCATTAGGGAGGTGCTTACAAACAATAGCTGAGCTTTTTAAGATTCATACATATGAGAACACTATAGATCTTCTTACAAAGAGTTTATCTTCCAAGCGCTTTGCACACTATAGAATGTCAATGTGTATTGGAGAGTATCTTCACTCATTATTCTCCCTTAAAGGCATATATGGCATTTAAGTGGGACATTGTTGGGGTAAAGGCCAATGGCCAAAGGCTAGGTGAGTGCCTCTTATATTACTGTACATTGTACAATCATATATAAGTGAAGGTAATGAAATACAAGGGTAATCAAGTACCCATAAAACTTTTATGTGATTTGCTGTCCCTTGCTCTCTCTCTCTCTCTCTCTCTCTCTCTCTCTCTCTCTCTCTCTCTTCTCTCTCTCTCTCTCTCTCTCTCTCTCTCTCTCTCTCTCTCTCTCTCTCTCTCTCTCTCTCTCTCTCTCTCTCTCTCTCGACAGTCCACCATCGTTTTGTCTCGAGCTAAAAGTCTTTGTGTTTAATTTGGTTAGATTTGTTTCAAAACTCCATCCCAAGGTATTATTTGTTGTTTAAAAGACACATTACATTGAGAATTGGCAATGAGTTCATATGTCCCTTGGCCTCAGAGTAAGTTCTAAGAATGCCATGTTATTTTTCGGAATTCACATTTGTTTATGATATTGACCATTTTCTCACCCTACATAAGACTTTGAGCATTGCTCTACTCTTATCTTTACATGCTTTTGTGATAACATCACCTCATTCCTTAAGCGCAATGTATTTTTTATTGAAATGGTTTCAAATATCTTATTGGTCGAACCTTTTATATCAACTAAGGATAATGATGATCTTCCTAACTTGTCATCTTTAAGAGTTTTTAACTAGTTGTGCTTCTGTCTCACTCTCACCACTCCGATGAGTGTTTGCATCTTAATATAAGTGCTTCTTTCAATATTTCCATTCACAAAATTTAACTTTAGTTATGCAAGCATTTGTAACTTTTTTTGTACCTTTCAAACAACTAACAACACACATACTTCTTGTATTACTATTTTATTTGTATGCATGCATAATCACTTGTTTAAATGCATAAATATCTCCAAATAACATTATTTTAACATGCATGCCAACTTATGTATACTTGAAACACTATCCCATTTGCTTTTTATCTTAGCCACTTTAGAGCTTTAATGCACCGTTACATATACTTCCACCTACTTATTATGTTTGACATTCACTAATGCATGATTATGTTCTTCCCATCTAGTTATTATATTTGCCATTCACTTTTAGATGATTTTTCCACATTCACTAAGCCTTTAAACTTACCCTCTACCTTTACCTTGTAGGTCCTTGTCATTACATGACCTTGTTGAAATGGGGATTGGCTAGGAGAAGAAATACGATTGGCTCTACTAATAAAATTTTTGCTTTCCTTTTGATCCTTCATTTTCTCCTCCAATGTGATCTCTCTATTTACTTCATTGTTGGTGAGAAAGTTTCCTTTTTCTCTCTTTAAGCTTGTGATGCTGTTCCACACTGTAGAAATTGATGCCTTTATCTCATTTTCATTGAGCACACGAAGTTCAACTTTGGCAATATCTTATTGATTGTAACACCCACCTCTCACTTAGAGGTGCAACATGGCTGAGTTGTCCAATTGCAAGTTTTGAACATTTGACTTCGCATGAGTCACACACACTCCTAGCCAATCGACTTGGTGCTTGTTGGTACACAATTACTTGTGTGCATGTGGAGGTAGCTAAAATGAACACACACATAATGCCTAGTTCTTTCATTATTGGTATGTTGTAAAATAACACTTGTATTGACTTTGATCTAGCTAATATGCACCATGTGTGCTATTGACTTTGTTTTAGCTAATATGCACCATTGTTTGAGAAGCAGGGTAACAAAATGTAGTGAATCTTGGGGGAGATTTTTCATTTTGAAAGTTTGAGCATGTATATGGGTTAGATTTAGAAGACTAAGACCTATTAAAGGATCCCGATGTTGTATATCATGCTTGTGAGATTAGCAGAAGGCCCTATTCCTAATCTATTTCAGTGGCAAGCAAGATGGCAATTTTCAGCAAACAATACAATGACAGCCAAGTAGTATTCTAAGAGATACTTCTTGAAAATGAAAGGGTACTACTTAATGGACTCTGCCTTGCTATTGGCTCCTTTTACCCTAGTGGAATGTTCAAAGGGTTTTATGAGAGGGACAGAGAAGAAGAGAGCTATGAAGTGTACTAGGTAGGTGAGAGAGAGAGAGAGAGAGAGAGAGAGAGAGAGAGAGAGAGACGTAGGTTTGCCCTCAAAGGAACGCGAGAGAGAGAGAGAGAGAGAGAGAGAGAGAGAGAGAGAGAGAATATACATGCAACTGACGCTAGAGCTTTGAGCAATTACTGAGTCTGGACTTCTGTGTAAGGCACTTGATGCTGATTCCAATTAGGCTGCATGCTTTCTCAATCTGTGATCATTAGCCATGCCAATCTCGAGCAAACATCTGAAGCTCATTGTTTGCACATCTGCTTTGATGATTCTGGATCATAATCAGTACGCTTATTTGTAATGCTTGTCCAGCTTGCTCTGATCTCCTCCATGCTTTTAAGGTCCTCTTTTGCAGTTGTTATTTGCAAATAATTCCTCCTTTCTCTCAGAGACAATGCTGCATTTGTTTGTTTTTCCTGCCCATGCGATTTGCATGCATGTGAAAAATTGTCAGGGATTTCCCCCCATCGTGTTGGATATCAGCTAAGTTTTGTTGAATTCGAGTAAATGTGCCTTCCTTTCATGATTATTGTTTTTCCCTCCGCATCCAGCAGTTTACCTGTGAGAAACCTCTCCGTTTGAAGTGCATGCAACAAGTCTGTGATCATGGATGCTCCATCCAAATTGGGCTCTTGGGCTTCATTAGCTGCAGCAGCTCTCGTGGGAGCCACAGTGGTTGCTATCTCCGCGTTTTGGCTTCACAAGCGAGTGATTGATCAACTCTTAGATGGTTCCCATCAGCCTCACAATGGACCAGCAAGCAATGGTCCCAAGACACATGAGACCAAATCACACACCAAAGTTCGCCGAGGGACATCCCCCAATCGACACCATCGTATCAGAAGTCGTTCCATTAGCAGGGACAGGTCCAATTCAGCACTTAATGATGTTTCATCACATGGAAGTGATGTTCTCAAGTCCCAACGTACTCATTCCAATGTCAAGTCGCCAGAGCAAGATGCACTAAACACTATCCCAGCAGGGCTTCCTCGAGTTCAAACACACAGGGAAGGTGTAATTCACTGCATGCCTTTGCCCCATATCGTATATTTTTGGCTACCTGGCTTCCTCTCTATTTATCTCTGTGTATTCTGTACAGTGGAACATGATATCAACCTTTATGTTTAGAAATTGTTCTTTTTTTTGTTCTGCCCCCTTCTTCTTTTGTTTGGGGAAGGGGGGGAGGGGGATTTGCTGGGTGGGTTTGCATACATGGCTATTAAGATTGAAGTCTAATAATTGAAGTCCTGAACAGAAAGCTACATCAGTGTCACTCACCTAAGTCCAAGCAGACGAGGTGGTGGTCCTTTTTCTGTTATAAGAGCCACAACTCCCAAATCTCCTGGTGGGGCGTTTGACAATGTGGAAAATTCTGATGAGGAAGACAATGAGATTGACCAGGATGAGCAGGCTTTTGGTTATGGTGAGGAAAATGGAGACGCTCTTCAACCTGAGGCAACTATCCCAAATAAGGTACATATAATGAAGTGAAGCTATGTATAAACTTGCATCACTAAGGATAATGCAGTTAGTTGGCATTTTTGGACTTTTAGTGATTGAATCACATCTATTTATGCTGCAGTTCATGTTTCTTACTTGTTAACTACGTTAAGTTCACCCCCCCTTTTTTTTCGGGTGGCTATGGGAAAATGGTTTGGTTTGGCACAGGAAGAGGGCATCAAATCCTCAGGTGCTAGTGCTGCGCCAGCTGATCTTTCAAATAAGTCAGGAGAAAAGACGGGGAATCATATAGTTAGATCACACAGCATATCTGGAGATATTCACACTATTCATGCCTCTGATACAGTAGCTGCTGATATCCTTAGGAAAGAGCCAGAACAGGAAACATATGTACGCCTCAAAGCGACTCCAATCGGTACATCTTGAATCACTCCCGTGCGTTGCTGATGGCAGTGGGATTTTTGGTCCATCTTTGTGTCAATGTGAAAATGTCAGTGAAAATGTGGTTTTCCCAAACTCGATTCTATGCCAATTTCCAAACTAGTTTTGGCATGCAAAGGCTATGATGCATCCGACTTTGCAGCACTAGCAGGGAAGTCTTCTTTGTTGTTTACGAACAAGTTGATTGCAGCTGTTGACCTCAACTGGATAGTTTTATGTATTCTAGCTTAAAATAATATATGTCTAGCTGAGGTGCAATAGTTTCGGAAGCAAACATAAACTTTTGAGTTGCTTTTAATATTGTGATGCTAGCTCAAAGATCATGGAATCGGGTGTATGCTGACCAGTTCAATTATTAACCACAATAAAATTAGCAAGCTCTCTAGCTTCATCGGGTTTAGTCAGTTCTCCAAGTTCAGCTGAGGTGAAATGGTTTTGGAAGCAAATATCAGCTTTTTAGTTGCTCTTAATATTGCCATGCTAGTCCTAAAATCTTGAAGAAATCTTTTGAAATAATTGGTATATGTTGGCCAGTTTAATTATCAACCGTAATAAAACAGTGAGGTTCTCTAGCTTCATTGGGTTAAGCTAGTTCTCCAACTTGATTGGGTTAGTCTGAAGATGTCCTCTAAAAGAGGATCCACCACATATCAGTGTTAGAGAAATCATATTTGGGTCACGTGCAATGCATTTCTTTTTGATGCTTATTCAGCATGCTGATACTTTGTCGGCAGAGGATTTAGTACCTTGGCATCGGGTGGTCTCTTTAGTGAACCTGCCCTGATTTTTGTACTCCTTGGTGTTCCTTTCTCATGTTGGTTGTAAAAGGGAGTTGAGTTTATGCACGATGACCTAGAGTCATCCTGCATCTTCCAATCATGTAATCTTGTATGTTTTTCATAATTAATACCACTAACTTTTACGGAAAAAAGAAATCATGCCATTGACATGTATCTTCTTAATGGACATGCATGCTTGTTCATGATTGAATTGTACACTGGTACTAAAATTTTAAATCTGTCAATAATCACATAATGTACAAATAGAGTTGAAACAGCCCCACTGGAGACTTATGGTCTTGTAAAGGGGATATCAAACATGGAATGGCTCTTCACCAATGACTTGGGAAAAATGGCTATCACATCTTTAAAGCACTTACTTGACTAATTTGACACAAATTGTTGGTATGCAAAACTTCTTAAATATTTTGAGCAGCACAGAGGGTCTCCCAGCATTTGAAATGATTTATACTCCCTATTTTGGGATGTTGCAATGCAGGGAGCTAGTAGGCTGATCAGGCTAGACTATGGCTCTACATGCTTGGTCATAACTACCACCTTAGAATATCCTTCATGTTTTTGAAGCATTAATCAGTTTTCTTAGTTAACCCTTTAGCACATGTTTGTTTCATGCCTTTAGAGCATATACACGAAAATAAGTGAAAATAAATTTTTGTTTCAAACAAAGTGAACAAGACCAGCCATGGATAAAACCACCCTGTACCAAGCCATGGCTCGGGGCCAACATTGCATTATGCCAAGCCAAAAACCACTCTTAATTGTCCGTCTGACATTGAGCAAGCGTTCTGGACTGGAACTATTGATATCGAGTGTTGCCTTGGATAGGTTGTTTGATACCAAGCAAACTTGCTCTGGACTGGAACTATCAATACCAATGGGCCAAAAACCACCCATATCTAGGATTGGGTCTTCCAATATCCACAGATGTCAGGCCACACAGGTTTCTATCTTCAAACTAGGACTAGCACGAGAGTGTTGAGAGCCTCTAGAGAAAGGGAGCACTGCCTATTGATATGTAGAAGTATTGGAATGCTAAATTGCTTAATAGTTTTAAGCAACATGGACCTGGATTCACTGGCCTCTCAGTACGTGTAATGATTTACACTACCTACAGTTGGATAATTGGAGGAAGTTAGTAGGCTGATCATGCTAAACCGGATGGCTCTACATGCATAGACATAACTGCCACCCTAGAGTAGCCCTTGCATCCTCAAAGCAGTGGTGGAGAAAGGGAACACTGATTATTGGCAACCAGAATTGCTTTTGTGGTCTCAATGACATTGTTGGAAATCTTTGGTCTCCATGGTCCCACCACCTGCATATGAAGTGTCCATGTCTTATGACAGGCAAATAGCTGGACCAGGCATCCCATATCGTCATGCCTTGCCCATGCGACTTGACATCATATGAACAAAAATTCTAGAGCTTTTTGTGCTTGCATTTGGTTAGACTGTCTTTTTCATGAATTGATAGGAGTGCTTTGTACATAAACCATCGGGCTCTGTATACATCTATATTGTTTGGATATCATGACATGCTATTTATAATTAACTCATATGAATGAAGTTGGTCTCAATTAGTAAAACTTTCTTTGTTTGCAATAAGTGTCTACTTATGTTATTGCAAAAAGCAGTGAATAGTGTAGAGAAATGATAGGCTTTGCAATGGAGACAATAGAGTGTACAACAAAATAATAACAAGTAAATGAACTCAAAAACATAGAGGATGGACAAATGCTGAATGAAGCAAATGATGATACAATGGGTGTGAGAGCTCTATGTCTCAACCGAGGCTGAGGGGTGAACCAAGGAGTCAGGTAGAATGGCTTGAGAAGACTACATCGTCCCAGGTAATGAAGGAGGCACCACCTATGGAAAGAGTGTGCACTATGGAGGGAGCAAAACAGAGTCCTCCAAGCAGGGGGATGTTGAAGAAGACACTAGATGAATGTAGACAGCAGTGAAGGGAGCAAAACACAGCCCTTTGAAATGATGGAGTGACCTCTAGGGGAAGCAATAACAAAACACAAATGTATGTTGGCTGGGAAAGCCTCCCAGAAGGTGGGTAATCGCTCTAGAATGCAGGGGACAGGCTGCAGATGGAACAACTACTGAAAATCCAGGTAGCAGCCTGCTTTAGGTGATGGTGGCAGCTCTAGGTGGAGCAGAAACTCTTGATGATAGCTCCTATAGTAGGGCGGCAGCTAGCTTGTGATGGCAGTAGCAAGAGTTGATTGTGTGGGATTTCCTCTTGGGGGGATAGTAACATGGGCTGACTAGGTGGACTTTTTGTGAAGATATGCTAGGGTTTGCACCAAGGAAACACAGCATGTACGACCAAGATTGAAACACAAAGATTCAGACAGAGACAAGCAAAACTCAAACCCTAAATGTAAAATGCAAAGACTCAAATCTCAAACACAGAGAGAAGAAAACTTGAAGTGAATGAATGCTGTAAATGAATGTAAGAGTGTATAGAATGCACAAGGGTAGAGCAACGTAGTGTCAGAGAGTGACGCCCACCAGAGATGGATTCCAAGTATTGTGACCACTAGTCGGAATGCGAGAAACACCAAACGCTGATATTAGAGGGTTAGGGAAATAAGGCGACAATATGAGAGGTGTTTGCTGATGTAGATGGCTTGCTTGATAGGGAAAATGTAGGTACTACAGCAATCACTTGGTGGGAGAGATTGCAGTAGCCTGTCACCTGGCATCAGATGCTGAAAACACAGGCTGATCAGGTGCTATGATGATGCAACAGATGGAGAGCTCCAAACAGCAAGGCGATGGCTGAAAACAGTTTGCCTAGGGCTGGATAGTGATGGGTTGCAGTCGATGATGGCTAGATGGCAGATGATAGGTGGTTGATAGCTGAAATCTACACGGTAGAGTGAGAAATCTGCACCAAAGGATGAGGCTGAGCTCATCTATTTATAGATGTTAAAGGGTGCCCCAAAAAATTAGCGTTTTGGGAGACACCAAAACTCTCTCGACCCGTGCACCAAATTTGCGTTTTTCATTAATTAAGTGTGTTTTGGGGCTGTTTAAAAATACTAATCAGCTGTAAAGTGTGTTTTGGCTCAACATCCCCTCTTGGGCTCAAAACCGAGTCTAAAAGGGAAGGCTTGTAATGTTTACCCCAAGGCATTCCATCCCAAAGTAGCCAGGGCATCAAACAAAGGATGCACGTCGGCTGCCTAGTGGTTTACCAAGGCTACATAGGTGATGGTTATCTTACTAAGGGAGTCCAAGTAGTCACCCTAGAGAGGATAGGGCATTGGACAAAGGGTGCTCGTCGGCTGTCCAGTGGCCTACCAAGGCCTACAAAGGCGGATGGAATCACATTGAATGTTAAAAAAAAAAGTGGAAAGTAAATTTTAGGGGTGGTGGTTGATTAAGTAACAGTGACCTAGAAGACGAGAGTAGGGATGACACACCCAACACATCACAAAATAGTACAAGCTTAGCCAACCACTCCAGGATGTCGATGATGAGGAAAAGGTGATGAAGTATCATGTGAATAAGAATGGTGGTGTAATCCGCCAATGGAAACATCTTAGGATCCGTCTAGTGGTGCTGTGCACAATGAGATGCATAGTATACTACATGTTGCCACTTGGACAATGTCTCTTGTGGAAAAATTGTTTGCTTGCCTATGTGTCCTAGTACAAAGATGATGAAATCATGCAATGCATAGAGGAAGGTACAACAGGGGGAAAAGGCCAATGTCGAAGACAAGTGTTGAAACCTGCAGAATATCAAGAAGGGTAGGAACCCCCTCTCAACCTGAATGTTGATACCGAAGAAGAAAGAGGAGCCTGAGGATGTTGGTCTTCATCTAGTGTTGAGACCCATGTGGATGAAGATGATGAAGGATTCCTACTGGAAGAGCAAAGATAGAAGTCATCACCATGATAGCATCGAGGGAGATATTGCATAATCCCCCGCGGGAGGGGAAGCTGCCATGCTGGTAGAAGAGTAAAACTCCAAGTAGATGAAACCATGAAAGGAACAATGCGTATCTCTTATCTCCAACTCGGAAAGGACTGGTGCAAGCTTGCATGTTAGCCTTGCATTGAAATACAAAACCTTGCAAAAGAGATCAAAATTTGCAAGCACAGATGCAAGTAGTGAGATGCTCCAAAAAACAAAATTGAAAATAAAATAAAAGAAAGCAAAGCTAAGTGCAATGTAATGAGTATATAGGTATGCATCGAAAGTGTGAAAAGAAAAAGGCTAGGTTTGTGGCCTACATCACGTATGGTGAGGTGGGAAATTGGTCCTAGAAGGTGTAGTAGATATCTTAGGAAAGGATGCATAATTTGCAATAGGTGAGTCACTAGTAGACCAATCAACCAATCCTTAAATAGTAGTGAAAGAGATAGGCTGTTGAGGCTGTTTGCATGCCACATGTCTAGTAGCCATTGGGGCAAATGGAGCAGATAGTCTAGCAGCAGGAGGCATAGCCCCACTGGACTGGTTAGTCGGAGTGGAGGTAGTTGCAACAGTTTGTTGTGGTTTTCTAGGAGGAAGACCTTGAGCCTCGGTACGACACTCCTCGTCCACATGGCTCAACCGCTGGTAGTGTGCAAAGTCTATTTTTCTCAAGAATTTGCTGCCAAAGTGGTATCACCCTTGTTTTGGCTTGCCTTTGCATCTTGCGAGTTCTTGCCACTATTGGTTTTCCCTCCTGAAGAAGAGGCAACCAACCCTCGCCCCTTTGAATGGATGTGTGTTGAGGACTTCTTGTGAACTTGATTATGCGGCCTCATGTAGTGCAAGAATTTACACTTCAACTCGTAGAAGGTCGGCAATCTAGGTAGTGAGATAGTGTGCTGGATAAAATGGAAGTATTTGTCGGGCAACTTGTTCAAGACGAACCTGACATGATTGTCATTTGACTTTAGGGAGTCAATAGCGGAAAACTTGGCTTGTAAATGCTGATACTCAACCAACTTGACTTTAAGATCATCCCCTTTCTCAATGGAAAACTCTTGAAGCTCAAAATCGAGGTTGATACATCCAGTGCGATCTCGTGCCGCATAGTGGTCAATGAGATGACTCCAATACTCAGATGTGAGGGAAAGATGCTGTGATTGAGAGTGGAATTTAGGAAGCAACCCTTGCATTAACTCAACATTGGTTGTGGCATTGTGGACTCTCCATTGACGAATGTGATCAGGAGATCATTCCCTTTCTGAATGGAAAACTCTTGAAGCTCAAAATCGAGATTGATACGCCAAGTGCGATCTCGTGCCGCATAGCGGTCAATGAGATGACTCCAATACTCAGATGTGAGGGGAAGATGCTGTAATTGAGAGTGGAATTTAGGAAGCAACCCTTGCATTAACTCAACATTGGTTGTGGCATTGTGGGCTCTCCATTGACGGATGTGATCAGGGTGAGCTAATCAAGGGTTCGCCCGGTACCAATGATGAGGTCCCAAAGTCCCTGAGATTCGAGCACTTGCTGCATGAAGTTTTGACCAAGTGGTGAAATTCGATCCGTTAAAATGAGTCTTATCTGTGAAGGCATTCTTGGCTGTTGCAACTAGAGTGGTAGTGCTAGGAGATGGAGATGTGTAATGGGGGTAGGGTGGATAGGGAGATGCAGTGGAGCACATTTGGAAAGTAATCCTAAGGCACCCACCATGCATACGAGAAGTGTGCATAGCGGATCCAAATGTGGGTAAGGACGGACTAGGTATGGGCATGGTAATTGCTTGTGGAGCCCAAGATGGAGGGATAGGGGCATGGGGAGTAGAGGATGGAAATCCCTGTGTAGGAGTGACCCAAGGGATGTGTGACAAAAGTCCATAAGCAAAGTATTGGATATCCCAATATCTAAAAGGTCGCGTGGGGGGTTTGTTAGTGTTTGAGGTTAGTGAGGGGTACCCCCATCACAACCATCCCAAAATGGAAGGACGTGGTAAAGTGGGGGTGTGTGGAAGGTACAGTGTTAAAGGGCGGCATTCCCCCTAATGATACACCAAGAGGTGAGTAAATGGAGGATAGGTAGATGGTAGAATGGAGAAAGAGAAAGTACTAGGAGTGGAGATGGAAGACCCAACACCTAGTGTGCTTTGAGTAGAAGTGGAGTGTAATCCAAGATTTTGGAATGAAGATGTGAGTAGATCAGAATGTGGAGAAGATAGTGGTAGGATGGGATGGAGTTGAAAAGTGTGATTTACTCGCTCAAATGAAATACATGGTAGAGACATACTTGATGAAGGGTATTTGCTTTGAGAGCCTCCTCTATTAAAGTTACGTATTGAAAACCATCCGGCTCATGCATACCAAAAGGAGAAAAAAGAGAGTGTTTTGGCTCATACGACTCAAAAGGATTATATGAACGTGACATAAGGCCTGGCTGTGATAAAGGAGATGGATCGCCAGATGCATTGAATGTTGTGGTCCCTTCAACATCCGGGAGATGGCCAGTCTCACCATTCGGTCTAGGCATAGTAGTAGCACTCATTGGAGCAGTGTAAATCGAATTGTATGTAATGCACAAGTACTCCTCAAACTCTTCATTTGTAAGATGACCAAAATGAGGAGAAAAAGATAGTAAAGGTGAAGGTTTATCTACCTTCTCCTCAAGATCATAATGCCTTCTCAAAGCCTCCAATGATAGAGAATCTTGATAGGGCATTAGAGAATCAGAAGAAGAAGGTGCTTGAGACATTATGAGTTAGAATCGAGTCGTGTGTGTCTTGCACAAAGACTAGCCTCCATAATCACCTGAAGATACTCTTTAGAAGAGCACTGACTTTGATACCATGTGATGGTATGCTAGGGTTTGCACTAAGGAAACACATCATGTACGACTAAGACTGAAACACAAAGATTTAGACAGAGAAGCAAAACTCAAACCCTAAATGCAAAATGCAAAACACAAAAACTCAAAAGTCAAACATAGAGACAAACACAAAGAGAAGAAAACTTGAAGTGAATGAATGCTGTAAATGAATGTAAGAGTGTACACAATGCCTAAGGCTAGAGCAATGTAGTGTCAAAGAGTGATGTCCACCGGAGATGGATCCCAAGTGCTGTGACCACCAGTCGGAGAGTCAGAGTACGAGAAACACCAAACGTTGATTATTAGTGTCAGGGAATCGAGGTGACAGGAGGAGAGGCCTTTGCTTATGTAGATGGCTTGTTGGATAGCACAAACACATGTACTGTAGCAGTTGCTTGGTGAGGGAGATTGCAGTAGCCTGTCGCCTTACACCAGATCCTGAAAACGCAGGCTGATTAGATGCTATGATGATGCAACAAATGGAGAGCTTCAAACAATAAGGCAATGGTTGAAAATAGTTCACCTAGGGTTGGATAGTGATAGGTTGCAGTTGGTGTCATGAGGACATGTATTTTTGAAACCTCACTTAACATGTGGATTAATTTTTAATCACATGATTAAGTAAATGTTGCACATGTGAGGTACAACTGGGGTTAAAGTAAATTTACGAGTCCGGGACCCGAAGACATCACGGGATGTCAAAGACAAAACTTACTATAAGTTATGCCGCACAAATACTTGGTGGTATCTGATGCCAGTTGTTGGCCTAGGTCATCCATTTGGCCATAAGTGTCAGTTGGTGACACTAGAGAAGTGACGCTTAATGGTACCCAACGCCAATCTGATGGTCAAAGATAGCGCAAAGACACTCGAGAATGGAAGTTGGCTAGCGAATTTAATTATTGGCCAGTCAAATTATTTTTCAAGGCACCAAAATTATTATTAGATTAATTTTTAGTATTTAAAGACTGAAAATTAATATTTAATTATGAAAAATGCTGGAAAAACCATTTGGGAAGTTTGTCACTTATCAAAAATGCCCATGCAAGACTGAAAAACGTCTTTAGAGATTGGAGAGGCATTTTTATAAATTCAGCCTGCAAGAGAGAGGGAGGAGAGGTTGCTGGTCTGATTTGCAGCCATTGAAGGACCTTTTGAGGCTGCCAAGGGCAAGAAAAGACCAATCAACAGCAAGAAACAACATCTACAGGCTGTTGAGACAAGGCAGCAATAGTAAATGACTGATTTTCTTCGGTTCTTTGCATCTACAAGTTGTTGTGGCAAAGCAACAACTGCATTTGACTGATTTTCAGTCATTCTTCGCAACAAAACTTTGAATTTTCTCTCTCTACAGCTTTCCCTCTCATCTCCTAGCCATTTCACAGCCTTGCTCGGAAGATCTCACCATTTGAGCCATGGAGGCTGAGAAATTTCAGATTTTTCTGCTGTAAACCCTCATTTGCAGTAGAAATCAGGGTTTAGCAGCAGCCTCAAGAAGTGTGCCAGAAATTGGAAGCTCCAAGACTTGGATTCAATAGGGCCGAAGCTATTTTTAGCCTATTCAAGTGAAGGGACCAGCAAATAATTGAATTTGGGGCATTTTCCATCTCTATCAAAGCAGGTGAAGGCCAATTGATTGCCGGAATCAAGGGGCAAATCAGATTAAAGACTTGCTAGTGATTTTGAATAACAAGTTGGAATACTGAAAGGGATTGGGAGAATTCCATTGTAAATCAACTTCTTCTTCAATAAAGCTAAAGAAATACTGAAAGGGGTGCCAATTTTGGGGTCAATCGGGTGTGCATTGTCCAAGATCAGTAGGTAAATTTGTATTTTCAGATTTGCACTAATTGTTTACTGCTGTAATTAAGTTGTCATCAAGGATTTACCACCCATCCATGGAAGGAAGGCTGATTTCAGTCGGTGATGGTTGGATAGCGGATGGTAGGTGGCTGATGACTGAAATTTGCACGGTAGAGTGAGAACTCTGTACCAAAGGATGAGGTTGAATGGTGGGCAGCCCATCTATTTATAGAAGTTAAAGGGTGCCCCAAAAAGTTAGCGTTTTTGGGGACACTGAAACTCTCTTGACCCATGCACCAAATTTGCGTTTTTCATTAATTAAGCATGTTTGGGGGCTGTTTAAAAATGCTAATAAGTTGTAAAGCGTATTTTAGCTCAACACTTGTTTGATTGCTGTGGCAACAATTCACCACTCTTGAAATGCAGGGGATAGGTATACGATGAACGGGAGAGCACTTGGTGAAGAGGAAGAGAGTGAGTTCTAGGGATACCCACAACATATCCTTTTATAGGGGAGTTTTGGGCATCTATCCTACTTTGCACAAATAAAGCCTTTAACATAGATAAAACTTTTTGGGGTTATACAAAGGCTCAACAACATGGTAAAGCAAAGTTCAGCAATAGTGGTGGAGTAAAACAAAATAAATCAATATAAGGCCTCTTAAGGTGATTTTGGGAGGATGGGGCAAGAAACCAAGCACCGCAGATCATAGTAGTTTTACAAGGTGATGTATTTGGAAGGTGTTGGGAATAAAGGGTCATTGTGCCTTTTACGGTGTTTGGGTGTGCACGCACCCATTGATGTACTCCTTGCTGCTTCCTTGAGTGCACATGCATTGATTGCAGATTCTGGTGATGACATGCACACTTGGATACTTGACTTAGGTGCATCTTTTCATGTCACACTACATCATTGGTGGTTTTCTGACTACAATGGTGGTGCATGTGGTGTTGTCCACTGGGGAATAACTGTGTATGTCAAATTGTAGGTATTGGCAGTGTGAAATTGGAATTTCAGCATGGCTCCGTATTTGTTTTACATAATGTGAAGCACATACCTTAGTTCAAGAAGAGCTTAATAAGCACAGGGCAGCTAGATGATGAAGGCTATCATACCACCTTTGGGGATAGCAAATGAAAAATTTGTAAGGGCTTTGGCATTGTTGCCAAGGGATTTAAAAGTGATACTTTTTATCCTTTGTATGTATCTAGTGTGTGTGACCATGTAGTCGCCATAACCGAGCAACCAAGTGTTTGTTTGTGGCGTAGCCAGTTGGGACACATGAGTCAAATTGGAATGAAAGTGTTTTCTTGTTTGGGTTATTTGCCGTATTTGAGGTATGTTGATTTTGAACAATGTGATCATTGTATTTATGGTAAGCATGCTTAAACGTCATATAAAAAATCTCTCTAAAGTCTTCACCCTTAGAGATGGTATATTTAGATGTATGTGAGATGCTAGGGTTATTTGTAAGGGGAAATAAGTATTTCATTACTTTTGTTGATTATGCCACATGCAAAGTATGGATTTATCCAATTCGTTGTAAAGACGGGGCCTTGGATAAATTTAAAAAATTCCCGGCACTTGCCGAAAATCGGACTAGCAAGACATTAAAGTGTCTTTGCTTTGACAATGGTGGGGAATGTGTCCAAAGCCTTTCAGGACTTTTGTAATAGCAAAGGGATTAAAAGGGAGCTCATCGCCCCTCACATTCCACCCTAAAATGGTGTTGCAGAGCGTATGAATAGCACGATTCAAGACAAGGTCCATACAATGGTGTCACATGTTGCTTTACCTCATGGATTTTAGGTAGAGGCTGTTATGACAACCATACACTTAATTAATCGGTCAGCAAACAAGTCTTTTGGGGGGGGGAGGGGGGAGTCCCTCAAGAAGCATGGTTGGGCAAGCTACCTTTGTATGCTCACATGAGAGTGTTTGGCTGCGAGGCATTTATGCACATTCACATGGAAGAACACAACAAACTTGAGCCAAAGTCTTGTAAATGTATTTTCCTAGGATATGGTGATGCAAGTGAAATGGGGTATAGGTTATGGGATCCCGAAAAAAGGAAAATTGTATGCAGTAATGATGTTATCTTCCGGGAAGATTGCATGCAAAAACTGCTTGAAAAGATTGAGGAAGTTAGAAGGCTTGTATTCTAGGAAGATGTACCAATAGGACAGCAAAGAATGCTCGTTGGACAGCAGCAAATACCTACTATAAATGGCCCTGAAAATGTAGGGAATGATGCTGAAAATGATCAGCAAGATATTGCCCATGATGTACTACAATTTCAGCAAGAACAAATGCCTTTGGAACAACCAGAACCAGCTATACAACATGCTGAACTTACAGAACATCAAGCTGTTAATGTAGATTTGCAGGCTGAACAACCATCAAATCTTGATCATTGGGTCCATAGGTCGATCAGAATGCAAAGAAAGCTAGATAGGTTTGTTCCTGGTGTCAATTATGTGGCTGATTATGTCATGTTGATAGATTGTGGTGAGCTGTCATGCTTCAAGGAAGCAATGGATAGAAAAGACAGCAAGAAATGGCATAAGGCTATGTTGTTAGAGATGGAATCTCTCATGAAAAATGGCACTTGGGATTTGGTGCATTTGCCTAAAGGGTAGAAATTGCTACCATGCAAATAGGTTTACAAAATGAAAGTCACTTCTGGTTTTTTGCTAAGGTACAAAGCATGATTGGTTCCTAAAGAGTACAAGCAGGAACATGGAATTGATTTTGATGAAATTTTTTCCCTTGTAGTCAAAATGATTACTTTGCGAACCATTTTGGGCTTGGATGTATCTGAAGATATGGAACTCATACAGATGGATATAAAAATAGCTTTCTTACATGGTGATCTAGATGAGGAGATCTATATGCAACAACTTAAGGGTTTTGTTGCAAAGGGGAAAGAGCACATGGTATGTAAACTCAACAAGAGTTTGTATGGGTTGAAACAGGCACCACGAGAATGGTATCATAAATTCGATACATTTATGCAATCTTAGGGATTCTATAGATCTCAAGTTGATCATTGCTTTTACACCAAGAAGGCAGCAGATGGTAGCCTTATTCTCTTATAGTTGAAATGCTTGCCATCCTCACACAACTGTGGACTTAATTAGCTTCAGTCATCTTCTTTCTTCTTCTAGCCCTTGGAAGAAGATAGGTCCTGCTGACCACTATCAACCTTAACAGCTCCTGCATCTCACAAGGTTGTGAATAGGTCCATAGACCCCTATAAACTGATGACATCCACATCTTCCAATTTGTTCATGTTAAGCTACCTTCAAGTTTAGCCTTTAGTTAATCTCAACTTATGGGCTGATTTCTTCGGTTCTCATACAGCCACAAACCAAAATCCTAGATACTTTTCATCCTAAATCAATCTTGTATTCCTCGCTTTTCTCACCAATATCCATTAGCCTTGCCCCATCATCACCATCTGTGCTGCATTTTCTGCCCTGCCCGCTCCATTGTCATCATCCTGGCATGGCTGCTGCTGGTCATCTTATCTCCGGCCTGGGCATCACCTTTGTCAGCTGGTCTTCACATGTAGACTGCCTTCATTTTCGGTTGCTGTTGCTGGTTTTCATCTCAGCTCCTAGACATCAGCTTCCTGAGCTGGTCCATCAGATTGCCTGTGTTTTGGGTGGCTGCTGCTGCATTTCTTCTTGCCCTACTCCTTGTCAGAGAGCTGCTGAGTTTTGCTGCTCCAACCATGTTTCCTCAGCCTTGGAGACATTTACACATTTTGGGACTGCTGCATTTGCCTACTGCTAGGCTTATGTGTGCCAAAGGCCAAAGAAAAACTGTGTTGTTTCTTGGCCTAAAGCTGTTCACTGAATTCCTCCAAATATCTGTCAAGAAAGGCTGGGTGACCACTGTGCAGGTTCCTACCATCTTGATTCTTCCTTCATGAGCTTGCGTTGGCCCCTAGGGTGTGGATCATTAGTTTGCTACCCCATCCATAGGTAAAGGAGCGAGGCTGAGGTTAATTGTATTAGTTATTGTGGCAAGCTGAGAAGGGCTCATTGCATCTAGTCTTTCTCAAGACCGAACCTAAGAACCTTTGGATCTTTTACTTGCATGATTCATGAGAGGACACCATATTCATCCCTTACTGGCAGGTTCTCTTCCCTTTTGACCTTATGATATGTTGGCCATCTTTACTATCAATGTTCTTACTGCAATATGAAAGTTGCTTCTTTGTCAATACAGCCTCTTTTGTTGGGCATCTTTGTATTTCCTGCCTGCCTGCCTGTTCCTTTGGCTGCACATTTTTGTGTTCAATGTTTTAGTTATGACTTGTGATATATTAACTTTTGCAGAGGCCCCGTCTGCAGAGGAGGAGGAGGTATGCAAAATGATGCAAGAGTGCTTGTCTCTTCGTGAAAAGTATGTTTTCAGAGAGAAAATAGCACCTTGGTACGAAGAAGAGATTACAGATCCAAGTACTCCAAAACCAAATCCAGATCCTTTTCACTATGAGCAGGAGCCAACTTCAGAGGTAATTTTAGTTAGACATCACATGATGTTGCTTTTGTTCTTCTGTTAATTTTGTTGTAGTAAGTATGGAGTTGATACTCTGCATCATTATTCCTTAGTCTTTTAAGGCATGCTAATCATGTTGTGTGACCATGGCTGTATGCAAGAAGTAGAATGTGGAAGAGATTCTGGGTGTCATATGTAAGGATTAGGGAACAAGGTGCAAGTATGCAAATGAGGAAGAGTTTAATAAATGAAGATTCAAAGGTCCAAGGATCTTCTCATAGTACTCCATGATGTTCCAAGAACTTCTTGGGCAATTAGCTCTCTTTTTCTGTTTTCACATGTCAATGGTGTGAATTTATGGACATTAAACTGGAAATAAATGCTATTCATAGCTTTTGGATGTTCTTTGTTTTTTTACACGATTAAAGTGTAGATTTATGAAAATTCTCTCAGTGGAAAGAACTGCTATCTCTGGATAAAACATCGGGTTAATATGGGCTGGAATTTGGTTTGTTTTGCAGCACGTATTCCGAATGATAGATGGAGTTGTACATGTGTTCCAAAATGCGGAAGGTCTGAGATTTAAATAGCCTGCATAATTTTCAAACTTATTCAGTTTGTTGTCATCTTCTTCTGATATGTTGTCTTCTGCCTCCAGCGACTGAAGAGCTTTTTCCAGTGTTCAGTGCTATAGACTTTTTTACAGACATGCATCGGATTTTAAAGATAACTTCATTAGGGAATGTTCGGACTGTCTGTCATCATCGGCTCCGTTTGCTAGAGCAGGCATGCAATCTAGTAGTGATGTTTGAGTATTTGAAGCCACTATTGTCAATTTTAAGCTTAGCTAGTGTCGGGCTGCTGAATTGATGCTCTTGGCTTTCTGTAACAGAAATTCAGTCTGCATCTCATGCTAAATGCAGACCATGAGTTTTTAGCTCAGAAAAGTGCTCCCCACAGGGATTTTTATAATGTACGCAAAGTTGATACACACGTCCACCATTCCGCTTGCATGAACCAGAAACATTTGTTACGATTTATCAAGTCTAAGCTTAGGAAGGAGCCAGATGAGGTCAGTGTATGAGATGTGCAAGACAATGCTTTCTCCTGAAGGTTCCATTTGATTTGCTTGGATTCAGACGTATGAGATTGCTTAATGCAAAACTTGATTCGCAACATGATAGTTCATCTTTCTTGTGTGCATCAGGTGGTTATTTTTCGAGATGGCAAGTATCTAACTCTGAAGGAAGTGTTTGAGAGTTTAGATTTAACTGGGTAAGGGAAGCAGCATACCGCTATTTGAATGTGGTAATACCTTTGTAGTATCTTGTTATTATTATTTATTGTTTTCTATAATTCGTTATCAGGTATGACTTGAATGTGGATCTACTGGATGTCCATGCTGACAAGAACACATTTCATCGGTTTGACAAATTTAACTTGAAATACAATCCATGTGGACAAAGCAGACTGAGAGAAATATTCTTGAAGCAAGATAATCTGATCCAAGGTAAGGGATTGAACTTTCAACTTGGTGGCTGCTAACCAAATATGCCTTCAGGGTTAAGATATGTTTCACTCCTTATGATGTAGACAAATTTGAACAAGTATTCTCATTCAAAAGAAAATCAACAACATATTTCATGCATCAAAGCATGTGAGTGCATTGTACAGGCTTTTGTGTGCTAGCTATATACATGTCCTTTAGGTCAGGACATATCTTCATATTATGAGCACATGTATGTGCAGAGTTGCAGCACACATCAATGGTCAGGCTCCCTGCCATGCATGTACACACCCATACATGTATGCATCCTTTGCAATGATAGGTAAATGTGCCAATTATGTATTCAGATGCATTGCAAGATGCTTGGTTTGTGTTCTGCTGAATGTCTTGTGACCATGTGGAGAATGAAGTACCTGTATGAACTGCAACTCTTTGTTTGACTCTGCGTAGTCTTTTGATTAAAGTGGCAGCTGTTAGGACATTCTTTTACCCAAAGTAGATCTTCTTATATACAAGCTAGCAGCTATTCACCACTTTATCATTCTAGAACCACTCAATTCTTCTTGTTGTGCAGGTCGGTTTCTGGCAGAGCTCACAAAACAAGTTTTCCAAGATCTTGCTCAAAGCAAATACCAGGTTATTTTGTCAGATTTTCCAGTGAAGTTTAGTGTTCTGCTTTTGGAGTAAGTTAAGGGCAAAAATCAGTTAGCTTTGTCATGAAGGTCATGAGCTATGCTAATAATAACTAGCTTTAATATCATCTCTTCAGCATGTACTGTAGATGGCGACACAATCGAATTGCATGACAAGATCGCGAAAACTCAGTCGCCCGTCATCGCTAACTGCCGCTGCGTCCCCTGCTACCCCCGTCTCGTCCGGCGACTTGTTGCAGCGCCCCCCCCCCCCCCCCCCCCCCCCCCAAGCAGTCATCTGTCCCATTCAACTGGCAGCTCCAGGCCCCTCACCTGCGCGACTCCAATCTGGAGACATTAGTGCTCCATCATCATCAGAAAACAGAACAGAACCCCCCCATCGAGGTCGTTGGACACTCCCCATCGAGGGCCTAGCTGCGGGGTTGGCTCCACTCTGCGCTGCGCATTGGCACAATGCAGATCACGGAGCCAATCCTCATGGGCCAAGGGATCTTCATGGTTCGATTCACCTCTGTGGATGCAGCTCATGAGTTAGTAGAGAGCTCACCCTATGCCTCTACGAAGGGGGTCATTTACATGGTTCCTTGGTATAGCGGCTTCACAGTGGAGACATTTGCTCTCCATAACAGATTTCTCAGATATCCAGTTACTTTACTTTTCCCCGGATTGGCGGTGGTAGAGTACTGCCAGTTAGTGGAGGACTTTGAACGGCTCTTCGGCGCAGTTCTTCCTGCCTCCTTCCCGGATACAATGACAGCTACAGGAGTCCCAAAGGTACGAGTGGCTGTGAAAGACACAAAGAGTATACCAAAGTTCCTAGAGATTTAGGTAGGAGGTCACTCCTTTAGGCAGCAGGTCATTGTGATTGGGCAACCAGGGAAGTGCTTGCGTTGCCATGAGTTTGGGCATCAGGCAGCAGATTGCAGCGTTTCGGAACCAAGGCGGCTCCGTCAATAGGCTCGTAGATGGACCTTAACGGCTTCACACGGGTCCAGAGACGATAGCAAGGGAAACGGAAGGGGGGGGCCATAGCCAGCTCCCTAGACACAACCTCAGCAACAGCAGGGAGCAGGAGGGTGAGCGACGCCCCCCCCCCCCCCCCTCCCCCGGGCAGAGTACTCTGCAGTCCCCCCCTGCCCGTCCCACCCGGCGGGACTGCAGTCCCCCACATCCACCACCCATGCTACAGACTACCTCACCGGAGATCCCATAGTCCCCACACCCACCCCCCAACCTCCCATGGATCCCCCACTAACCCTGGCCCACAGCCCTCCCCTTCCAGGGCCACTAGTCCCTCCCCACACCTGCCACGTACCTCCGACCATCCCACCATCCCTTGATCTTCTTTCCCCCCACCACCTCCCTTGCTGAGTACCCCCCTTGATCTGCACCCGGTACAGGTGATCCCCCCTAGACCCACCCCCCCTTTCCATAGGAGGTGATGAGCCACACACGCCTACATCCTCCTCGCACCAGCAGCCTTGCCTTCCCCACACAACCATTAGCTTGTCTGCCTCTGCCGCTCGTTACACTTTTCCGAGACAGGCGCAGCTATTACCACAGGATTTCTTTCATAGTGGCCCATAGTCCTACCTGAGAGTTGCGGAGTGCAGAGAGTTTCCACTATCTCTAGAGATGGGAATCTTCGTGATTTGTAAGTCAAGGAGGGGCAAGGTCCATCTACTAGCATCACCAGATGGAACAAACTATGCTTTTTTCTTTCAGTCCTCCCACTCAGGGGATTGGATGACGACTGAGATAGAGAAGGAGGTGAAGAGTCAAGTGGCGGACCACATCTCCCTATGGATGGGAGAATGACTAGCAGTGTTTACACAGCAGTGACTAGGTTGCATGATGGACATTAACTGGTGGGCTGGTGCCGAGGTTCCATACTTGAGCATTATCTTTCGAGCCCCTCCATATAGTGGAGAGCTCCGATGGATGTGATCGAGTGGCCCCTGGCACACAGGCGGCTCGTTTCTACTACCAGTGTACAGAGTCACGACTGGCTGATAGATGCATTGGTAGTACCACCTGGAGCAACTGTCACCCCTATGGTCCGCCTGAGGGCCACCATGGGAGATTGGTACTCATCGTCTAAGCCTGCGGCGAAGTTACTTGCATGCCCCATAGTTCTTCCTTCTCATCAGCAGCTTCCACACCGAATAGATGCCTGTTCGGGCAGTCACAGGTTTCCCCATGAGCTTACACCTTGCATCTTGGAATGTGAATAGTCTCCACTTAGTGGGGCACGTGGTTCTAGGAAGTTGATTGTTCGGCAGGAGTTACAGCCGGCCCTTGCAGGATGGATAGACATCCTACTTCTGCAGGAGCATAAGCTCACCCCCGCCCAGGCCCATCGGGCAGGGAAGGTTCTCCGAGGCAGCTCACACACCTATTGGGAGTATGCCATCGGTGCCCATGGCAGGAGTGGAGGCATGTGCATCTCTATTGGCCCGAGCCTTACTGCTTGCGTACGAGATCATGGGGCGATTGTGGCAGGGAGGGTTCTATGGGTCAGGTTGGATATTGGGGGCTCGTGCCTCGGAGTCCTCAATGTCTACACCCCCATTGAGGTCAGTGCACGTAGCAGGTTTTGGGTGGAGATTGCAGCAGGACTCCCAGAGGTGGACTCCTGGATTGTTGGAGGAGGCTTCAACAACCTGGAGGCCTTAGAGGACCAGCAAGGTAGAGGCAAAAACTACTAGGGCATGGCTGGGAAGGGAGGAGCAGGAGGCATGGGAGGTCTTTCTACTGGCAGTAGGAGCTTGTGATGCTTGGAGAGACCCAGCTTTCCACAAGAGGGAAAGGTTGTTGGACTTCTTGTGGGGATATAGGCGGCTAGGAGGAGTCTTGCTGGAGCAGTTGGACAGGTTTTACATGGGAGAGTGGAGATGCTCTTGCGGAGGCGAGATATGGCAGTTGGCTAGCACCACTCTGTCCGATCACTACCCGATCCTCCTGACACTTGATCCCCCAACATCTTCCCTAGGTACATGATCCTGTCGGATCCTTGACTCGATCTATAAGAGAGAGGTGAAGAGTCAGATTGAGCAGATTTGGACTAGGGAGTGGAGCAAGAGGGACCGGATCGCAGAGGAGGTTGTAGAGGTCATAGTTGAGTTGAGTAGTATCTGCTAGGAGGCAGCCCTATAGGCCAGGCAGCAGCAGTGATGGGAGGAGGAGAGAGCACTCCGGCGGGACCTAGCAGCTACGCAGAGGTTATTACAGGAGACACCAGGGGATCCCATCCTCCATGCACAGGAGGTGCGCGCATGAGCACCCATCGCCGGCCTAGAGGACAGGCGTTCGAAGTTCTCATTCTGCACCTCAGCAGCCTTCTGGGCGTGGAAGGGGGACACGATGTACAGGGAGTTCTTTTAGGCACACCAGTCCTGCACCTCAGGAGAGCAAATACGCAGCATTTGGGATTAGTATGGGAGGATTCGCTCGAGCCCAGACGAGGTGATGGAGATTGCCACCGAGTACTACAGATGCCTTTTCCAGTAGGAGACAGCCTCAGGCAGATGACAATGTTGCAGACAGCAGGTCTAGGATCACATTCCGTCCCTCGTCAATAGAGGAGATGGGACGCTCCCTCCTAGCCTCCTTCACAAAGAAGGAATTAGAGGCATTCCATACACAGGACAGGCAGAAATGCCCGGGAGAGGATGACCTCTCTAAGGCCTTCTTTACCACCTTTTGGGTGGTAGCGAAGGACCCCTTACTGCTGGCTTTCTAGGAGATTTTCAGCTCAGGTCGGATGCCAAGGAGTTTATCGGCAGGTATTGTCAGTCTCCTCCCCAAAGGGGGAGACTGGTTGGAGCTATCTCACCGATCACCCTGTTGCGAGTCGCTTATAAGGCACTGGCAAAGATGATTGGTAGGCGACTCCGCCCCATGCTTCCAGACATCATGCATGACACACAGATAGGCTTTGTCCAAGATAGGAGCATCCTAGAAAAAGTCTTTACCTTCTTTGAGGTGACTGAGTGGGCCCAGCATAGTGGTCAAGGATTGGTTGTACTACTCTTGGATTTTGAGAAAGCCTATGATAGGGTGAATAGGGACTTCTTGGAAGGCACCATGGAGAGGTTGGGCTTCCCCCAGGCATGGATCCATGGGGTCTCTGCACTCTACAGATCAGCTACCGACAGGGTTTTCATTGGAGGCAGGAAAGGGGAGGAATTTCGGCTGGAGAGATCGGTACGGCAAAGCTGTCCATTGGCTTCGTACCTGTCCTTACTCTTTGCAGAGGCAATGTCTCACTTCCTCAGATCACATGTGAGTGGGTTACGTGGCCTTCGACTTTATGTGAGAGAGGAGACGGAGTTGCTAGACTCAGAGTATGCAGATGATATAGCACTTTACATAGAGGATGATGAGTTGATGCTGGAGAGAGTAAGACTAGCTCTCGAGGTGTTCTGTACTGCAGTAGGAGCGAAAATCAACTGGCAGAAGTCGATTGGTTTCTTTACAGACTTGGACTCTAGTACGGAGTGGGGCATCCACTTGGGATTTAGATGGATGTGCAGAGGGCAGACCGTCCGCTACCTAGGGTTCCAGGTGGGACTCGACATCACCCTCGCCCAGCAGTTTTTCCCAGTCCTTGACTCTATTCGGAGGAAGCTGACCTATTGGAGTTCTGCTCGCGTCTCCCTAGCAGGCCGAGCCCTGGTGGTCAACCAGGTCCTCCTAGCAACGATTTGGTACATCGCCTCATGTTGGTGCTTCTCGTCCTGTGTTACTCAGCTTCGCCGCCTACTGTGGAATTTCCTATGGGCCGGGTCAGACGGTTCCAGGGACTCTCGAGCTAGGGTGGCGTGGGCGACCATCATCGGGCATCGGTCAGAGGGAGGGCTTGGGATCATTGACCCAAAGTATCAGAGTATGGCTCTTTTGGGCAAGCTTGTAGTCCGCTGTCTCACACCAGGAGGGCAGACCTGGAAGGTCCTACTGTAGGAGGGTCTCTTGGAGTGTAGACCGAGGCTTGGCAGGGATTGGAGACCGTCCTTGAGGTGGATCTTCACGACAGCCTAGATCATGCCCCCCAGATCCCCCTTCCTATGTAGCTTACTTCGTGTGTAGTCACAGGGCCTCCGTAGGGCCCTAATTCAGAGCCCCCAGGTTGCCAGGAGGAGGTAGACCGTCAGCCGGTGATTTGGAACCCCCAGGTCAAAGATCAAGAGGGGTACAGATCGGCGAGCGTCCCCACATCTAGTGGGCTGGTTGGGAGGCTAGCCCGGCCTGCACCATCAGGACCTAGCGGGAGTTGTACAGGTTGGTGGACGAGGAGGTGTTGCAGTGGGCATCAGGTTGTCAGAGAGGAGTCGAGTTGAGGAGAAGGGAGATTGATGCAGCAATACCTTAGGAGTGGCTTGGCCCCTCGGCACGAGAGCTGGTAGAGCTCGGGGAGGTATGGGCCGATAAGTTTTCACCAATAGATATCCCTCTATAGGTGGCATGCAGAGTGGGCGGTGCCCCGCAGGGGGCTTTCCTCACCGTTCAGGAGGGGGGGCGTCTGGCTTTTGATAGAGGGCAGCAGGATGAGGGGATAGCTACCCTTTCGTGGAGGAGGATTTGAGTGGTGGGCCTTCAGGGGAAGACATGGTGACTGGACCCCTATGTTTTCTAGAAGGAACTCAGGGAGTGGCACCTTTGGATCTGGGAGGGTAGACCATTTGATGAGTTGGAGTGGGATCCAGGAGAGTGGCTATGGCCGGCCACTGCAGTCGCCAAGAAGCCACTGAGGTTCTTGGAGTACATAGCTATGATTGGCAGACACGTGCTAATGCAGGAGGATATGGACTGGGCGCCGTCGCGTAGCAGGTACTAGGCGGAGCACAGCATCATGGATGCTTTCCGACAGACTTTTTGGCGCCGCCTATGGGACAGTTGGAGGCCGAGGAGGGTATGGCTGGTGGCACATGGAGGCCTGGCGGTAGGGAGTTGATCATCCCAGATACAGAAGGATGGAGGACGTAAATGCTGCACACAACTACTTCTGGAAACTCCAACACACCGCCTCTGGTTGTGTGAGGCAGTGTAGCTAGTGTGGAGAGGAGCATGCCGCATCCTCCGCCGCATAGCACCCAGCCTTGGATGTATCTCATGGGGAGCTTTTTGCTGGCAGGCAGTCAGCCAGGGTCGTCACCTTCTGTATGAGACCGGGATGCAGGACACGATCTTCCTTATTGAGGCTAGGTCATGCGCAGTAGCTGGTCTGGAGGCTCTACCCATCCACCAGGTATTGGAGTCCATAGCAGGCTGCTCTGAGGTATGGGAGATCGTAGGGAGTCTCACTGGATGGCACATCTGGAAGGCGCGTTGTCAAGAGGTTTTTTGGAGGAGAGAGACTTTCTGTATAGGCGACTTTGGCAGAGCTTTGGACCTCCATCATCCACTCCCTTCGCGGCCAATGGGACCAGGTGCAGGGTGAGTCTCGAGCTCGTTAGGAGCTCCGTCTTCACTTCATGCGCACTTGGGGCTGTCTGGACTTATTTTTCGTGATGCAGGCAAGCAGCCCCAAATGGCGATACACCCCCCTCCATGGATTCTTGCCCCCATTTCCCCTAGATTGCCTTGAGAGGCCTGTATATTTGATATTTGTGTGACTTTGTATCAGCTCCAGCTAGTTTGTTGAGTAGGAGCACTTCTTTGTATTCAAGGTTTTTCTGGCGTAATATAATTAGCCACACTTTATTTGCCAAAAAAAAAGAAAGATGGCGACACAATCTATATAATGCTCAAATAAATGATGGATGAATATGATACAACAGGGGCCTCCAAGAGCATGTTGTTCTCGTGACGGATCCTGATAGTAGCAGCAACAGTCCACCAAGGCTGATAATAATGTTGGCAGCAGCAAGTCCTCCAGATGGCCTGATGTCAAAGGACATGAGCGTAAGCAAAAACACAGATCAGCAGGCCTGGCATGCATGAGTCCCATGTATGTAGCAGGTTGGGATGATGAGCAGCAGGTTGTGGATGATGGCATCAGCAGGGCGGACTGATCTGGGCAAGAAATGCAGCTGTATGAATGAAAATGCAGCAGCAGGTACCTAGCTCGGATTGTACTGTAGGATCTACATCTACAGATGTAATGCTCCTCACTCTCCATCTCCTCTTGCCATGGTTTGTAGATCCACTTAGCTTTGGGAATGTGGGTTGCTCTCCTAGTGTTGATCACAAGCTGATGAGAGGAGACCTTGAGGCGGCCAATGGCAACCCACATCTCATGTGACATGTATATGTCCAGGTATCTAGATCTCTCAATGAAACCATCTGTAGTTCTCATAAAGTGGTCCTTGTAGATTGTAGTATGGCAACTTTGGAGGAAGGCGCTGCTGGGGTGAGATCCATGTATGCTGTTTGTGCCGTTGCTGCACGATCAAGTTTCTCTTAGTGTGAGAGAGGCATATGAAGAGGAAGTTAGGGTCATACTGAAGGAAGGCGCTGCTGGGGTGAGATCCATGTATGCTGTTTGTGCCGTTGCTGCATGATCAAGTTTCTCTTAGTATGAGAGAGGCATATGAAGAGGCAGTTAGGGTCATACTGAAAAGGGGGGGGGGGGGAGCTGGTCCATGTCAATCCCATATCTTGTTAGCCACTCCTTGATTTGCGCATTCCGTGAAGTTGCATGTCCTACCTTAGCTAGCTACCTAGAGGCGTTGAAGGCTCTCCTAGATAGTCAGTCTAGGTGCATGTTGTGTACTTTATGTATGGAGTTGATGGTCTAGAAAAGGGCCTCCAACATCATGGTGGGTGGAACAAACTCTACTCTAATGATCTCATGTGGTACTGATGGTTTGCTGTGGATCATTAGTGAGAGTATGATGATCTATGGTCTCTCCATTTATCTCCATAGTGATGTAGCCAAGCCAGAGATCCAAACAATTGCACCGTATATCATGGACGGTGTGACCAATTGTTAAATAGCCACCTCCATGTGTGAGGCTCCTAGAAGTGCACCCGGTGGCATTGTCTCTCCAACATGGTCAATGATACGTATCCTTGTGTAAGTTGATCTTTGGCTGTTTGTGCCATGGTGAATCTCCTAGTGGATGCGGTGAATGTGACCCCTAAGTAGATATATGAGTCCACAACCTCCACTTGTCTGACTCCTGAAGTGAAGACCGATCTCCTCACTAGGGCTGATGTGTGTGAGAGAGAGAGAGGAGCGATGACGGCCTGTCACGACTGGCCTTCTGCACCGATGTATCGAACCCTGGTCTATTCCACCTGTGTGCTGCCTGCATAAGACACTGCGGGTCCTAGTCCCTGTATGCCCGACTGAGAGAGAGAGAGAGAGAGAGAGAGAGAGAGAGAGAGAGAGAGTATGTTCCTGGAAATTGGTTCTCCAGAAGGCTCAGTGGCATCCAGCGGAGGACCGCTTAGCTACTAACTCTTTTCAACTGGAATTGTTGGCAGCCTCGCGATTACCCGCATGGCACGTTTGGGCTTGACTTTAGTTGCAGATGCCACCAGTCGCAATGTGTTGATATCGTTTCATACAGCCAGGAGGCTTTTCAGGATCCCTCATGGATACCGTGATTTATGGGGACAGCTTTTGATGGTGCTCTAGAGCAGACAACCCTTTCCTGCCCTTGCTTCGATCATCCCTGGTAGGACTGGGACCTTGCAGGCCGGCTGAATTTGGAAAAGGCCTCAGCTAACCAGGTGTATCATCGTCTGATTAAAGATCATCAATGGCTGGTTACTAAAGCTAATACTAGATGGGGATTGCGTAAATCTCAGTCATGGTGGAAGGTAACTGTGATGGAGGGCTGGTTGAACAAGACACCTTTCAAATGCAAGGTCTTTCTTTGGAGGGTGATGATTGGTGGTCTTCCTCTTGCTTCGGCCCTTTCCAAGCGTCGAATCTCCAACGGAAATTGTTTCTTTTGCACCACTAGTGTGGAATCGAGATTTATTTCTTGCCCTCTCGCTAAGAAAATCTGGTTACTCTTGTCAGCGGTTTGGCGAGCAGTGGTTGGTTTCTCGCTAAGCCCTTTTGATTGGGTTTTTGTGCGGCCCAAATACCCCACACCGGCACAATCGCATATGAAGATCTTGTTTCACTTTCTTAGATACTGGGGCTGTTGGCACAATTGGACCATTCGGAATGCTTTTCTTTTTGATTCAGCCTCTAATGTTCAGGGACATATTGCTAGGCTTAAAGGTCTCTTGCATTGGCAGATAGATCTCATTTGGCACTTTGACTTACTTCCTCGGGAGGACTTACTTCCCTGGCATATGGCAATTTCCTCTACGTCTTTGCCATGACTTTTGTAACTCTTTTGTCGTTTTAGTACTTTATAAATATAACATCCATTACGAGAGAGAGAGAGAGAGAGAGAGAGAGAGAGAGAGAGAGAGAGAGAGAGAGAGAGAGAGAGAGAGAGAGAGAGAGAGAGAAGCGATGGCGGGGAGAGAGCTTTGAACCCTACTGTCGGCCCGTCGTTTCTGCGCCCATCTGGCCCGTCGCATGACCTGTCGTTGGTTGTCTGGCCCGTTGCCTCCGTTGCCTGACCCGTCCGTGCCTGTTCGCGCCCGTTCGGACCCGTCCACTCTGGTTCGCGCCTTTTTTGTCCGCCTTGGTCTATGCCCGTTCGCGCCCGTCCGCCCTGGTTCGTGCCCCGTCTGAACCCTGCCTGACGTCGACCTGACCATCTGCGAGCCCCCGCGCGCACGATTGTGCCGTTTTCCCTGTCCGGCAGTCCCTGCGTCTGCACGACGACCTGCCCCGCGATTCCCTGTGTCGATGCGCCCGCCTGGCCCCTCGTCTGACCCGCCCTGCTGAACCTGTGACGTCGGCTGACCTGCCCTGCGAACCTGAGATGTCGGCTGACCTGTGACGTCGGCTGACCTGTGACCTGGCTGACCTTCCCCGCGGACCTACGATGACGCCCTTGGCTGCGCGCCCTGACAGAGAGAGAGCACAGTAGTTTGGCTGGCCTGGATATGGCTTTTATCGACCAGACGGTGGCAGCCCTTGGTCCTGATTCTGATACAGAGGAGCCGGAGGATATGGTTCTTTGCACGGAGGAGATGCCTTCTGTTTTTGACCTGCCGCCTGCGGGCAAACACTCCAATAATGGGTCCTCAGGAACATTCCTATGCGCAGGTTGCCTCTGATTCTGTGGATTCCCAGGAGATTGACTAGGAGCATTTGCTGGAATTTGTCAATACTTTGCTTGGCGATTATGTCCAGCATAATCATAAAGCTTTTTCTGACCGTGAACTGATGAAGTGTTGGAAGCTACGGTGGACCCGAAATTAGTCTTGTGGTCTTTTTCGGTGTTTTATGACTGTGCAGTTATACTCTTCTTCATTGGCAGGATCCCAGTGCTTTCCCATATTCGCCAGTGGTTGCACCATTTATTACAAAGGGAGTGTGTTCAGAAGATCTTTCTTGGACCTCGCGGCTTTTATGAGGTGCTGCTGAAATCAGAGACACATCGGGTTGAGCTCCTGTCCAAGTTGCCATTGTTCTTTGATTGCCGCTTGGTCCATGTTGTGCCATGGCGCCCTATGGCAGACTTTCAGCGCCTGCTTCAGCGTGAATGCACGGTGTGGGTTGAAGTGGAAAATTGTCCGGTGGTCTATTGGCCATTGTTAAAGGATGCGATGGCAGTTGTGGGAACGATGCTGGTTCCCCCAAGCCTAAGGGCTATGAATCGAAACCGTTTATGCATGTTATGGGACACGGCCAGGAAAAGGCCTGCGTGGCTTCGTCTCAATTGCTCTGGCATGCACCCTTTGCACTTTCGCTTGAAATGGGGCAACTTTGCAGGACACTGCTTTGCGTGTGGAAAATTGGGGCATTTTATGGCCGAATGCCCAGAGAGACAACCATCTTCAGATGATGCGCATGTTGTGCTGCCTAAGGATGACATGGTGCTTGATGCTCCGGCACAGGAGGCCCCCCAGCCACCTAATGTTGTGGATAAAGGTAAACAACAGGTCCTGGGTTTGGATTCTTGTAGCAATGACTGGCTCGAGGCACGTCCCAAAAAAGGTAAAAAGTTGGATGCAGGCCTGGCGGATTCTGGGCCTAATGTTTCATAGGATTCCGTGCGCACGTATATGCGCAGGAAAGAAATGTTCTCTTCACAGCATGGTGCGTGTACTATGGTTCCTTCTGGCCCCCGTAATCAGTCTACAAGGAAAGTCTATACAGACGGTCCAAAGGGCCCACCTGCTAAGCTGGCGTTTGATACTAGAGGTAATGTGATTACACCCTGGGATCGTCGTTATGCCCGTTCCACTCCCAAGGCAGTGGATATTCCATCTACCTCTAAAGTGGGCCGCCAGAATTCTTTTGCAGTGTTAGCTGATTTTCTGGATGAAGGTGTCCTGGACGCTCTCGCAGAAAAGGTGAAATCGAGGCAACAAGTGCCTCGTTCCTGATTCTCTTTTTTTGAAGATATATGAAGATAGCCACGTGGAATGTGCGAGGCATTTGTTCTCGTCGTAAGCAACATGCCATGTGGACTGTCTTGCATGAGAACCGGTGGGATGTCTTGTGTGCGGTTGAGCACAAGAGTCACAGTGAAGCAGGAAAAGTTGTGGATTGCCATGGGTTTCGCCTGTTTTATGCAGGGACACATGCTATGCACTATTCAGGCGTGCTTATGATTGTCCATGAGAAATACCAGCCTGTTCTTATTAAAAATGATGTACAGGGCCGCTTTGTGGTAATCAAAGTTTTATTTGAAGGAGAGATTTTATGGTTGCTGGGCCTCTATGCTCCGAATGACCCTGCATCCCGACGGGATCTTTGGAAGACTTTGCAGAGCTCCATGTCACTTGGCAGAAGGGGTTTTTTGATGGGGGATTTCAATATGTGTGTTGACTCTTCTCAGTCCACTTTAGGGCATTCGTTAATGGATGCTCCGGAAAGTCGGGTGTGGAATGCCTTTGCTCTTCACGTACTTAAGCAAAATCTTTGGTCTTGGCTCCACCCTTCTTCTTCAGGGTTTACTTTTCATTCCGCACAATATGCAACTACCTTGTCGCGGTTGGACCGAATGTATATCATGCAAGGGGATGATTTTCTTCCCGAGATGCTGGAAATGAAAGTCTTGCAGCAATATGCCTTGTCGGACCATTTCCCTCTTGCACAACCTATTGCACCTTTTATGCAGTTGCTGGATAGACTCCCTTTACGTTTCAACTCGTCTTATTTGAAGCATCCAATCTTTCAGGGCTATATGCAGAAATTGATTGAGAGGTTTTTATTGAACTTCGCCTCTGAGGGCTTGGCTTCCTTTGCACGGCTGTTGGGTATTTTACTCACGCCTTACTTACGCCTATGCTCATATATGGGAGTGTCGGTGATCAGTAGGACACTGGGGCACTTTTTACTCTCGGTAGGAGAGGTTTTTTCCCCCAGACTTATGGTCTTATTATCGTATGTACTTATGTGCTTATGTTACACACATTTAGGCACTTAGTGTGTGTCGGGTGTGAACACCCCCCTACAACCCTAGGTTTAAGGGTTGTACTTTGTACTTTCAGATTACACTCATTCAGTCTATTCTCTTGGGTGTCGTGCTTCAACTCTGTCTCTCTCACTCTCACACTGTCTACTGAATCTAGCTGTATCTCGATCCTCTGTTCTCACATTTGGTATCAGAGCTCAGCTCTGAACTCAGCTTCTGCCTGCAGAGTGCAAGTCTGCAGTCTGCAGCACACGCCAGTCCTGCTCCAGCGTCAGACGTCACGTCAGCACAGGTACAGCCTGTCGTCAGTCCTGTCAGCAGAGTACAGCTCGTCGCCAGTCAGCAGTCAGGCGCTGTTCCTCAGCGCTGCCTCAGCACAGTACAGCAGTCGCCCGTCAGCAATCTTCACGTCAGCAGCACGTCCACGTCCTGTCCCCGGAGTCAACGCCTGCTCGCGAGCAGCACCACCAGTCTGCCAGGGCCTGTTTCCTGCAAACGAAGTTTCCTCTGCGCTCGTGACCACGAACTGCCCTCCGACCCGCGTCAGAGTCGCTGCCCGCCTACACGCGTCAGAGTCGCTGCCTGCCCTGTCCACGCGCAGCCCGCCTGCCCATCGCGACTGGTCAGCCTGTCAGACGACCTGCTCCCGCCTGCCCGCCTGTCTACGTCACGTCAACAGCTCGCGACGTGCTTCACGCCCAGGTAAAATTTTCAAAATTATTATTACTTCAGCCCAGAATAAAATTCTGGAAGCGGCGGTTCACACGCGGTTGGCACAGATCTACTGGAAAAATAAATTTCATGCAAATTTCTGGACTGAATGGTCAGAAATTTTGGGGCTTTTGTGTATTTGGAGGACAGATGCATTTAAACTGCTGATACAGTCACAGAACGACTGTTTTTGACAGAGATTTTGGCAAAAATTTTGGGGATTTACTCATAACAGTGTTGCATTGCACTGTTTGCACCTTGGGAAGCGTGCAGTAAAGGACAGTTTTCTGACAGAGTACGCCCTTGCACATCAATTGCAGAAACGTATTTGCTGCAATTTCTGGAAATTTGCAGATTTCCAGTTCGAACTGCTTTGACATTGCTCATATTGTCTTTGGAAATTTGTCATCATGGCAAATCAAGGAGGTGATGTTTTTACGTATGTATCCAAAGAGGACAGACTGGACGGAAACAACTATTCCCTTTGGTCATTTATGATGAAAAATGTATTAGTGGCCAAGAATTTATGGGATTATGTCAGTGGAGAGGAAACTCGGCCGGGAGTTGTAGCTCCCGCTACTCCTCCTCCCCATGGCGCATGTGGACAACGGGGACCTCAGCCCGCTCCACCTCAGCCACTTCCTCCAAGAACTGCAGCTCAAAAAGCTTGGGATACCCGTGATGCACAGGCCTTGTCGCTGATTGCTTTGGCAGTTCAGCGGTCCATCATACCTCATATCCGTTCGGCATCTTCTTCACGAGATGCATGGTTGACTTTGGAGCATATGTTTGCAGGAAAAAATGAGACACGGATCTCTTTCTTGAAGAAAGAGTTGGAAACTCTGAAGATGCATGAAGGTGATTCTATGCAGGATCACTTAAACAAGATTCAGGACTTGAGGGAGCAGCTCATGAATGTAGATGAGTATTTTACGGATGCACAGTTGATATCCACCACCTTGAATTCCCTATCTCCTTCGTACTTGTCTTTTCATACTGCATTGAACCTCACAATGAGGATTGCTGAGCACCCACTCACTTTTATTCAGCTGGTTAGCTTGCTTCTAGAGGAGGAGCAAACACGGAAAAATAGTGGTGTGGATGCTATAGTCTCTGAGCAGGCTTTTGTGGCACGACAGAAAGGCAAGAACAGCAAGGTGAAAAATGCTCCACAGAGTTCTGGCACTTCGGGCACATCGCAGAATCAGTCAGAAGGGGGGATGCAAGCAAAGAAAGGAAAATGTCATTATTGTAAGAAGCCCGGCCACTATATCACTGAGTGCAGAAAGCGCATTGCCAAAGAGAAGAAAAAGGAGTCAGGAATGTCTGTTTCTTCTACTCCTTCCACTGCTAGTGAGTCCGCGTCCTTTGTTGTGGACCAGGACTATTGTTTTTACACTTGCAGTTATGATATCTCTTGGGCCGATAGAGCACTTAGCTCTACAGAGGATGCTGACACTTGGTTCTTTGACAGTGGTGCTTCTAGACATATCACATCTCGCAGAGATATGTTTGCTTCAGTTAGTGCACCTCCCGTTGGGAAATCGGTACAGTGTGCCAATAATGCATCATACCCTGTTCGTGGTATTGGGGAGATTCAGCTCACAGCCATTGATGGCTCTATTCTCCGCCTGCAGGATGCTTTGTTTATGCCTGGAATAAAGAAGAATTTGCTTTCTATTTCTTCTTTGGCACGTTGTGGTATGCAGGTCACTTTTGATGATGACCGTTGCATGGTTCGAGAAAAAGAATGCATGACATTGGTCTTGACAGGATCTTTGTGTCATGGTTTATATGAGTTGGATGCTCTTTTAGTAGATCAGTCAGCATACTTGACATCCACTCTTACTCCTGCTATGATACAGGCGGAGTTATGGCATGCTCGTTTAGGGCATGTAAACTTTGGCAGCTTGATGCTTTTACAGCGTACTCAGATGCTGGATGGCTTACCTCTCTTGGAGAGACCGCCTGAGCACTTATGCGAGGGATGCATTTTGGGGAAAATGCATCGTTTCTCATTTCCTCGTGATGTTGCTTTCAGGGCAACAACCAGATTGGAGTTGGTGCATTCAGATGTTTGTGGGCCTATGCAGACCATGTCATTGGGTGGTTGTTATTATTTTGTGACATTCATTGATGACTTCACACGTTTTTGCTGGGTCTATTGTTTGAGAAAGAAGTCAGAAGTGTATGATGCATTTTTGGCTTTCAGTGCACTTGTTGAAAACCAATCTGGATGCCACATTAAGACTCTCCGTTCGGACCGAGGGGGGGAATACATGTCCTCTATGCTGAATTCTTTTTTGCAGCAGAAGGGCATAGTACATCAGTATACTACAGCTTATACTCCACAGCAGAATGGGGTAGCAGAGAGGAAAAATCGGTCACTCATGGAGATGGCCAGATGTATGCTGAAGGCAAAGAGCTTGCCTCATAGTTTTTGGATGGAAGCAGTCATGTGTGCTTGCCATATTTTGAACAGATGCCCTACCAAAGCCTTGAAGACCATCACACCATTTGAGGCTTGGAACAGCCGTAAACCTTCTGTTGGTCACTTTCGTACCTTTGGGTGTCTTGCCTATGCCCATATTCCACAGGTACTTAGAAGAAAATTGGACAACAAGGCTGTTAAGTGCATTTTTATGGGATATAGCAATGAGAGCAAAGGCTACAGACTCTATGATCCCGTTACTAAGAAGGTTTTTGTCAGCAGGGATGTTGTTTTTGATGAAAAATCAGAATTATCCTTGGCTGGTTTGGACACATATCAGGCTGCCCGTGATGTTTTTGAAGGGCTGCTGCCCATTACTTTTGGTGACTCAGCTGGAGGTTCACAAAATGAACCTAATGTTCAGCCAGCTGCTCCTATGGAAAGTGCAGAAATTCAGCCATTGGCTGATCGGAATACTCAGCATAATGCTGAAACAGAAATTCAGCAAGAGCTTGCACACAGCCAGGATGCTAGACAGCTACCTAGATGGTATTTGCAGACTATGCAAGATAGTCCTTTGGATGCACCCATGGCTGGTCGTACTAGAAGGTAAACTCGTTTGCATGATTCAGCACATACTATGGAGTTTATTATGGCAGCAAGTACTTTTGATAATGAAGAGCCTGAATGTTATGAGGATGCACAACACAGTGTGCATTGGAAGGAAGCCATGCAAGCTGAATTAGATTCTATTACTAAGAATCACACTTGGGATTTGGTGTCCTTGCCATTTGGGAAGAAAGCCATTGGAACAAAATGAGTCTACAAATTGAAAAGAAAAGCAGATGGATCCATAGATAAATACAAGGCACGGCTGGTAGCTAAAGGCTACGCACAGAAAAAGGGCATTGATTATGAGGAGACATTTGCTCCTACTTCCCGTATGACGACCATCAGGTCTATGATTGCTTTGGCTGCACATTATGGTTGGACAGTTCATCAGCTAGATATCAAGACTGCATTTTTACATGGGGAACTTCAGGAGGAAGTTTATGTACAGCAGCCCATTGGTTTTGCAGTTGAAGGCTCAGAACATTTGGTATGCAAGCTAAAAAAGACACTATATGGTTTAAAACAAGCTCCTAGAGCTTGGTATGAAAAGATAGATGCTTTCTTGCTTGGTCAGGGGTTTCTAAACAGTTCATCTGAGTCTACCCTTTACGTATGTAAAGAAGGGGGATCTATGCTGATTTTATGTCTTTATGTTGATGACCTTTTGCTCACTGGAACACATGCTGATCAGATTTCAGCATTCAAACAAAATTTGCAGCAAACTTTTGACATGTCTGACTTGGGAGTTTTGCATTACTACTTGGGCATCCAGTTCATACATACTGCTCGAGGTATTGGGTTATCACAGTCAAGGTATATTGGGCAGCTTCTTGAGAAATTTGGCTTACAGGATTGCAAGCCAGTTTGTACTCCCATGGAACCTGGACTGAAACTGTCATTACATGATGACAGTGATTTGTTTGATATACATACATATGCTCCTGCAGTTGGATGCCTTATCTATCTATGCAATACTAGGCCGGACATACAGTTTGCAGTTTCAGCCTTGAGCAGGTATATGCATCAGCCACGTATGTCACATTGGCAAGCTGTCAAGCGTGTTTTCCGCTACTTGCAGGGTACTCGTTCTCTTGGGTTGCTTTATGCCAAGGGGGGACCACTGCATTTACATGCTTACAGTGATTCTGTTTGGGCTGGTGATTATGATACACGTCACTCTACTAGTGGCAATTGTTTCTTTCTTGGCACTTCTTGCATTTCTTGGCTTAGCAAGAAACAATCCATTGTTGCCACATCGTCATGTGAAGCTGAATACAAGGCAGCTTTCACCACCACAGTTGAATGCATATGGCTTAGACGCTTGCTAGCTGATTTGGATGTATCTGTTACTGAGCCTACTCCTTTGTTCACTGACAGTCAGAGTGCCATTGCAGTGGCACGGAACCCTGTGTTTCATGCTCGCACGAAACACATTGAGATTCACTATCACTTTGTCAGAGAGAGGCTACATGCAGGTGATATCAGCCTTGTCTATTGTCCTACCACCAGTAATGTGGCAGACATATTCACCAAAGCTCTTCCTCGTGACAAATTTGAAGCATTTCGCGATGCTTTAAATTTGATATCCTTTGGTGGCGGATGATCCTTGTACTCTTGATCACTCTTCACTCCAGAGGGGTTTGTTGGGTATTTTACTCACGCCTTACTTACGCCTACGCTCATATATGGGAGTGTCGGTGATCAGTAGGACACTGGGGCACTTTTTACTCTCGGTAGGAGAGGTTTTTTCCCCCAGACTTATGGTCTTATTATCGTATGTACTTATGTGCTTATGTTACATACATTTAGGCACTTAGTGTGTGTCGGGTGTGAACACCCCCCTACAACCCTAGGTTTAAGGGTTGTACTTTGTACTTTCAGATTACACTCATTCAGTCTATTCTCTTGGGTGTCGTGCTTCAACTCTGTCTCTCTCACTCTCACACTGTCTACTGAATCTGGCTGTATCTCGATCCTTTGTTCTCACAACGGCTGCTCTCTAATGTGCAGCGGGTTGCTCGGCAGTATGGGATCCATCATGCCTCTATTTGTCGGCGGCGTCGACACGCAGCGGAGGATTTACTGGCTTTGGTCCATTCGCTGTTGGTGGACACCCCAGATGATGAATTTCTGCTGTCACTGGCGATGCGTTTGGCTGATCTTATTCAAGCATTTCAGTTGAAATCTTATCAGCAGGGCAAACTGCACAACTTGACTGACACATTGCAAGATAGTGCTTGTCAGACTCATAAGTTCTTTCGCGCCTTGCATGCTTCTCCTGCTTGAGAAAATATGACTAGACTCCAGGATTCGGAAGGTCGCATGGTCACTGATCCGCAGACCATTGTCAATATGTGCAGAAATTATTTTATGGATCTTCTTGGTTCTTCTCCGTCGCCTTCTAACCACGTTACGCATGCACGCTCGGTCTTCTATGATCTGGTCCGCCAGCAGGTTCCACTTGATATGCAAGCTACTTTGGAGGCAGATATTTGCGAGGAGGAGGTTATGGATGTTTTGTTACACCTGCCTAAGGATAAAAGTCCTGGTTGGGATGGTCTCACCAATGAATTCTTTGAGAGCTCGGCCACCCAACTGGTGAAGCCATTGGCGGCTATATTTCAGCAGGTTTGGGAAATAGGGGTCATGCCTTCCTCATGGAAAGAAGGCCTTATCAAACTGCTTCCAAAGGTCCCTTCGCCGTCAATGTTGCAACACTGGAGACCAATTTCTTTGATGGGTTCGATGTATAAAATCTTTTCCAAAGTACTGGCGAATCGGCTTCACAAGCACCTTCCAGCTCTTGTGCATCCTTTTCAATATGGTTTCATTAAGGGCCGCAACATTCTGCATAATATCTTAAATGTGCAAATGGCTATTGACTATGCGAGGCACTCTAGTCAGGAAGTGGTATTGATTCAATTGGATTTGGAAAAGGCTTTTTACTATTTAGACTGGTCTTTCATTGCAGAACTTATGTCTGCTATGGGTTTTGGTACTCGGATATCCCGATTGATCTACACCATTAGTGCAGTGGCTTCTTCACGCGTTATGCTCAATGGTGGGGTTACAGAGCCATTTGTACTTGCACGCTCGGTGAGACAGGGTTGCCCTTTGAGTCCTCTCTTCTTTGCCCTGGTGATTCACCTGGTTCTTTCAATGTTATCTTGAATGGCGGCTTCTGCTCAGCTGGCCGGATTGTCTCTTCCTTTGGGACAGCACTTCATTAGCCAATCTCTGGCTGATGATAGCTTTATGATTTTGCGTACGGACAAGGACAACATTCGCAAGGCATTAGATGTTTGGACGCTCTTTGGTCATGCTTCTGGTCTTCGCATCAATGCCTTCAAATCAGTCATTCTCAGTTGCACGGAGTCTGATTTACAGTCATTGGGCTGGCAGGGTCAGGTTGTTTCCCGTGGCTCCATTGTCAGGCATCTTGGATACCCATTGGGGGTTGATGTTCGGCCAAAGGAACTACTAGAGTGGATTTCACAGAAACTGGCAGCTAAGTTTATATATTGGAAGTTGCAAGCGTGGCCATTCCATGTCCGCCTCAAAGTGGCTCAGACAATTATGCTGCTAATGCTCACATATTTCTTGCCATTGCTGCTGTGGACTCCTACTACTTTAAAGGCTCTCACTCGCCCCATTCGTTTCATGCTATGGAAGAAGGATTCATTGTACGCAGGCATTTCGTGGATTTCATGGTCACATACATGTACCCCCAAACGCCTGGGTGATGGAGCTACTTTGGATGCTGAAACTCATATGCTGGCTTTTCATTGGTCTCTTTTTCGCGCTATGTGTGTGGATCATCACCCGTGGACCATTATAGCCCATTATTTTCTTGAGGACAGTGGGCTTCGGCATGGTAATACACGACTTCGGTGCTCCTGGTGGCATGTCCTTAATGCAAACTCTCGATTTTCCAGTCCCTCCTACTCTCTATTACTGCATTTGGTCGGCTCCTGGAAAGTGGTGCTCTAAAAGGCGCGTTGGCATCCAGTGGGGGACCGCTTGCATACTAACTCCTTTCAACTGGAATTGTTGGCAGTCTCGAGATTACTTTCATGGGAAGACAAACATGAGCTCAGACCAAGATTTAACCGCATGGCCTGTTTGGGTGTGACTTTAGTTGCGGATGCCACCCTTGCCACTCGTAATGTCTTTGCATCGTTTCGTACTGCCAGGAGACTGTTCAAGATCCCGCGCGGATACCGTGATTTATGGGAATAGCTTTTGTTGGTGCTTCGGGGCAGGCAACCCTTTCCTGCCCTGGCTGTGGATGACGTTGGCAGGACTGGGACCTTGCAGGCCGGTTGAGTCTGGAAAAGGCCTCTGCTAATCAGGTGTATCATCTTCTCATTAAAGATCATCAATGGTTGGGTGTGAAAGCTAATACTGTATGGGGATTGCGGAAATCTCAGTCATGGTGGAAGGCAACTGTGATGGAGGGCTGGTTGAATAAGACACCTTTCAAATGCAAGGTCTTTCTTTGGCGGGTGATGATTGGTGGTCTTCCTCTTGCCTCGGCCCTTTCCAAGCGTAGAATCTCGAACGGCAATTGTTTTTTCTGTACCACTACTGTGGAATCGGCCCGACATCGATTTATTTCTTGCCCGCTCGCTAAGAATATCTGGTCACTCTTGTCAAAAGTTTGGCGTGCAGTGGTGGGGTCCTCACTAACCCCTTTCGATTGGGTTTTTGTGCGCCCAAAATACCCCACACCGCCACAGTTGCATATGAAGATCTTAGTCCACTTTTTCAGATACTAGGGATGCTGGCACATTTGGACCACGCGGAATGCCTTTCTTTTTGATTCGGCCTCTAATGTACCGAGACACATTTCCCGGCTTAAAGGTCTCTTGCATTGGCAGATAGATCTCATTCGGCACTTGGACTTGCTCCATCGGGAGGACTTGCTTCCCTGGCATATGGCAATTTCCTCTGGGTCTTTGCCATGACTTGTGTAACTTTTTCATGGCTTAGTACTGGGATTTTACACACGTTGGCCTAGGGCCCTCGTGTATCTTGTAATCATAAAACTTGTACCTTTTTTTCGTAATTAATACAATTACCTTTTGTGGAGAGAGAGAGAGAGAGAGAGAGAGAGAGAGAGAGAGAGAGAGAGAGAGAGAGAGAGAGAGAGAGAGCATCGTCAGGCCTCCCCTGCTCCCCCGTGCCGGCAACTAGGGTCTTGCTGGGGCCTCGCCGCAGCAGGAACAGCATCGCCTCCCCTCGCCTCGCCATGGCTTCTCCTCCTCTCTCTGCACGAGCCTCCGTTTTCACGTCTTTACGGTCGAATTAACACAAACGCGTTCCTGCGCTCCCCTCAAGTTTCCAGACACGTAACAACAGCCTGTTTCGATCAGAGTCGCCTTTCGTCAAACGTGATGTTGTCCATGGCGCACAGTATACCTGCGGGCCTGTGAGGCGCCTTTGACATACAACGCAGAGAGGAGCTACGCTCTGTCCTATCGCGAGCCTTGGAAGGAGACGGCACAGTGCTGAGAGCACTGCTTGCTGCGCCTGCTGTCCGTGGGTGTGTGCCCTGTGGAGTTTGTTGTGCCGAGTCAGAGAAAGAGAGCCATGACCTGGCAGCACGCGTCTGCGACCCTGCACAGATCAGAGAGCTGATCTGTGCCTGTACATAGAGGGAGAGAGAGAGGGAGAGCGGCCTGCGCGTTTCTGCCTCCCGTGAGATCTTCACTCGGCCTCTATCCGGTATACGCAGTCATACAATATGGCTGGTCTGGATCTGGATTTTATATACCAAACGGTGGCAGCGCTTGGTCTGGATTCTGATACCGAGGAACCTGGGGATATGGTTCCGTGCACTGAAGAGATGCCCCTTGGTCCTGACCTCCAGCCTGCAGGCAAACACACCAAGCATACTTCGGAAGAGACAGTGGATCATCAGGATCGTTCCTATGCTCAGGTTGCTTCGGATTCTGTGGACTCTCAGGATGTTGACTGGGAGCATTTGCTGGAATTAGCCAACACTCTGCTTGGCGATTATGTTCAACATAATGAGGAAGTCTTTTCTGACTCTGCACACTTGAAGATGTTCTGGAAGCCACTGTGGACCCAAAAACTGTCTTGCGCTCCTTTACAATGTTTTATGATCGCGCTGTGATACTCTTCTTCACTGGTAGAATCCCCCTGCTTTCCCGTATTCGCCAGTGGCTGCACAGTTTGCTACAAGGGGAATGTGTTGAAGAGATTTTTGTTGGGCCCTGAGGTTTTTTTTGAGGTGCTGTTGAAATCTGAGACGCACCGTGCTGCTCTCCTGTCTAAACTGCCTTTGTTTTTTGATCGCCGTTTGGTCCATGTTGTACCATGGCGCCCAATGGCAGATTCTCAGCGTTTGTTGCAACGTGAATGCCCTGTGTGGATTGAAGTGGAAAATTGTCCGGTTGTCTATTGGCCACTGTTGAAGGACGCTATGGCCGCTGTGGGCACTATTCTGGTCCCTCCAAGTCTAAGGGCCGTGAATCGCAACCGGTTGTGTATGTTATGGGACACTGCAAGGAAAAGGCCTGCTTGGTTACGTCTCAATTGCTTTGGCATGCATCCTTTACACTTTCGTTTGAAATGGGGCAATTTTGCAGGACATTGCTTTTCTTGTGGACAATTGAGGCATTTTATGGCCGAATGACTAGAGCAGCAACATACTTCAGACGTTGGGCATGTTGCGCTGCCCATGGAAGATATGGTGTGTGATGCTCCGTCGCAGGATACTATCCACCCACCTAAAGTTTTGGATAAAGGTAAACAACAAGTTTCGGGTTTGGATTCCTGTGGCACTGACTGGGTTGAAGTACGCACAAAAAAAGGCAACAGGGTTGTTGCTGGCATGGAGAATACTGTGCCTACTGCCTCACAAGATTCCATGCGTACCTATATGTGCAGGAAAGAAATGTTGTCTTTAGAGCACTCTGCTCTTGCTATGGTTTCCTCTGCCCCCCGTCCTCAGCCCACTAGGAGAGTGTATTCAGATCATCCAAAGGTCCACCTGCTAAGCTGACTTTTGATACAAGAGGCAACGTCATTACCCCGTGGGATCGTCGTTATTCCCGTTCCATCCCCAAGCCATCGGATATGCTGTCTACCTTCAAATCTGGTCCTCAGACTCTTTTGCCGAGTTGGCGGATTTCTTGGATGAGGGAGTCCTGGACATTCTCGCAGAAAAAGTCAAAGTGAGGCAAGCTGTGCCTTGTACTTGATTTTGTTTTGAATACACATGAAAATAGCCACGTGGAATGTGCGCGGAATTTGTTCTCGGCACAAGCAACATGCCATGTGGACTAAATTGCATGAGAATCAGTGGGATGTCTTGTCTGCTGTTGAGCACAAGAGTCATGGAGAAGCCGGAAAAGTTGTGGATTTCCATGGCTTTCGTTTGTTCTATGCAGGGACACAGGCCATGCATTATTCGGGCGTGCTCATGATTGTACATGAAAAATATCAGCCTGTTCTTATTAAAAATGATTTACATGGCCGCTTTCTGGTGATTGAAATTTTATTCGAAGGGGAGATCTTATGGTTACTTGGCCTCTATGCTCCGAATGATCCTTTATCTCGCCGGGAGCTTTGGCATACTTTGCAGACTTCCTTGTCACTTGGCAGACGGGGCTTCTTGATGGGGGATTTCAATATGTGTGTTGATTCTTCCCAGTCCACATCGGAGCATTTGGTAATGGACGCGCCGGAAAGTCGTATGTGGCATGAGTTGGCTCTTGCTGTTCTTAAGCAAGATCTTTGGTCCTGGCTACACCTGTCCTCTACAGGGTTTACTCTCCATTCTGCCCAGAATGCAACAACATGGTCGCGGTTGGACCGCATATACATCATGCAGAATGATGATTTCCTTCCTGAGATGCTCGAAATGAAAGTGTTGCAGCAATATGCTTTGTCGGACCACTTCCCTCTGCATTGTGCCTGGGCAGCACATCTTTGCACTTGCAAGTGTCTGGGACACATTTCATGTAGAGATTTTGTGAAATTTTGGGGCTTTTAAGGTTTTTGAAGACATTGGCACATGTATTGCAGTCTCAATCAGTGATAGACTGTTTTGGACAATTTTGGGGCAAGAAATTTTGGGGTTTTTGCTCATACAGTGTTGCTGAATACTGAATGCACCTTGGACTGCGTGCATTACATACAATTTTGACAGAGTGTACCTGAATGTACTAATTGCAGCAAGCTATTTGCTGTAATTTCTGGAAATTTTGAGATTTCCAGGTTGGTCCAGCTTGGACATTGCTCTTTTGCTTCTTTTGGCATTGATTATCATGGCAAATCAGGGAGGTGATGTCTTTACCTATGTATCCAAGGAGGACAGATTGGATGGTAACAACTACTCATTTTGGTCCTTCATGATGAAGAATATGCTTGTGGTGAAAAATCTTTGGGATTATGTCAGTGGAGAAGAAATTAGGCCCGGAGTTGTGGCTCCAGCTACTCCTCCTCCAGGAGGACGTGGACAACGGGCACCTTAGCCTGTTCAGCCTGCTCCACTTCAGCCACTTCCCCAAAGATCATTAGCTCAAAATGCATGGGATACATAGGATGCACATGCTTTGTCGCTGATTGCATTGGCAGTTCAGTGGTCCATCATCCCTCACATTCGTTTTGCAACTTCTTCACGACAAGCTTGGCTAACTTTGGAGTAGATATTTGCTGGTAAGAATGAGACTCGCATCTCTTTCTTAAAGAAAGAGCTAGAGACATTGAAGATGGATGAGGGTGATTCTATGCAGGATCACTTGAACAAAATCCAGGAGTTGCGTGAGCAACTTATGAATGTTGATGAGTATTATTCAGATGCATAGCTAATATCTACTACATTGAACTCATTACCTCCTTCGTACTTGGCTTTCCACACTGCTCTAAACCTCACAATGAGGATAGCTCCACAACCTATTTCCTTTCTTTAGTTAGTCAGTTTGCTTCTAGAGGAGGAGCAAACAAGAAGAAACAGTGGTGTGGATGTCAGAATCTCTGAGCAGGCTTTTATGGCTAGAAAAAAGAGCAAAGGCAGCTAAGTAAAAAATGCTTCGTAGAGCTCTAGGACTTTAGGCACCTCAAATGGAAGTAAAAAGCAAGGGGGCACGCAAGCCAAAAAGGGCAAATGCCATTATTGCAAGAAGCCAGACCACTACATCACTGAGTGTAGAAAGTGCATTGCCAAGGAGGAGGAGTCAGGGATGTCTATTTCTGATGTTCCTTCCACTGCTACTGAATCCACGTTCTTCGTTGTAGACAAGGACTATTGCTTTTACATATGCAATTATGATACTTCTTGGGTTGATTGAGCATTTAGCTCTACTAAGGATACATGCACTTTGTTTTTTGATAGTGGTGTTTCTAGGCACATTGCATCTCATAGAGATTTATTTGCTTTTGTTGATGCAGCTCCAGTTGGCAAGTCTGTACAGTGTGCCAACAATGCATTATACCATGTTAGAGGGATTGGGGAGATTGTGCTCACAGCCCTTGATGGCTCTATTCTCCGCTTACAGGATGCTTTGTTTGTGCCAGGCATAAAGAAGAATCTGCTCTCTATTTCTTCTTTGGCACGTTGTGGATTGTAGGTCACATTTGATGATGACGAATGCATGGTGAGAGACAAAGAATGCATGACTTTGGTCTTGATTGGCACTTTATGTCATGGGTTATATGAGTACTTGTACGAAGGATGTATTTTGGGAAAAATGCATCGGTTTTTGTTTCCCCGTGATGTTGCTTTCAGAGCCGCAGCGAGGTTACAATTAGTGCATTCTGATATAAGTGGGCCTATGCAAACAAAGTCATTGGGAGGATGCTACTATTTTGTAACTTTAATTGATGACTTTACTCGATTTTGCTGGGTCTATTCTTTGGTAAAAAAGTTAGAAGTGTATGATGTATTCTTGGCTTTTGTTGCACTTGTTGAAAACCAATCTGGCTGTAAAATAAAGACTCCCCGTTCTGACCCGGAGGGGGGGGGGGGGGAATATATGTCCTAATTCTTTTTTGAAGCAGAAGGGCATTGTTTATCAGTTCACTATTGCTTATACTCCACAACAGAATGGGATTGCAGAGAGGAATAATCAGTCACTCATGGAGATGGCTAGATGTATGCTGAAAGCAAAGAGCTTGCCAAGTTTTTGGACGGAAGCCGTTATGTGTGCTTGCCAAAAACAATGATTTTCAGTCAGGTAATAGGTCACTCTCCACCAGCTTCAGGATTGGCTCCACTCCACGCTGCGCATTGGCACATTGCAGATTGTGGAGATAGTCCTTATGGGCCGTGGGATCTTCATGGTTCGCTTTACCTTTTCGGACGCAACTCGTGAGTTAGTGGAGAGCTCGCCCTATGCCTCCACGAAGGGGGTCATTCACATGGTTCCCTGGTACAACGGTTTCACAGTGGAGTCATTTGAGCTTCACAACAGATTTCTGAGACACCCAGCCACTTTACTTTTTCCCGGACTGGTGGTAGAGTACCGCCAGTTAGTGGAGGACTTTGGTCGGCTCTTCGGCACAATTCTTCCTGCCTCCTTCGCGGATGCTGTGACAGTTGCAGGAGTCCCCAAGGTAGGAGTGGCCGTGAAAGACACAAAGAGTATACCCAAGGTCCTGGAGATAGAGGCAGGAGGTCACTCCTTTAGGCAACAGGTCATTGTGACCGGGCAACTAGGGTAGTGCTTGCGTTGCCATGACTTTGGGTATCAGGCAGCAGACTGTACACGCTTCGCAGCCAAGGTGGCTCCGTCGACAGGCCCTCAGGTGGACGCTGACGGTTTCACACGGGTCCAGAGACGACAGAGAGGGAGATGGCAAGGGAGCCGCCTCCAACTCTGCAGATGCAGCCTCGATAGGAGGGAGTAGAAGGGCGAGCGATGCCCCCTTGGCAGAGCACTCCGCAGCCCCCCTCGAGCAAAACCCCCCTCCGGTTCAGGTGATCCCGCCCAGACCCCCCCCCCCCCCCCCCCCCCACAGGAGGTGATGAGCCACACACACCTACATCCTCCTTGCACCAGCAGTTCTCCCCCACCCACGGACCGCTTATTGTTCAAGCATTTCAAGCGAGCACTAATGGCTACCTCTCACATAGCCACACAGCCACCAGCTCATCTGCCCCTGCCGCCCGTCACACTTTTCCGAGACAGGCACAGTTGTTGCCATAGAAGTTCTTCTGTAGTGGCCCATGGTTCTACCTGAGAGTTGCGGAGCGCGGAGAGTTTCCACTACCTCTAGAGGTGGGGATCTTCGTGGTTCGTAAGTCAAGGAGGGGCAAGGTCCATCTACTAGCACCACCAGATGGACCAAACTACGCTTTTTTCTTTCATTCCTCTCACTCAGGGGATTGGACGACGACACAGATAGAGGAGTTGAAGAGTCAGGTGGAGGACCACATCTCCCAGTGGATGGGAGATAAAGGACTAGCACTGTTTGCATGATGGACATTAATTGGTGGGCTAGTGCCGAGGTCCCACACTTGAGCATCATCTTTCGAGCCCCTCCATAGTGGAGAGCTTTGCGAGATGTGATCGAGTGGCCCCTGGCACAGGCGGCCCGTTTCTACCAGTGTATGGAGTCACAACTCTCACCATCCAGACCTGTGGCAAAGCGCACTTGCATGCCCCATCGTTTCTCCTCCTCATCAGCAGATCCTGTCAAGAAAAATACCCTAACACAGAAACATAAACAGAAACCGTACGACAAAGCACAGACTGATAAAAAGAACACAGTTAGGGTTAGGGTTAGAGTAACTCAGAGACAATGAATACAATGAATAAATGAAATGATATGACTACTAATAATATAATGCTCATGCAGCAAATACACTATGCAGTGAATGAATACTGAACCTCGAACTCTTGTATCTCTAGGATCAGGGATGGGGTAATGAGTTGCAGAGTGTGTCGTACTCCGAACGGATCTCGAATCGCAGCAAGGCAGCCTCCGGATGTCGAACACCAACAAACGCAGCAGTGAGAAGCTGGATTTGATGCATACAGCAGCGAGGAGAGAGAAAGACTAAAAACGGAGCCTGCAGGAGAGAGAGACTGAAAACGCAAGCAGGACAGCCTACAAGAGAGAGAAAGACTGAAAACGGAGCTTGTAGGAGAGAGAGAGACTAAAAACACAGGTAGGACAGCTTGTTGGAGAGAAAAAGACTAAAAACAGAGCCTGCAGAGAGAGAAAGACTGCAGCGACTGCAGACAGGAGAGAGAAAACTGTCAGGGCGGCAACTAGAGCCTGCAAACGCAGCAGTTTGTTGGCGTGGCAAGTTGTACGACAGCAGTGCAGATCAGCCGCCAGGCAGAAACAGCAGCAATCAGCGTGTGGAGGGCTGGAAACAGGCACCAGACTGTAGCGAACAGTGATGGACAGCAAGGGCTGAGATGTCCTCTGTGACCGGGGTGTGGGCAGCAAGCTGGTAACACCTGAAACCTGCAAAAACGAGATTGTGAAAGAGTGGAGGGCTGGCTGCCAATTTATAGAAAATTAGGGTTCTAGATCCTCTCCCACTTAACTTTCTCGATCTGCTCCCCGTTTTAGGGTTCTGGCTAAAATAAGCCTAAAATAAGCATGTTTTGGGGCTGTTTAAGTGGCTAAGTACATTTCTTAGCACAACACCTCTTAGGCCCAAAATAGGGCGAGAAAAGTAGGCCAGCCTAAATTTTGATTTACCCCAAGGTGTCCCACCCCAAAGCAGCCAGGGCATCGGCGTCGGTTGCCCAGTGGTCTACCAAGACTACAGAGGCGATGGATATCTTACCAAGGGAGCCCAAGTGATCACCCCAGAGAGGTTAGGGCATTGGACCAAGGGTGCTCGTCGGCTGCCCAAGGGCCTACCAAGGCCTGCAAAGGCAGATGGAATAAACAATGGACTTGTTTTGTTTTGTTTTGTTTTGTTTTTAAAAAAAAAAAGTGTTTTGAAAATACATAAGTAATATAGGGGCAGCGGCCGATTAAGTGACAGATAGAAAAAGATAAAGAGAGTTTTAAACCCAAGTTATTCACAAAACTAGCAAGCCAATCCCTCGCACTGACGAGGATAAGTATCTAAGGATGATAAAAGTGAGTGTATGTGTCAATCATGTGTTGAATATGTGAGAGACAAAAAAAAAACGGTGGGCTTAGCAAGACAAGCAAAGCAAGCAAGCAAGCAAGGGTAGGGAAACTGCCTTTAGGAGAACTGCCATGTGTTATGCTACGAATATAGTGGATCCTAGAGTCGACCACTCCAAAATACCAAAAAGGGATAAATGCGCACAGATGCATGTTGACATGAACAGAATGCCAATGCATAGGGTAATGCAAAGGGAGATGCAAGATGTCATGCTCATGCAATATGTTATGCAACGGTGCCACTGGGACAGTGCCCTCGCAGGGGAAGTGTTCACTTGTCCAAGTGCCCTTTTACAATCAGGTCATCCTGATAGTGCGGATGAAGTTACAAATGCCCATAATACAATACAAAAGAATAAGTGAATGTAATGTCTAAAAAACTGTAAGCATCATCACTATCACGATCAAGAGTAGGAGCTCTCAAACTGGAAGGGAAAGCAAGAGGGAAGCACCCTCTCCCCATCAAGTTGAAGAAGTAGGGGAGGGTGTTTCCCTCTTGCTTTCCCTTCCAGTTTGAGAGCTCCTACTCTTGATCGTGATAGTGATGATGCTTACAGTTTTTTAGACATTACATTCACTTATTCTTTTGTATTGTATTATGGGCATTTGTAACTTCATCCGCACTATCAGGATGACCTGATTGTAAAAGGGCACTTGGACAAGTGAACACTTCCCCTGCGAGGGCACTGTCCCAGTGGCACCGTTGCATAACATATTGCATGAGCATGACATCTTGCATCTCCCTTTGCATTACCCTATGCATTGGCATTCTGTTCATGTCAACATGCATCTGTGCGCATTTATCCCTTTTTGGTATTTTGGAGTGGTCGACTCTAGGATCCACTATATTCGTAGCATAACACATGGCAGTTCTCTCTTGATGGGGAGAGGGTGCTTCCCTCTTGCTTTCCCTTCAAGTTGAAGAAGTAGGGGAGGGTGTTTCCATCAAGTTGAAGCAAGAGTACTGAAGAACTGGCCGGTTGACCGCTTTGGTCAAGATATCTTTAAAATTATCTGATGAAGGCACAAACTCTAGGCGAATAGTGCCTAGCTCAACCTGCTCTTTGGAAAAGTGGAAGTGGACTCCCACATGCCGTGTCCGTGGTGTGATGATCGGATTGCCCACAAGGGCAATGTCACTCTGGTTGTTGCAGTAGACAATTGTGGGAGAGTCACATGGAAAATGAAGCGCCACTAGTAAACTCCTCAGATAGATGGCCTCGGTGGTGCCATCGAAGAGAGCCCGGTACTCAGCCTCGGCCGTGGAAGCCGCCACCATCTCTTGCTTACGGCTGGACGAAGAAATGGGAGCCGTGCCCAAGGTAAAGAGGTAGCTGCCATGGGAATGCCGGGTGTTAGGATCTCCTGCCCAATCAGAATCAGTGTACCCCTGCAAACATAAACCAGAACCATATGTCAAGCCATAAGAAAAAGTACACCATAAATAACGCAACACACGAAGACATGAAATCCAATGTGACATCCTAGGTGCTGTGAAATACTGACTGAGTATGCTAACTGAGTAAGCTAAATCTGGCCTAGTGTGAATTAACCAAAGAAGTTTTCCTACGACAGAACGATAGGTGTGTGCATCGAAGGGTTGTCCTAGGGTATCCTTCGACAAGTGGACAGTAGGATCAATAGGCATGGCCACTGGCCGTGTCTGATCCGAAGTGTACTGTTCCACAAGCTGAAGTGCGTACTTTTGCTGTGACACAAAAATACATCCTCTAGAATGAACTATCTCCATCCCCAAAAAATAAGACAACAAACCAAGGTCTGTCATTTCAAATGTAGCTTTAAGCTTAGCCTTAATTTCCGCTATGGCAGGAGAATCTGAACCTGTGATGAGTAAGTCATCAACATATAGTAGGATATAGCGAACCCCCTTTGGAGTGGATTGAACATATAAGTTCGGGTCATAAGGGGTAGAATGGTATCCATGAGTCTGTAAGAACTCATCCATTCTATGGAACCAAGACTGCGGCGCTTGCTTCAGCCCATAAAGAGCTTTCTGCAAGCGGAATACCGTATCCCTAGGGTTCCTCGAGGGAAAGCCCGGTGGCTACTCCACATAGTCTTCCTCCTTCAAGTATCCGTTCAGGAAGGCACTCTTGACATCCATCTGATGTATCGGCCAGCCGTGGTGAGCGATGAGCGCGAGTGGCATCGGTTGAGGATGTACATCGAAGTGTTAATAGCCTCGACCCAAAGGCTCTCAGGAAGCTCTACTGCGAACAACATAGAGCGTGCCATTTTCATGACTGTGCGGTTCCTACGCTCTACGACTCCATTCTGAGAGGGAGAGTTGGTAGAGGTGAGCTGGTGAGAAATGCCATGCTTCTGTAGAAACTTGGAAAACTCGTGGGAGATAAACTCACCACTTCTATCGACGACCAGTCTGGTTATGAACCAGCAGCACCCAAGCAAAAAAATATGTGAAAGCATCTGACTTATGCTTGAGGAAGTACACCCACATGTATCGAGAATGATCATCCACTATCAAAAAGAAGTACAGTGCGCCGTCCAAAGCAGTGGATGTCGGCCCACAAAGATCAAAGTTCTCAACTCCAGAGGGCTTGTCTGACTGGTTTGCAGAGGCCCATATCATCTCCATAGAGACATCAGATGCGAGTCTCGTCCACATTTGTGAGTTGCCTCCCGACGAGGTTACTGTAGAGGCCCACTCGTCATAGTTGAGCACTTCAGCTCCAGTTTGGATCGTGGACAGTGGAGCTACACATCACATGACTCCTATAGAGGACATTTTCCGTACCCGAGCCCTTGCAGCCGAGCGGGTCCGTGTAGGAAACAACTCCTCGGTTAAGATTCAGGCTCAAGGTTGCGTCAGTTTTGCCACTCATAGAATGTAGTCATGGTAGGCTTTGAAACTATTCCTTCCACAAAATTGAAGTATTTCTTGGGGAGTTTATTTAGGAACAATGTGACATGATCATTAGAGAACTTGGGAGTCCCCGTAGTGGAGAATTCAGCGAGAGGAGACGCCGATACTCAGCCAACTTGACTTTCAAGTCATCCCGGTCAGTGATTTTGAAAAGCTGAATCTCATGGCCAAGATTAATACGACGGGTCCTATCTCGAGCCGCATAGCGGTGAGTCAAGTGTGCCCATCGCTCTGACGCTAAGTCAAAATGCTGAAGCTGAGAATGAAACTCTGGCAATAAGCCCTGCATCAGCTCGACAATAGCGTAGGCATTCCTAGCCTTCCATGAGCCGATGGCCTCGTATGGAATAAATGCGGAATCGGGTTGGGGTTCCAACCTCTGCACTAGATCCCATAGGTTCTGTGAATCAAGGACATGTCTCATCAAATTCGACCAAGTAGGAAAGTTTGACCCGTTAAAACGAGTCTTGTCATTAAATACATTCTTGGCAGAAGATGAGCTAGAACCATGAGGTGTCGGGTGGGTGGAGTAAGATGATGGTAGGAAAGATGGTGGAGGTGAGAGTGTCTGATAAGAGTTTCAGGATCCGTTTGGAGTACGACACACTCTCCAGCTCATTACCCCTGCCCTGATCCTAGAGATACAAGAGTTCGAGGTTCAGTATTCATTCACTACATAGTGTGTTTGCTGCATGAGCATCGTATTATTAGTAGTCGTATCATTTCATTTATTCACTATGTTCATTGTCTCTGAGTTACTCTAACCCTAAACCTAACTGTGTTCTTTTTATCAGCCTATGCTTTGTCATACGGTTTCTGTTTATGTTTCTGTGTTAGGGTATTTTTCTTTACATGGTATCAGAGTTTGGTACTCTTTGAGAAACCTAGGCCTTTGATCTGAAAGCTCTTCGCAAGAAGCAAGAACAACAGTAGGTTCAAATGACTTTGAACACATCAACACCAATTCAGTCTCCAGATCAGCCTATGCCGAGAACCGAGCGAGAGTGGGCCGATCAGCTTGCTCCACAAAACCATAGCCTATTCTAGTTGTAAACTGAAACCCTTCGAACTTAATTATTCCACATATGATAAAGAATTGTTAGCTGTTGTACAAGCTTTAAGACAATGGAAACATTATTTAATGGATTCTGAGTTTATGATTAAGACTGATCAACAAAGTATTAGACATTTACTTAGTCAACCCCAAATATCTAACCGACATATCAAATGGGCAGCTTTTATTCAGAGTTTTTATCCTCTTATTCAATATCAACCAGGTAAAGAAAATGTAGTGGCCGATGCATTAAGTAGAAGACCGACTAGAGCTAGAAGGAGAGAGCATTGCGGCGGGACTTCGCAGTCACGCAGAGACTATTATAGGAGGCACCAGGGGGCCCCACCCTCCACACATAGGAGGCGCACGCGCAAGAAGCCATTTTTGGCTTAGAGGATAGGTGCTCGGAGTTCTCTTTCCACATCTTTGTAGCTTTCTAGGTGTGGAAGAGGGATACGATGTGCAGGGAGTTTTTCCAGGTGCACTAGCCTCGCACCTCAGGAGAGTAGATACGTAGCCTTCGAGATCAGTATGGGAGGACTCGTTTTAGCCCGGACAAGGTGATGGAGATTTCCACCGACTATTGCAGGCGCCTTTTCTAGTTGGAGACAGCTTCAGCTAGAGGACATCGATGTAGGTAGTAGGTCTGGGATCACATTTCGTCCCTCGTCACAGAGAAGATGTGACGCTCCCTTCTAGCCCCCTTCACAAAGAAGGAACTAGAGGAGTCTTTCCACATACATAGGACGGGCAGAAATGCCCGGGAGAGGATGGCCTCTAAGGCATTCTTCACCACCTACTGAGAGGTGGTGAAGGACCCTTTACTGATGGCCTTTCAAGAGATTTTCACTTCAGGACAAATGCCAAGGAGTCTTTGGGTAGGGCTTATTAGTCTTCTCCCCAAAGGGAAAGACGGACGGTTGGAGCTTTCCCAGTGGAGACCGATCACCTTATTGTTAGTGGCCTATAAGGCACTGGCAAAGATGATTGGTAGGCGACTATGCCCCGTGCTTCTATATATCATGCATGACACACAGACAGGCTTTGTCCAGGATAGGAGCATCCTAGACAATGTATTCACCTTCTTTGAGGCGACAAAGTGGGCGCAGCACAGTGGACAGAGACTGGCCGTACTACTCTTGGATTTCGAGAAAGCTTATGACAGGATGGACTGGGATTTCCTGGAGAGCACCATGGTGAGGTTGGGTTTCCCCTAGGCTTGGATTTACGGGTCTCTGCACTTTACAAATCGGCCACCAACAGGGTTCTCATAGATGGTAGGCAAGGGGTGGAGTTTCGATTGGAGAGATTGGTCCGGTAGGGCTGCCCCTTGGCCTCGTACTCTTTGCAAAGGCGATGTCTCATTTCCTCAGGTCACGTGAGCGGATTACGCGGCCTCCGACTTCCCATGAGGGAGGAGATTGAGTTGTTAGACTTAGAGTATGCAGATGATACAACACTCTACATAGAGGACGATGAGTTGATGTTGGAGAGAGTGAGGTTGGCTTTTGAGGTGTTCTATTCTGTAACAGGAGCAAAAATCAACTGGCGAAAGTCGATTGGTTTCCTCGCAGACCTGGACTCTAGCACGGAGTGGGGCGTCCACCTAGGATTTAGATGGGTGAGCAAAGGGCAGACTGTTCGTTACCTAGGGTTCCAGGTGGGACTCGACATCACTCCCGCCCAGTAGTTTCTCCTAGTCCTCGATTCTTTTCGGAGGAAGCTGACCTACTGGAGTACGGCTCGCCTCTCACTAGCAGGCCGAGCCCTGGTGGTTAACTAGGTTCTCCTAGTGATGGCATGGTACATTGCCTCGTGTTGGTGCTTCTCCTCATCCTGGGAAGTGCAGCTTCACCACCAAGTGCAGAATTTCCTTTGGTTTGGGTCAGATGGTTCGAGGGATTCTAGGGCCAAGGTGGCATGGGCGACCATCGTATGACATCGGTCAGAGGGAGGCCTGGGGATCATAGATCCAGAGTATCAGAGTATGGCTCTCTTGGGCAAGCTAGTTGTCCGCGGCCTCACACCAGGAGGGCAGACATTGAAGGTCCTATTGCAGGAGGGTCTTCAAGATTGTAGACCGAGGCTTGGCGGTGAGTGGAGACCGTCCCTGAGATGGATCTTCACATCAGCTAATTCACCCCGTCCAGATCACCTTTCCTGTGCCACTTGATCCGTGTGTGGTAGGGCCTCCGCAAGGCCCTAATCCAGAGCCCCCCAGGTTGCTAGGAGGAGATAGATCGTCAGCCGGTAATTTGGAACCCCCAGGTCAAAGATCCGGAAGGAGCACAGCTTGGCGAGCGCTCCCACATCCAGTGGGTTGGCTGGGAGGCTGGCCTGGCTCGTACCATTAGGACATGGCAGGAGGTGTATAGGATGGTGGACATCAACCATTGGCACATACCATGGAGTTTGTTATGGCAGCAAGCACAGTTGATGATGAGAAGCCTGAATGTTTTGAGGACGCACAACAAAGTGTGCATTGGATGGTAGCAATGCAAGCTGAATTGGATTCTATCACTAAGAATCAAACATGGGATTTAGTGTCTTTGCCCTTTGGGAAGAAAGCCATTGGAACAAAATGGGTCTACAAACTAAAACGGAATGCAGATGGATCCACTGACAAGGCTTGTAGCTAAAGGCTATGCATAGAAGAAAGGCATTGACTATGAGGAGACATTTGCTCCTACCTCCCGAGTGAGGACCATCAGGTCTATGGTTGCTTCGGCTGCCCATTATGGATGGATTGTGCATCAGTTGGATATTAAAACTGTATTTTTACATGGGGAACTCCATGAAGAAGTATATGTACAACAGCCCATTGGTTTTGCAGTTGAGAGATTCGAACACTTGGTTTGCAAGCTGAAAAAGGTTGTATATAGTTTGAAACAAGCTCCTAGAGCTTGGTATGCAAAGATAGATGCTTTTTTGCTCAGCTAAGGGTTTATAAACAGCTCATCTGAGTCTACCCTTTACATATGTAAAGAGGGGGGATCCATGTTGATCATTTGTCTATATGTTGATGGTGTTTTGCTTACAGGGACACATGCTGATCAAATTTCAGCATTCAAACAAAATTTGCAGTAAACTTTTGAAATGTTAGACTTGGGGTCTTTGCATTATTACTTGGGCATTTAGTTCATATATGATGCTAGAGGTATTGGTTTATCACAGTCGAGATACATTGGTAAACTTCTTGAGAAGTTTGGCTTACAGGATTGTAAGCCAGTCTGTATACCAATGGAACCTAAACTAAAGCTGTCATTACATGTTGACAGTGATTTGTTTGATATACACACATATGCTCCAGCAGTTGGATGCCTTATTTACCTATGCAACACTAGGCCGGACATACAGTTTGCAGTTTCAACCCTGAGCAGATATATGCATCAGCCCCGCATGTCACATTGGCAAGTTGTTAAGTGTGTCTTTCGTTACTTGTAGGGTACTAGATCTCTTGGATTGCTTTATGCTAAGGGGGGACCACTGCAGTTACATGCTTACAGTGATTCTGATTGGGCTGGTGATTATGATTCATGTCACTCCACTAGTGGCAATTGTTTCTTTCTTGGCTCATCTTGTATATCTTGGCTTAGCAAGAAACAATCCACTGTTGCCACATCGTCATATGAAGTTGAATACAAGGTAGCTTTCACTACCACAGTTGAATGCGTATGGATAGACTCTTGCTCGTGATTTGGATGTGTTTGTTACGGAGCCTACCCCCTTGTTCACTGACAGTCAGAGTGTTGCAGTGGCACGGAACCCAATGTTTTATGCACGCACCAAACACATTGAGACACATTATCATTTTGTCAGAGAGAGGCTACATGCAGGTGATATCAGCCTTGTCTATTGTCCTACCACTAGTAATGTGGCAGACATCTTCTCCAAAGCTCTTCCTCGTGACAAATTTGAAGCATTTCGCAATGCTTTAAATTTGATCTCCTTTGGTGGCAGATGATCCTTGTACTTTTGATCACTCTTCACTCCAAGGGGTTTTGTTGGGTTTCCACTCACACCTACACTCACAGAGGAGTGTCGGTGATTAATAGGCCTTTGAGGCACTTTTTACTCTCGGTACGAGAGGTTTTTTTCCTTAGATTTCTTGTCTCATTTTGTATATGCTTATGTCACACACTTACGGGCACTTATCGTGTTCGGGTGTGAACACCCCCTACAGCCCTAAGGTTTAAGGGTTGTACCTTGTACTTTTAGATTACACTCTTTTAGTCTATTGCATTGGGTGTCGTGCTTCACTCTCACACTGTCTATTGCACTCTGAGTTGAGCTTTGATCCTCTCTCCATCTCACAAAAGAAACTCGTTTTATGATGGTCATGCGATTATACATTTGATCAAGCTCCAGCCATATCTCCCGGGCCATCATTAAATGTTGTATATGAGAGATCACAGCTGTAGTGCATTAGAGAAATACAAATGAGTGGATGCGAGCATTTAGTTTGTCCCAATGTGCTTGAGCCTTTGTCAACTCCAACTTATCACTTGAAAAGAGTTTGAACTTGTCTCGTGAAGGACGATGGATAGCCTCTGTAACAAGCTCCGCCAAATCATAGGACTTCAAAATGGTAAGTATCATAACCCACTAGATGTGCTAGTTCTCACCATCGAGCTTTTGATTTGATGGAAGAGCCGGTCACACGGCACCTTTTAATCCATGATCTTCTTAAACTCTATCTCGACCTTAGAAGACATCTTCACCTAAAATGCTTGCATAAAACACAAAAAGCAGCCCCCTTTGATTGTGTAAATGTAGCTTGCTAGGACTCTTCTCGCCCAAAATGTAGCCTTCTTCCTTCTCAAACAGCAAAAATCAGCAGCAGCTTCAACAACTCTGCTCCTTTCTCGCATGCTTATTCTGGCCTCAGCCTTTTCTGCATAGTCCTCCTGCTCACCCTTGAACATTGAAAACATAGCCTTGTGTCACGCTGAAATCTCCTCTTCAGGTAGATAGTCCTTCAGTCCTTTGATACCATGTTAGAGTGAAGCAATGTGGAAGCGTATGACCAAGATAGAGAGTGAACAGAGAGAGGAGAGAGAAAGAGATAGTGGAACACATAAAATCTGTAATGAAGAATACCGTATAAGGAAGTAGATATGTACATGGGCACAGGGTGTATGTTTGCATATGTCTCCACTCCAAGATCTCACACTCTTTGAATCCCAAGGGAAGTCTCTACGATCAGCAATCTCAAAATCTAAGATTAGAATTGTAAAAGTGTGTGGAGGCTCGAAAGAATAAATAGCCCACAAGAAATGCCATAAATAATGTAGGTCGGTTGCATTAAATGCAGTCAATCGCCCAGAATCTTGACCTATTGCATTGCTGTGCCACGTGACACTTGCGTTGATTGCCACTTGTTGAAGTCACCTGTATAGCTAGACTATCATGTGCCATGCCTGTTGCAACTACAGAAAACTGCTCATGAATGGAAGTGTCTGTCTAGGGAATACCAATCTCTAATAATTTTCACATATATGATATGATTGGGCAGCCGTGATTGAAACTTAAGCATATTAGGGTTAGGCTTCCATATAAAAAGGATTAATGCTGAAATGTTTGTACAATATGCATGTATAGGTTGAAAGCTTAGGATGCACATATCTTTCATAGAAAACTTATATGAAGATTTCAACACTATCTTTGTAATGTACTTGTAAAGAGCTTTCAGACATATATTCTTTTGGGGAGGAGAGGTTGGAGTAATTCCTAAATTTGAGGAAATCCCTAAATTTTAGAAGGTTCTTAAAATTTGGGAGCCTCGGATTGACCTAAAAATACTAGTCCTAAAAAACACGGATGACATTCTAAAAATAGTAAGTTTTGTGTTTTGATAGTACTTACTAAATTTGATTATTTCTATTCTTGACAGTACTCAACCCAAAAAGGAAGGTCATTGAGAAGAGACAAGTGTCCTAGTAGGACCTTGTCCTATTAGGACACTAATAGCATAAGCTTCAAGTGTCCTACCACTTGTTACACCTCATAACATGTGGCTAGCCACTTGTCTTGTGCTACTTCACTTTCCTTTTAGCACTAGCTCTCCCCTTTCTTTTATAAAGAGAGCTCATTTTTTCTCATTCTATATACAACAATTGAAGATAGCCTAAAATTGGCCCTGTCCATCTACATCATTATCCTTCACTCTACCATTGAATACCTCCATATTCCCTCATACCTCACTTAACATGTGGATCAATTTTTAATCACATGGTGAAGTAAATGTAGCCCATGTGCGGTGTAATTGGGGGTAGAATAAATTTATGAGCTCAGTTTTGTAATAAATGTTGCTGCTGTAACTAAATTGTAATCGGGAAATTATCTCCCGTTCACGGAATGAAGGTTGGTTTCAGTAAGGGTTACTGTAGTCAGCAAAGATCGACGATCACCTATGCCATATTGGTTATAGCAATTAGGAACTAAAGAAAATAGGACTCTAGCAAAATTAGAGCCCTCCTCCTTGTCTCCTCAGTCTAATACCCACCACCCCTTGCCAGCTAACTACCAATGTGCTCCCTTCTGTCTGAGCTAGTACTGCTGGCCTTTCTACTCGCTTAATCCTTAGTGCAGATTCATCAGACACCTCTTCTATGATACGAAAAGGCGTAATGGACTTAAAGTCACATTGTAGTCTTCTTTCACTTCCTCAACCGAGCTGCTTTCCTCTTCTCTTCCTCCCATTTCCCTTCTCACTAGGTTGTAACCAAAGCATTAGATCAATATATAGGATGTTGAGGACACTTCACTGTAGTGTGTAGGAGGACCTCTGAGATTGCAACAGGTTCATCGCCTTCAACAAGGAACTCAAATATAGCCATCCTGCCAACCAACCCCCCCCAACTACACCCCCCACTAGGTTTTCTCTATTTCTTGAAATATTAAGTCTAGCAAATGGATATTATAAATATTGTGCATACTACATTGTTCGGGGCATTTACACATACTTCTTGGAAAAAGGGTGTATTTAAATTGCTACCAAAGGAGCCTTCACCTCTCTCTTAAATATTGGCAATTTATTTCCTTGATGGGTAGTATGTGTAAGATTTTTGCAAAGGTGTTGGCTAATAGGCTGCATAAACAGATTTCTAATATAGTACATCTTTCTCAATAAGGGTTTATTAAGGGAAAGTATATTTTGCATAATATTTTGAATGTGAAAATGGGAATCGATTATGCATGACATACAAATTGGGAGATAGTAATGATTTGATTAGATTTAGAGAAAGCCTTTGATTATCTGAATGGTCTTTTCTATCCTAACTCATGTCATAGATGGATTTTGGGTCTAGAATATTTCATTTGATCTTCACGGGCTCTTCTTTGAGAGTTATGATAAATGATGCCCTCTAAGTCCTTTGTTCTTTGCTCTTACAACACATCCTATTCAGACAACGTTATCACATTTAGCTGCAAATGGTGATGTGGTAAGATTGTCCCTCTCTTCATAGCAATGATAAATCAGTCAAGCTTTTGCAAATGATACATTTATGTTCTTGAAAGTTGATAAGGAAAACATTCACAAGGCCTTGGATAAATATGGGACTTGTTTGCATTGGCTTTAGGGATGCATATTAACACTACTAAATCTATTGTCATTACTTATATAATCTAAGTTGTTAGCTTTGGGATAGCAAGAGAAGATGGTAACACACAACGATATTACAAGATACTTGGGATATCCCTTGGGAATGCAAGTCTTTGCTAAGAAATTGCTTGATTGGATATCCATTGTATTGCTGATAAATTTGTCAATTGCAGATCATACACAAGGCCTTTTCACGTGTAGTTAAAGGTTGCTCAATCAATCATGTTCTCCATGATTTCATATTACTTGCCATTGCTACCTTGGTCGAAGACTAGTTTGCGAGAAATCACATAATCTATTTGTTTCATGCTTTGGAAAAAGGGCTCTATGTAAATTGGTATTTCTTTGATCTCTTTAAATCATATTTGTGTACCTAAAAGAATGGGAGGAGCAATTTTAAAAGTGGAGACACATGATAGTACTTTGATAGTCTTTGTTTGAAGCAATATGTGTTGATCAAATGTCTTGGGTTTCTATAGCGAGATTCTTTTTGAAAGACGAGTATTTTGCATGGCAATATAGGAATTCAAGCCTCACGATGTGTAACAAACCTTTTGTATATCAATTGTTACCAAGATATATTGGCTCAACGATTCCAAATTAATTTGATGGTCATGTACTTTGAAAGGCAATTTGTATTATTTAAATGTTTCAAAATATGATTAAATCCTCATCTTTCTATTGAAGGGTAGGCAATGGCTAGAACGCTCTATATTTATACTTGGGTCGTTATTGACGAGATGCCCAAGAGAAATTAAAAGTTTAGTTGGGCAGCTAGATTGATCAAAAAGCTTAGATAACTAAGACCTTTATTCTCAAATAGTTACATTGACTAGGAGCCTATATAATGAGTGGTTTCAGAAAGTGAAACCAGATACTCATGATTGAAGAAACAGACCATGAGTCGGTGAACCTATATAGTGTAAGCTCTTTGGAAGTTACTCAAATGGAAATTCTGTTTGTATCAAAGGCTCCAAAATTTCGCAAGGAATAATTTTGTCCTTAGCAGCTATCTCAAATTCTTAACCATTTGAGAGATTTTTAGAGTAGAAAGTTTGGAAGATTCTTTATCTAGAAAAGTGACGTGACATTTAGAAGAGAACATGTGTAATTTTGAAGAGAGAAGTGTCTCTACATTTGTTATTTTCAGGAAACACTTGTTATTTTTAGTCTCTATTTTTCACTTTTGAGTACTCAAGCCCCATACCTATATATTAGAGGTCTCTCTCTTTATTTGAAACAAGCACTCATGTTGAAATTTCAGTTGTATGCTTTGTATTCTCCTATGTATCTTTCATCCAAGAAACATTTTCTACTTAGCTTGATCTAATCCAAGCACTAAAGAAGAAAATCAACTTCTTGTTTGGAGTTTGCAAAAATTAGGGTTTCAAAATCCTTATTTTCAGAATTGTAGCAAATCAACCCTTTTTGTATATGGTTTAGGCACTTGGTACCTGTGGTTTTGTTTCAATAAATTCCTGTAAAGGGGAGGGACTGATTTCCCTCTCAAAGTGGTGCTGACTCTTTTTTTTTTTTTTCGTAAAAGGTAATTATATTAATTACGAAAAAAATACAAGATTGCTGGATTACAAGATACATGATGACACAAGGCCATCATGTGAAGAGGTTTTCTCTTTCTCTCTTTCTCTCTTTTTTCTGATTACAAGATACACGAGGGCCCTAGGCCAACGTGTGGGGAAGCCCCGTAGTAATGCACTGAAAAAGTTACACCAATCATGGCAACGACCCAGAGGCAATTGCCATATGCCACGGATGCAAATCCTCTCGGGGGAGCAAGTCGGAGTGTCGGATGATATCCAGCTGCCAATGCAAGAGACCTTTAAGCCTGGCAATATGTCGGGGTACATTAGAGGCCGAATCAAAGAGAAAAGCATTGCGCGTGGTCCAAATGTGCCAGCATCCCCAATATCTGAAAAAATGAAATAAGATCTTCTCATGCAACTGTGGCGGTGCGGAATACTTCGGGCGCACAAAAACCCAATCGAAAGGAGTTAGCGAGGATCCCACCACCGCGCGCCAAATGTGCGACAAGAGTGACCAGATATTCTTGGCGAGCGGGCAAGAGAGAAAACGATGTCGGGCCGATTCCGCCGGTGTGGTACAGAAGAAACAATTGCCATTCGAGATGCGACGCTTGGCAAGGGCCGAGGCCAGAGGAAGACCACCAATCATTACCCGCCAAAGAAAAACCTTGCATTTGAAAGGTGTCTTATTTTGCCAGCCCTCCATCAGCGTTTTGTGCCACCATGACAGCGATTTCCGCAGTCCCCAAACAGTGTTAGCTTTCTCTCCCAGCCATTGGTGATCTTGAACAAGAAGATGATACACCTGATTAGTGGAGGCCTTTTCCAGACTCAGGCGGCCTGCAAGATTCCAGTCCTGCCAAGGGCGATCCACCGTCAAGGCAGGAAAGGGTTGCCGACCCTGAAGCTTCGACGAAAGCTGCTCCCACAAATCACGGTATCCACGCGGGATCTTAAAGAGTCGCCGCGCAGTCCGAAATGAGACGAGGACATTGCGAGTAGCAAGGGTAGCATCCGCAACCGACATCACACCTAAACGGGCCATGCGATTAAATCTTGGTCTGAGTTGATGTTTATCTTCCCATGAAAGGAGTCTCGATACTGCCAACAATTCCAGCTGAAAGGAGTTAGTCTGCAAGCGGTCCCCCACTGGGTGCCAGCGGGCCTTTTGGAGCACCACTTTCCAAGAGCCGACCAAGTGCAGTAACAAAGAGGAAGAGGGACTGGAAACACGAGAGTCAGCATTAAGGACATGCCACCAGGAGGCCCGAAGCCGTGTGTTGCCATGGCGGAGCCCGCGGTCCTCAAGAAAATAACGGGCTATGATGGACCAAGGGTGGTGATCCACACACATGGCACGAAAAAGGGACCAACGGAGAGCTAACATATGAGTGTGTGCATCCAAAATCGCCCCGCCACCCATGCGCTTAGGGGTACATGCGTGCGACCAAGAAATCCAGGAAATGCCGGCCTGCAGTGAGTCCTTCTTCCATAGCATGAAACGGATGGGATGAGTGAGGGCCTTCAAAGTAGTAGGAGTCCATGGCAACAATGGCAGGAAATACGTTAGCATTGGAAGCATGATTGTCTGGGCCACTTTGAGGCGGACATGGAATGGCCACGCTTGCGACTTCCAATACATAAACTTTGCTGCCAATTTTTGTGAAATCCACTCCAGCAGGGCTTTTGGCCGTACATCCACCCCCAATGGGTATCCAAGATGCCTGACAATGGAGCCACGGGAAACCACCTGGCCTTGCCAGCCTAAGGACTGCAAATCAGGCTCCGTACAACTGAGAAGGGCTGACTTAAGGGCATTGATGCGAAGCCCAGAGGCCTGACCAAAGAGTGTCCAAACATCTAAAGCCCTTCGAATGTTGTCCCTGTCTGCCTGCAAAATCATAAAGGTGTCATCCGCCAAAGATTGGCTAACGAAGTGCTGACCCAACGGAAGAGACAGACCGGCCAGCTGGGCAGAGGCTGCCATGGAGGATAGCATTGAAAGAACCGGGTGAGTCGCCAGGGCAAAGAAGAGCGGGCTCAAAGGACAACCCTGTCGGACCGAGCGTGCAAGGACAAATGGCTCTGTAACTCCACCATTAAGCATAACTCTGGAGGAAGCCTCAGCACTGATGGTGTAGATCAAGCGGGACATTCGGGTACCAAAGCCCATAGCCGACATGAGGTCTGCAATGAAAGACCAGTCCACATAATCAAATGCCTTTTCCAAGTCCAATTGGATCAATACCACTTCCTGACCAGAGTGCCGCGCATAGTCAATGGCCATTTGCACATTTAAGATATTATGCAGAATGTTGCGGCCCTTAATGAAACCATACTGGAGAGGATGCACAATAGCTGGAAGGTGCTTGTGGAGCCGATTCGCCAGCACTTTGGAGTAGATTTTATACATGGAGCCCATCAAAGAGATTGGTCGCCAGTGTTGCAACTTTGACGGCGAAGGGACCTTTGGAATTAGTTTGATGAGGCCTTCTTTCCATGAGGAGGGCATGACCCCCGTTTCCCACACCTGCTGAAACATGGCCACCAATGGCTTCGCCAACTGCATGGCCGAGGTCTGAAAGAATTCATTAGTGAGACCATCCCAGCCAGGGCTTTTATCATTCGGCAGGTGCAACAAAACGTCCATAACCTCGTCCTCACAAATATCCGGTGCTGACTCTTTTCTCTCTCCATCTTTCTCTCTCTCTCTCTCTCTCTCTCTCTCTCTCTCTTCTAATTTTCATGGTGATAATTCATCGAGTTGGTTAAGTTTAGAATATTGTCATTCTCGCGTTCTTTACCGCACTTACATTGGTATTAGAACAAGGTCTTATTCTTTGCAAGAACTTTTCTAGGTGACAAGATATTTGGGTCCAACTTTCTTATCATGTCAATATGCGAAGATGAGTATTTTGATGAATAATTGGAAGGCTTCTGACACTCTGTATCTATACACTTCTCTGATTATGAGAAGATACAAAGATACAAGGAGCTGGAAGCTGATCCAAAAATGTAAACTTTGATGGAGAGAAGGGCTAAAGTACAAGTTGAAGCAAAAGTCTTTGAAGATTTTCTTATCGAGAAGGCTCTTGAGATAGATGGTATTACTGTTGCGAAGGCCTATCTCAGCATGAAAGGTATCAATGTTATTGATGCAACCAAGTCTATGAAAGGTAATATATCACCTATCATTTGAGGATCCACCCAAGCGGTGACTTCAAAGTCTCATCATATACAAGCTGTTTTCTCTTGTCCCAAGAATCCCTCCATGGAGAAGGGCAAGGAGAAAGTCAAAGAACCGGCTATTTCCGTGGTAGTTGAATCTCCAAAGATGCTTCTAGAAAAGGAAAATGATGCTAAAAGAGACTTCAAGCGTGGAGAAAAGAGTGTCAAGTTTGATGTTTTCTCTGGTAAGAGGGTTTCTCACAAAGTTGTGTCTTTTACTAGACATTTTGATGTTGCTTTTAGTGGTGAAGATTATACAAAAAAATAAAAAATTAGGATGGTTAAAAATGCATTTGAAGGATGCCGCTTTGAGTTGGTGGCTTAAAATTGTTCAAGAGAGAAAGAAACCGAAGTCTTGGAAAGAGTTTAAGGAGATGTTCAACAAGAAGTTTCTGCCTTAATCCTTTGAAGCCGATGTGCAACAAGAATGGGATGAGCTAAAGCAAAGCCATGGAGACAATGTTGAGACATATATCAACAAGTTTGCAGCTGTTTCTCTAAAATTTACATCTCTTAATGAAGTTCCTTCCAATATGGAGATTGATAAAGTTTATCCATGGATTATATCCAATGGTACGATAAGCTCTCAAGGTGACAAAGCCTGATACATTGGAAGCATCCCAAGATGCAGCCTTAGAAGCTGAAGGACTACATATTCCATGGATGCTTGGTAAAGCCTCAAAAGAAGGACTGCAAAGGAAGAAGACCAAGGTGTTTGACCAAAAGAAGTTAGATAATTGGGTTGCGGGCTTAGAAGCTAAAGGATTGCGTATGCCATGGATGCTTCGTAAAGCCTCAAAAAAAGAACCTCAAAGGATGAAAACTAAGGTGTTGACCAAAAGAAGTCGGATAAACAAGAACCAAAGTATATGGATGGAGATAGATCATCTTTGCTATCCAAAAAGAACTTAACATCTTAGTAGTTAGCAATATACAAGAGAAGGACGATGTTTCTCTTGTGGAGAAAAAGGGCACATGGCTGATCAATGCCCTAATAAGGCAAAGAGGAAAAACTAGCCTCGAAAGACTCCTCAAGCGAATGTTGTACCTAAGGGATCCTTGCAACAGGATGAAACTCCGTCGGAGAAAAGAAAGCTCTTTATTGCTTGGGGTAAGATTTCTAATCAACCTATTCTCATTCATTTTGATATAGGGGCTCTATATCATTATATCCATCCTCGGATTGTCGAAGCTCTATATCTACCAAAGGAGAGGTTTGGAACACCAAAAATGTCAGGTACTACTTTTCAAAGAATGGAGTCTAAAGTTACTCCCCTTCTTAGGAAACTATGAATTGAGATAGGAGATTATGTAGATCATGAGAGTTTTGTCATGAGAGATCTTGGTCATTGTGATGGAAACTCTATTCCCATCTTATTCCATGTGTATATTTGTAAAGCAATGAAAAAGTCTATTTCCTCATACTTGATTTTTATTAAAGATTCTAATAAAGATTCTAGAATTGAAGAGTCTATCTCAGATATGAACAAGGTTCGAATGAGTTCCTTAAAGGAGTATGAAGATTGTTTTGCAGACACTTTATCTGATGAGTTACCACAAGAGAGGTCAAAAGATCATTACGTTGATCTCATTCCTAGAAGCTCACCTTTAAATAGGCCACCCTATCATGTGAGTCCAACACAACAAGAGGAGATTATAAAGCAAGTGAGTGAGTTGTTAGAGAAGGATCTAATAAGACCTAGTTCCTCATCTTTTTGCTCTCCAGTCCTCTTCGTGTAGAAGAAAGATAGATCTTGGCGTATGTGTGCAGACTACAAGACCCTCAACAAAATTACAATTTGGAATAGCTTTTTTCATTTCTAAGAATTGATGATATCTCGGATGGATTGGATGGATCCAAAGTATTTAGCCGGACTTGACTTGAAGAGTAGCTACTATCAGATAAGGATTGCTTCTCAATATATTCATAAAACATCATTTAGGACAACTTTTGGTTTGTATGAGTTTCTTGTGCTATCATTTGGTTTGACCAATGGTCATGCAACCTTTAATAGAATGATGGAAAGAATATTTAGAGCACATCGGAAGTTTATAGATACTTTCTTTGATGATATTTTGGTTCATTCAAAAGATGAAGAATAGCATAAGCGACACTTGAAAATAGTGTTTCAAGAACTCCGTAAACACAAACTTTATGTGAATGGCAAAAAGAGTGAATTTTTCCTAGAAGAGATTTACTACTTGGGCCATATTGTATCCAAAGATGGGATTTGGATGGATCTAGAAAAAGTCAAGGCTATTGTAGAATGGCTAGATGAAGTTTGAAGTTTCTTGGGATTATGTTCTTATTACAGGAGATTCATTAAATGGTTTGCAGTGGTTGCTGGACCATTGCATGATTTAACCAAGAAAGTAGTGGCATTCCAATGGACCAAACTAGAGAAGGAAGATTTTGAAGCCCTAGGGTTCTATATCAGCAAAGGACCTATTTTGATTATACCTAATTTGTCGAAACTTTTCTTTTTTGAATGTGATGCTTTAGGAGATTGCATTAGTGCAGTCTTAAACTAGGAAGGACATGTAGTTGCTTATGTAAGCAAAAGATTGCATAATGCAAAAAAGAATACTACAATTCATGAAAAGAAGTTAATGGCCATCATTCAAGCTTTAAAAGATTGGAGACACTATCTTTTAGATGGAGAATTTCTCATCAAGATAGACGACGACAGTTTGAAACAGTTTTCCAACCAACCAAAGATTTCTAAGAAGCATATTCGATGGGCGAATAATTTAGCTCAATTTAACTTTCAAATACTACATATTCTTGGGAAGTAAAACAAGGTAGGTGATGCCTTGTCAAGAAGATCTCAGATTCATGCAGTGTCCATGATTTATCATACAGATTTCACTAGTACGAGGGACATATATGCTTTTGATGAAGATTTTAAAATCATCTAGGAGAGTTTATGACTTGGTAAAAGGGTAAACTCTTATGTTATTAAAGATGAATTTTTTAAAAATGGAGAATAAGCTATGTGTTACTAAAGAGTTCAGGCCTAAAGTAATCGAAGAATATCATGCGACTCCTTACATGGCTCATCGTAGTGTTTTGGCCATAACCAAGATACTTGAAACATATTTCTTTTGGCCAAGTCTTCGATGAGACATTGAACAATTTATCAAAGAATGTCTTGTGTGCCAAAAGATTAAGTTTGATTGTCGAAAGCTTGCAGGTATTTTGCAACTACTACCAATTCCGAGTCAACCCTAGGAAAGCATTGCTATGGATTTATTTTTGGCTTGCCAAAATCAGCAAATGGCAATGCTGTCATATGGACTATTATTGACAGGTTTAGCAAATATATTCATTTCATTCCAGTCAAGAAGACTATCAAGTCTCAACTTATGGCTAGAATATTTATTCAACAAATCTTTAAGTATCATGGGTTACTACCATCCATTATGGGTGATAGAGATCCACGAACCACTAGTCTCTTTTGACGACCTCTTTTTAAAAATTTAGGTACAAAGCTTACATTTTCTTCTTCTTATCATTCTCAAATAGATGGTCTAAGTGAGATAGCCGATCTCACAATATTGGATATGTTGAAGTGTTATTGCTATCAAGCCAATCAACAATGGGAAAAGTATTTGCCTTTGGTAGAATATGCCTATAACAATACGATTCATATTTCTACAGGTAAAGCACCTTTTGAGATCATATATGGAAAATCACTCTTATTACCTGTTCTCAAAACCAAGGAGGAGATATTTCATGTTGATGAGTTCGTGCGTGATATGGATACGACTTTTGCTCAAGTTAGACGAGCTATCCAAAGATCATAAGAAAAACAAAAGAAAATAGCAGATAAGCATCGAAGGCAATTGATTTTACAAGAAGGAGAAGAATAGGGTTTGCGGGGAGAAACACAGAGTGTGTATAATAAAGAAGAAAAACTTAGAAATACAAGAACATGGTGATGATGTATTGGATCATGCTATGAGAAGAATAGTTGATATAGCGGAGTTAAAGCTTAAAGATGACTATACTATCCTGTTTGACTTAGATGGCAGCACATGTGGGAAATTCGCACAGTGAAGGGAGCGAAACACAGTCCTCCGGGTAGTGGACTATCGAAGTAATCACTGGAATGTGAAGGACAATTGTTGAGGAAGTGAATTGTAGTTTTTAGATCCCATCGGAGATGAGGAAGATGATCATCAGTTGCTGAGGGAGCATTGTAGTCCTTAGATGCCGAGGAGATGGTCTGGATACAAATTACAAATGCCAAAGAAGTGTGAGCTGCCAAATGTAGATGATAAGAGCCCTGATGTTGACACTAGGAGGAATAGAATGATGCCAGATGATGGATAAGTCACCAGGCTGCAAAAATGCAAATGCTTGGGTTGATGAGCTGCAAATGCAAAGTAGGAACAACCTAAATGCTGATGATTGATGCCAAGGATGGTCACTAGATACAAGGATGCTGATGCCAAATGAGAGGAAGTGACACTAGGCAAGGGAAAGACTTTCGGATAGGGAAACACAAATCTAGAGTAACGCCTGATGAGAAAGAAGTTGATGTCAATGTAGCAGATGCTGATGCTAAGCTGGAAGAGCTCCAAATGCAAGACTTGAGTGATGCAACAAGGCCTCTAAAGGAGAAGAGGAAGGATGACCATGAATTACAATGTCCTTCAGTAGGGGTATGGGCAGCAATGGAAAAGAGAGGGAAGAGTATCGGAGTGACGAAGGAAGAGGGGTGAAGAATGACTGAAGTGGGGTAGTTGTATCCAAGAATGAATAAAGTGATGGCCTTTTTACAGGCATGAGTTGTCTAGGGTGGCGCACCATTGTGTGGGCACCCCATAGTTGTCAAGTACGAAAGGTATGATACGGTACAATACGATAAAATACAGTATTAAATGGTACCTTATGATTTTATAAGATACGGTACGATATTAGTACAAAAAAAATAAGATGTTTTTTAAAATAACAAAAATCATAAATCATTAAATGATAGATCATAGAATACATGTTTAAAGTGGAAATAGCCATTTCATTACAGAATAAGATGAATACATGAGGGTGACCATCGTGGTCACATGGGCTGTGTAAAACATGGATACAACTATAGTCTAATACATTTGATACAAAAAAAAAGAGAGACCTATGTTGTATGAATCTATGATGAGGCATCACTATCATCATCATCATCATCATCATTAGAACCATCTGAGTGCTCATCAAGAGAGTTTGAAGATGACTCCTCGGCATCCGATGATGAGACACACTCATATTCATCCTCACTGATGAGGTTACCATCATCATCAAATGATGGCTCCCTAGGTGGCGGCTGTGTAGGCAAGGGGGGGAGATGTTATCATGACGCACAGGATGTGAGCTACTAGAGCCCCGTCTTACATATGTCTGCAAGCCACTCAAATCACCCCTCCTCAATAATGTAGTATTGCACGTAAGATTGATCATTCTAAATGCTAAAGTCTAAATTGTAAAGTAAAAGCTTCAAAGCTTCAAAGTTCAAAGTTTAGAAGTTAAAACAACAAATTTTAAATGTTATGGTTAAGTGTTTAAACTTTACTTGCTTCGGACTACCCATGCTCATCATAGCCCTCATCATGCATAAGTTAGTGCGGCAATAGACTAGCCGCTCTAACTATCGTGTGCTAAGCCGATTGTGAATCTTTGTGTGAATGAGAGAATAGACACTCCAGTTTCTCTCACATGCACTCGAAGAGCAATCCTGGGCAAGGACTCTTATGGCTAAGGGCTGAAGGGTCTCCAGTGTGTATCCAAAGTTTTGCCACCAAAATAAAAGCTTCACAAGTGACTCTCTACCCCAATAAGTGGGAGAAGCAAAAGCCACATGCCCTTTCTGATCTGCATAGCATCTTAGCTCGTCCAGCACTGCATTGTGGTCATCCACAGGGACCACACGAGTCAAATAAGCAAGCTAGTCTAAACAGAACTCTCTATCATCCATGACCGCTAGTGACTTGTAGACTGGATATACCAATGCGGCAAAACCATGGATGGGCTTATGCATCCACACCCATCTCTTCTTTGCTATCTCTAAAACAGGTGCACGCCGTGTCTTTATGATCACTGTACAAGCATGTGCCTCCGCCAATGCCGCTCTAAAGAAGTGAACGAGAAGGCCCATGGTGGACTTCTCGCAATCACTCATATGTAACACCCTATAAAAGGGAGTCAACAACAATGACGACACCACAGACTTTTTGCCAAAACTACTCATTAAGACACAAGTGTTGCATGGCTTTGGTCTTCTCTGTCTCATGCTTATCCCACTCATTCCATAGAGTGGACACCATTGTCTGGCGGACCGCACCTCATAAAGGCGCTCCAGGAATAACCACATGTAAGCAAAGCGAGTTGAAGAAGGCTTCTTCAACTCTAGTGTGCTATGCTCACAATACATTGCAAGCACCTTTACCTTTATCATGAAGAATGTGACAATTCATGTAGCTTTGCAGACCACCCTCTTCACCCACTTGAGCTTCCCAATGTCCTTCATGAACAAGTTCAAACAATGAATTGCACATGGAGTCCACACAATCGTAGGGAACTCGGCCTCAAGCAAACGGCCCATACACCGACAATTCGATGCATTGTCGGTAACAACTTGCACCACATTTGAGGGGCCCGCCTTCAACCACAATTTACAAATTACAAGTAAGTATACTTATTACTAACAATACTTGGAAATGGAGGCTAGAGAGAGAAAGAGTCTAGAGAGAGTTGGAAGAGAGATGGGGCCCGGGGATCGAGGGCCTTGCGGCCCGAGGGGAAAGAGAGAATCGAGATAGATCATAGATACTAGAGAGAAATTAATTATTAGAATAGGGAGATAGATAGTTATGCATAAATCAGATTTCAATTATGAATCATGCTATTGTCATAATGAAAGAAAGTGAAACAAATTTAAAAGGCAAATTGCAATGTATACCTCAATGATAGCTTGTCGAATGTGGCGGTAGATGAATGCGGCTTTCATTTATCTCCCCCTCTTGCTAGTATCTATGGCCCTCAAAAAGTATGTGCGGAGTGGACATGAGACGAGTATATTGATGGTGCGCCATTTTTTATGATCACTCCATCCATCGGTGAGAATAAAACAACTATATTTTATCCATGCAGCTCGAATATAATCAAGGGCTCTATGAATCCTCTCCTTCTCTTCATCAATCTTTTTTGTCCTCATATCATTGTATGTAACATCGGTCCATCTTTCACGTGGACCCACATTGGCAATGGCTTTTACCATCTTGTTCCATTGCTCTTGCTTAAGGACATTGAATGCAAGATTGCACTCAATCACCGTGCGTGCAATTTCAATGTTTGCAAGTCATTGCCTTTCTCTAAGAAAGGCAACCGATTCACGCACATGGCCGGGAGCTTGAGATAGAGATGATTGTTTCTCCGGTACCACATGAGCCTCCATTCTTTGTCTTTTACCGGAGCCGGATGTAGATGTGGAGCCCCCACCACCAATGGTAGAGGCCTCTCCTGCATCGATTGAAGATACGCCCACATTGGATGCTTCCTCGTTAGTAGGCATAGGAGTTGGTGCCGAGAAGCCACTTCCTCCTCCTCTTGTGGATCCCCCTCTCATCTTGGTGAGAATCTCCTCTTCAATGTTTTGAGGAATCTCCTTGCATGGAGCAACTTGCCCCTCCGTCTTGGAAAGATCTTGGAGCAGCTGAGTTGCACCACTTGTATAGCGCTTCCTACAATACTTGCATGTCCAATGGTGGGAGTTGGACTTCTTTGTGTCCCTCTCCACATGGATCGCATGCAAATTGAAGGCATCGTGCTTCTCATAAGTCATGGTGCCAATTGTCAAAAGATGACGTACCAGCGAGATAGTAGGGCTTGCGGGGAGGAACACGGAGTGAACTCAGTAAACATGGAGAAGAGAAGAGAAGAGAAGAGAGAAGAAACTCTGATGAATGGAATGATGAAGTTCCGAATCATGGAGTGAATGTGATACAAGGGCCCAGGGTGCTGTAGCATATTTATGAAGATAACTACGAACCATGAACCGCAATGTCCTCCTGAAGGGGTGTGAGGGTAGTGGAGAGGTTGCAGAGAAGAGGTGACGGACTAAATGAATCAGCCGTGAGGAATGAATGAGAGAGTGGCCTATAAATAGGCATAGTCAGTCTAGGATGGCACCTCTTTTTGGGGCTGCAAACCCTAAACGCAAAATGCAGAAACACAAAAATGCAAACTGCGGGTGAAGGGTTTCTCAACAACCCCTCTCAGGCCCAAAAAGGGGAATAAGAGAAGAGTGAAGTGGAGATGCAATGCTACATGTTGAAGAATGCTCATGCAGCAGGTGCCACTTGGATAGTGTCTCTCGTGGGGAAATTGTTCACTAGCCCAAGCACCCTAGTACAAAGATGATGAAAATATGCAATGCATAGGAGGAATGTCAGACTTTGTGTGGTGCCGAGAACCATAAGGATATGCCCATATTCGATCTTGGGAGGTGGCTCCATGCTAATCAAGTGACCAAGGCAAGAAGAGAAGAGGAGGAATAAGATGTAGAGGATCCCTAAGATCCAAGATTTCCGCCAGAAAGGGAACCCGCAGTAAAGACCAGTAGACAGAGTGAATTGGAGAATCCAAAACATCACCTCGGGAGAGAAGCCACTAGCTCTGTGCATCCATGCTGGAAGGAATACAAAGGTCTCGTCACCAAGTCGCGGCTGAACCTCCGAGGTCCCAATCTAGGTGGTACCTGAAGATCCTAGGTATCAGTAGAAGAGATGACTGGTCGAAGACAGCCACCCCAAGAAAGTAGAGGATGGGTGAAGAGCTTCATGTGGAGTAGGTTTCCCCTATGAGGTGGGAGGTGGAGGGGCCCTCGCTGAAGTCGAAGAAGTAGATGCCCCCTCGGAGGGCAAAGAAATAACATCCCCCTTTGAATCCCCCTCCGAAGTAGAAAGGGAATTCAAAAACTCATGGATCACGGACTCCGAAATGTCTGATGACGAAGGAAGTGCCGCCAGTCGGGCCGAAGAAGGTATCTGGGGTGCCGAAAAGCTCCCAGAGGTAGCCTCTCGAACCTGAGTAGTCGAGGGTGGGGAAGGGTGGGGCTCAGAACGAGAAAGAGGTGGGCAACAGTCGCTGTCTCTCAGTGGAGCAGAGTGGGTAGCTGAAGAAGAGGAAGGAGTCGAGCAACCACTGTCTCTCGAAGGAGTGGACCGACGAGGAGACTGTATCAAACAATCATTGTCTCTTGATGGAGCGGACTGCAGATCCATAGGTCATGGAAGCCACTGTACTTGAAAATAAGTGGGAGAAGACTGCCGTTGGCATTGCGACGATCTCCAGGAGGTCGTAGCACCAATCGATCCTTCATGTGCTCAAAATGACTTAGTGCGCATTGGATAAGTCTTATTGCCTTGAGCATAGTACTCTCATAGCCCATGCAGAATGTTTTCTGTGTCCCAAAAACGAGAGGTGGCACAAGGAGTGCCTAGTGGAAGACGCATATACTCTGGGGGGGTGGGGAGCAAAGGTCAAAGTCGGCAAGCATCAGTGGTGTGTCCGGTGATGCCACAATAGGAGCACCCAGTAGTCTGGTTATTTGTTGGTAAAGAAGCCATGGGTACTAGTGTGCCTTGCTGAAGAAGGAAGAGGTCAGCCACCATGAACCACGAACTGCAATGTCCGCTTCAAGGAGTGTGACGGCAGTGTGAAGCACGAACTGCAATGTCCGTCTCAAGGGGTGGGAGGGCAGTGGAAGGGCTGGAAGTGAGCTGCCAATGGGAGGAGGATGTGACCAGCAATAAGAGACTGAATTAGTAGAAAAACGCAGGTGAGGAGAGAGAAATACTATAAACGCAGGCAGGACAGCTTGTAGGAGAGAGAAAGACTAAAAACGCAGGCAGGAGCTTGCAGGAGAGAGAAAGACTAAAAACGCAGGAAAAAAAAGCAGTAGTAGTCTATGCTGAAATCAGCTTCGAACAGTGTGTGATAGGCTAGAAACATGTGCTAGACTGTTGTAGATATACGCAAAGTGCAGGTGAAGGGTTTCTCAACACCAATGAGAGAGAGAGAGAGAGAGAGAGAGAGAGAGAGAGAGAGAGAGAGAGAGAGGCAAATGCGCAGGCGACTGAGAGAGAGGATGTCGGGGAGCGCGTCGCCTGTCGCGCCGCCATAGCCAGGTTCGCTACCGTCGTCGCCTGCAGCTGCCTGCTGCCCGTTGCCTGCAGCTGCCCGTCCCCTGCCGCGGCCCGTCGCCCGTCGCCTGTTGCCTGCAGCTGCCCGTCACCTGTTGCCCGCCCCTGACGCCCCGTTGGCCGCGGCTGCCCCTGGCGTCTTGTTCCGTCGGGCGCAGCTGGGTCCTTCGCCCCGTTGCTGGTCGGCCCATCGCCAGTGGCCCCCGCCCTGTTGTCGCTCGCCTGAGTGGTGGGCTCTGCACCAGTTTTTGTTCGTTTGCCCTCTGAGTTTAGGGTTTCTGCTGGCGAGGCCCCGGCCCTGCGCCCTCGACTATCCCGTGCTGCCGTCGACTGCCAGACCTGTGTCCCACCCTCAGGCCCTTGCACTGTTAGGGTTGTGCCCTGCCACACGCGTTCGTGGGACAGGCCACGACTCAGGCTGACAGGACGCGTGTGAAGATAGCAGTATGGCTGGCCTGGATTTGGACTTTCTTGACCGGACGGTGGCAGCCCTTGGCCCTGATTCCGATGCAGAGGAGCCGGAAGATATGGTGCCATGCACGGAGGAGTTACCGTCGACTTCTGAACAGCCGCCTGCTGGCAAACGCTCCAAGCATACGCCTGATGAGCCAATGAGCCCTCCGGAACGCTCCTATGCGCAAGTGGCCTCTGATCCTGTGGATTCGCAGGAAATTGACTGGGAGCATTTGCTGGACTTCGCCAATACTCTGCTTGGTGATTATGTCCAGCATAATACCGAATCTTTTTCTGTTGCGGGAACGGATGATGTGCTGGAAGCCACGGTCGATCCCAAATCAGTCTTGCGATCCTTCTCGGTGTTCTATGACCGTGCCGTTATACTTTTCTTCACTGGCAGGATCCCAGTGCTTTCGCACATTCGCCAGTGGTTGCACCATCTATTGCAAGGGGAGTTGGTTGAGGAGATCTTCCTTGGACCTCGCGGGTTTTATGAGGTCCTGCTGAAATCAGAAACGCATCGCGCTGAGCTCCTGTCCAAGTTGCCGCTATTCTTTGATCGCCGCTTGGTTCATGTTGTGCCATGGCGCCCATGGCCGACTTCCAGCGTCTGCTTCAACGCGAATGCCCGGTGTGGGTGGAGGTGGAAAACTGTCCGGCGGTCTATTGGCCCATGTTGAAGGATGCGATGGCAGTTGTGGGAACAGTGCTGGTTCCCCCAAGCCTCAGGGCGATGAACCGCAACCGTTTATGCATGCTATGGGACACGGCCAGAAAAAGACCCGCGTGGCTTCGCCTCACTTGTTCGGGCATGCATCCTTTGTATTTTCGCTTAAAATGGGGCAACTTTGCGGGCCACTGCTTTTCATGTGGAAAACTGGGGCATTTCATGGCCGAATGCCCTGAAAAGCAGACGTCTTCGGAGGATGCGCAGGTTGCGCTGCCCAAGGACGACATGGTGCTTGATGCCACGCCCCAGGAAGCCCTTCAGTCTCCTCATGTCATGGATAAAGGCAAACAACAGGTCCTGAGTGTGGATTCCTGTCGCACTGACTGGATTGAGGCACGTCCTAAAAAAGGTAAAAAGTTGGATGCAGGCCTGGCGGATCCTGGGCCTCCCGGTTCCCAGGATTCCGTGCGCACGTATACGCGCCGGAAAGACATGGCCACTTCACAGTAGGCTGCGCGTCCTACGGCCCCGTTGGGCCCCCGCAATCAGTCTCCAAGGAGAGCCTATACCGACGGCCCCAGAGGCCCACCTGCCAAGCTGGCGTTCGATGCCAAAGGAAATGTTATTACACCCTGGGATCGGCGTTATCCCCGCCCCTCTCCCAAGGTAGTGGATTTTCCTTCTACCTCCAAAGCAGGTCGCCAGAATTCTTTCGCAGTATTGGCTGATTTTCTGGATGAGGGTGTCCTGGATGCTCTCGCGGAAAAGGTGAAATCAAGGCAGCAGGCGCCTCGTTCCTGACTTCCTTCTTTGAGGATACATGAAGATAGCCATGTGGAATGTGCGAGGCATTTGCTCTCGCCATAAGCAACATGCCATGTGGACCGTCTTGCACGAGAACCAGTGGGATGTATTGTGTGCAGTTGAGCACAAAAGTCACGGTGAAGCAGGAAAAGTGATAGATTGTCATGGATTTCGTCTGTTTTATGTAGGGACTCATGCTTCGCACTATTCGGGTGTGCTGATGATTGTCCATGAGAAATATCAGCCTGTCCTTGTTAAAAATGATGTGCAGGGCCGGTTTCTGGTGATCGAAGTCTTATTTGAAGGAGAGATTTTATGGCTGTTGGGCCTCTATGCTCCGAATGATCCCGCATCCCGACGGGATCTTTGGTCCACTTTGCAAGGCTCCATGTCACTTGGCCGAAGGGGGTTCTTGATGGGCGATTTCAATATGTGTGTTGACTCTTCACAGTCCACTTCAGGGCATTCGGTAATGGATACGCCAGAAAGCCGGGTGTGGAATTCCTTTGCTTTGCACGTGCTCAAGCAAGATCTTTGGTCGTGGCTTCACCCTTCTTTTTCAGGGTTTACTTTTCATTCCGCACAATATGCAACTACCTGGTCGCGACTGGACAGAATATATATCATGCAGGGCGATGATTTTCTTCCCGAGATGCTGGAAATGAAGGTCTTGCGGCAATATGCGTTGTCGGACCATTTCCCCCTCCAGCTTGAGATGCGAGCACACTCTATTGCACCTTTTGTGCAATTCCTGGATAGGCTCCCTTTACGTTTCAACTCCTCTTATTTGAAGCATTCAATTTTGCAGGGCTATATGCAGCAGCTGATTGAGAGGTTCTTATTGGACTTCGCCTCGGAGGGCTTGGCTTCATTTGCACGGCTGCTCTCTAATGTGCAGCGCGTTGCTCGCCAGTATGGGATCCATCATGCCTCGCTTTGTCGCCGACGTCGACATGCAGCAGAAGACCTACTGGCTTTGGTCCGTTCCTTGCTCCTGGATTCCCCTGATGATGATTTTCTGCTGTCTCTGGAAAGGCGGTTGGCCCATCTTATTCAAGTGTTTCAGTTGAAATCTTATCAACAGGCCAAGCTGCACAACTTGACGGACACAATGCAAGACAGCGCCTGCCAGTCTCATAAGTTCTTTCGCGCCTTGCATGCGTCTCCGGCTCGCGAAAATATGACCAGACTCCAGGATTCGGAAGGTCGCATGGTCACGGATCCGCAGACCATTGTCACTATGTGCAGAAACTATTTTATGGAACTCCTTGGTTCCTCTTCCTCGCCTTCTAGCCAGGTTACGCATGCTTGCTCGGTCTTCTATCAACTGGTCCGCCAGCAGGTTCCACTTGATATGCAAGCCGCTTTGGAGACGGATATTTGCGAGGAAGAGGTTATGGACGTTTTGTTGCACCTGTCGAATGATAAAAGTCCTGGCTGGGATGGTCTCACTAATGAATTCTTTCAGACCTCGGCCACGCAGTTGGTGAAGCCATTGGTGGCCATGTTTCAGCAAGTGTGGGAAACGGGGGTCATGCCCTCCTCATGGAAAGAAGGCCTTATCAAACTAATTCCAAAGGTCCCTTCGCCGTCAAAGTTGCAACACTGGAGACCAATCTCTTTGATGGGCTCCATGTATAAACTCTACTCCAAAGTGCTGGCGAATCGGCTTCACAAGCACCTTCCAGCTATTGTGCATCCTCTCCAATATGGCTTCATTAAGGGCCGCAACATTCTGCATAATATCTTAAATGTGCAAATGGCTATCTACTATGCGCGGCACTCCGGTCAGCAAGTGGTATTGATCCAATTGGACTTGGAAAAGGCGTTTGATTATGTGGACTGGTCGTTCATTGCAGACCTCATGTCTGCTATGGGCTTTGGTACCCGCATGTCCCGATTGATCTACACCATTAGTGCTGAGGCTTCCTCCAGAGTTATGCTTAATGGTGGAGTTACAGAGCCATTTGTCCTTGCGCGCTCGGTCAGACAGGGTTGTCCTTTGAGCCCGCTCTTTTTTGCCCTGGCGACTCACCCGGTCCTTTCAAAGTTATCCTCCATGGCAGCATCTGCTCAGCTGGCGGGGCTGTCTCTTCCGTTGGGTCAGCACTTCGTTAGCCAATCTTTGGCTGATGATACCTTTATGATCTTGCAGGCGGACAGGGACAACATTCGCAGGGCATTAGATGTTTGGACACTCTTTGGTCAGGCCTCTGGGCTTCGCATCAATGCCCTTAAGTCAGCCATTCTCTGTTGTACGGAGCCTGATCTGCAGTCCTTAGGCTGGCAAGGCCAGGTGGTTTCCCGTGGCTCCATTGTCAGGCATCTTGGATACCCATTGGGGGTGGATGTACGGCCAAAAGACCTGCTGGACTGGATTTCACAAAAACTGGCGGCGAAGTTTATGTATTGGAAGTCGCAAGCGTGGCCATTCCATGTCCGCCTCAAAGTGGCCCAGACAATCATGCTTCCAATGCTTACATATTTCCTGCCTTTGTTGCCATGGACGCCTACTACTTTGAAGGCCCTCACTCATCCCATCCGTTTCATGTTGTGGAAGAAGGATTCACTGCAGCCCGGCACTTCCTGGATTTCATGGTCACACGCATGTACCCCTAAGCGCATGGGTGGAGGAGCTATTTTGGATGCACACACTCATATGTTAGCTCTCCGCTGATCCCTTTTTCGTGCCATGTGTGTGGACCATCACCCATGGACCATCATAGCCCGCTATTTTCTTGAGGACAGCGGGCTCCGCCATGGTAACACACGGCTTCGGGCCTCCTGGTGGCATGTCCTTAATGCGGACTCTCGTGTTTCCAGTGCCTCTTCCTCTTTGTTACTGCACTTGGTCGGCTCTTGGAAAGTAGTGCTCCAAAAGGCCCGTTGGCACCCAGCAGGGGACCGCTTGCAGACTAACTCCTTTCAGCTGGAATTGTTGGCAGTATCGAGACTCCTTTCATGGGAAGATAAACATCAACTCAGACCGAGATTTAATCGCATGGCCCGTTTAGGTGTGACGTCGGTGGCGGATGCTACCCTTGCCACTCGCAATGTCCTCGTATCTTTTCGGACTGCTCGGCGACTCTTCAAGATCCCGCGTGGATACCGTGATTTATGGGAGCAGCTTTCGTCGGAACTTCAGGGTCGGCAACCCTTTCCTGCCTTGACTGTCAACCGCCCTTGGCAGGACTGGGACCTTGCAGGCCGCCTGAGTCTGGAAAAGGCCTCTACTAATCAGGTGTATCATCTTCTTGTTCAAGATCACCAATGGCTGGGAGAGAAAGCTAATACTGTTTGGGGACTGCGGAAATCGCTGTCATGGTGGCAGAAAACGCTGATGGAGGGCTGGCTAAATAAGACACCTTTCAAATGCAAGGTCTTTCTTTGGCGGGTGATGATTGGTGGTCTTCCTTTGGCCTCGGCCCTTGCCAAGCGTCGCATCTCGAATGGCAATTGTTTCTTCTGTACCACACCGGCGGAATCGGCCCGACATCGTTTTCTCTCTTGCCCGCTCGCCAAGAATATCTGGTCGCTCTTGTCGCACATTTGGCGCGCGGTGGTCGGGTCCTCGCTAACTCCTTTCGACTGGGTTTTTGTGCGCCCGAAGTATCCTGCACCGCCACAGTTGCATGAGAAGATCTTATTTCACTTTTTCAGATATTGGGGATGCTGGCACATTTGGACCACGCGCAATGCTTTTCTCTTTGATTCGGCCTCTAATGTACCCCGACATATTGCCAGGCTTAAAGGGCTCTTGCATTGGCAGCTAGATATCATCCGACACTCCGACCTGCTCCCTCGGGAGGATTTGCATCCGTGGCATATGGCAATTGCCTCTGGGTCGTTGCCATGATTGGTGTAACCTTTTCAGTGCATTACTACGGGGTTTCCCCACATGTTGGCCTAGGGCCCTCGTGTATCTTGTAATCAGAAAATCCTCTGCATCCTTGCCATGACGTTGTAACTTGTAGTACTTAGAATCTCTTCACATGATGACTTAGATTGTCGTCATGTATCTTGTAATCAAGTAATCATGTACTTTTTTCGTAATTAATACAATTACCTTTTACGAAAAAAAAAAAAAAGAGAGGCAAATGCTTTGATAGGGTGCGGGATAGAGGGGATGGGAGATGAGATTTGAGAATGGCAAATGCTTCAATAGGGTGCGGGAAAGAGGGGATGGGAGGTGAGATTCGAGAATGACAAATCACAAGTCCATTTAAGAATCAAGATCCGAGAGAGGAAGATGAGAATGGTAAGTGCTTGCTGAATTGGTGTGAAAGCATGGAGGAGAGGAGCATCTTTTGTAGATGAGAGAAGGGTCAAAGTTCAAACAATCAAAGAGGGGTCAACGGTCAAAGAGAGGGCCGCCAGTTGGAAGGAATCCAAAGAGGGCTTGGGGGGGGGGAGGAGGAGGAGTGCATGGCTGGAAAAGGGGGTGGGATGAGGTTATTAAGGCTTCCCACACCCCCAAAAAGTGCCACCTAGGCAGCGGAATGCGCAGGAGTAAAGGCAGGGGCACAGGAAATGCGGGACATGGGATCTAGGACGTGCAGACGAGGTGGCCCAAATAGACCCAAAATCACTCACAAATTCGTACGGATACATACCGTACGGTACCATACGAATCATACCGTATGGATAGTACCGTATGTCGTATGGAGGCAACTATGGGGCACCCAATGAAAAAGTGACCATAATGTGGACACCAGCCCTTTTTCGGGCTGTTAGTGTAAAACCCTAAATAAACTGTGTAAATTGAAGAAGTGGTTTCTCAACACCCCCTTTGAGGCCCAAAAAGGGTTGAAGAAAGAGGAGAGAGGTGAGATATGAAGGATGTGTAGAGGATCTGGAACATCCAAGATTTCCACCTGAAAGGTAACCTATAGTAAGGAACAATAGAGAGGATGAACTTGTCAAAGTGAAGCAATGCTGAAGCAAATGACCAAGACAAAGAGTGAACAGAGAGAGAGAGAAAGAGATAGTGAAACACAGAAAATCTACAGTGTAGAATGCCGTATAAGGATGCAGAAATATACATGGGTGTAGAGAGAATGTTTGCACATGTCTCCATCTGGAAGATCTCAGTCTCCGTCAGCCTCAAGGGCAGTCTCCACGGTCTGCAGTCTGAAATCTATGAGAACAACTGTAAAAAACTGCTGAAATCAGGGCCAACAAATAGGCCAGTAGGAAATAGTGAAAAAGACCAGGTCGGCCAGCTGCATTAAATTCAGCCGACTGACAGCAGTGCTGTCCGACCAGCCTGTCTGACCTGCTGCCATGTGTAACCTGCTCCTGTCTAACCTGCCACGTGTCATCTGCACCGACTGCTCTTGCTGCTCTTGCCTGTTCAGGGAATGACCAGCTATCCAGCTCTAACACCCCCTATTAGATCTTGGACATGGCAGAAGGCTTAGGATTCTGGAGTGCTATCAAAGTAAAGCTTGGGGAAGCGCGTTGGTAAAAGAAAATCTGCAAGATTTTCCTATGTCTTGCAATAGACTAGAGAAATGGTCTCATCCAGAATCTTCTCCCGAATGAAATGGTATTGGATCTCAATATGCTTTGTCCAAGCATGAAACACAAGATTCTTGGCCAAGGCAATGCAACTCTCATTGTTGCATTGTAGAATAGTAGGTCTTGTTTGTGGGCAGCTAAGCTCCTCTAGGAGCTTGCAAAGCCACACTGTCTCACATGTGGTAGAAGATGTTGCCTGATACTCCGCCTCAATCGAAGAGAGGGCAACTATGGGTTGCTTCTTGCTGCTCCATGAAACAGCACCAGCACCCAAGGTAAAGCAATAACTAGTCGTGGAACTCCGATGATCCACATTACTAGCCCAATCTGAATCACTCCATCCTATAAGTACCAAGTCCGTAGTAGTTGTACCAGATGGATAATAGATCCCAAGATCTAGAGTCCCTCGTAGGAACTGTAAAATCCTCTGAATAGCTTGTCAATGCACCATCTTGGGTTCACTCATGAATTCGGCCAGCACACTTACAACATAACATAAGTCAAAATGGGCATTAAGAAGCCAGATCAAGGACCCAACCAATTGTCTATATCTGGTAGCATCTGCCAAAGGAGAATCAGAATGAGTTGTAGCCTTCCGATTTGGGTCTATAGGAGTTGTAAGAGACTTGCATCCCTCCATCTCATACGTAGCCAAGAGCTACTGTGCATATTGCTGTTGGGAAATAAAGATCCCCCTCAAAGTTTGATAGATCTCATGAACTAGAAAGAAGTGAAGAAGTCCCATATTCGTCATCTCAAACTTCTCATGAAGTGTTGCCTTTGTTTGCTCCGCCATCTGAGTATGGTCATCTGTCACAATCAAGTCATCCATATAAAGGACAAACAACACACGACCTCTACCTGAGGTGTGTACGTACAGCTGGGGGTCGGCTTTCGAATGCCGATACCCCAGTTTATCTTGGAGAAACGAGTCAATCTTCTCATTCCAAGCACGGGGAGCTTGCTTAAGACCATAGAGAGCCTTTCTCAACTTGTACACCTTACCATCAGAAGGACCGAAGAAGGAGGCTGCTCAACGTAGATCTCCTCCAACTCCCTATTCAAGAAGGCAGACTTCACATCTAGCTAATAGATCGGCCATCTCCTATGGCTAGCCAAGGCAAGAATGATGCGAATAGTAGTCATTTGAGTGTAGGGGCAAAAGTATCATGGTAATCAATGCGTGGGCATTGTGTAAAACCTTTAGCAACAAGGCGAGCCTTGTGCTTGTCCAACATGCCATCATTGCGGTACTTGGTCTTGAAGACCCATGTGATGCCAATGATCCTTTTATGAGGAGGCTTGGGCACAAGATCATGCTCTCAATCGACTCCAACTCTTGCTTCATTGCTTTCTGCCAATGATCATGCTGTAAAGCCTCCTTCACGGAAGTGGGCTCTCAATCCTGCATGACACGAGTCATCAAACAGTAATTAGTGTAAACAAGCTCAGTGTAGTATGCTTGGTTTTGCTGAGAACGCTGTGGGCCATCCTATGGCTGCCACTCCTCAGGGACCCCCTCAATCCCTGCATCAGGAAGAGTGTCATGAGCCCAATGAGGAGGAGGCCAGATGTTGCCTCGTCGCTATCCATCTATTGAAGTTTTTCGAAGGCCCACCAACCGTAGGGGAGCAATCGGTGAATCCGGTGGATGAGAACTAAGCTCCTCATCTGAAGAAGAGTCCTCAAGAGACATAGGCTTCAAAAGAACAATCTCTAGCCCCTAGCTATCACCAGGATCTCCAAGAACAGAGTGTTCCTCACCCCCCTTTGAGGCTAGAACTTCCATGAACCTAACATCATGGCTCACATAGATATCTCGCTTAATGGGATCATACAATCGGTAGCCTTGAGATTGCAAGCTATAGCCCACAAACACCTGTCTTTTGAAAGCCACTTCAAATTTGTCACTGTGTCTTCAAGATGTGAACAAAGGCATTACACCCAAAAACCTTCAAATAAGAAATATTTTTCTTAGACTCAAAGTACCCCTTACATGGAGTCATACCACAACAATGAATGTAGGGAAACGATCAAGGATGTAAACTACGGTAGCCATAGGCTCAGCCCATAGACACTAAGGTGTCTGATGCTTCATCATGGTACGGGCTATCTCGATTACACTGTGATTCTTGCGCTCCAAGATGCCATTCTCCTAAGGGGTATTTGTATTTGTAAACTCTTGGTGAATACCATGATTTGCACAAAAACGAGCAAGCTCATTAGAAACAAATTCTCTATCTTTATCCAATCATAAGGACTTCAGCTTCTGGCTCGATCGGTTCTCCTCAAAGAGCAACCAATTCTTAAAGTTGGAGAAAGCCTGCGACTTTAGTTTCAAGAAATAAGCCCATGCCATCCTGTTGTAATCATCCACAATTAGCATGAGATACAAGCTCTCGCTAAGGGACTACGCCCTCATCAGTCCACAAAGATCAGTAGAAACAAGCTCCAAGGGTGCTGAAGACTGCCTAGAAGCCTTACTGCGAACAGAATCATGAGGTCTGCTTCCCACAGATGCAGGATACACAATGCTACTGGCTCACCACAATATTCGGCAAACCTAGAACAAGCTGTCCCTTGGACGACTTCCAAAAATAATCATAATTGAGGTGGCCAAATCGAGCATGCCAAAGCTTGGACTGAGTTTGTGAGGTAAGAAGAAGAGAAGTCAAGGTAGAATAAGACTGCAACTTGTAGATTCCTCATAACCTGAAGAAAGAAGCTGTCTTCATCCACGATCAAGAATCTGAAAAGAATCCATATTAAATATGACCAGCAGGACAAGGGCACAAATATTGTGCACCGAAAGTAGTTGTTACCCCAAGGCCGGCACATAACGCACCTCGGATGTATGGACACCACCTCGTCTATCTGGAATAAGATGCATGGCACCCCGTCCTTGTATAGGAATAGATGAACTATCACCAATGAGAATCTGGCCATGCGAAGGCCACAAATGAGCAACACTTGTTGAAGGAGTTATGTGCTATGAGGCACCATTGTCAACAATCCATTCCCAGGTATATGGGGCCGTCAATGCAGCATCGGAAGCCATCAAGGTCGAATCCTCAACTGCCTCGAAGTGGAGGAAAGCAATTGATGAGGGAGCAACCACTGCTCAGGAATCCTTTGAAGAGTGCTTCTCCTTCTCCTTCTCCTTCTCCTTCTTCTCCTTGTTGGGGCAATCCTTCTTCTAGTGACCTGTTTTGCCACAAATGTGACAAGTAGACTCCTTTTCTTTGCCCTTCTTGGATTTTTCCTCCTTTTGGTCCTTCCCCTTCTTCTGAGAGGATTGACCAACCAAGGCCTTAGATTTAGAAGCATTGGTCTCTTTTAATTGCTCCTCTTGGTCCAAGACCATAGGAACCAACTCTTCCCATTGAAGAGTCTCAAACCACCTTGAAGCAATTAAGGCGGAATAAAAACCACTGAAACGGGGTGGTAACTGTGAAAGAAGAGTTATCGCCATGTCTTCAAAAGTGATCACCTTCCTTGCGTTTTAAACCTGCATTTGAAGCTGCCTTAGCTTGTTGATATGCTCCCGCATAGAAGATGACTTGTTGACACTCATGGTCCACATTTGCACTTCCAAAGAAACTTGCTTCATGACGGTCATCTGATTGTACATTTGATCAAGCTCTAGCCATATCTCTTGGGCCATTGTCAAATGCTCAATATGAGAGAACAATAGTTGTACATGAGAAATAAAAATGAGCGAATGCGATCATTGAGTTTATCCCAATGTGCCTGAGCCTTTGCCAACTCCATCTTATCATAGGAAGAGAGTCGGGACTCGTCTTGTGAAGGAGGACGATGAATAGGCTCCATAACAAGCTCCACCAAATCATATGACTTCGAAAGGGCAAGCATTAGCACTCGCTAGATGCGGTAATTCTTGCCGTCAAGCTTTTGATTTGATGAAAGAGCTCGTAAGATGGTCACCTTCTGGTTCATGATTGCTTGAAACTCTGTCTCGGCCTTAGAAGACATCTTCACCTATAATGCTTGCACAAAACACAAAAAGCAGTCCCCTCTGATTGTGAGAATACAGCCTACTAGGGTTGATGTCTACTTATCCCGCTCCTCCTTCACCTACCGGAGGCGATGAAAAGGTAAAATCTGCACTTGAAGGCCCAAAATGTAGGCTTCTTCCTTCTCTAATAGCAAAACTAGCAGCAGCTTCAGCAAATCTTCTCCTTTCTTGCATGCCCACGCTTGTCTCAGCCTTGTTCTGATGCATAGCCCTCCTGTTTGCCCTTGAACGCTGAAAATGCAGCCTTGTGTTGTGCTGAATTCTCCTCTTTAGGTAGGTCCCAATCCTTCAATTCTCTGATACCATATCAAAGTGAAGCAATGCAGAAGCGAATGACCAAGATAGAGTGAACAGAGAGAGGAGAGAGAAAGAAAGAGAGTGAAACATAGAAAATCTGTAGTGTAGAATGTTGTATAAGGATGCATAAATATACACGAATGTAGAGAGAATGTTTGTGTATGTCTCCATCTCGAAGATCTCAATCTCCGTCAACCCCGAGGGCACGCTCCATGGTCTGTAGCCTAAAATATGTAAGAACAACTGTAAAAGAATGCTGAAATCAAGGCCAACAAATAGGCCAGTAGGAAATAGTGAAAAAGACTAGGTCGACCGATTGCATTAAATACAGCCGACTGACATTAGTGTTGTCCGACCAGCCTGTCCGACTTGCTGCCACATGTAACCTACTCCTGTCTGACCTGCCACGTGCCATCTGTACCGATTGCTCTTGCCTATCTAGGGAATGACTAGTTGTCCAACTGTAACAGAACTATAGAACTTGACTCTATCTCGGGAGAGAAGCCACTAGCTTCGTAACTCCATGATCGAAGGAATCGAAGGTCTCATCACCAAGTTGTGGCTGAATCTCCAAGGCCCCAATCTAAGTGATACATGAGGATCTTGGGTATCAATAGGAGAAATGATTGCCCGAAGACGGCCATCTCCAAAGAGTAAATGATGGGAAATAACTTCATGATGAGTAGGTGCCCCCTTTGAGGGTGGAGGGGCAAGGGCCCCCTCTAAAGCCACAGAAGGGGCCCCCTTTGTGGGCAAAGAGACTACATTCCCCTTTGAATCCCTCTTTGTGAGAGGAAATCTAAAAACTCATGGATCACGGACTTTGAATATTCCGATAACGAAGGCAGTGCCGCCGGTCATACTAAAGAAGGTATTTGGTGTGACAAAGATGTTGAAGAACTCCCAGAGGTGGCCTCTTGAACCTGAGTAGACGAGGGTGGGGAAAGGTGAGGTTCATGCTGAGCCAAAGGTGAGTTGCCCTCTCTCAGGGGAGTAGATTGTAGAGTTGAAATTGCATGCTCCTAAAATTGAGAAGATTACTACAAAGCTCAAATCCTTCATGCATGAAGATCCGCTGATGTTTAAAGAGAAAAGAGTTGTTTATGCCATTGAACTTCCGTTAAAGGAGAATGCCATGCCAACTAAAGCTGTTCATCCTGGCATTTAGGAAGAAGATTTGGATGTGCAAATAGAAAATTCAAACCTTGCTATCTAAAGGTTTGATTGAACCTATTATCTCACCATGGTCTTGTCAAGCGTTCTATGTGAATAAGCATTTGGAGCAGAAAAGGGGTAAAAAACGCTTAGTCATTAACTACAAGCCCCTGAATGCCTACCTCATTGGGCATGGACATCCAATCCCTGTGAAAGATGTCCTCATCAAAAGGATTAAGAAGTTTAAAATCTTCAGTAAATTTGATCTCAATTTTGGCTTTTGGCAATTACCTATCAAACCTGAGGATCACTATAAAACAGGCTTTTGTGTGCCACATGGCCATTATCAATGGATTGTCCTTTCTTTTGGCATTAAAACTGCCCCTACTTATTTTCAGGGTTGGACAGATTCAATTTTATCTAAATTTCCTTTTTGTTTTGTTTCCATAGATGACATTTTAGTCTTTTTAGAGACAATCAAGGAGCATATTCAACATCTATATCAATTTTCTCAAGCAGTTGAAGAAGCCGGCATGGTCCTTTCACCAACAAAGTCAATCTTGTTTACAATCTCTGTAGAGTTTCTTGGACTACACATCCATCATGGCATGATTGAGTTACAAGAGCATGTACTAAAGAAAATTATGGACTTTCCCTCAGAATTAACTTCTCCTAACAACTCCAACAATTTTTAGGTTGTTTAAACTAGATAAATTCTACCACCCCTAATTTAGCTTTGTATACCAAAGATCCATATCCTCTTCTGAGAAAAGGTCATTTTCATTGGCAACCTCTCCATACGGTGGCACTACAATAAATTAAACATCTCATTTCTACTCTTCCTCCATTACATCTTCCTACTGGAAAACCCTTAATCCTGTTTAGTAATGCTTTGGATTTCGGTTGGGGTGCTTTACTCTTTGAAGAAGATGGCAACAAAGGTTATTACATTTGCCAATATGCTGCAGGGATTTTTAATCCAACTCAACAAACTTATCCCTCGTATCAAAGAGAAATCCTCGCTATGATTAAAGCTATCAAAGCTTTTAGGATTTTTGTGGAATTTGTCCCAGTCACTATTCGGACAAATCTATAGCATGTCCAAGGCTATCTAACAAAAGAAGCTCCTACAGTCATCGGCAACAAAAGACTCCTTTGGTGGTGCCTTTTCTTTGATGCCTTAGATGTCACCTTTCAACATGTCCCTTGCAAAAAGAATATTTTGGCTGACCTTTTGTCACGCCAACCACCTTAATCATTGTATCTACCACCTTTTAAAGATACCCATGCGCATTGCCCTTTACGCATGCGCTTGTACAACATTGACAATCCACTAATAAGATGCCCACTATGCCATTCATTCATTATGAAACAAACCTTTTGTGACCTATATAAGGAACCTCCTTGATCAAAGTAACTCAGAGGGCAAGCCAAGCACTCAAGCTCTCTAGCTCTCTCCAAGCTCTCTCACCCTCTTGTACCTAGCGATTTATAAGCAATATAGCGTATCATTACTATCGCTCTCTGTCATTTGTGTCCATTGTTCATTGTCTCTGTTGGGAGCAAACTGTAGTCCTTAGATGTCGTCAGAGATGAGAAAGATGATTGCCAGAGGTTGAGGTAGCAAACCGTAGTCCTTAGATGCCAGAGAGATGTCTCGGATGCAAATTGCAAATGCCGGAGAAGTGTGTGTTGCTAAATGCAGATGATGACAGCCCAAATTCTAACTCTAGGAGGAACATGATGATGCCAGATGATGGAGAAGTCACCAGGCTGCAAAACACAAATGCCTAGGGTGATGAGATGCAAATACAAAGTAGGAACAACGAGATGCAAACACAAAGTAGGAAGAGCCGAAATGCCGACGATTGATGCCAAGGATTGTCGCTAGGTATAAAGGATGTTGATGCTAGAAGAGAGGAGGTGATGCCAAGCAAGGGGAAGGCCTCAAGGTAGGCAAATGCAAATCCAAAGTGATGCTTGATGAAAAAGAAGTTGATGCAAATATAGCAAATGTTGACGCCAAGCTGGAAGAGCTCCAAATGTAAGACTTGAGTGATGGAACAGGGCGCTTGAAGCAGGAGAAGGGTGACCATAAATTACAATGTCCTCTAGTAGGGGTATGGGCAGCTGTGGAGAAGAGAGGGAAGAGTATTAGAGTGATAGAGGAAGAGGTGTGAAGAATGATTGAAGTGGGGTGGTTGTGTCCAAGAATGAATGAACTGATGGCCTATTTGTCAAAAGATGACGTACGAGCGAGATAGTAGGGTTTGCGGGGAGGAACACGGAGTGAACTCGGCAAACATGGAGAAGAGAAGAGAAGAGAGAATAAAATTTGATGAATGGAATGATGAAGATCTGAATCATGGAGTGAATGTGATACAAGGGAACAAGTGTGCCGTAGCACAAGGAAGATGATAAAGACAACCACGAACCATGAACCGCAATGTTTTCCTGAAGGGGTGTGAGGGTAGTGGAGAGGCTGGAGAGAAGAGGTGACGGACTGAATGAATTAGCCGTAAGGAATGAATGAGAGAGTGGCCTATAAATAGGCACAGTCAGTCTAGGATGGCGTCCCTTTTTGGGGTTGCGAACCCTAAACGCAAAACGCAGAAACACAAAAACGCAAACTACGGGTGAAGGGATTCTCAACACCCCCTCTCAAGCCAAAAAATGTGAACAAAAGAAGAGTGAGATGGAGATGCAATACTACATGTTGAAGAATGCTCATGCAGCAGGTGCCACTTGGACAGTGTGCCTCGTGGGGAGATTGTTCACTTGCCCAAGTGCCCTAGTATAAAGATAATGAAAACATGCAATGCATAGGAGGAATGTCGAACTTTGTGTGGTATCGAGAACCATAAGGATATGGCTATACTCAATCTCGGGAGGTGGCTCCATGTTGACCAAGGGATGAAGAAGATCCATCCTATAATCTGAGAATGCCATGTGAAAGGAGACCTTTGAAGATAATGAGGAGATAGGATGAGCTGTAGAACCCAAAACTCAACCTCGGGAGAGAAGCCACTAGCTCCATGCACCCATGCTGGAAGGAATATGAAGGCCTAGTCACCAAGTCACTGCTGAAGATCCAAGGGCCCCGATCTAGGTAGATCCTGAAGATCCTTGGTATCAGTAGAAGAGATGACTGGTCGAAGATAGCCACCCTAAGAAAAGAGAGGATGGGTGAAGAACTTCATGTGGAGTAGGTTCCCTCTTTGAGATGGGAGGTAGAGAGGCCCCCGCTGAAGTCGAAGAAGTAGATGCCCCCTCTGAGGGCAAAGAAATAACATCCCCCTCTGAATTCCCCGCTGAAGTAGATAGGGAATCCAAAAACTCATGGATGACAGGCTCCGAAATGTTTGATGACGAAGAAAGTGCCGCCGGTCATGCCGAAGAAAGTATTTGGGGTGCCGAAGAGCTCCTAGAGGTAGCCTCTCGAACCTAAGTAGCCGAGGGTGGGGAAGGGTGGGGCTCATAATGAGCAAGAGGTGGGCAACAGTCGCTGTCTCTCAGTGGAGCAGACTGGGTAGCCAAAGAAGAGGAATGAGTCGAGCAGCCACTGTTTCTTGAAGGAGCAGACTGATGAGGAGATGGTATTTTACAAGCACTGTCTCTCGATGGAGCGGACTGCAAATCTGTAGGTCGTGGAAGCCACAGTATCTGAAAATAAGTGGGAGAAGGCTGCCGCTGGCATTGCGACGATCTCCAAGAGGTTGTAGCGCCAATCGATTCTCCATGTGCTTGAAAGGACTTAGTGTGCATCGGATGCGTCTTATTGCCTTGAGCATAGTACTCTGATAGCCCATGTAGAATGATCTCTGTGGCCCAGAAAGGAGAGGTGGCACAAGGAGTGCCTGGTGGAAGACGCATATACTCTGGGGGGGTGGGGAGCAAAGGTCGAAGTCGGCAAGCATCGGTGGTGTGTCCGGTGATGCCACAGTAGGAGCACCCAGTAGTCTGGACATTTGTTGGTAAAGAAGCCATGGATACCAGAGTGCCTTGCTGAAGAAGGAAGAGGTCAGCCACCATGAACCACAAACCGAATGTCCGCCTCAAGGGGTGTGAGGGCAGTGTGAAACATGAACCACAATGTCCGCCTCAAGGGGTGAGAGGGTAGTGGAAGGGCTAGAAGTGAGCTGCCAGTGGGAGGAGGATGCAACCAGCAGTAAGAGGTTGCAACCAATAGAAAAATGCAAGCGAGGAGAGAGAAAGACTAAAAACGCAGGCAGCAGGAGAGAGAAAGACTAAAAACGCAGGCAGGACAGCCTGCAGGAGAGAGAAAGACTAAAAAACGCAGGCAACAGGGCTGTGATGATGTGGCAGGCTGTACGACAGCAGGTCTGAACAGGAACAACAGTCGCCTGGCTGGAATTAGCTCCAAACTGCGTGAAGAGAGCTGGAAATTAAGCGCCAACTGATGGAGATAGGAATGGAGAGCTTTGGCTAAGATGTCCTCCACGAACGGGGTGTGGGCAGCAAGCTGAAACACCTGAAATCTGGAAAAATGAGATTTTGATGCAGCGGAAGAAGAAGAGAAGTGGATGCCAAACCCGCCACCGGTCTTTGCCTTCACTGGAGTGGAGGATCTTTGCCGCTGTTTGAGAAGATCCAGCTCTGATACCATGTCAAAAGATGACGTACCAACGAGACAGTAGGGTTTGCGGGGAGGAACATACAGTGAACTTGGCAAACATGGAGAATAAAAGAGAAGAGAAGAGAGAATAAACTCTAATGAATGGAATGATGAAGATCCGAATCATGGAGTGAATGTGATACAAGGGAACAAGAGTGCCGTAGCACAACGAAGATGATGAAGACAGCCACGAACCACGAACCGCAATGCCCTCCTGAAGGGGTGTGAGGGTAGTGGAGAGACTGGAGAGAAGAGGTGATGGACTGAATGAATTAGCCGTAAGGAATAAATGAGAGAGTGGCCTATAAATAGGCACAGTCAGTCTAGGATGGCGCCCCTTTTTGGAGCTGAAAACCCTAAACGCAAAACACAGAACCGCAAAAACGCAAACTGCGGGTGAAGGGTTTCTCAACACTATTTATAGGCATAAGCTGTCTAGGTCGCGCACCACTGTGTGGACCCCCATTGAAAAAGTGACCAAAATGTGGACACTAGCTATTTTTGGGGCTATTAGTGCGAAACCCTAAATGAAGTGTGTAAACTGAAGAAGTGGTTTCTCAACTGTGTGTACATACATACATACATACATACATACATATGTGTGCGTGTGTGGAGAGAGAGAGAGAGAGAGAGAGAGAGAGAGAGTATATTTATGTCTCTAAAAGGCCAATGTGGCCTATGAGACCAAAGCAATACATACAATGATGGTGTGTTTCTCATCTGGAACGAGAAAAGATGAAAACATGCCTATAAGACGGAAAAAATGAAATAGTGTTCTATAAAAGGGAAACATGTCAATGATCTAAAAGTGAAAGTAGAAAAAGGAAAACTCTCCATCAATGAGATGTTTGTCCTCCAAGGAGGTGTATCTTTGCATGGCTAAGGTGTCTTGACATCTGTCTCTTGTGGTGCTCAATGATGGCTTTAATTTGTCTGTGGTGTGGATGTCTAGGCCTTCGTCCGGGTGGACGTGGGCGCCTAGACTGGCTAAGTGCCACTGCTCTATCCAAAGGGACACCTACAGAAGATGAGGTCCAATGATGATGTACTCCTGTAGGCTGTGGGGCAGTAGTAGTGGTATCTGCCATACTCTGTCGTGTATCAGTGAAAAAGTCAGTGACTACTCTCTGTCTATGTGAGCCGAGCTGTGGGGGCCTCCTACTCCGTAGAATTGTTGCTCTGCGCCTCTGGAGCTCCAAGAGGAAGAATCCCAAGCATCTCTGATCCTCAAACTGCATGATCCGTCTCAGGGGCCCAAAACCCTCTCAAAAGAGACAATGGTATCTACCTCGTATATCATAATATACAGTGCATCGGTAGATGTAGTGTTCCTCTGTCTCTGGCTCTCTGTCACATAGTGGGCATATGCGTTCCTCTATCTGTATACCCTCCCATCTGCTTGTCTCAATCCTCAGGTGGTGGGATGAGGTGCAGATCTGACCAATAACTGTGCGTAGTCCATGAGGTAGCTGTGTCCATGTAATTGGGTCGGGTGATGAAACCATCCTCAGATACCTGAAGGAAGTGGGTCTGGTAGTGTGCCATCCTCGTGCCATGGGGGGGAGGGGGGTCGGATCCAGGTCTTTTCCGTATCTAACTTCAGTATGTCTGCTCTGATCACATGGTTTAGCTCTGATCAGCTTAGGTCAAGTGTAGGGCAATCCAGTGGCTCTCCATCAAAAGTAAACTGGTGCTCAGCTCTTGTCACCCAAGCAGCTGAAGTGTTAAATACCATAACTTTAGTTTTCCCGAGGTTCACCTTAAGATCTCTATCTCTACAAAAAGCTGATAATGCATCCAAGTGTCTATTTAGTCCCTCAGGTGAGTCAGATATAAGTACAATATCGTCGGCATAAAGCAGTAATGGTATCAGCACTCCAGCTAGGCTGGCTCCGGGTCCACCAGTTCTATCCACATATTCTGAAATTTCATCTATGTAGAACCCAAATAGTGTCGGTGAAAGTGGACAGCCTTGTTTAACCCCAATGGTGCTATTGACTATATCTGAGATGCCCTCAGGTGTTCGTACTCTACTCGTCACTATCTCATACAAGGCATAGATACTCCACTGTATCTCTACAGGCACATCAATATTTTGCATTCTTCTCATGAGTCTAGCACGTGGCACTGTGTCAAAGCCTTGCGAAAGTCCACAAAACAGCAGTAGATCTTTTTCTTGAATGCCTTGCCTTCTTCGATGATTGCCCTCAATGTAAAGATATGGTCTAGAGAGAGAGAGAGAGAGAGAGAGTGTGGTGTGCGTGCTGCAAAGTGACATTAGCTTAAACTTCCTTGTTTTTCTTTGTTTCAATGCCATTGTGTAATAGGTATGTGACTGCAAACTATTTACGTCCATGTATATGTGTTCCACTATTTATAATCCAAATTTCATGAATATAAAAGAAAGAATAATACCATAGTTTAAAAATTGCTCAATATACAAATTACAATCATTCAAAATAGCAATAGCGATCCATATCTCTATAGGACATTAAAATGAATCCATGGACCATGTCACATGGCACATGAATTAAAAGCTGCTGCTAAATGTGTTCAACTTCAAATCCATGTCTGTATAGGCGTCTTTTAATAGGCAAAAAAGGACAATTTGATCTGACATGACATTCAAAATTGGGTTGACAATAATCTTTGAGGACAGATTTTCAATTCAGCTGTTTCCTATGCTTTAGAAATGCTCAGATATTTCTAATATTTCCTATGTGTAGGGAACACATTTTTGGGCAACCATGTTATTGATCCCCTTCTTCTATTCCTGTAAGTTGTAGCCTTGTGTTTTTTGTAGCCTTTTGACTCTTGTGTGTTGTTTTCTACTTGTTTTTGAGTTTGCTTGGTTGGCAAGAAGGTCCTTTGTATATATCTTAATTGATTAATTCAAACTACATGGTGGGGGGGAGAGAGAAATGAAATGATATATTAATGTCTACAAAAGGCCAAAATGACCTATGAGACGATGAGTTGCAATCATGTGCATGATGGTACAACTGTTTGGGCAAAATATGTAGCACAAAGCAAAATAAGAAAGGAAACTAACTATGGCTATGTGTAAACATAGAGCTCTATCTAGTAACAATGAGCTCCAAATGGTACAATCTCATGTGGGTATGGAGGGCCTAGCTCTAGCCTGAGCAATAATCCCCTATATCCACCTATGAAGGTGTCGTCAGTGTCTGTGTCGAGGCCTAGGACGTCTGGATCGGCTAAGCTGAATGGCTCGATCAATCAATACTCCTTGTTTGTGTGTGGACTATGGCGGTAGGAGAGGCTCTCTTGTGGACTGTGGCTGTAACTATATTGAAGTCTTTTGAGTCTCCTTTGCAAAGAAGTCTGTGAGCTGCCTCTGCGAAGGGCCTCAGTGTCTTGGAGCAGCTGTACTCCTGAGGCGCATGTCACGAAGCTGTCGTATCTCAAGAAGAAAGAGGCCAAGGCATCGCTGATCGGTAAAATCCATGACTCTGGATAGTGGTCCAAATCCGTCTCTAAAGAGACAGTGGAAACGACCACGAACCTCATAATACGATGGGCAGCAGCATATATACTGCTCCTCTGTCTCTAGCTCTAATTGGCATATTTGGCATATGCGCTCCTTTGGTGGGATGGATCTATATCTGCCAGTCTCAATCTCTAGCTGATGTGAGGAGGTGCTCAATTGGCCAATAGTACATCTAATCCCATGGGAAAGGTAGGTGTCCATGTATCTCAGGCGAACAATAAATCCATCGTCAGTAGTGTGAAGGAAATGCTCGCGGTAGAAAGCCATCTCTGTCCCTAGCTCCTACCCTGGCATCAACCATGTCTGCCTGATATCCAACTGGGTAAGATCCATCCTGATGATCTTGCGAATCTCTAACCTGCTCAGATCAAGAGATGGTGCATCAAGGGAGTAGTGGAAGGGGGGTAACTTGTCCATGCTAAAGCCATGCAGCTCAAACCAGGCCGACATCTGTGCATACCAACATGAAGTATCACCCTCTTTGGCAAGTTGCCTGGAGGACTCAAGGGCCAACTGTGCATATCTGTGTCTGGGAAGGTCCCATAGGCTATGTATGTATGCGACCTATCGGGTGAGGGCTTCTACCACAATCAGTGTAGCTGCTAGCTCAGCTCTGATGATCTCATGTGGCACTGAGGCCTTACATTTGATCATCCTGGCTATCATGGACACTAGGGGTTTCTCCATCGACCTCCATCCGTCATAAGTGCGCCTTGATCTGCTACGGTGGTCAAGACTGGGCCCCCATATCTGTACTCCATAAAGTAGTGTGGATGTGACTAGTGTATCGAAGAGCCATAGCTTGGTGCAGGGTTTTTAGAGAGAGAGAGAGAGAGAGAGAGAGAGAGAGAGAGAGAGAGAGAGAGAGAGAGAGAGAGAGTTTGGCAAGAGATTTGCTTTTCGTAGTTTGGCTCCCTCGTGATCTTCGTAATGAGGAGAGTGCGCTGCAACGAGAACTGCTGGCTACCTCCAGGTTGTTGGATTGGCCTGATAAAGACTTGCAACGAGATAAGTTTAATTAGATGGCTCGCTTGGGGTTGCAAACAGTCCATGATGGTGTCATTCTTAGGCAGCCCTTTCTTTATTCTTTCCGGCGCATTCGTTAATACTTTCGGGTGCCTCATGGCTATCATGACATTTTGTCGTCCTTACGGGAGCAGCTTCTGAGGTACTCTCCATTGCTTGCTTTACAACCCTCGTGTCCTTGGAGGGATTAGATGTTTGTGCTACCTGATGATTTCGAGAACAGGTCAGCTAACTAGATCTATCATCAGATGGCCGAGGTCAAGAGATGGGTCACTCGAAAGGCTAATAAAATATTGCATCTTCGAGACAGCAAAAAGAAGTGGCACGAAAGATTTCTCCACCTCTAGAAGTCTAAGATTCCTTATCAGGGTAAAGTTTTCATATATGGAGGTTGCTTATTGGGGGTCTTCCAACTGGGGATGTGTTGCGTGCTTGTAAGATTTCCCGTGGTCACTGTGCATTTTGTACTGCATGCAATGAGACGTTGTTTCATCTCTTTGTCTCTTGCCTTGTTGCTCGACAGATTTGGAGTTTTGTTTTCTGTGTGTGGTCCTCAATGACTCAGTGGCAGATATCAGCTGATTTGTGGATTATGGGAAGCATGCCTTCTATGTTCGCCTTGCAATCAGATCATTCTTACCTTTTCCATTTCCTTAGTTGGACAGCTCTATGGCATGTTTGGTGTACTCGGAATGCCTTCATTTTTGATTCTACCTCGGGTATCCATGGTCATGTGGCCCGTGTTCATGGTTTATTGGTATGGCAGATCTCCTCTATGGTTTCAGCTGACCTGGTTCTTCTTGACATTGCTGCTCCTTGGCTGGATATTGTTCGCTCCACTCAGGCTGTCCTTTCTGTGTGATATTTGTGTGTTATGGCCTTAGAGGCCTTTCGGCTTGATTTGTGTTTGTTCTGTTTTTCGTAGCTGACCAGATGGTCTGATGTAAATATTGCCTTTTAATTCAATTATCTTCATGAGAGAGAGAGAGAGAGAGAGAGAGAGAGAGAGAGAGAGAGAGAGTCTTTGTAGTGCATTGGTTAACTTTTTGTAGTGCATTGGTTTTTCAGATGGCAGAGTATCGGATATCAATCTATGGAAGGAAGCAAAGTGAATGGGATCAGCTGGCTAGCTGGTTTGTAAACAATGAGTTGTACAGTGAAAATGTGGTGTGGCTAATTCAGGTCTTTTTTGATTGATCTTTAGTTTTTTGTTGCAATCTTTGAAATGTTAAAGATTTTGAACCTTCTAAATGTTTTGCTAAAAATGACATTTTTGATCTTCTGGGTTGAGGGCTCCTAAATTTGCATGTGTGTGTGTGTGGTGGGGGGGGGGGGGGCGCATTTCTGTGTTCTCTCATTGGATGTGCACCTTTGTGTTGAAGTTGCATTTATAACCTCGACTGATCTTTAACATGAACTTGCTTCTAAGATCAGCTTCACAAACACATGTGCATTCTTCTGAATCCCTGTTCATAAGAATTATTATTTCCTAATTGTGGGAATTGCATCATGCAACTAGTTTGTTGATCCCAACTTGGTGCAACTTATAATATCAAATTCTTCCTTGCACTAGAATAAATTATTGCTATGCTGAGTTCAATTAAGAGATGCTGAGACCCAAGCTTGAATAGACATATGAGGATTCTTAAGGTTGCAGTTACATTTTTTCTATACACTGTATTTGCTTTGTTGTTTTTTTGATGATAACCTATGTGGACATGCTGGTGTATGATCAATAAATTTTCTGTGCAAGATCTATCAGCAAGAAATCTTACAGAGAGACTTCAAATCGGAAGTGTAAGAAAGTGAAGTTTAGCAGAATCCTTTATCAGTCTTTTAATATATGACCTTTTAAGCCCAGTATAGAGATCCAAGATCTACTTTAGTAACAGTGGCTTTAAAAAAAGACTAACCACCATAGGTACAAAAGATATTTTCCAGTATGGTTTAATACATGTTCACCTACATCTCAAGTATGTCAACATCAAGAAACCAAACCAAATGGTCATTGTTGCTCCTCAATCAAAGTCAAAAACATACTATGCTAGCTACCATGCCATCAGGTGCGATAATCAGAATGAACAGTCATACAGAGTGCAAGCATCTGCAATGGTTTGTCTGCTGCAGTTTGTGTAGGCAGCTTAGCATTTATGTGATCTGAATCTATTTGCTAACAGTTATGTTGCTATTTTTCTTACAACTGACTGCTTATAGTTGACTGCCTCACAACTGCACTAACCTCATGACTCTAAAGTTTCACGATTGTACTGCTTCATGACAGGCATGTAGGTAATGTGATGTGGAGCATCCATGTCAGAGCCGTGACTGTTTCTTCATGCCAGCATCTAACACCAGTTCTATCACGAGATACATGATAGTATAAGAAATCACATGCTTGCTCACTATCTTCTCTCTATCTTAAATCTCTCTTACCTTTTTTTTTGCCTCTCTCCCTACCCCTTTTCACCCCCCTTCTCTCTCTGTGACTCCTCCTCATATATTTGTTACCCATCTCTCTCTCTCTCTCTCAGACTCAGCTCAGGGATTACAGCAGCATTTATTAGCATTGGATGATTTTTGCATACAGAGAGGCATGACAGTGAACCTTGGTAAAACCAAGGTTCTTATATTCCATACATCAGCTCAGATACGCAGACAGAGTATTTTCATGGCAGCAGGAGGGAGTATTGAGGTCACTGGATCATATGTATATTTGGGAGTCACCTTTACAGCAGCTTCAGGGACTTTCTAGTGCTTTCACATATTCGCTAGTGGATGCACCATTTATTGCAAGGGGAGTGTGTTGAGGAGATCTTCCTTGGACCGCGTGGCTTTTATGAGGTGCTGTTGAAATCGGAAACACATCGAGTTGAGCTCCTGTCCAAGTTGCCATTATTCTTTGATCGCCGCTTGGTCCATGTTGTACCATGGTGCCCTATGGGCGACTTCCAGCGTCTGCTTCAACGAGAATGCCCGGTGTGGGTGGAAGTGGAAAATTGTCCGGCGGTCTATTGGCCATTGTTGAAGGATGCGATGGCAGTTGTGGGAACAGTGCTGGTTTTCCCAAGCCTCAGGGCTATGAATCGAAACCGTTTATGCGTGTTATGGGACACGGCCAGGAAAAGGCCTGCGTGGCTTCGCCTCAATTGTTCTGGCATGCATCCTTTGCATTTTCGCTTGAAATGGGGCAACTTTACAGGACACTGCTTTTCATGTGGTAAATTGGGGCATTTTATGGCCGAATGCCCCGAAAGACAACCGTCTTCCGAGGATGCGCATGTTGTGCTACCCAAGGATGACATGGTGCTTGATGCCCCGACACAGGAGGCCCTCCAGCCACCTAATGTCGTGGATAAAGGCAAACAACAGGTCCTGGGTTTGGATTCCCGTAGCACTGATTGGATTGAGGCACGTCGAAAAAAAGGTAAAAAGTTGGATGCAGGCCTGGCGGATCCTGGGCCTAATGCTTCACAGGATTCCGTGTGCACGCATATGTGCAGGAAAGAAATGTTCACTTCACAGCATGCTGCGCGTACTATGGCCCCTTCTGCCCCCCGTAATCAGTCTACAAGGAAAGTCTATACAGACGGTCCCAAGGGCCCACCTGTTAAGCTGGCGTTTGATACAAAAGGTAATGTGATTACACCCTGGGATTGGCGTTCTCCCCGCCCCACTCCCAAGGCAGTGGATTTTCCTTCTACCTCTAAAGCAGGTCGCCAGAATTCGTTTGCAGTATTGGCTGATTTTCTGGATGAGGGTGTCCTGGATGCTCTCGCGGAAAAGGTGAAATCGAGGCAACAGGCGCCTCGTTCCTGACTTTCTTATTTTGAAGATATATGAAGATAGCCACGTGGAATGTGCGAGGCATTTGCTCTTGCCATAAGCAACATGCCATGTGGACTGTCTTGCATGAGAACCAGTGGGATGTATTGTGTGCAGTTGAGCACAAAAGTCACGGTGAAGCAGGAAAAGTTGTGGATTGTCATGGATTCCGTCTGTTTTATGCAGGGACACATGCTACGCACTATTCGGGCGTGCTGATGATTGTCCATGAGAAATACCAGCCTATTCTTGTTAAAAATGATGTGCAGGACCGCTTTCTGGTAATCGAAGTCTTATTTGAAGGAGAGATTTTATGGTTGCTGGGCCTCTATGCTCTGAATGATCCCGCATCCTGACGGGATCTTTGGTCGACTTTGCAGGGCTCGATGTCACTTGGCCGAAGGGGGTTTTTGATGGGAGATTTCAATATGTGTGTTGACTCTTCTCAGTCCACTTCAGGGCATTCGGTAATGGATACGCCGGAAAGCCGGGTGTGGAATTCCTTTGCTTTGCGCGTACTTAAGCAAGATCTTTGGTCGTGGCTTCACCCTTCTTTTTCAGGGTTTACTTTTCATTCCGCACAATATGCAACTACTTGGTCGCGGTTGGACCGAATGTATATCATGCAGGGGGATGATTTTCTTTCCGAGATGCTGGAAATGAAGGTCTTGCAGCAATATGCATTGTCGGACCATTTCCCCCTCCAGCTTGAGATGCGAGCACAACCTATTGCACCTTTTATGCAGTTGCTGGATAGGCTCCCTTTACGTTTCAACTCCTCTTATTTGAAGCATCCCATTTTTCAGGGCTATATGCAGCAATTGATTGAGAGGTTCTTATTGGACTTCGCCTCTGAGGGCTTGGCTTCATTTGCACGGCTGCTCTCTAATGTGCAGCGGGTTGCTCGGCAGTATGGGATTCATCATGCCTCTCTTTGTCGGCGACGTCGACATGCAGCAGAGGGCTTACTGGCTTTGGTGCGTTCGTTGCTCGTGGATACCCCAGATGATGATTTTCTGCAGTCACTGGAGAGGCATTTGGCCCATCTTATTCAAGTTTTCAGTTGAAATCTTATCAGCAGGCCAAGCTGCATAACTTGACTGACACATTGCAAGATAGTGCCTGCCAGTCTCATAAGTTCTTTCGCGCCTTGCATGCTTCTCCTGCTCGCGAAAATATGACTAGACTCCAGGATTCGGAAGGTCGCATGGTCACTGATCCGCATACCATTGTCAATATGTGTAGAAATTATTTTATGGAACTTCTTGGTTCTTGTCCCTCGCCTTCTAGCCAGGTTACGCATGCCCGCTCGGTCTTCTATCATCTGGTCCGCCAGCAGGTTCCACTTGATATGCAAGCCACTTTGGAGGCGGATATTTGCGAGGAGGAGGTTATGGATGTTTTGTTGCACCTGCCTAAGGATAAAAGTCCTGGTTGGGATGGTCTCACCAATGAATTCTTTGAGAACTCGGCCACGCAGTTGGTGAAGCCATTGGCGGTCATGTTTCAGCAGGTTTGGGAAACAGGGGTCATGCTTTCCTCATGGAAAGAAGGCCTTATCAAACTGATTCCAAAGGTCCCTTCACCGTCAATGCTGCAACACTGGAGACCAATTTCTTTGATGGGCTCGATGTATAAAATCTTCTCCAAAGTGCTGGCGAATCGGCTTCACAAGCATCTTCCAGCTATTGTGCATCCTCTCCAATATGGTTTCATTAAGGGCCGCAACATTCTGCATAATATCTTAAATGTGCAAATGGCTATTGACTATGCGCGGCACTCCAGTCAGGAAGTGGTATTGATTCAATTGGACTTGGAAAAGGCGTTTGACTATGTGGACTGGTCTTTCCTTGCAGATCTCATGTCTGCTATGGGTTTTGGTACTCGGATGTCCCGATTGATCTACACCATTAGTGCTGTGACTTCTTCAAGAGTTATGCTCAATGGTGGGGTTACAGAGCCATTTGTCCTTGCACGCTCGGTCAGACAGGGTTGCCCTTTGAGTCCTCTCTTCTTTGCCCTGGCGACTCACCCGGTCCTTTCAATGTTATCCTCAATGGCGGCTTCTGCTCAGCTGGCAGGATTGTCTCTTCCTTTGGGGCAGCACTTCATTAGCCAATCTTTGGCTGATGACACCTTTATGATTTTGCGGGCGGACAGGGACAACATTCGAGAGGCATTAGATGTTCGGATGCTCTTTGATCAGGCCTCTGGTCTTCGCATCAATGCCTTTAAATTAGCCATACCCAGTTGCACGGAGCCTGATTTACAGTCATTAGGCTGGCAGGGCCAGGTGGTTTCCCGTGGCTCCATTGTCAGGCATCTTGGATACCCATTGGGGGTGGATGTACGGCCAAAAGACCTACTGGAGTGGATTTCACTAAAACTGGTGGCGAAGTTTATGTATTGGAAGTCGCAAGCGTGGCCATTCCATGTCTGCCTCAAAGTGGCTCAGACAATTATGCTACCAATGCTAACGTATTTCCTGCCATTGTTGCCGTGGACGCCTACTACTTTGAAGGCTCTCACTCATCCCATTCGTTTCATGCTATGGAAGAAGGATTCACTGCAGGCAGGTATTTCGTGGATTTCATGGTCACATACATGTACCCCTAAACGCATGGGTGGTGGAGCTATTTTGGATGCAAAAACTCATATGCTGGCTCTTCGTTGGTCTCTTTTTCGTTCCATGTGTGTGGACCATCACCCGTGGACCATCATAGCCCGTTATTTTCTTGAGGACAGCGGGCTACGCCATGGTAATACACGACGTCGGGCCTCCTGGTGGCATGTCCTTAATGCTGACGCTCGATTTTCCAGTCCCTCTTCCTCTCTGTTACTGCACTTGGTCGGCTCTTGGAAAGTGGTGCTCCAAAAGGCCCGTTGGCATCTAGTGGGGGACCACTTGCAGACCAACTCCTTTCAACTGGAATTGTTGGCAGTATCGAGATTACTTTCATGGGAAGACAAACATCAGCTCAGACCGAGATTTAACCGCATGGCCCGTTTAGGTGTGACTTCGATTGCGGATGCTACCCTTGCCACTCGCAATGTTCTTGCATCGTTTCGGACTGCTAGGAGACTTTTCAGGATCCCGCGCGGATACCGTGGTTTATGGGAATAGCTTTTGTCAGAGCTTCAGGGTAGGCAACCCTTTCCTGCCCTGGCTGTGGATCGTCCTTGGCAGGACTGGGACCTTGCAGGCTGGTTGAATCTGGAAAAGGCCTCTACTAATCAGGTGTATCATCTTCTCATTCAAGATCACCAATGGCTGGGTGTGAAAGCTAATACTGTTTGGGGACTGCGGAAATCGCAGTCATGGTGGTAGGCAACGCTGATGGAGGGCTGGCTGAATAAGGCACCTTTCAAATGCAAGGTCTTTCTTTGGCGGGTAATGATTGGTGGTCTTCCTCTTGCCTCGGCCCTTTCCAAGCGTAGAATCTTGAATGGCAATTGTTTCTTCTGTACCACTATTGCGGAATCGGCCCGACATCGTTTTCTTTCTTGCCCGCTCGCCAAGAATATCTGGTCACTCTTGTCGCAAATCTGGCGTGCAGTGGTGGGGTCCTCACTAACTCCTTTTGATTGGGTTTTTGTGCGCCCAAAGTACCCCACACCGCCACAGTTACATATGAAGATCTTATTTCACTTTTTTAGATACTGGGGATGTTGGCACATTTGGACCACGCGCAATGCTTTTCTCTTTGATTCTGCCTCTAATGTACCGAGACATATTGCCAGGCTTAAAGAGCTCTTGCATTGGCAGCTAGATCTCATCCGGCACTCCGACTTGCTCCCTCGGGAGGATTTGCTTCCCTGGCATATGGCAATTGCCTCTGGGTCGTTGCCATGATTGGTGTAACCCTTTTTAGTGCATTAGTACGGGGATTCCCCACACGTTGGCCTAGGGCCCTCGTGTCTCTTGTAATCATGTAATCATGTAATCTTGTATCTTTTTTTCGTAATTAATACAATTACCTTTTACGGAAAAAAAAAGAGAGAGAGATAGAGATTTACGAAAGAGAGAGAGAGAGAGAGACCCATGAGAGAGAGAGAGAGAGAGAGAGAGAGAGAGAGAGAGAGAGAGAGAGAGAGAGAGAGAGAGAGAGAGAGAGAGAGAGAGAGAGAGAGAGAGAGAGAGAGAGAGAGAGAGAGAGAGAGAGACCTGCTGGAGTGGATTTCACAAAAACTGGCGGCGAAGTTTATGTATTGGAAGTCGCAAGCGTGGCCATTCCATGTCCGCCTCAAAGTGGCCCAGACAATCATGCTTCCAATGCTAACGTATTTTCTACCTTTGTTGCCATGGACGCCTACTACTTTGAAGGCCCTCACTCATCCCATCCGTTTCATGCTGTGGAAGAAGGATTCACTGCAGGCCGGAATTTCCTGGATTTCGTGGCCACACGCATGTACCCCTAAGCGCATGGGTGGAGGAGCTATTTTGGATGCACACACTCATATGTTAGCTCTCCGTTGGTCCCTTTTTCGTGCCATGTGTGTGGACCATCACCCATGGACCATCATAGTCCGTTATTTTCTTGAGGACAGCGGGCTCCGCCATGGCAACACACGGCTTCAGGCCTCCTGGTGGCATGTCCTTAATGCTGACTCTCGTGTTTCCAGTCCCTCTTCCTCTTTGTTACTGCACTTGGTCGGCTCTTGGAAAGTGGTGCTCCAAAAGGCCCGTTGGCACCCAGTAGGGGACCGCTTGCAGACTAACTCCTTTCAGTTGGAATTGTTGGCAGTATCGAGACTCCTTTCATGGGAAGATAAACATCAACTCAGACCAAGATTTAATCGCATGGCCCGTTTAGGTGTGACGTTGGTTGCGGATGCTACCCTTGCCACTCGCAATGTCCTCGTATCATTTCGGACTGCTCGGCGACTCTTGAAGATCCCGCGTGGATACCGTGATTTATGGGAGCAGCTTTCGTCGGAGCTTCAGGGTCGGCAACCCTTTCCTGCCTTGACTGTGGATCGCCCTTGGCAGGACTGGGACCTTGCAGGCTGCCTGAGTCTGGAAAAGGCCTCTACTAATCAGGTGTATCATCTTCTTGTTCAAGATCACCAATGGCTGGGAGAGAAAGCTAATACTGTTTGGGGACTGCGGAAATCGCTGTGATGGTGGCAGAAAACACTGATGGAGGGCTGGCTAAATAAGACACCTTTCAAATGCAAGGTTTTTCTTTGGCGGGTGATGATTGGTGGTCTTCCTCTGGCCTCGTCCCTTGCCAAGCGTCGCATCTCGAATGGCAATTGTTTCTTTTGTACCACACCGGCGGAATCGGCCCGACATCGTTTTCTCTCTTGCCCGCTCGCCAAGAATATCTGGTCGCTCTTGTCGCACCTTTGGCGCGCGGTGGTGGGGTCCTCGCTAACTCCTTTCGACTGGGTTTTTGTGCGCCCGAAGTATCCCGCACCGCCACAGTTGCATGAGAAGATCTTATTTCACTTTTTCAGATATTGGGGATGCTGGCACATTTGGACCACGCGCAATGCTTTTCTCTTTGATTCGGCCTCTAATGTACCCCGACATATTGCCAGGCTTAAAGGGCTCTTGCATTGGCAGCTAGATATCATCCGACACTCCGACTTGCTCCCTCGGGAGGATTTGCATCCGTGGCATATGGCAATTGCCTCTGGGTCGTTGCCATGATTGGTGTAACCTTTTCAGTGCATTACTACGAGGCTTCCCCAGACGTTGGCCTAGGGCCCTCGTGTATCTTGTAATCAGAAAAAAGAGAGAGAGAGAGAAAGAGAAAACCTCTTCACATGATGGCTTTGTGTCATCATGTATCTTGTAATCCAGTAATCTTGTATTTTTTTCGTAATTAATACAATTACCTTTTACGAAAAAAAAAGAGAGAGAGAGAGAGAGAGAGAGAGAGAGAGAGAGAAAGAGAAAACCTCTTCACATGATGGCTTTGTGTCATCATGTATCTTGTAATCCAGTAATCTTGTATTTTTTTCGTAATTAATACAATTACCTTTGACGAAAAAGAGAGAGAGAGAGAGAGAATCGATCCAGGAGATGGCCGTCGTTCGTGTCCTGTCCCTGCGCCACCAGCGGAAACCCTAGAGCGCCTCAGTCCTCGCTTCCTGCCTGCAAACGTCCGCCTGCGTGCGGGCGCCTACCTGTGGAGGCGCAGGTTTCGCCGCCGACGCCCGTGTTGGCCAGGTCTGCTTCGTCCCTGTCTCTTGCTGCCGTCGAGTCATCTGCTGTGGTCTTCAGGTTGCGACCCGCTCGCCCCCTGCTGTGCGACGGTGCCCCACTGCACGTAGTCCTGCCTCACATCCCCCCTCGGACGTTGCATAGTCACCTGGTTTTGCGCTCTCAGCTACTCGCCTGCCTTCACACGCCCTGTTCGTCAGGGGTTCATCTGCGCGTGTCTGTTCTGTTCTCCACAGGAGCTGTTGCAGTCCTGTTGCTGCAGCCGGGTGGTTCCCTGATTCTGCAGGTCTTCGGGACCTGCACAAAGAGAGAGAGAGAGAGAGAGAGAGAGAGAGAGAGAGAGAGAGAGAGAGAGTGGAGAGAGAGTGAGGGAGCGAGCGAAAGCGAGAAGACAGCAGTATGGCTGGCCTGGATATGGATTTTCTAGACCGGACGGTGGCAGCCCTTGGCCCTGATTCCGATACAGAGGAGCCGGAGGATATGGTGCCATGCACGGAGGAGCCGCCTCCGGGTTCTGAACTGCCGCCTGCAGGCAAACGCTCCAAGCATACTTCAGACGAGCCAATGGGTCCTCAGGAATGTTCCTATGCGCAGGTTGCCTCTGAACCTGTGGATTCGCAGGAAATTGACTGGGAGCATTTGCTGGACTTTGCCAATACTCTGCTTGGCGATTATGTCGAGCATAATAATGAAACTTTCTCTGATGCGGCTGCGGATGATGTGCTGGAAGCCACGGTGGACCCAAAATCAGTCTTGCGGTCCTTCTCGGTGTTTTATGACCGTGCAGTTATACTTTTTTTCACTGGCAGGATCCCAGTGCTCTCACATATTCGCCAGTGGATGCACCATTTATTGCAAGGGGAGTGTGTTGAGGAGATCTTCCTTGGACCTCGTGGCTTTTATGAGGTGCTGTTGAAATCGGAATCGCATTGAGCTGAGCTCCTGTCCAGGTTGCCACTATTCTTTGATTGCCGCTTGGTCCATGTGGTACCATGGCGCCCTATGGCTGACTTCCAGCGTTTGCTTCAACGAGAATGCCCGGTGTGGGTGGAAGTGGAAAATTGTCCAGCGGTCTATTGGCCATTGTTGAAGGACGCGATGGCAGTTGTGGGCACAGTGTTGGTTCCCCCAAGCCTCAGGGCTATGAACCGAAACCGTTTATGCATGTTATGGGATACGGCCAGGAAAAGGCCTGCGTGGCTTCGCCTCAATTGTTTTGGCATGCATCCTTTGCATTTTTGCCTGAAATGGGGCAATTTTGCCGGACACTGCTTTTCATGTGGTAAATTAGGGCATTTTATGGCCGAATGCCCGGAACGGCAACCGTCTTCTGAGGAGGCGCAGGTTGTGCAGTCCAAGGATGACATGGTGCTTGATGCCCCGACACAGGAGACCCTTCAGCCACCTACTGTCATGGATAAAGGCAAACAACAGGTCCGGGGTTTGGATTCCCCTAGCACTGACTGGATTGAGGCACGTCAAAAAAAAGGTAAAAAGTTGGATGCAGGCCTGGCAGATCCTGGGCCTAATGCTTCCCCGGATTCCGTGCGCACGTACACGCGCAGGAAAGACATGGTCACCTCACAGCAGGCTGCGCGTACTAGGGCCCCGTCCGCCCCCTGTAATCCGTCTTCAAGGAAAGTCTATTCAGAGGGCCCTAAGGGCCCACCTGCTAAGCTGGCGTTTGATGCAAAAGGTAATGTGATTACACCTTGGGATAGGCGTTATCCCTGCCCCACTCCCAAGGCAGTGGATTTCCCTCCTACCTCTAAAGCAGGTCGCCCGAATTCGTTTGCAGTATTGGCTGACTTTCTGGATGAGGGTGTCCTGGATGCTCTCGCGGAAAAGGTGCAATCGAGGCAACAGGCGCCTCGTTCCTGACTTCCTTTTTTGAAAATATATGAAGATTGCCACGTGGAATGTGCGAGGCATTTGCTCTCGCCATAAGCAACATACCATGTGGACTGTTTTGCATGAGAACCAGTGGGATGTATTGTGTGCAGTGGAGCACAAAAGTCACGGTGAGGCAGGAAAAGTTGTGGATTGTCATGGATTCCGTCTGTTTTATGCAGGGACACATGCTAAGCACTATTCGGGCGTGCTGATGATTGTCCATGAGAAATACCAGCCTGTTCTTGTTAAAAATGATGTGTAGGGCCGCTTTCTGGTAATCGAAGTCTTATTTGAAGGAGAGATTTTATGGTTGCTGGGACTCTATGCTCCGAATGATCCCGCATCCCGACGGGATCTATGGTTGACTTTGCAGGGCTCCATGTCACTTGGCCGCAGGGGGTTTTTGATGGGAGATTTCAATATGTGTGTTGACTCTTCTCAGTCCACCTCAGGGCATTCGGTAATGGATACGCCGGAAAGCCGGGTGTGAAACTCCTTTGCTTTGCACGTACTTAAGCAAGATCTTTGGTCGTGGCTTCACCCTTCTGTTTCAAATTTTACTTTTCATTCCGCACAATATGCAACCACTTGGTCGCGGTTGGACAGAATGTATATCATGCAGGGGGTGATTTTCTTCCCGAGATGCTGGAGATGAAGGTCTTGCAGCAATATGCGTTGTCGGATCATTTCCCCCTCCAGCTTGAGATGCGGGCACAATCTATTGCACCTTTTATGCAGTTGCTGGATAAGCTCCCTTTACGCTTCAACTCCTCTTATTTGAAGCATCCAATTTTTCAAGGTCATATGCAGCAATTGATTGAGAGGTTCTTATTGGACTTCGCCTCTGAGGGCTTGGCTTCATTTGCACGCCTGCTCTCTAATGTGCAGCGGGTTGCTCGGCAGTATGGGATTCATAATGCCTCTCTTTGTCGCCGACGTCGACATGCAGCAGAGGACTTATTGGCCTTGGTCCGTTCCTTGCTCCTGGACTCTCCAGATGATGATTTTCTGCTGTCACTGGAGCGGCGTTTGGCCCATCTTATTCAAGTATTTAGCTTGAAATCTTATCAGCAAGCCAAGCTGCATAACTTGACTGACACATTGCAAGATAGTGCCTGCCAGTCTCATAAGTTCTTTCGCGCCTTGCATGCTTCTCTGGCTCACAAAAATATGACTCGACTCCAGGATTCGGAAGGTCGCATGGTCACTGATCCGCAGACCATTATCAATATGTGCAGAAATTATTTTATGGATCTTTTTGGTTCTTCTCCCTTGCCTTCTAGCCAGGTTACGCATGCCCGCTCGGTCTTCTATCATCTGGTCCGCTAGCAGGTTCCATCTGATATGCAAGCCACTTTGGAGGCGGATATTTGCGAAGAGGAGGTTATGGATGTTTTGTTGCACCTGCCTAAGGATAAAATTCTTGGTTGGGATGGTCTCACTAATGAATTTTTTGAGCACTCGGCCACACAGTTGGTAAAGCCATTGGTGGTCATGTTTCAGCAGGTTTGGGAAACAGGGGTCATGCCTTCTTCTTGGAAAGACAGCCTTATCAAACTGATTCCCAAGGTCCCTTCGCCGTTAAAGCTGCAACACTGGAGACCAATTTCGTTGATGGACGCGATGTATAAAATCTTCTCCAAAGTGCTGGCAAATCGGCTCCACAAGCACCTTCCAGCTATTGTGCACCCTCTCCAATATGGTTTCATTAAGGGCCGCAACATTTTGCATAATATCTTAAATGTGCAAATGGCTATTGACTATGTGCGGCACTCCAATCAGCAAGTGGTCTTGATTCAATTGGACCTGGAAAAGGCGTTTGACTGTGTGGACTGGTCTTTCCTTGCAGATCTCATGTCTGCTATGGGCTTTGGTATCCGGATGTCCCGATTGATCTACACCATTAGTACTGAGGCTTCTTCAAGAGTTATGCTTAATGGTGGGGTTACAGAGCCATTTGTCCTTGCACGCTCGGTCTGACAGGGTTGCCCTTTGAGTCCTCTCTTCTTTGCCTTGGCGACTCACCCGGTCCTTTCAATGTTATCCTCCATGGCGGCTTCTGCCCAGCTGGCAGGGTTGTCTCTTCCTTTGGGGCAGCACTTCATTAGCCAATCTTTGGCTGATGACTCCTTTATGATTTTGCAGGCGGACAGGGACAACATTCGCAAGGCATTAGATGTTTGGACGCTCTTTGGTCAAGCTTCTGGTCTTCGCATCAATGCCTTTAAGTCAGCCATTCTCAGTTGCACGGAGCCTGATTTACAGTCATTAGCCTGGCAGGGCCAGGTGGTTTCCCGTGGCTCCATTGTCAGGCATCTTGGATACCCATTGGGGGTGGATGTACGGCCAAAGGACCTGCTGGAGTGGATTTCACAAAAACTGGCCGCGAAGTTTATGTATTGGAAGTCGCAAGCCTGGCCATTCCATGTCCGCCTCAAAGTGGCTCAGACAATTATGCTACCAATGCTGACGTATTTCCTGCCACTACTGCCATGGACGCCCACTACTTTGAAGGCTCTCACTCATCCCATTCGTTTCATGCTATGGAAGAAAGATTCACTGCAGGCAGGCATTTCCTGGATTTCATGGTCACATGCATGTACCCCTAAGCGCATGGGTGGTGGAGCTATTTTGGACGCGGAAACTCATATGCTGGCTCTTCGTTGGTCTCTTTTTCGTGCCATGTGTGTGGATCATTACCCGTGGACCATCATAGGCCGTTATTTTCTTGAGGACAGCGGGCTCCGCCAGGGTAACACACGGCTTCGGGCCTCATGGTGGCATGTCCTTAATGCTGACTCTCGATTTTCCAGTCCCTCTTCCTCTTTGTTACTGCACTTGGTCGGCTCTTGGAAAGTGGTGCTCCAAAAGGCCCGTTGGCATCCTGTAGGGGACCGCTTGCAGACTAATTCTTTTCAGTTGGAATTGTTGGCGGTATCCAGATTACTTTCATGGGAAGATAAACATCAGCTCAGACCAAGATTTAACCGCATGGCCCGTTTGGGTGTGACTTCGATTGCGGATGCTACCCTTGCTACTCGCAATGTCCTCGCATCGTTTCGGACTGCTAGGAGACTTTTCAGGATCCCGCGCGGATACCGTGATTTATGGGGGAAGCTTTCGTCGGAACTTCAGGGTAGGCAACCCTTTCCAGCCCTGGATCGCCCTTGGCAGGACTGGGACCTTGCAGGCCGGTTGAGTCTGGAAAAGGCCTCTACTAATCAGGTGTATCATCTTCTCATTAAAGATCACCAATGGCTGGGTGTGAAAGCTAATACTGTTTGGGGCCTGCGGAAATCGCTGTCATGGTGGCAGGCAACGCTGATGGAGGGATGGCAGAATAAGGCACCTTTCAAATGCAAGGTCTTTCTGTGGCGGGTAATGATTGGTGGTCTTCCTCTTGCCTCGGCCCTTTCCAAGCGTCGAATCTCGAATGGCAATTGTTTCTTCTGCACCACTACGGCGGAATCGGCCCGACATCGTTTTCTTTCTTGCCCGCTCGCCAAGAATATCTGGTCACTCTTGTCGCAAATCTGGCGCGCAGTGGTGGGGTCCTCACTGACTCCTTTCGATTGGGTTTTTGTACGCCCAAAGTATCCCACACCGCCACTGTTACATATGAAGATCTTATTTCACTTTTTCAGATATTGGGGATGCTGGCACATTTGGACCACCCGAAATGCTTTTCTCTTTGATTCGGCTTCTAATGTACCGCGACATATTGCAAGGCTTAAAGGGCTCTTGCATTGGCAGCTAGATCTCATCAGGCACTCTGACTTGCTCCCTCGGGAGGATTTGCATTCCTGGCATTTGGCAATTGCCTCTGGGTCCTTGCCATGATTGGTGTAACCTTTTTAGTATACTAGTCCGGGGATTTCCCACACGTTGGCCTAGGGCCCTCGTGTCTCTTGTACTCATGTAATCATGTAATCTTGTACTTTTTTTCGTAATTAATACAATTACCTTTTACGAAAAAAAAAAGAGAGAGAGAGATCGATGAGACGGCGAAGTCCAGCGATGGCTGACGGCGACCCTTCGTGACCACCCTACACTGCGAGCAGGCCCCAGCTCCTCGTCTGTGCTTTCTCGTGCAGCCAGCATCAAGCTTTCAAGCCTGCGCTCGTGGTTTCTGCTACCTGCGTTGATGCCTGGCACCCACCAACGTGTCCTGCAAATCCGCCTTCTTGTGATTGTGCTGCTCAGCAGAGAGGAAGCCCAAGCCCTGACCAGTGTACCACCCAATTGTCAGGATCTGGGGGCGTGCGACTCTGATCCTGCAGATGTCAGGTAACGGCAGCACAACTCTGAACCTGCAGACATCAGGTAATGGTGGCAACAGAATTACACAGAAAGGACAGTTCTGCGCTCCTAGGACTGACGATGACTGTAGATCAGAGGTTGCAGACAGGACATTTTCTTATTGCACGTGCAATCTACCCCTGCACACTGAGACAGAGCAGACCTGCCTCTGTACACAGAGAGAGAGAGAGAGAGAGAGAGAGAAAGATACGCACAGAGAGAGAGAGAGCGTCCTGCACATAGCTTCAGATCTCTTGTTAAAGTGGTGATGCAACATGGCTGGTCTGGACATGGCCTTTATTGACCAAACGGTGGCAGCCCTTGGTCCAGATTCTGAAACAGAGGAACCAGAGGATATGGTTCCTTGCACAGAGGAGATGCCACCTGGTCATGACTTCTAGCCTGCGGGCAAATGCACCAAGCATACTTCGGAAGATACAATGGATCATCAGGAACGTTCTTATGCTCAGGTTGCTTCTGATTCTGTGGATTCTCAGGATGTTGACTGGGAGCATTTGTTGGAGTTTGCCAACACTCTGCTTGGTGATTATGTTCAACATAATCATGAAGCGTTTTTGACTCTGAAACTGAAGATGTTCTGGAAGCCACTGTGGATCCTAAAAATGTTTTGCGCTCATTCTCAGTGTTTTTTGAATGTGCTATTATACTCTTCTTCACTGGTAGGATCCTAGTGCTTTCCTATATTCGCCAGTGGCTGCAAAGTCTACTACAAGGGGAGTGTGTTGAAGAGATTTTTGTTGGGCCCCAAGGCTTTTATGAGGTGCTATTGAAATCCGAGAAGCATCGTGCCGATCTGTTGACTAAATTGCCATTGTTCTTTGATCGCCATTTGGTCCATGTTGTGCCATGGCGCCCAATGGCAGATTTTTAGCGCTTGCTTCAACGCGAATGCCCGGTGTGGGTTGAAGTGGAAAACTGTCCGGCTGTCTACTGGCCACTGTTAAAGGATGCCATGGCCGTTGTGGGCACTGTTTTGGTTCCCTTGAGCCTAAGGGCCATGAATCGTAACCGTTTGTGTATGTTATGGGACACAGCTCGGAAAAGGCCTGCTTGGTTACGTCTTAATTGCTCTGGCATGCATCCTTTGCACTTTTGTTTGAAATGGGGCAACTTTGTAGGGCATTGTTTTTCGTGTGGAAAATTGGGGCATTTTATGGCGGAATGTCCAGCGAAGCAACCGACTTCAGATGCTGAGCATGTTTTGCCTCCCATGGAAGATATGGTGCTTAATGCTCCGTCGCAGGATGCGACCCAGTCACCTAAAGTTTTGGATAAAGGCAAACAACATGTTTCGGGTTTGGATTCCTGTGACAATGACTAGGTAGATGTACGTGCCACAAAAGGTAAAAGGTTTGATGCTGGCATGGCGGATATTGTGCCTAATGCTTCACAAGATTCCTTGCGTACTTATATGCGCAGGAAAGACATGTTGTCTTCAGAGCACACTACTCATGCTATGGTTTCTTCTGCTCCTCGCAATCAGCCCACTAGGAAAGTATATACGGATGGTCCGAAGGGCCCACCTGCTAAGTTGGCTTTTGATGCTAGAGGTAACGTGATTACCCCATGGGATCGTCATTATCCCTATTCCATCCCCAAGACAGTGGATACACTGTCTACCTCTAAATCTGGCCGTCCGAACTCTTTTGCCGTGTTAGCTAATTTTTTGGATGAGGGAGTCCTTGACATTCTAGCAGAAAAGGTTAAATCGAGGCAAGCTTTGCCTCATTCTTGATTTTCTTTTTTTGAATACGCATGAAGATAGCCACGTGGAATGTATGAGGCATTTGTTCTCGCAATAAGCAACATGCCATGTGGAGTTTATTGCATGAGAATTAGTGGAATGTCTTGTGTGCTGTTGAGCACAAGAGTCACGGTGAAGCAGGAAAAGTTGTGGATTGCCATGGGTTTCGGTTGTTTTATGCAGGGACACGTGCCATGCATTATTTTGGTGTGCTTATGATTGTACATAAGAAATATCAACCTGTTCTTATTAAAAATGATGTACATGGTCGTTTTGTGGTGATTGAAGTTTTATTTGAAGGAGAGATCTTATAGTTACTTGGGCTCTATGCTCCAAATGACCCTTTATTTTGCCGGGATCTTTGGAATACTTTGCAGACCTCCTTGTCACTTGGCAGACGAGGTTTTTTGATGGGGGATTTTAATATGTGTGTTGATCCTTCACAGTCCACATCAGAGCATTCGGTGATGGATGCTTTGGAAAGCCGTGTGTGGAATGCATTTGCTCTTACCGTACGTAAGCAAGATCTCTGGTCATGGCTACACCCTTCTTCTACAGGGTTTACTTTTCATTCTGCGCAGTATACAACTACATGGTCGCGGTTGGATCTCATGTACATCATGTAGGACGATGCTTTTCTTTTTGAGATGCTGGAAATGAAAGTGTTGCAGCAATATGCCTTGTCGGACCATTTTCCTCTATAGCTTGATATGCTTGTACAACCCATTACACCTTTTAAGCAATTTCTGGATAGACTCCCTTTGCATTTCAACTCGTCTTATTGGAAGCATTCAATCTTTCAGGGTTATATGCAGCAATTGATTGATAGATTTTTATTAGACTTCTCCTCTGAGGGCAATGCTTCTTTTGAACGATTGCTCTCTAATGTGCAGCGGGTTGTTTGGCAGTATGGGATGCATCATGCCTCTCTTTGTCGGCGGCGTCGACAAGCAGCGGAGGAATTACTGGCTTTGGTTCGTTCTCTACTGGTGGAGACTCCAGATGATGTATTTCTGCTGACATTGGCTATGCGTTTGGCTGATCTTATTAAAGAGTTTCAGTTGAAATCTTATCAGCAGGCCAAATTGCAAAATTTGACTAAGAATTTGCAAGATAGTGCTTGTCAGACTCATAAGTTCTTTCGAGCTCTCCATACATCTCCTGCTCGAGAGAACATGACTAGACTCTAGGATGTAGAAGGTCAAATAGTCATTGATCCTCAGACTATTGTGAATATGTGTAGGAATTATTTTCTAGACCTTCTTGGTTCTACTCCTTCACCTTCTGACCAAATTACTCATGCCCGCTCAGTTTTCTATGATTTGGTTCGCAATCAAGTTCCACATGACATGCAAACTACTTTGGAGACAGATATTCGTGAGGCGGAGGTTATGGATGTTTTATTATACTTGCCCAAGGATAAAAGTCCCGGTTGGGATGGTCTCACCAATGAATTCTTTGAGGTTTTTGCTACCCGATTGGTGAAACCATTGACGGCTATGTTTCAGCAGGTTTGGGAAACGGGGTTCATGCCTTCCTCATGGAAAGGACTTATCAAACTGCTTCCAAAAGTTCCTTCGCCGTCTATGTTGAAACATTGGCGACCGATTTCTTTGATGGATTCTATGTATGAAATCTTTTCCAAAGTGATGGCGAATCGGCTCCATAAGCATCTTCCTGCCACTGTGCATCCTCTTCAATATGGTTTCTTTAAGGGCTGAAACATTCTGCATAATGTCTTAAATGTGCAAATGGCTATTGACTATGCAAGGCACTCTAATCAGGAGGTGGTATTGATTCAATTGGACCTGGAAAAGGATTTTGATTATTTAGACTGGTCTTTTATTGCAGAACTTATGGCGACTCATCCGGTTCTTTCGATGTTATCTCATATGGCAGCTTCTACTCAGTTAGCTGGATTGTCTCTTCCTTTTGGACAGCACTTCATTAGTCAATCCTTGGCTGATGACAACTTTATGATTTTGCGTGCGGACAAGGATAATCTTTGCAAAGCATTAGATGTTTGGACTCTCTTTGGTCATGCTTCTGGTCTTTATATCAATGCTTTGAAATCAGCCATTCTCAGTTGCACAGAGTTAGATTTGCAGTCATTGGACTGGTAGGGAATGGTTGTTCCCCGTGGTTTCATTGTCAGGCATCTTGGGTACCCTTTGGGTGTTGGTGTTTGGCCAAAGCAACTACTAGAGTGGATTTCACAGAAACTGGCAGCTAAGTTTCTGTATTGGAAGTCACAGGCTTGGCCCTTCCATGTTTGCCTCAAAATGGCTCAGACAATTAGGTTGCCAATGGTCACATATTTCTTGCCATTGCTGCCTTGGACTACTACTACATTGAATGCTCTTACTCAGTACATTCGATTCATGTTATGGAAGGACTCCTTGCATGTAGGCATTTCATGGATTTCTTGGTCGCATGCATGTACCCCCAAACGCATGGGTGGTGGGGCTATTTTGGATGTCGAAACTCATATGCTGGCACTTCGTTGGTCTCTTTTTCGTGCCATGTCCTTGGATCATCACCTATGGGTCTTTATAGCCCGTTATTTTCTTGAGGATCACGGGCTTGTGCATGGTAATACCCAAATTCGGAGCTCCTGGTGGCATGTTCTTAATGCAGACTCTCGGTTTTCTAGTCCTTCATCATCCCTGCTTGCTCATTTGGTATGTTCCTGGAAATTGGTTCTCCAGAAGGCTCAGTGGCATCCAACGGAGGATCGCTTAGCTACTAACTCTTTTCAATTGGAATTGTTGGCAGCCTCGCGATTACTTTCTTGGGAAGGCAAACATGAGCTCAGACCAAAATTTAACCGCATGGCACTCTTGGGTTTGACTTCAGTTGTAGATGCCACCCTTGCCAATCGCAATGTGTTGATATCGTTTCATACAGCCAGGACGCTTTTTAGGATCCCTCGTGGATACTGTGATTTATGGGGACATCTTTTGATTTATGGGCCCTTGCTTCGGATCGTCCCTGGCAGGACTGGGACCTTGCATGCCGGCTGAATTTGGAAAAGGCCTCAGCTAACCAGGTGTATCATCATCTGATTAAAGATCATCAATGGCTGGTTACTAAAGCTAATACTGTATGGGGATTGCGTAAATCTCAGTCATGGTGGAAGGTAACTGTGATGGAGGGTTGGTTGAACAAGAAACCTTTCAAATGCAAGGACTTTCTTTGGAGGGTGATGATTGGTGGTCTTCCTCTTGCTTCGGCCCTTTCCAAGCATCGAATCTCCAACAACAATTGTTTCTTTTGCACCACCAGTGTGGAATCGGCCCGTCATCGATTTATTTCTTGCCCTCTCGCTAAGAAAATCTGGTTACTCTTGTCAGCGGTTTGGCGAGCAGTGGTTGGTTTCTCGCTAAGCCCTTTTGATTGGGTTTTTGTGCGGCCCAAATACCCCACACCGGCACAGTCGCATATGAAGATCTTGTTTCACTTTCTTAGATACTGGGGTTGTTGGCATAATTGGACCATTCGGAATGCTTTTCTTTTTGATTGAGCCTCTAATGTTCAGGGACATATTGCTAGGCTTAAAGGTCACTTGCATTGGCAGATAGATCTCATTTGGCACTCTGACTTACTCCCTCGAGAGGACTTACTTCCTTGGCATATGGCAATTTCCTCTACGTCTTTGCCATGAATTTTGTAACTCTTTTGTTATTTAGTACTTTATAAATATAACATCCATTATGAAAAAAAAAGAGACCCATGAGACCAAAATGTTACATCTGAAAGTCAGGGAATTTTCCGAAGTCCCAAAATGGCTATCATCTAATGTTGTGACTAATAAAATGAAGAATCAACAATACATAGCTGATGAATACAAAATAATGTATAAACAAGATATAGTGTGGTACTCTCATCCCAAGATACCTCTCATGGGTCTATCTAGGATAGAGAGGCTGAAGCGGTGAGGTATGGTTTCCCGATGACGATGTAGTATCCTTTGTATATGTAGATGATGCCTCCTGTGGAGGCATGGATTGGTTGGGCATGGACGACATGCTCTACATCTCTCGGTGGTTGTGTCTAGGGTGACTCTTTTTTTGGGGGGGGGAGGGGGGGTATTAAACACCATAACCTTGGTTTTCCCAAGGTTCATAGTGAGATCGCTATTGTGACAGAAGGCTTGTAGTGCATCTAGGTGGTGTTGCAATCCCCTCGGTATGCTGGAGATGAGGACTATATCATTCAGAATCATGCTTGTCCACCTATTGGTGCTCCTTTGCCCATTTTCTCAGCCCATGTTCTAGTAGAGATCCATAAAGCTTGCTAGCATGTGGCCAACCATGACCGTTTGGTGGTTCGTAGGAACCATAGGGTCTGTAGCTTTTAGGATCGGTATTGTAGTGTTAGTTGACCAATTGGCAAGGAAGCCTTCACATGAGGCTCCATTGAATAGGTGGGCTAGAAGGGGTGGGAGTATATTTGTGGCGTGTGATAGGTGCTTTGCTAAACTAGTCCATCATGGTCTTGAGCTTGGCCATTTTGGATTTTGTCAATGGAGTTGCGAACCCTCTGTATACTGAATAAGGTGGATGACGTGGGTCTTTTCTTTTACGGTCAAGGTAGAGGGGGCTGTTTGGGTACATGATACAGTGAGGTGGCATATGTATGCTACGTATCTAGAGAAGTAATGGGTGTATGGGCTCAAGGCTCGTAGAATGCTTTCCACGAAGATGGGTTTCCTTGCTCCTCATTGTACTAGCTATTTTGTTGGACATTTTTGCTTGGAGAGGTAGAATGGGGACGTGCATGGGAAAATACATGGGAACTTGTTGGGAATAAAGGGCCATCGTGCCACCCTTAACACATTTGTACTTTCATATATATATATATATATATATATATATATATATATATATATATATATATATATATATATATATATATATATATATATATATATACTAAAGAGGTACAATCGTCATTGTACCCAAGACGTCGTGCTCACTCTCCTCTCTACTCTGCACTCTCTCTCTCTCTCTCTCTCTCTCTCTCTCTCTCTCTCTCTCTGTGTGCTATGAGAAAGCATTGTGTGTCTCGATCCTCACGCTCTTTGTCTTAACAAATTGGTATCAGAGCGTTGGTTACAATGTTCGCATTTCCAAGGAGTGTCGGGTTGTAGGATTGACAGAAGTCTATAAACAACACTCGACAAGTGAGGCAGAACAGGTAACGTGCAAACGACATGTGTAGCATAGGTCGCATAGAAGACCAGCAAGCAGTCGTGTAGAGGACCAGCGGCGCCAAGCGAGCAGGTCGAGTAGAAGACCAACGACGCTAGCGAGCAGTCGAGCAGAAGACTAGTGGGACTAGCGGGTGCTTGCTAGCGGGTGACCAGATTTGACGGGACCAACATCAAACGGGACCAACGCGGCGGCCAGGCAAACATACGATACAGGTCGACGTGGGCAGACGGTCGACTAGCCAAATTTTTTTCTTTTTTGGTTGAGAAGTGGCTTATTCTAAGCCTTGGTTCACGTGAGCAAGCACGGTCTTCGGAGCAGTGCATTTTTATGCTCGAAAATTTGGGGGTTTTCCCAAATTTGATGCTGGTCATACATAACAGGAAAATTTGATCAGAAAATTGCAGAAATTGCACACATTAGTTCCAAAAAAATTTGGGGCAAATTTGTGCCCACCGGACTCGAGAAATTTGGGGATTTGTCCAGATTTGATGCAAGCAAGACACAACAGTGATATTTGTCTTAGAAATTGCAGGAATTTGTGACATTTTGCCTCCGACATTTGGGGTTTTTCATGTACATGCAAGAATTGGGCTGAAATTTACCCAATTTCTCAACATTGATGCACATTGGACCCTGTGCAATTTGGGGCTTTTGCTGTTTGGGCAAAATTTGTGCGCCAATTGGTCATTTTATGTACATGCGAATTTAATTCCATGCAATTTGGACATCTATCTCTTGAAAAATTTGGGGGTTTTGCTGAAATTGCTCTATTTTGGCAAAGTTGGTCTATTCTATGCATGTCAGAGACAGTGGAGATGTATGGTTGATGCTTTGAGCACAAAAATTTTGGGGCTTTTGACCATGTGTGTTAAATTTTGTGCCTGTGGGTGCATGTACAATAGAAATTGCAGCTAAAAATTGGGACTTCTCATGTAATGTGATGCATTTGCTCTTGAAACAGCTGTAATCAGTTGTGGATTGCTGTAGCACAAGGTTTAGTGCTTCTGAAAATTTATCTGCAGACCTGAAATTTCTGCTTCTACGTGGTTATTTATTGCTGGCTGGTACTTGTTTGTACCTTGGTCACTTGTGTGCAGTTTGGGCCTGCATTTGCTGAAATTTTTGGTCACATTTGGGCTGAAAATCATGGCTGACAAGTGACTGAAGTAATTTCATGCACATTAAGAAGCTTGAAGGAGCACATAACTTTGCAGTCTGGCAAAAACAGTTCTATAATATCCTGTTGCAGAAGAAGCAAGCAAAGCCGATTAAGACCAAAGGGGCAAAGCCGATTAAGACCAAAGGAGCAAAGCTCGCTGACATGGAACAAGAAGATTGGGATGAGTTAAATGAGCTTGCATGCTCAACCATTGAGCTATCGATTTTTGATGCCTTGCTGTTTAACATTGAAGGTTTGGATTCTATCTATGCTATTTGGACTCGACTGGAAGAACTGTGTGCACAGAAGAGTGCCACAAGCAAAGTATATTGACTGAAAAAGCTTATGGATTTGCGTATGAAAGAGGGTACAACAATGTCTACTCACTTGAGTGAGTTTAACTCCATTTTCAGCCAGTTGGTTGCCTTGAAGTTCTTGATTGATGAAGAATTTAAGGCTACGTTCTTGCTTTGCACTTTGCCAGAGATTTAGGATACATTCAGGACTGCTATGAGCAATTCTAATGCAATCCTTTTGTATGCTGATATAGAGAGTGCTTTACTCATGGAAGAAATGAATTGGTAGAACAATGCATCTAGTAAGTCTTCCAGTGCTTTGCATTCTAGGGGCACATCGCAGCAGATAGGTAAATCTGATAGCAAGGGACACAATAAATCATGTGGTAAGGATGTTGAATGCCATCATTGTGGCAAGAAGGGTCACTTTAAGTGTGACTGCTACAAATGGAAGAAAGAGAAAGGAAAGGACAAGAAGATAGACGATAGCAAGGAAGAGAAGAAAGAGAGTTAGCCTAAGAAGAGTAGTGTCAAAATTGAAGAGGTGAATGTAGTCACTCATGACAGTGACAGTGGGAATGACGTACTCTTTGTCTCTTCACACTTTAGTACACATGCTTTACTTGCAGATAGGGATGATGATATGCATACTTGGATTCTAGATTCAGGTGCTTCCTTTCATGTCACCCCTCATCGTGAGTGGTTTTCTAACTATACCGGGGGTCAACATGGTGTTGTCCATCTTGGGGACAACTATGCATGTGACATTGCAGATATTGACAGTGTGCAGTTGCAGTTTCAGCATGGTTCTGTCTTCACACTTTAGCATGTACGGCATGTACCTCAGCTCAAGAACAGCTTGATTAGCACAGGGCAGCTAGATGACGATGGATTTCATACCACCTTTGGTGATGGGAAATGGAAGATTTGTAAGGGATCTAGAGTGATTGCCAGAGGTTGTAAAAGTGATACTTTGTATTCTCTCCATGTATGTAGTGTGCGTGACCATGTTGTTGCAGTGACCGAGCAGCCAAGTGTTTCTTTGTGGCATGGCCGGTTAGGACACATGAGTCAAACTAGAATGAAAGTGCTTTCTCGTTTGGGTTACTTGTCTTGTCTTCGTTATGCTGTTTTTGAGCATTGTGATCACTATGTTTATGGTAAACATGCACACACGTCTCATAAGAAGTCTCTTTCGTTGAAATCTTCTCCTCTAGAGTTAGTACATTCCGATGTATGTCAGATGCCAAAGTTATCTTTAGGGGGAAAGAAATATTATGTCACCTTTGTTGATGATGCTACACAGAAGGTATGGGTTTACCCTATTCGTAGCAAGGATGAAGTGCTTGACAAGTTCAAAAATTCTTGGCATTGGTTGAGAATCAGATTGATAAGACACTTAAGTGTCTTCGCTCTAACAATGGTGGGGAATATGTGTCCAAGGCCTTTTAGGCATTTTGTGACGGCAAAGGGATAAAGAGGGAGCTCACTGCCCCTCATAATCCACCCAAAAATGGAGTTGCAGAGCGTATGAATCAGACCATACAGGATAAGGTTCGTACGATGCTTGTCTCATGTTGCATTACCCCATGGATTTTAGGTAGAGGCTGTTATAACAGCCATACACTTAATTAATCGATCACCAAACAAGTCGTTGTGGGGGGGGGGGGGAAGGGGGAGTTCCCCAAGAAGCGTGGTCGGGCAAGCCACCTTCGTATACACACTTGAAACTGTTTGGTTGCGAAGCATTTATGCACATACGTAAAGAAAAACGCAGCAAAATTGAGCCAAAGTCTTGTAAATGTATTTTCCTAGGATATGGTGATGAAGGTGAAATGGGGTATAGATTATGAGATCCCGAGACAAGGAAAGTAGTATGTAGCAATGATGTTATCTTCCGGGAAGATCGCATGCATAAACAACCCGAAAAGACTGAGGAGGTCTGTAGGATTGTATTCCGGGAAGAAATACATTTTGGATAGCAAAATGTGCCTGTTGTACAACAGCAAATACTTGCTGTAAATGAATCTGCAAATGTAGAAAATAATGCTGGCAATGATCAGCCAGCTATTGCCCATAATAATAAGCCACTAGATGTGCAGGAACAACCAAGAAAGCAAGCTGTGAATGCTGATTTGCAAGCTGAAATGCCAGGACAGCAAGCTGAAAATGGAAATTTGCAGGCTCAACAACTAGCAAACAATGATCATTGGGTTAGGATATCGTCTAGGGCTACTAGACAACCTGATAGATTTGTTCCTGGTGCAAACAATGTGGCTCAGGTTGAAATGGCCAAGTTACCATATGCTTCAACTGTTGGCAGTTTGATGTATGCTATGGTTGCTACACGTCCTGACATTGCCTTTGTAGTGGGAGTGGTTAGCAGATACATGGCAAACCCTGGTAAAAAGCATCGTTGGCTTTACGGATGCAGACTATGCTGGTCATGCGGATTGTAGAAAGTCCACTTCTGGGTATGTGTTTACCTTCACAGGAGGAGCAATCTCTTGGATCTCCAGGCTACAAAAGTGTGTTGCATTGTCTACTACAGAGGCAGAGTATGTGGCTGTCACTGAGGCATGCAAGGAGGCTTTATGGCTTTCACATCTGGTGGGAGAGCTTGGAATTACAGAGTTACCTGTTCTCCATTGTGATAGTCAGAGTGCTATCATGCTAGCATGGAATCCCGTCTTTCATGCAAAGACAAAGCACATACAGGTAAGTATCACTTCATTAGAGATGTACTTGACAGCAAGAGCATTGAGCTTGTCAAAGTGCATACAGATGATAATCTTGCAGATCTTCTCACGAAGGGTCTTCCAACATGTAACGTATCCCCTTAGTATCATCCAGGACACGTCTTAGCAGTCCATCGGAAAGGATGTCTAGAAAGCTCCGCCCGGCACTCCCATGGAATGTTACGGGATTTGCGATCTAGATCTTCCCGTGTCTGCCACGTAGTGGAAGTATTCTGGCCGTTCCTACTTAGGATCGACCGGAATTAGGGTTTTCCTGACTGGTCATTAACTAACAGCAACTAGCGTCGGACCCGAGCGAACTACTTTACGCAGAAATACCAGGTCCGAAGCGGATTCACGTTGCACTTGGTTCAAGGAGAATGGGAAACGAGAGGGATGCAAAGCTCAACCTCTCTGCCATAAGGCATAGTCCCATTCCGTTTCCCTAAAACAGCGTAAATCGGGTAAGACATAACTCTAGGTCATTGCATCCGTTATTCGTTTTCTTTGACGATCATCCTGCTGTTCTTTGAGAAAAGTTCCCGGCTAACCGGGACCACCCAACCGTAGGACGGACCCATGGCCCATCCTCCGCACTTTCCTCGGTTTGTTTTTAGTTATGTAATTATCTAACACATTGATTTGACATATAACAATCAGCTTCTTTAATTAAACCATTAAGCACTGGTTCCTTCACGTAATCTTATCACGTGACATAGAAAAACAATATCAAGCAAGTTCTTTATTAACATTTCATTATTTTATGTTTGAAATACAATGGGTTCCGCCCGTAGGCTTGTCCATAATCCGCCCGAAGGCTATCCAGTAATCCGCAGGGATCACTATTCCAAGTTTCCGCCCGTAAACTAGTATACGGGCCTCGAGATCCAATCCCGAGTCACGTTAGCCTCTTGCGCAGGACCCGGAAGGCGAGGGATTTACGGCCAGAGCCCCCCCTGGCACCCAAGCGTCCTCCTGCTCCAAGTAGAGCTCAACCGAGAGACCTCTCGCGGCGGGTTCGGTCCATATTCCCGGCGCGGTCAACAACCCCCTTGGTTAGGGTTAGGCAGGCAGTCGGGGGTAACTGAAACTGCCTCTCCCTTCAGGCCTTTAACCTAAAGTATAGGTATTCATTTAATTTGTAATTCATAATTCAAACAGAGCTCTAAAATCTCTAGCAAGCACAAACATTTCCATTAATCAACCGTGTTGTTTGGCAAACTGCTAAGGAAGTGTTCTTTCCTTTTGAGTGTATCAGCACTCGTTCCCAAGGTGTCTTGTAAATTGGCAAGATCCTTTACATTCCGGTGTAGGGCATACCTTATTAACCCAACTTGGTCAACCCTAAAGTTCCTTAGATACTCTAGTTTCCGGTTTACAACTTTCCTTATTTAGAAGAATATCCAAAAATACGTCCTTTTGCAAGATAACTTGCGTAGGAATCTGCCATCCTGGTTGAGGGTATTTACCCTTTCTCCTTGTGAATCAATCACAAGACTAAATGATTTCGTACTTGCTGTGCAAGTCCTGCGATGGAATAATCCGTTTTAGATCCTTTAAGTTGACGTATGTCGGACCTAGGTCTCTTTTTTAAGAACCTCAAGGACATACCCTAGTTCTTTATCTTTACTAATTTATTGACCCTACAATAAGGAAAGTAGTCAAGTGCTTAAGGTATAAACGTTTCTTTGGTCTTTAAATCATTTCCAAGGCCTATTTTTTTCGGGCATGGTATTTCTAAGTTTAGATTGGTTTGGTTATCTTTCGAAAGGTAATATTGATCACCTCGTTACGGTTTTGTTATCCTTGTGACAATTGATTTTTCAGTCGGTACAATTCAATTTAATCATCCTTTTTTTCTTTGCAGACGAACTCATGCAATTAACAATCATTTCCCTTGCTAAGATGTGCAATTAGCAATAATGACTTCCTAGTAATTTGAGCAACGAAAAGAACCTTACATGAATTTAATCATTTACAATGATTCGTTGCAAAAAGGAATAGGACTAATGGTGCAAGATACAATTTCTATACCTTCAGGATTTATCTGAAATATACTACTATAGTAAATAGATAATCTTGCTTGTAATTTATAATTCATGATGCTATTTGAAGGAAACTATGTTTTATACATTATCATTCATTCAATTAAGCTAAACTCCTTTATTACTAATAACTCGGACAAATATATCCTATCCCTAACAATTTCTCTTTGCATGATTGATTTAAAACCGAATTAAAGCCAAGAAGAAAAACCTTGTTTTGGGGTGAGATATCCACATGGATACCGGGAGATGAACCTCCCGCAGCTACTTCTTGGACTTTCTTAGGCGGCATCGTAGTTCGAATGTGAAGGTAGCTTTTACTCCTCCTTCTGGATTTCCACCGTCTCTCTTTCGAGGCAAGGTGTTGTTAAAATGGTTGATCACGAGAAGGAATGATAGAACCTTTAGATTCTTAGATTCTTTGGAGAGGGAAAGATTTACAAAGCCTATGAAGGCCCTATAGGGTCTATACTTGGCAAAAAGTTTATAGGTGAGTGTGGTTTTGCAACCACATGAACCCTTGGAGAGCTTTGGGCTTGGGGTAAAAGGTATAGAAGGAAATTACTCTCTTTCCTTGCACTTCCTTTACTTTTTTCTTCTCCTTCCCTACTCCTCCTCCTTCACTCCTCTTTTTTCCTTCCTTTTTACCCTTCTTCCTCCCTCTATTCCTTCTTTCTTACCTTCTTTATCTTCTTCCACCTTATTCCTCTCTACTCCTCACGGAACAACAACCGGGGCCCATGATGATGGTTTGAATTGGGGTCCAAGGGGGAAAAGATGAAGGTAATACAAGGGGTTTATAGGTTAGCACAGGGAGTGAAAGGGCCTTTAAGAAGATAAACCCGGGAGAGGGGAAAATTTGAAGGTATAGGAAGGGGGCTTAAATGATTGTTGTAAGAAATTTTTGTGCGGGAAACCTCCAAGGGAAGGGGGGCTTGGAAGAGCCCTTAGAAGCTTCTCAAGAAGCTTCTGAGAAGCTTCTGGGGGCGTGGAGTACCTACGTGGACGTAGACCAATCGATTTGCAACTTGGTGGCGCCTGACGATGGCATCGGTGGCTCAGTCTCTTCAGGAGGCAGCTTCTCCAATCAGTGGTAGCTGGTGCAGCCCGACACTCAACGGCCTCCAGCTCTGACCAAGCACGGCCTGGCGCAGTCATTTCTTTCTGTCGCCTTCCCATCCCTTCCTTGGCCTGGCAGCACCCTGGCTTCCTTCTTTTCTCAAACAGCAGCTCCCGATTATCACTGCCTTCTTCCTGCTCCACAACTACGGCCCTCTCCTCTTTATATAGGGGAGGGGAGGGAATCCTCCCCCCCTTGCCTGTCAGTAAGCATGGAGAGGGCCCTGAGCAAGCTCCAGCGAGGAGCTTGCTGGCCCCCCCTCCCCTCTATTCCAAATCGATACACGTAGCTTTCGCGGCGTCTGGCACAGCACATGCGCCGCCATGAGGGCGGAAAAAAAAGTTCCCTTTAATTTATTTAATATATTGCATTCTCTCCCCCTTAGAAGAATCAAGATGTCCTCATCTCGAGATAAACTGGGGATATTGATGGTTGAGAGTACCTTCATCTACCCAAGTGGCATCCTCGGGATAATCTTTCCACTGGACGAGGCATTCTCTCAAGGTTCTAGATCTTAACTGTCTCTGCCTAACATCTAAGATCCTATCCGGCCTTAGTTCAAGGACTCCTTGATTAGGCATTACAATTTGTTGGTCATCAAGTACATGGTTAGAGTTGGGTACATATTTTTTCAATAGACTGATATGGAATACATTGTGAATCTTTACGTTCTCAGGGAGTTGCAATCTAAAAGCATTGGGTCCTAGGCATTTGAGAATTTTGTACGGCCCACAATACCTTGGACTTAGCTTCTTGCACTCTCCTAGGGATAGAGAACTCTTTTTAGGGCGTACACGAATGAAGACCATGTCTCCTTCTTGGAAAACTCTTTCTTGGCGTTTCAAATCTGCGTATGCCTTTTGTCTATCCTTGGCTGCTTGTATGTCTTGTCTTATTGACTTTATTTGATCATCCATCTCTTCCAACATCTGCCTTGAGGCTTCAACCCTTAGGGTTGGATCAGAAAAGTTTAGAGGACTTCGACAATCATGACCATATAATGCCTGATAAGGGGTCATCTGAATGGTCTGCTTGTAAGAAGCATTGTAGGCAAATTCAACTAATGGCAAGTATTGAATCCACCTCTTCAGCTCTCGACAACAGTATGCCCTAAGCATATCTTCGATGATTTGATTTACTTGCTCTGTTTGGCCATCCGTTTTGGGATGGTAGGCGGTGCTAAAACAGAGTTGAGTCCCAATAGCTTCAAAGATAGCTCTCCAGAAGTGTGATGTGAAGAGAGAATCTCGATCAGTAATGATTCTTCTAGGTAACCCATGTAGCTTGAATATCTCTTTGATAAACAATCTTGCAATGTCGGAGGCTTTATAGTTTGTCTTTACTGGAATCAGGTGTGCAACCTTGGTAAGCATGTCAACCACAACCATAATGGAATTGTATCCTCCCTGGACTTGGGGTAAGCCTACAACAAAATCCATACTGATGAATTCCCATTTCATTTGAGGAATCTCAAGGGGTTGCAGTTTCCCTGGCATCATGACATGTTCGGCTTTGATACGTTGGCAAGACAAACACTCAGTGACATATTTGAGAATGTCACCTTTAAGCCTCTCCCAATGGTAGCTTTTTCTAACTGCATTAAGAGTCTTAGCATAGCCAGGATGTCCTGCGAAAGGGGAATCATGAGCTTCCCATATTATCTTCTGCTTAAGTGACTGGCTTGCTAGTATACACAGCCTTGTTCTGTAGTAGACAAGTCCATTATGAATGGAAAATTCCTGATACTTAGCTTGCAACTTTTGAATCTGCACCTTGGTAGATATTTCCTTTAGCATTGTTTGGTAGGCCAAATCATGGCATGCTTCCTCTCTAGCTAGTTCAAGTATAGGGTTGTTTCACATAGATACTTTTGTAGCCAGAGATCTAGCCGTTGATGGATTCTGCAAGATTAGGGAATTTAGGAATGCCTTGCGACTGAGTGCATCGGCAACTACATTCTCCTTCCCTGGTCGGTACTTGATTTCAAAATCATATTCCTCCAATACTTCAATCCACCGACGTTGCCTCATGTTGAGCTTGTTCTGGGTAAAAATCCATTTGAGACTCTTATGATCGGTTACTAGAGTAAACTTGTTACCCAACAGGTAGTGTCTCCAAAGCTTTAGAGCATGGATGACAGCTAGTAATTCCAGATCATGCGTGGCATAATTCTTTTCATGACTCTTCAATTTCCTTGAAGAGTATGCTATTGGATGACCTTCCTGCATAAGTACACACACCCAAGGCAAGAATGCTAGCATCAGTTACTACCTCGAACTCCTTATTGAGGTCAGGAAGTTTTAGAATAGGTGCTGATACCAAACTTTGCTTCAATTTGTCGAAGCTATTTTGTTCGGAAGTTGACCATGTAATGGAAGTCTGCTTCTTTAGTAAGTCTGTAAGAGGTACTGCAATCAAAGCATAGTTTTTGATGAAGACCCTATACCATCCTGTCAATCCCAGAAAGCTATGTATCTCTTTGACGGATACTGGTATTGGCCATTCAAGCACATCTCTGACCTTGGGCGGGTCTATTGATATTCCTTCTGATGACACTATGAATCCTAGATATTCAATCTGACGCTTGAAGTATGCACACTTCTTCATTTTTGCATACAGCTTATGTGACCTCATTGTCTCAAGGACAATCCGAAGTTGAGGTTCATGATCTTCTTCCTGTTTAGAATAGACTAAAGTGTCATCGAAAAAGACAAGCACGAAATCATCAAGATATGGTCTACATGCGGTGTCATGTGGTTTGATGCTCCAGAGTCAATGTACTCCCTGTTGGACTGATCAAATGACTGCCATGAACCAGATCCACCACCTCTACCGCGGGGTGATATCCCCTCTGCCTCTAAACCCGCCAGATCCAGGCTGGCCTTGTGTATTTGCACCATGCCAATTACCCTGCTGTTGCTGCTGCTGTCCATAAGCATTACGAGTGTCACCACGACCTCGAAATGAACCACGACCTCTAAATCCTCTACCACGATGGCTAGAGTATAACACAATGTCTCTACTCTGAGATGCACTATAACCTGTATTCAAACCAAGTTTGACCTCCTTATGCAACTCTTATGCACAGCCAGATATTGATAAAAAGAAGTCTTTATTTGTATTTACATGGGCATAGCCTTTTCGAATACAACGTTTCATGTAATGATAATCCAATTGTTACATTCAGTTTGGGGAGAACAACGTTTGCATTGCTTTTGTCTACAGGAACTGAGTAATAGTAGGGTTTTGGGTCATGGATCTTTAGGAATCGATAAGTCATTGGAAGTTCAGGATACCCTTTCCGTTGGAATCCATACTTCTCATGGCGGCCCAACACTTTAATCCTGTCGGCTGGGATTACACGAGTTACTTCCTCATATACATATGAGTTCATCTCAACCCTTCGACCTTGAATATGTAAAGTCGAATTTACGTGAGCTTCCAAAAAAACGAACAGCTTCACGACTTTCAAGTCTTTCAACCACTTGATCCTCTTTAGGTTGGTCTGTAGATAAGCAAACGGGTGGGTGGCTATATAGTAGATTCCTGAAGACCCCGTCCATCTTCGTTCTATGTACAAAGGTGATGGATTATAAATCTGCTCCAGGATGTTCATCATCCCAATTCTTTGTCTGTAAAACGGAGAATGCATTGCAGTCATAAATATGACCCGAAATACCAAAAACTTGTTCCACGCTTCGTAACTTTGCAAGACAGTATTGAAGGTAAGGAAATGTTTGGACATCAACAATTTCTTTACTTCATTTTTTTGAGACTTTATATTAGCAATTTCGTGACTGGTCGGCTCTGATACCAACTGTAACGTGTCCCCTTAGTATCATCCAGGACACGTCTTAGCAGTCCATCGGAAAGGATGTCTAGAAAGCTCCCCCCGGCACTCCCATGGAATGTTACGGGATTTGCGGACCCGAGCGAACTACTTTACGCAGAAACGCCAAGTCCGAAGCGGATTCACGTTGCACTTGGTTCAAGGAGAATGGGAAACGAGAGGGATGCAAAGCTCAACCTCTCTGCCATAAGGCATAGTCCCATTCCGTTCCCCTAAAACAGCGTAAATCGGATAAGACATAACTCTAGGTCATTGCATCCGTTATTCGTTTTCTTTGACGATTATCTTGCTGTTCTTTGAGAAAAGTTCCCGGCTAACCGGGACCACCCAACCGTAGGACGGACCCATGGCCCATCCTTCGCACTTTCCTCGGTTTGTTTTTAGTTATGTAATTATCTAACACATTGATTTCACATATAACAATCAGCTTCTTTAATTAAACCATTAAGCACTGGTTCCTTCATGTAATCTTATTACGTGACATAGAAAAACAATATCAAGCAAGTTCTTTATTAACATTTCATCATTTTATGTTTGAAATACAATGGGTTCCGCCCGTAGGCTTGTCCATAATCCGCCCGAAGGCTATCCAGTAATCCGCAGGGATCACTATTCCAAGCTTCCGCCCGTAAACTAGTATGCGGGCCTCGAGATCCAATCCCGAGTCACGTTAGCCTCTTGCGCAGGACCCGGAAGGCGAGGGATTTACGGCCAGAGCCCCCCCTGGCACCCAAGCGTCCTCCTGCTCCAAGTAGAGCTCAACGGAGAGACCTCTCGCGGCGGGTTCGGTCCACATTTCCGACGCGGTCAACAACCCCCTTGGTTAGGGTTAGGCAGGCAGTCGGGGATAACTGAAACTGCCTCTCCCTTCAGGCCTTTAACCTAAAGTATAGATGTTCATTTAATTTGTAATTCATAATTCAAACAGAGCTCTAAAATCTCTAGCAAGCACAAACATTTCCATTAATCAACCGTGTTGTTTGGCAAACTGCTAAGGAAGTGTTCTTTCCTTTTGAGTGTATCAGCACTCGTTCCCAAGGTGTCTTGTAAATTAGCAAGATCCTTTACATTCCGGTGTAGGGCGTACCTTATTAACCCAACTTGGTCAACCCTAAAGTTCCTTAGATACTCTAGTTTCTGGTTTACAACTTTTCTTATTTAGAAGGATATCCAAAAATACGTCCTTTTGCAAGATAACTTGCGTAGGGATCTGCCATCCTTGTTGAGGGTATTTACCCTTTCTCCTTATGAATTAATCACAAGACTAAATGATTTCGTACTTGCTGCGCAAGTCCTGCGATGGAATAATCCGTTTTAGATCCTTTAAGCTGACGTATATCGGACCTAGGTCTCTTTTTTAAGAACCTCAGGGACATACCCTAGTTCTTTATCTTTACTAATTTATTGACCCTACAATAAGGAAAGTAGTCAATTGCTTAAGGTATAAACGTTTCTTTGGTCTTTAAATCATTTCCAAGGCCTATTTTTTTCGGGCATGGTATTTCTAAGTTTAGATTGGTTTGGTTATCTTTCGGAAGGTAATATTGATCACCTCGTCACGGTTTTGTTATCCTTGTGACAATTGATTTTTCAGTCGGTACAATTCAATTTAATCATCCTTTTTTTCTTTGCAGACGAACTCATGCAATTAACAATTATTTCCCTTGCTAAGATGTGCAATTAGCAATAATGACTTCCTAGTAATTTGAGCAACAAAAAGAACCTTTCATGAATTTAATCATTTACAATGATTCGTTGCAAAAAGGAATATGACTAATGGTGCAAGATACAATTTCTATACCTTCAGGATTTATCTGAAATATACTACTATAGTAAATAGATAATCTTGCTCGTAATTTATAATGCATGATGCTATTTGAAGGAAACTATGTTCTATACATTATCATTCATTCAATTAAGCTAAACTCCTTTATTACTAATAACTCGGACAAATATATCCTATCCCTAACAATTTCTCTTTGCATGATTGACTTAAAACCGAATTAAAGCCAAGAAGAAAAACCTGGTTTTGGGGTGAGATATCCACATGGATACCGGGAGATGAACCTCCCGCAGCTACTTCTTGGACTTTCTTAGGCGGCATCGTAGTTCGAATGTGAAGGTAGCTTTTACTCCTCCTTCTGGATTTCCACCGTCTCTCTTTCGAGGCAAGGTGTTGTTAAAACGGTTGATCACGAGAAGGAATGATAGGACCTTTAGATTCTTAGATTCTTCGGAGAGGGAAAGATTTACAAAGCCTATGAAGGCCCTATAGGGTCTATACTTGGCAAAAAATTTATGGGTGAGTGTGGTTTTGCAACCACATGAACCCTTGGAGAGCTTTGGGCTTGGGGTAAAAGGTATAGAAGGAAATTACTCTCTTTCCTTGCACTTCCTTTACTTTTTTCTTCTCCTTCCCTACTCCTCCTTCACTCCTCTTTTTTCCTTCCTTTTTACCCTTCTTCCTCTCTCTATTCCTTCTTTCTTACCTTCTTTATCTTCTTCCACCTTATTCCTCTCTACTCCTCACGGAACAACAACCGGGGCCCATGATGATGGTTTGAATTGGGGTCCAAGGGGGAAAAGATGAAGGTAATACAAGGGGTTTATAGGTTAGCACAAGGAGTGAAAGGGCCTTTAAGAAGATAAACCCAGGAGAGGGGAAAATTTGAAGGTATAGGAAGGGGGCTTAAATGATTGTTGTAAGAAATTTTTGTGCGGGAAACCTCCAAGGGAAGGGGGGCTTGGAAGAGCCCTTAGAAGCTTCTCAAGAAGCTTCTGAGAAGCTTCTGGGGGCGTGGAGTACCTACGTGGACGTAGACCAATCGATTTGCAATTTGGTGGTGCATGACGATGGCATCGGTGTCTCAGTCTCTTCAGGCGGCAGCTTCTCCAATCAGTGGTAGCTGGTGCAGCCCGACACTCAACGGCCTCCAGCTCTGACCAAGCACGGCCTGGCGCAGTCATTTCTTTCTGTCGCCTTCCCATCCCTTCCTTGGCCTGGCAGCACCCTGGCTTCCTTCTTTTCTCAAACGGCAGCTCCCGATTATCACTGCCTTCTTCCTGCTCCACAACTACGGCCCTCTCCTCTTTATATAGGGGAGGGGAGGGAATCCTCCCCCCCTTGCCTGTCAGTAAGCATGGAGAGGGCCCTGAGCAAGCTCCAGTGAGGAGCTTGCTGGCCCCCCCTCCCCTCTATTCCAAATCGATACACGTAGCTTTCGCGGCGTCCGGCACAGCACATGCGCCGCCATGAGGGCGGAAAAAAAAGTTCCCTTTAATTTATTTAATATATTACACAACAGAGCGGTTTGCTCATTGTCGACAGATGATGGGAGTTGGATAGATATATGTATTTTAGCTTTGTACATACGTAGATTAGCTTGATTCTTTTCTCCTCTTAAGGCATATTGCCTTTAGGTGGGAGGTTGGGAATAAAGGGCCATCGTATCTTTTATATGTGCACGGGTGTGAACACACCCTTAGCACATTTGTACTTTCATATATATATATATCTATCTAAAAACCTAAAAAGGTACACTCATCATTGTACCCAAGAATGCCGTGCTCACTCTCCTCTCTACTCTACACTCTCTGTGTGTCTCTCTGCTGTGAAAAAGCATTGCATGTCTCGATCCTCGCGCTCTCTGTTTTAATAGAACTGAGGTGTGAAATGCTTTAGCAAGCTGTGTTGTAAACTCATCCGTGGGTGTATGAGTATCCATCTCTTGCAAACTCCAATAGAGATGATCGGAGTAAGCCATTGCTGTCAATTTGGTGAAGTGATATTTGGAGAATTTGTGGTGCTTGCTTAGAAAAGGGATCACATCATGTCTATAGGTGATGGTAAACTGTAGATAAGCATGGTCGGTTGCGACTGCTAGTGGATGAGGGGAGACTCTGAAAGACAATATATTGTGGATGAGAGATAAGGGCCCTAAAAGATAGTCTATTGTGCTTGCTCCTAGTCTCTATATAGATCCTCCTGAGGGGCCTCCTCTTGTACATTTGGATGCAAGCTTATGTGTCAAGCATGTGAGAGTATTTGATCTTGGCCATCTAGCCAAGCCGTTAAGGATGGCTAATCCATGTGCACCTCCCAAGGCTAGGAGGTAGTCACCATAGGTTGTGCACTTGGCTGTATACTATGATGTTCGGATGAGTCCCATGTCCTTTGGTGCTCTCTCCTGTGTATGTGGTGCTCACTCTCAAAGAAGGGGACATGTCTCTGTGCTATGTGAGCATTGAAATCCCCAACCAACAAGACATCTCCTATGGTAGAATAATGCATAATATCCTCATATAGTGGTAAATATGGTGACTCTCCTCCCTGCGGTGCATATGGGAATTTATCGGAGCAAGTTAGCACACTGCAATGTATATGTCATGGGAGTGATCTATATGTATCCGGATCCACATGAAGCGAGCCTCCTCATTCATTTGCATGACCTACACAATATGTTGTAGCTCCTCCTTGTACAATACAACCTCTGCCTCAGACCCTTTGGTCCCCCCTCGTGTTCGGGTTCCAGGTTGGCATGTCGTCTCCCATTTGTAGCCTCTCACCCCTGGTAAATGTGTGCTTGGGCTTTGGTGTGTCTCTGTATACAAGATGATGTCCCTGTCAGTGAAGGTCTTCTAGAATAGCCCTGTATCAATCCTCATGGCATTACATAACCAATCAAGAGGCCATAATCCCAAACTAGATTCAAAAGCTTCGTCGCTCATCACTGCTGACCTGCCATCGCGCATGCCCCCCGCTACCTCCCCTCTCTCCCGTCGGTGAACGTCGATTAGCCACCGCAACCCACCCATTTCGCCCGCCTGTCCCTTCCGCGGCGCACTATCTCTCTCCCCCTTACCAGACATTAGTGCCATTGAAGTACCTCCCCCCAGCTTTGCTCCACGACCATCACCACCATCCCCTCCCCCCCCCCCCCCCCCCCCCCCCGCGTGTTGTTCCCCGTCTCCTTCACCCTGCAGCTCCATGCCCCTCATCCATGCGGCTCTAGCTTGATGATATCGTTCGTGGTGCCCGGTACCTTCCTCATCATCAAAAAACAAAAAACCATCCCCCCCCCCCCCCCCCCCCCCCGCGGGCCCGTTGCTTTCTCCATCTACAGCAACACTTCCCCTCCCTCTGGCAGTTCAATGGTGTGATTGGCACATTCTCAGTAGGGACACACAATGGAAACCTTTGGCCAGACACCGGGGCATTCTGCGAGTGCCCCCCAATCAAACACCTTGCGCTTCGTCCTTTTTGAGGAACAACTCTTAGCAGTCCGTGCCACAAAGCTGGAGCTAAAAGAAACAACGATCTTCAGTCAAGTCGTAGGACAGTCCCCATCTAGGGCCCAGCTTCGGGATTGGCTTCACTCTACACTATGCAGATCGTGGAGATGATTCTCATGGGACAAGGGATCTTCATGGTACGACTCACTTCAGCACATGCAGCCCGTGAGCTAGTGGCCAATTTACCCTATGCTTCCACGAAGGGGGTCATCTACATAGTTTCCTGGTACAATTGCTTCACAATGGAGACATTCGCACTCCACAACAGGTCTCTCAGACATTCGGTCACCCTATTCTTCCCTGGACTGGCGGTAGAGTATCGCTAGCTAATGAAGGACTTCGGACAGCTCTTCGGCATTGTCCTTCCCGCCTCCTTCGCAGACAGGTGATAGCAGCAGGAGTCCTGAAGGCACAAGTGGTAGTGAAAGAGACAAATGATATACCACAGCTTCTGGAGATTAAGGCAGGTGGTCACTTTTAGGCAGCAGGTTATTGTGACTAGGCAGCCAGGGCAGTGCATACGTTGCCATGAATTTGGGCATTAGGCAATAGATTGTATGCGCTTCGGAGCCAAGGTGGCTTCACCGACAGGCCCATAGGTGGACGCACACGGCTTCACATGGATCCAGAGAAGACATAGAGAGAGACGGCAGGGGGGGCCGTAGTTAGCTCCTCAGACACAACCATGACAGCAGGGAGTAGGAGGGCGAGCATCCCTCCCCGGCAGAACACCTTGCGTCCCCCTCCTTGCCCCACCTGGCAAGACCACAGGCCTATGCATCCACCCCCTATGGAGGTGTCATAGGCCACCTCCCCCGAGGGCCCACATCCCCCAACCCCCCTTTCCCCCTCCCCTTCCCACGGTTTCCCTCTCTCTTCCCCCCCCCCCCCCCCCCCTTCCAGAGCTATCGGCCCCCCCCACACCCGGCGGGTTCCCCCGACCACCCCACCACCTCTCAAATCCCCCCCCCCAACTGTCACCCCCGCCGATCACCCCCCTTGATCCCCACCTAGATATAGGTGTCCCTGCACAACTACCAGCTTATCCATCCACGATGCCTATCACATTTTCCCGAGACAGGTGCAGTTGCTACCACAAGAGTTTTTTCGCAGTGGGCCGTGGTATTACCTGAGAGTTGCGGAGCGCGGAGAGTTCCCACTATTGTTGGGGTGGGAATCTTCGTGATACGCAAGTCAAGGAGCAGCAAGGTCCATTTAGTAGCACCATCGGATGGACCAAACTACGCCTTTTTTCTTCAGACCTCTCACATAGGAGATTGGACGACGACACAGATAGAGGAGGTGAAGAGCTACGTGGAAGATCGCATCTCCCAGTGGATGGGAGAAGGTGGACTGGTACTTTTCTCCCAACACTGGCTAGGTTGTATGATGGACATTAACTGGTGGGCTAGGGCCGAGGTCCCACATCTGAGCATTATCTTTCAAGCCCCTCTGCAGTGGAGAGCTCCGATGCATGTGATTGAGTGCCCCCTGGCTCAAGCGGCTCACTTCTACCAATGTACAGAGTCTCGCCTCTCAACTTGGTTGATAGATGCCCTGGTGGTATCACCAGGCACTTCCATCACCCCCCTAGTCCACCTGAGGGCTACCATGGGGGAATGGAGTTCACCGTCTAGGCCGGAAACGAAGCATATCGGCATGCCTCATAGCTCCTCGTCTTCATTAGCAGCTTCCACACCGAATAGATGCTTGTTCGGTCAGTCACAAGTTTCCCTATGAGTTTACATCTTGCATCCTGGAATGTGAATAGCCTCCACTATAGTGGAGTAGGTGGTTCCAAGAAGTTGATTGTTCGGCAGGAGCTGCAGCCTGCCCTTATCGGATGGATTGACATCTTACTTCTACAAGAGCACAAGCTCACTCGTACCTAAGCCCAGCAGGTAGGGAAGGTACTTTCGGGCAGTTCACACACTTACTAGGAGCACGCCATCGGTGGCCATGGCAGGAGTGGAGGCGTATGCACCTCTATTTGCCCGAGTCTCACCGCCTGTGTACGAGATCACAGGACAATAGTGGCAGGGAGGGTTCTATGGATTAGATTGGATATTGGGGACTCTTGCCTTGGAGTCCTCAATGTCTATGCCTCCACTGAGGTTAGAGCATGCAGTAGGTTCTGGGTGGAGATCGGAGCAGGTCTCCCAGAGGTGGACTCCTGGATTGGGAGGAGATTTCAACAACTTGGAGGCCTTAGAGAACTAGTAGGGCAGAGGCCAAAACTACCAAGGCATGATTGGAGAGGAGCAGGAGGCATGAGAGGTCTTTCTATGGGTAGTAGGAGCATGTGATGGTTGGAGAGACCCAGCTTTCCACAGGAGGGAGAGGTCGATGGACTTCTCTTGGGGATACAGGCGCCTAGGTGGAGTCTTGTTGGAGCAGTTGGACAGGTTCTATGTGGGAGAGTGGGGATGCTCTTGGAGAGGCCAGGTAGGGTAGTTGGCGGGTACCACTTTGTTTGGATCATTGTCCGGTTCTCTTGACACTTGATCCCCCACCATCTGCCCTACTAGACACACGATCCTGTCGGATCCTTGACTTGATTTATAGGAGCAAGGAGGTGAAGAGACAGATTGAGCAGATTTGGATTAGGGAGTGGGGCAGGAGGGATCGGATCGCAGGGGAGGTGGCAGAGGTCCTAGCCGAGTCGAGCATTATCTACCGGGAGGCAGCCCTTACAGGCCAGGTAGGAGAGCTGGGAGGAGGAGAGAGCACTCCGGCGGGACCTAGCAGCCATGCAGAGATTACTACAGGAGGCTCCAGGGGATCCCATCCTCCACGCACAGGAGATGCGCGCACCAGCAGCCATCACCGGCCTAGAGGACAGGCGCTCGGAGTTCTCATTCTGCACCTCAGCAACCTGTTGAGCGCGGAAGGGAGACACGACGTGCAAGGAGTTCTTCCAGGTGCACCAGCCCTGCACCTTAGGATACCGGATACGTAGCCTTCGGGATTAGTATGGGAGGACTTGTTCTAGCCAAGACGAGGTGATGGAGATTGCCACCGACTACTCTAGACGCCTCTTCCAGCAAGAGAGAGCCTCAGCTAGAGAACAACGATGTAGACAGCAGGTCTGGAATCACATCCCGTCCCTTTTCACAGAGGAGATGGGACGCTCTCTCGTAGCCCCTTTCACAGAGAAGGAACTAGAGGAGGCTTTCCATACACAGGACGGGCAGAAATGCATGGGAGAGGATGGCCTCTCTAAGGCCTTCTTCACTACCTTTTGGGAGGTGGTGAAGGACCCCTTACTAATGGCTTTCCAGGAGATTTTTACTTCAAGACAGATGCAAGGGAGTCTCTCGGCAGGTCTTATCAGTCTCCTCCCCAAAGGGTGATACTGGTTGGAGCTATCCCAGTGGAGGCCGATCACCTTATTGTCAGTGGCCTATAAGGCATTGGCAAAGATAATTGATAGGCGACGCCGCCCTGTGCTTCCAAACATCATTCATGACACATAAACAGGCTTTGTCTTGGATAGGAGCATCCTATACAATGTCTTTACCTTCTTTGAGGCAACAGAGTGGGCCCAGCATCATGGTTAGGGACTGGCTGTACTACTCGTGGACTTCGAGAAAGCCTATGATAGGGTGGGCTGGGACTTCTTAGAGGGTACCATGGTGAGGTTGGGCTTCCCCCAGGCATGGATCTGCGGGGTCTCCACACTTTACAGATCAGCTACTAGCAGGATTCTCATAGGTAGTAGGCAAGGGGAGGAGGTTCGGCTGGAGAGATTGGTCTGGCAAGGCTGCCTCTTGGCCTCATACCTGTTTTTTCTCTTAGTAGAGGCGATGTCTCACTTCCTCAGGTCACGTGTGAGCGGGTTACGAGGCCTTCGACTTACAGAGAAGAGGAGACAGTGTTGTTAGACTCAGAGTATGCAGATGATATACCACTCTACATAGAGGACGATGAGTTGATGTTGGAGAGAGCGAGATTGACTCTCGAGGTATTCTGTACTGTAGTAGGAGCGAAAATCAATTGGCGAAAGTCGGTTGGTTTCCTTGCAGACCCGGATTCTAGCACGAAGTGGGGCGTCCACTTGGGATTTAGATGGGTGTGTAGAGGGGAGATTGTTCGTTACCTAGGGTTCTAAGTGGGATTCGACATCACTCCCGCTCAATAGTTTCTTCAAATCCTTGACTCTATTTAGAGGAAGGTGACCTATTGGAGTACTGGTCGCCTTTCCCTAGTAGGTCTAGCCCTAGTGGTTAACCAGGTCCTCCTAGTGATGGCTTGGTATATCGCCTCATGTTGGTGCTTCTTCTCGTCTTGTGTAGTTCAACTTCGCCGGCTAGTATAGAACTTTGGGCTGGGTCAGACGGTTCCAGGGATTCCCGGGACAAGGTGGCGTGGGCGACCATCGTCTGACATCGGTCAAAGGGAGGGTTGGGTATCATAGACCCAGAGTATTAGAGTATGGCCCTCTTGGGCAAGCTAGTAGTTTGTAGCCTTACACTAGGACAGACCTGGAAGGTCCTATTACAGGAGGGTTGGGTATCATAGACCCAGAGTATTAGAGTATGGCCCTCTTGGGCAAGCTAGTAGTTTGTAGCCTTACACTAGGACAGACCTGGAAGGTCCTATTACAGGAGGGTCTCTAGGATTGTAGATTGAGGCTTGGCAGTGATTGGAGGCCGTCCCTGAGATGGATCTTCACGATGGCCCAGGTCATCACCCCCCCCGCCGGTGATTTGGAACCCTCAGGTCAGTGGTCGGGATGGGGTACAGATTGGCGAGCGCCCCCACATCCAGTGGGCTAGTTGGGAGGCCGGCCTGGCCCGTACCATTAGGACATGATGGGAGGTGTATAGGATGGTGGACGAGGAGGTGTTGCAGCGAGCATCAAGCTGCCAGAGAGGAGTTGAGTTGAGGAGAAGGGAGATAGACGCAACAATACCTCAGGAGTGGCTTGCCTCCTCGATACGAGAGCTGGTAGAGTCCGGGGAGGTATGGGCTGCTAGGTTTTCACTGGCAGGTACCCCCTACAGGTGGCAGGTAGAGTGGGCAGTGCGCCACATGGTACTTTCTTCACCGTGCGCAGGAGGAGGGGTGTTTGGCCCTTGACAGAGGGCAGCAGGATGAGGGGACATTTGTCCTTTCATGGAGGAGGATTCAGGTGGTTGGCCTTCAGGGGAAGACATGGCGGCTAGATACCTATGTCTTCTGGGAGGAGCTCAGGGAGTGGCGCCTCTGGATTTGGGAGGGCAGGCCACTTGATGAGTTGGACTGGGATCCGGAAGAGTGGCTATGGCTGGCCACTGCGGTTGCCAAGAAACCACCGAGGTTCTTGGAGTACACAGCCAGGATCGACAGACACATACTAATGCAGGAGGACATGGATTGGGCACCGTCGTGTAGTAGGTATTGGGTGGAGCACAACATCATGGAGGCTTTCCGACGGACCTTCTGGCGCAGCCTATGGGCTAGCTGGAGGCCGAGGAGAGTATCGTATTTCTTATGGTTGGTGGCACATGGAGGCCTGGCGGTGGAAGTTGGTTAGCCCAAATGCAAGAGGGTGGTTGTAAACGCTGCATAACCACCTCTGGAGTCCCCAAGCCAGTCTTTTGGTCGTGTGAGGTGGCGCAGCTCATGTGGAGAGGAGCATGCCGCATTCTCCATTGTATAGCACCCAGCCTTGGATATATCTCATGGGGAGCTTTTTGCTGGCAGGCAATTAGCCAGGGTCGTCACCTTCTGTATGAGGCTGGGATGTAGGACACGATATTCATTATTGAGGTAGGGTCGTGTGTAGTGGTCGGTTTGGAGGCTCTACCCATTTGCCAGGTACTGGAGTCCACAACATACCTCTCTGAGGTATGGGAGATCATAGGGAGTCTTACTGGATGGCATATCTGGAAGGTGCGGTGTCAAGAGGTTTTTGGTGGGGAGAGACTTTCAACACAGGCGGCTTTAGCAGAGCTTTGGATCTCCATCATCCACTCTCTCCGCGGCCGATGGGACCAGGTGCAGGGCGAGGCTCGAGCTCAGCAGGAGCTCCGTTTTCATTTCATGCGCACTTGGGGCGGCCAGGACCTGTTATTCGTGATGGAGGAAGGCAGCCCCAGATGGCGATACATCCCCCCTCCATGGCTTCTTGCCCCCATCCCCCTTAGACCACCCTGAGAGGCTTGTATACTTGATATATTTGTGACTCTGCATCAGCTCCAGCTAGTCTGTTGAGCATAAGCACTTCCTTGTATTCAGTTTTTTTCTGAAGTAATATAATTAGCCACACTTTATTTGCAAAAAAGAAAAAAGAAAAAAAGAAAAACCTCATGGCATTACAGTTCCACATAGCAAACCTTAGGTGTGTCTCATAGGCCGTGCCCAGTCATTGGTGCCTATTTCTGATAATGATGTGTCTGTCTCAATACTGCCTGTTTACCCACTTTGTGAGCCTCCATAATCTATGGCATGCATTCCCGGCGGTGGGCTACCTAGGGTGGTGTGAGATCATCCTCAAGATAGACTTTTTCCCCTTTAAGAGCCTTCCTCTTGGAGAGGAAGGCTTGTTGTGTCTCCAAGTCAGCAACTTTGAGGATAAACCACCGATCCTTTTCTAGGTTCTCACCTACTTGCCATGTGTTTTCTGCAGTGGAGGGGTCCTCTACTCCCATTTTTCTATATATGCTCTTGGCATCTTCTAGAGACTTGTCTCCCTCTTTCCATCCAACCACCTAGATGTGTAAAGCTCTAATTTTCCTTCTCTTCTCCTCTTCAAGTGCTGCATTCATGAACTTGTCCTTCTTCATTGGGGTCTTCTTTGCCACTTTGATCCATTTGGAGTTTTCAGCTGCTTCAGCTTGTGGTTGTTTCACTATGGCTGCCCATGTATTAGTTTCCTTCATCGTGTGTGTTTTCAGCTCATTAATTTCAGTTTGTACTTTGTGGGGGTGATTTCCCCTTCCTCTGCTTAAGGAGGCCAAGCTGGTTCTGATAGTCAGTGATCTCATGCTGAAGCTTTTCGATTTTCCTATTTCTTTCTTGAAGGGAAGATTCAGTGTCTGGATTCCAAGAGGCGAAGTGTGCTTTAATCTCCTCATATATTTCTCTCTTCCATTCTTGCATCTTCTTAATCATCTCCTCCCTGATTTGCTGGATAGCCTCACGCACATTGCTGTTATCATTTCTTTTAACATTTTCCACATCATGATCTTGCATTTTGCAGACATCTCGGAGTGCCTCCATGCCCTTCTATGTTTGGAAATCCTTCACTTTATCAATGCTGCTCCAAATGACAGAATATTTGTCACTCTTCTCCCTTCTTGTGTCCCTTCCAGATGGTGGAGATACCTTGCCTTTCTTGGGAAACCCTGTCATATCTCTGAAATCTGGTTACTGCCTGTTTTCTCACTGTCCCACAGTGCAGTCACCTGGTTGCCATGGTCGGGCAGGGATGGACAATACATGTGTGCTGCTGTGAGAGAGAAGCAGAAACAAACTATTTGACAATGAAGACTATGTGACGAGAGTAGAGAGAAGTAGACTGTGTGAAATGAGAGAAGGGTCTTCTCCATTGGCAATTGGATCTTATTCAGCATGCTGGCCTTCTCCTTAGGGAGGACTTAGTTGCTTGGCATACAGCAGTTTCTTCTTTTTCTTTGCTGTGACTCTTGTATGCCTCATGTGATTAACATAATTACTCATTTGGAGAGAGAGAGAGAGAGAGAGAGGCGCCAATTTACAATGGACTTTACGGCAGCTTCCAAGGTTATACAATGTGTACAAAGAAATGGGCATAGCTCACTCATTTCAGAATATGTTGGATAATGTTTTTATTCCTCTATTTGAGGTAACCATTGATCCTGGATCTCATCCTCAGCTACATGTTTTTCTCAAGCAGGTAACTCTAAGACTGGATTGAATAGACTTGCTTGGTCTTAGTTAATATGAAGAGTATGTCTTGAAATAGAAATTTATATCTGGAACTGTGCACAGGTGGTTGGCTTTGACTTGGTAGATGATGAGAGCAAGCCTGAACGTCGGCCTACAAAGCACATGCAACCCCCTCATAAATGGGACATAATATTCAATCCGGCATTCTCCTATTATGCATATTATATTTATGCAAATCTATATACTTTAAATAAGGTAGAAACTGATATCTTTCCACTTTTGTAATGGGAGGAGTCTTTGGACATCTCTAACACTTGTACTGTTGTGAAAGCTTCGCGAATCCAAAGGATTGTCCACCATCAAATTTCGACCTCATTCAGGAGAGGTAGTTAAACCAACCCAACAACACCCACATTTGCACTGAACAAAATCACCTACCCCACCAACTAAAAAGAAACAAAAAAAAAAGAAGTTACCCCTCACAGCCCTGGCCTTTCTCCTCTCTTTCTTTTTCAGTTTTTGATGTTCGCATGCATTCATGCATGAAAATGTTTCTAGAGCTTGCCTAGAATTTAATCAAGGTTCAGTGCTGGGAATATGCACATTTGGCATGTACAATGTGCATTTTTATGCGCCCACATGTGTAGTTTCTCTGCATTTTGTGTATTATTTTATCAGGAACTTTAAGGAAGGTTGTGAATGTGCAGGCTGGTGATTTAGATCATCTGGCAGCCACTTTTCTTCTTTCGCACAATATAGCTCATGGAAACAATCTGCGAAAATCTCCTGGTTTACAATATCTGTATTACTTGGCTCAGGTGGTTGCATTTCTGTAAAGGTGTTTCTCTCTCAGCTGATCAAGTATGATCAAGATCAATATGTTAATATGATCCTTGTGTGCAGATTGGTTTATGCATGTCTCCCTTGAGCAACAACTCACTCTTTCTTGATTATCACCGGAACCCGTTCCCAATGTTCTTTTCCAGGGGACTCAATGTTTCTCTTTCCACGGATGATCCTCTACAGATTCATTTGACCAAAGAGCCTCTTGTTGAAGAATATAGTGTTGCTGCACAGGTACAACTTTCGGTTGTTTTACTAAATATTAATTTGATCTAGCGTTCTGGACGTTTAGTATTGTGAACTCTGGCATTGAAAGCCAAGGGACATGACCTTTGGAAAAATCTTTATGTGATATAAAAGCACATAATTAATATATCAATAAAGTATTGTGGAAAATATCCTCACTGTATGTAAAGAATTCCAACTTGAATAAAATATTTGACACATCAGGTCTCTTGATTAACTGAAACACAGGCACATATACTTATCATACTTAAAACACCTTGGTATTTTGTTGAACATTCTCTGAGCTTGATGCATTGTGGTGTGTTGCGGGTGACAGGTTTGGAAGTTGTCTCCTTGTGATCTGTGTGAAATTGCTCGCAACTCAGTCTACCAGTCAGGTTTCATACATGCTTTGAAGGTGACTTCTGTGATTTGAGAAAATTTTAGTGACTTTATTGTTGGCATCTTTCTAAGATTCAAAAGGTGCCATTTGCAGTCACATTGGCTTGGCAATAACTACTACAAAAGAGGTCCAGATGGGAATGATGTGCATAAAACAAATGTGCCCCGTGTGCGTGTGGCATTCCGGCATGAGGCAATTTTCTGAAAGATGCTCTAACTTTTAATTTTTGTTTCAAACAATTAAATTGGTGTTACTGATACTTAATGATACAGGTATGGAAGGATGAACTGCAGTATGTGTATCTAGGAACTGCACCGATACCAAGTGAAGTGGAGCCTTGACTGAGTTATCATCTTCTTCTAAAATCTGTGGACTGTAAGTGCTACCTTTCAGGCTCAACTAAATCTATCACAAGTACCAGGATTGTGATCTGCTTGTCCATTGAAGGAAGGGATAACACTTTCGCTTATTGATAACTGCTTTTATTGAGAGTTTGCCATTGGTAGCCTCAAAGTATGGGTTCCACAGTACTAAAAAGATCATAGGAAAAATGGTTTTTACTTGAGCTTTAGACATGGAGAGATTGCCTAAGTAGGTGTTTTGACAAAAACATATTCGTACCTTGAGAGTGGAACACCTGATATTTGGCTGTTTGGAAAGATAACAAAGTTTAACCAGTTGAGTAGAGAGTGTGCTGCCCACTCTTCCAAAGCTCTTTAATTCTTTCATTCTCATTCATTTTCCATTAAGTTAATTGCACAATTACTCCATGTCTGGGCCAACAGTGGTATCAGAGTGGCTTTCGTTCATGGCCCTCACCATCATTTGTGGTCATTCACCACCAGCCATCGCCACTGAGCTCCTGCTCGGCCGGCTGCTCGATGAGCCATTGCCACCATGCTGGTTCAAGCGTCATTGGCGATTGCACTTTGTGCCGCCATCTTCTTCACCCATCCGTGTCCTTCACTGCTCGAGCCTTTGGCCTCCAGCCAGCACTGCCCAAATTCTGCTAGGTCCCTCCACATCCCACAGCCAACGTGCAACCTGTAGACTTGAGCATCACTTGTTGGGGACCTGCCCGCTGTTGCTGCTTGACGTCAGTTTTGTAGTCCACCTGCTGCCATCCGTTGCCATCGCCCCCCCTCAGCACTATCTCCCACGGGGTCTTTATGACCTCGGGGAGTTGGGATCAACGGCTCCTCTTGACCCTGAAAAAAGGCTCGCATCAGAGCCGCTACTTTATGCAGAAGTAAACCCAACCAGCTTAACAAAACCCAACCAGCAAATAGAAACCCAACCAGCCGGAAACTTGGATCTGACGGAGCAACTGCGTCTCAAAATTCGGGGATGTTCACTGCCACATGCAAAAGTAAACCCATCCAGGACTATAAATGCACCGCCAGTCGTTGAAATTGATTGCATGGGCTGGCAGCAAGAGATAGTAGATTCTGCGGGGCCCACTATCTCTAATACGTATTTTTGAATCGTGGACTACAAGTAAACCCAGCCATTAAAGTAAACCCAGCCATTGAAGTAAACTGTGTTGACCTGGTACCGAAAGCCGAAAAGCTCTCGGTATTACCCACAGGAAAATCCTGCACGCAGGGCGCATTCGTGTGCTGTTGTGAACGGAGGTTGGATGCCCATATTCCAAGCGCATACAAGCTCGCGAGATCATTGGAACAAAGGTTTGAGGTTCATATTACGATTTCTTGGTCATGACTTCCACTACAAGGTGCATATCTCTCTCTCTTTCTTCCTCTCATATTTGCATTGGATGCATTGTGACATTGGAATGATGTTTTGGTGATATATACGTATGTAGTCAACACGCATGGATTATGGAAAGCGACATTGAGATCGATGATCTCGACACGGATGAAGAGACATTAGATGGATCATCAAGCGACGAGGTTGAGATGCTTGATTTCTTAAGTGGAGACAATGATTCGACACCACAAGAAATCACTATCAATGCACCAAGCCCAACTACCTATACCTCATCGAACTCTTTTAATAGAGAGACTTACAGCTTGATGGTCAGTGATTTGAGCGGGCAGAAGGTCATCACATTGGAGGTGCTCAAGCAACTCCACAGGAGGGAGTTGCTCGACTTGAAGAAGTGGAGAAGAATCAGAGAAGGTCTTTGCATTGGTAGAAATGGCGATGGACACATTACATTGGCCTTGAAATCGGAGCCATCATTGCGCATTGCATGTATAGAGGAGTGGGAGAGCATATTCCTTGAAAATCACATAAACAAGGTTACAGGTGCTCACGAGGGTATCAATGTCACAATTGATTCCATCAAATCCACGTGGTGTACTAACTTGAGAAGGCATGGCATTCCTCTTGCGTATGTGAGAGATCTCATCAGTGGGTGTACTTGCAAGGTGTTTACAAGGCCCCATGGTTATAAAGGCCCATTGTTCGTTCATGGGAAGGTTCAAGAAAGAAGAGCACCCATCTTGGAGTTTACTGTAGATAGATCTCTTGTTGAGCGGAGGCTTCAAGAAATCATGCTTGAACACAATGTTAGGTTGGGCAAGGTCCGCTCAACCAAAAAGCATGGTTTAGGGAAGACAATAGTGGAATATGCATGTCATCGCAGTGGTAGAGCAACTCGAAAGGGCTCCCAAATCCGCAGGTTGCGAACGTCGAAGAAATGTGGTTGCCCTTTCAAGATGCAAATCGAGTACAAAGACGATCTCATGATGTCACTATACGAGTCCATGGACCACACGAGGGTCATGTACCTCGATCTCGTGCCGACTTGTATCACTTGCCGGTGCATCCAACTGTGATTGATTGTTGCAAGGATGACCTGTTTGACGTTGGGACATGTCGGCACGTCGCGAAGATGAGCCTTAGCAAGGAGCGGTTTCATTTGAAAAATGCCTCTCCATTGGATCGTGTCATTTATAGGTTCTTCATGATACCAAGGGAGGTACAGACACTATTATATCAAATTCGAACTGAAGGTATGCTACCTTCTAAGCCTTTGTCTATGGTATTAGGTTGCTTTGAGCGTCAATGTTCTACGTGTCGTCCTGCTGCAGGCAAACTTTCGAAGGATGATTGGATGGCAATGTATTTGGAGGCTCTCCGTCTACGAGATCAAAACAAGGTATTTGACATATTCTCATAAATGTTTATAAGCTGCGAAAATTAGTACATCTATTTGATACTATCATCTACATGGTCTTTTAGGTACTCTATTGCCAACCATACAATCCTCATGCCATAGAGGACAAGGACAAACCATTCGTACTAATAGTCCAGGACGAATGGATGTTGCAAATGAGTAAGAGGTTCTCAAAGAACAATGCTTGGGCAATCGACAGCACATTCAAGACCAATGTGTTTGGTCTTCCGCTTTATGCGGCGGTTTTACCAAACCAACATGGGGTGGGTATCCCTATTTGGTTTATGCTATGCACTAGTGACAATTGGTCAAACCAAGAGATTATGGCTTTGCAAATCACCATGAGACTAGTCCTCTCTAGGATGGGAGATATTCGCCCTGCTGCCCTGGTGATTGATAAGTCCCAGCCAGAGCTGGAGGCGCTCTCGAAGGTTGTTCTGGAAGACCCTCATTATTGGACCACTGACTACCTTGGTGGCAACAAACGTCAACGAGCATGCCATATTATTCTATGCTGGTTCCACACAAAGAAAGCATGGGTTGAAAATCTCTTGCCACAGGTACACCTTTTCAATACCATTTTACTTTTAAGCATTGCCTTTTTGTGAGTTCCATGAGCTTGACAGTGAGTACTTTACATGCTCTTGCGTGAATCAAGGTCCCTACAGATGAGCGCGATCATGTGTATGCCTCTTTGTCCAATCTTATGCATTGCCCTACAGAGTCGCAGTTTGATGATATGTTTGAGCAATTGCTTCATCATTATTCCGCTCATCCAAACGTGGTCCGATACGTTACCAATGGATGGTGTGGGAAAGATTGTATTTGGCGTGCAAGATGGCCCAAGTTTGGTCGCATGTTTCCACATGGCAATGTCGACACAACAAACCTCATCCAGAGACTTTGGCAATATATCAAGTACACTCTACTTGATGCTAGGATCAACAGGTCCATTTTGGATCTGCTGCACGCCCTTGTTGGTGACTCATCGTCGGGTTCTAGAATGGGTGGATCGGCTTTGGAGTTTTTCAAGCAAAAGCAAGAGATAGGTAATGTGGTCAATTTCCTTTCTATTTGCACATTTGACCTTTCCTTGAAATGCATTGTTGTCTTATACATGTTTTTTATGCCAGCTGATTCTGAGCGCTTCAAAGTCTATGGGTCAAGCAAGAGTCATACGGCTAGATTGGCAGCAGGGGAGAAGATTCTTCAGCGGTATGAGCAAGATCTCTCCTCTCTTCAAGTCATTAACGAGGGGACCATGTTGTTTAAAATAGCGAGCACCACCCAACATGCAAAATGGTATCATGTAAGTGTACAATCAAACTACTGTGATTGCCCTGATTGGTCGATTGACTGTAAACATCTTCATGGTTTGAGGCTCATCTTGAAGAGCTATTTTCCTCACCTTCATGAGGTTCTCCCCATCATCGATAGTGCGCATGTCTTTGATGACATAAAGGAAAGACCAGGTGGCGATGAAATCACAGGATTGGAGAGATCAGCTTCCGATGGTGGCGTGCAGGAAGGGGAACTCGTGTCCTCCATCGCAGACTTTAGAGGCCTCCTTCAAAGGATTGAGGATGGGATTCCGTCCTACACAGCGGCACAGATGGATGCTTGTATGCGCCAACTGGAAAGTACTAAAGAGTCTCTTGTTCACATGTTCACACCATAGGAGATTGACATACCTAAAAAGGGCGGGATCTATTAGATCCAGGAAAATGTGACAGACGCGCCTAGGGCATGGCAAGGATCATCGTCATCGTCCAAATGAGAGGGGGGAGTCCTCATCACAACCCAAGCGTCCATCTATTACAGGCGTGTTAAGGTGCAAGCATCAACGAGGGAGGGGTCGTGTAAGGTTTAGCCCAAAACCGCGGATATATTGTCCTCATTGCTGCACCAAAACATTTTTGGTGGACCCTCTCGCAGTGTATTCATGCAATACTTGCCATGCACTGCTCCCTCTATCCCTGCGGTATGCTCCTCGTCCAGCGGATTCTATCTTGATCGGCAAGGCGGTGCGATTGTATGGTGAGTCTTACATTGGCACTTGTCGTATTTTGTATTGCACCTACAACAGTGAGAATGAGGAGCGTCAATTTTCTCTCTCGTTCCCTGATGGGTCCACGATCACAGAAGTCTTAGTATCTAGGTTCAGAATGTTTGTAGTGTACACATGATTGTCCATCTAATGGATAATGTTCTCCTGGATTTTATCTTGCTCTATTTGCAGGAATTAGCTAGTTTTTATGGTGGTGTCTTGGATTTTATGGTAGTGTCGTATTGGATAATTATCTGATTTTATTATTTAGAAATTAGTGTGTATATTTGGCAACACATCCAACAGGTTATTTCTTATCACTACATGTTCATGTAATCCAAATGTGACATGCTTTCATATTTAAAGAGTTGTGCAAATATTGATAGCTTAAGTTAGTAATGATGGGTGACTACACAACCAAATAAGCAAATGTTTATGAGTTCAATTCATGTTTCAAAGGTCAATTTGAGAGAGAGAGAGATAAGATCAATTAATGATTTCTAAACCACACATCCTATGGAATAATGTAACGAAGTGCTATGGTGCAATGAAATCGTGAGATTAGTAACATTAAATCGTGAGATTAGTAACATTGAATCATTGGTTACTACACAACCAAATAAGCAAATGTTTATGAGTTCAATTCATGTTTCAAAGGTCAATTTGAGAGAGAGAGAGATAAGATCAATTAATGATTTCTAAACCACACAAAGAATCAGAATAATGTAACGACCATAAGTTCAAAAAGATGCATGAGTTCAAAAAGATGCATGAGTTCAATTCTTAGTACATGTCTGCCGCAAACCAAGTACATGACCATAAGTGAGACCATAAGTCCATGACTGCCACAATCTAGCTAAATGTCACAAATCAAGTAAAACCACACAAGATCACCTCTCCAACACTCCAAGTGCCCACTGGTAAAGGTCCTCCTTCAAAGTGGTAACGTAGGTGGCATTGAACCATTTTCTAGTTAACTACAATACAAAAAGTTGATTATGGATTGACATATGCACACAAGACCATTCAAAGTCGCATAGCAAAAGCACTTATACCAGTATAGGCTTACCATAAACATAATCCTAACTACACAATGCCCATAAACTAACCTGAACCATAACCATAACCAAAAGCCACAAAATTGTGATAAACTAACTTGGGAGTCCATAACATCGCCAGTGGATGGAGGACCAGCCTGCAATAAGCTATCCAGGTCCATCTGGAAGTTACACTCCACTGTTTGCAACTCCGCATGGTGGTCTAGGACTTGACCCTCATCATCAATATGAGGCACATCCTCATACTCTCGTGTGCGAGGTCGTTTCTAAAGAAGGCAACTTGTGAGTGTATATACATATTAAAAAAATGATAAACTTAAGGCCAAGGTAATAAAATTGCATTTGCATATGATACTATAGAAGAATAAACAATATCAGGTAAGAGACTTACATGTTTTTGGTAGCCATCCGCTATTCGACTCTGCGTTCTCCGCACACGCTCATCTCTTTTGGAGTCATATTTGCCCATTTGTCTATTCACAAATGCCTCCACATACTCCTGCCTGTCCATGGTACGCTTAGCATCTTCGAGTAAGTCCCATAATGAGCTCGCTCTCGCATGCTGAGTCTTGTCGTACTTACTTCGGGCCAAACTCAACTTTCGCTCAAGGTTAGAGAACCGAGACTCTGCCTGGCGGTGCCAAGCACCAACAGGATGACGAGCATGTTGTGCGCCTATGGGACGGCCGGTCTTTCGACATGGAATATCATAATGGATACCGTGCTCATCCTTCAGATGCTGTATCATCCTTGCCCGTCTCTTAATGTTGACATGTCTTTTCGGACAAAGAATGTCAACACGGCATTGACGGGCAAGAGACCCATCAGGTAGTGTGATCTCAATGTATGGTGGGTTTTCCTATGTAAAGTGACATTCTATTTATAAGTATCACATCTTAGGAGTATGCTTACTAACAACGGAAAGTAGGATAAACACTTACCTGAGAGTAGCTCGGCACTTCTCTTTCAATGGATGTCTGAGACGCGCCTGCCGCTCGAGCCCCTCTACGAGTACGTCGAGGAGATGATGCAACCTAAAAAAAAAGAAACGGAACTACACAATATGTGAGAAATCAATAATGAACGTCAAGAAAACCCTAAACAAATATTAAAAAGGGCATCTTACTCTGGTATTTTTTCGCGAATGGACATCCGACGAAGGATGGCTGCGAGTGCGTGGAGCCATTTGCCAGAGGTAAAAGCGTGCGCACCTACTCATAACCATTGGATAATCCATGTCACAAAACAACAAAAAGTGAGAAGTTGATAACCATTGGATAATCCATTAAAAAATATAGAATATGCTCGATGAAAAAATATAGAAGTTGATAACCTACTAAACTTTTGTAGAGCATTATTTTGAGATTGTTGTGAAAGTTAACAAAAGGATTGAGCCTGAGACGGGAGATAGTGCCTCCCACACACGCGTCACGTTGATGAAGACGATTAGGCCTCCCGAGATGTTGCAACCTCTTGAGTCACGGTCACACTGCAGCCTCCTGAGTCACAGTCTCACCGACTGTGGGAGGGATGAAGACAGAGGCGCATACAAAACTGGAGACGCTGAACTGTCTCACCGAGCAAAAAACGCCGACTTGGGAGATGCTATTGTGGATAAAGGCCAGCACGCATCCGAATGGGCATGGGATGCGCACTCTGGGAGACACAATTGTGGACTTGGGAGATGCTGACGTGGATGAAGACCAGCTCGCGTCCGAATGGGTCCGTGGGTGGGTCTCGAAACTCTGGAACCAACCGCCGAGTTGGTATGAAGCCGCCGAGTTGGTATGAAGCCGCCGAGCTGGGAGGGATGAAGCCGTAGAGAGCTGAGGGATGAAGTCGTCGGCGAGTGCTGGGAGGGATAAAGCCGCAGAGTGCTGGGAGGGATGAGGCCGCAGAGTGCTGATGGATGTGAGCTCGTTGGGAGGGATGAGCCGCAGGGTGCTGGGAGGGATGAGCTCGCTGGGAGGGATGAGCCGCAGGGTATGAGAGAGAGAGAGAGCTCACGAATCATCCAAGACGGTGCAAATGGGAGGGATGAAGGAGCATCTGGGACTTCGCATGTTCCCAGGGCGTGATAACACCCTGTTCAACGGCGGCGGCACATTCTGCGGGGCCCCTTCCAATAATGAGGAGTTAAGGCACTCCAGTTCGCATGCCAGACACGTAGGAGACTGCCAATCAACGGTGCACTTTTCCGGGGGGTCTGGTTTATGATCTCGGGCGGGATGACCAAAGGAGGATGGGTTTAATCATTCGTGAGATCGACGATGGCGCCGTGGTCGTGAGGAGGGGGATCAACGTGAGCCGTTGATCCCAACTCCCCGAGGTCATAATGACCCCGTGGGAGTTAGTGCTGAGGATCACCCCCTCCAGCTGACAGTCCATGGCCATTTTGCTGCTTATGTGGACCTGCTACCCATCACACCCTGTCCTTGTCACCGCATCACCGCCTGCCCCCGGTGCCCGTCCACCACTTTCATCCCGACGAATCCTGCAATTTGCCACGCTTGGAGCCGCCCACTTGAACCGCCTCGTCACCGACACTTCTGCCGCGTGGCTTCTGCCAACCTGAAGATGGCGTCCTGCCCTGTCCCCGATTGACCAACAAGTTTTTTTATAAAGAAGGCATTATTTTATTCATTCTTCTTTCTCAAAAAGGCCTCTGTTCACACACCAGCCCCTCTTAAGCACAATTTAGGGCCAAATTGGGGGGTTTTCACAAACTCACCCATTTTGACCCAACTTTCAACAAAATTCAGTCATTCTCCATCAATTTCATCAGATTCTTTGTCAAATTGAAAGAAATTTGGCATTGGTCATCATCGAATTTGAGGCTTTTCAACAAATTGACTGAATTTCACTCCAATTTTGCCGCCAAATTTGGGGCTTTTCAAGAATTTGGCATTTTTCATCGACATAGAGGCAGAATTCATCATGGGGTGTGACATTCAACATCTTTTGGGTAAAAAATTTGCAAAAACGATCAAATTTCTCTTCAAAATTTTTATAAAATTTGGGGCTTTTCAACATTTGAGCTCAATTCCACCCCAATTTCTTTGGAAAATTTGGGGATCTTCTTAAATTCATCAATATTGAGGCTCAATGTACCTTTTAGCATGGAATTCGACAACATTTGGATAATTTTTTAAATCCAATCTCTTCAAATTCTCTTCATTTTTCAGGTAAAAGTTGGTGCTTTTGCCCAATTCCACCGTTGAGGCGCCCAAAATTTTGGGCTTTTGCCCCAATTCATCTTCTGGGCTGTCAATGTGCTCCAAAATCATATTATTCAGCTGTTGACTCTGTTCTTTCCCAACATTGAAGGCAAATTTGATCATTTTGGCATATTATTGGGCAAATTTTCAGTATATTCTACCATTGTCTGCATTATTGGAGCATTTTCAGCCTTTAATCTCTGATTTCAGCATATTGCTGATCACCGCCTTAATTGGGTAATATTTATTTCTGGAATTAATTATTTTCAGCATATTTTTCTCTCTCAACAGTAGAAAGAACAGCAAGTGAAATTATTATTCTTTATATTATTCGACTTCATTGAGGTGGACAGCATATCTTCTATCAGTGATTTATTATTCAGGCATCTATTTTCTCTCTTTTCACTTGGAAAATATTATTTTATTGCTGATTATCACTCATGACCAGCAATAATACTGATTTTTTGGGTCTGCTTGGTGTCAACGACGAGCTCGACAGTACCAATTACCCAATGTGGGCTTACATGATGTGACATGTTCTTGTCACAGAATCTATGGCATATAGCCAATGGCATCGAGCAAAGGCTAGTCTCTCCACCACTGGCACCACCTCCCGCTTTCACATCTCGAGGTGGCTCTCATGATGTTGAATCGTCTACTTCTTCGACAATGCCTCCCACTCAAGATCAAATTTGATGGGATGGCTGTGATGCCCAAGTGCATGCCCTAATCGCTTTATCTATGAAAAGAGCCATCATTCCACACATTTGATCATGCAAGACATCCAAGGGAGGTTGGGATAAACTTGCATCATTATCAAAGCTTACCAACATAAGCAATTGGAAGACGTTCGCATGGAAGGAGGAGGTAATATGGATGCCTATGTCACCGGCATCAAAGATCTTATCGAGTAATTATTTGATATTGATGAAGAAGTTCTTGATAACCGGCTTGTTTCCATCTCTCTTAAGGGTCTACCAAAGTCATATCAAGGTTTTGCTACCACCTTGCGGTTGGTAACTATTATCCAAGTTACCTACAGCTTCGACCAACTTGTGTCTCTTTACAAAACCCAAGCTAAAAAACAAGGTGGCTGGTTAAAAAACAGCAAACTTTTATACTGGTCATTCTTCTTCCTCTATCCCTTCTACATTGAAGACACCCTTCCATGCTGGTCCATCCTTTTCCAATCCCTTCAAGGGTCAAGTCAACAAAGCTAAGAGGTGTAATTATTGCTGGAAGACATGGCACTATTGAGAAGCCCTTCACCCGCAATTTGCGTTTTTGCGTTTCTGTGTTTTGCGTTTAGGGTTTGCAGCCCCAAAAAGGGGCACCATCCTAGACTGATTGTGCCTATTTATAGGCCACTATCTCCTTCATTCCTCACGGCTGATTCATTTAGTCCGTCACCTCTTCTCTCCAGCCTCTCCACTACCCTCACACCCCTTTAGGAGGACATTGCGGTTCATGGTTCGTGGCCGTCTTCATCATCTTCCTTGTGCTACGACACCCTTGTTCCCTTGTATCACATTCACTCCATGATTCAAAGCTTCATCATTCCATTCATCAGAGTTTCTTCTCTCTTCTCTTCTCTTCTCCATGTTTGCCGAGTTCACTCCGTGTTTCTCCCCGCAAACCCTACTGTCTCGCTGGCACGTCATCCACTTCTCTTCTTCTTCTGCTGCATCAACATCCCGTTTTTGCAGATTTCAGGTGTTTCAGCTTGCTACCCACACCCTGTTCACGAAGGACATCTCAGCCGAAGCTGTCCATTGCTGTCTCCATCAGTTGGCACCTGATTTCCAGCCCTCTTCACGCAGTTTGGAGCTGGTTCCAGCCATGCGACTGCTGTTCCTGTGCAAACCTGCTGCCGTACAGCCTGCCACGTCATCACAGTTCTGCTGTGTGGGTTTTTAGTCTTTCTCTCTCCTGCAGGCTGTCCTGCCTACGTTTTTAGTCTCTCTCTCCTGCAGGCTGTCCTGCCTGCGTTTTTAGTCTTTCTCTCTCCTGCTGCCTGCATCTTTCTCTCTCCTGCTGCCTGTGTTTTTAGTCTTTCTCTCCCCTCACCTACGTTTTTCTACTGGTTGCAACCTCTTACTGTTGGTTGCATCCTCCTCCCACTGGCAGCTCACTTCCAGCCCTTCCACTACCCTCCCACCCCTTGAGGCGGACATTGCGATTCGTGCTTCACAACACTGCCCTCACACCCCTTGAGGCGGACATTGCGGTTCATGGTTCATGATGGTTGACCTCTTCCTTCTTCAGCAAGGCACACTGGTATCCATGGCTTCTTTACCAATAGATGACCAGACTACTGGGTGCTCCTATTGTGGCATCACCAGACACACCACCGATGCTTGCTGACTTCGACCTTTGCTCCCCACCCCCCCAAAGTATATGTGTCTTCCACCAGGCACTCCTTGTGCCATCTCTCCTTTCTGGGCCATAGAGATCATTCTACATCGGCTATTAGAGTACTATGCTGAAGGCAATAAGACGCACCCGATGCGCACTAAGTCCTTTTGAGCACATGGAGGATTGATTGGTGCTACGACCTCTTGGAGATCGTCACAATGTCAACGGTAGTCTTCTGCCACTTATTTTCAGGTACAGTGGCTTCCACGACCTACGGATCTGCAGTCCGCTCCATTGAGAGATAGTGATTGTTTGATACTGTCTCCTCGTCAATCTGCTTCTTCCAGATACAGTGGCTACTTGACTCCTTCCTTTTCTTTGGCTACCCAGTCCACTCCACTGAGAGACATCGACTGTTGCCCACCTCTTGCTCATTCTGAGCCCCACCTTTCCCTACCCTCGACTACTTAGGTTCGAGAGGCCACCTTTGGGAGTTGTTCGGTACCCCAGATACCTTCTTCGGCACGACCGGCGGTACTTCATTCGTCATCAAACATTTCGGAGTCTGTGATCCATGAGTTTTCTTGATTCCGTTTGTTTCATGATCTGTCATACTTTGTATTGTCATAGGTTGCTATCTCCACTTGGATGAACTTGTGTAACCATAATCTTATGTTTCTTTTTATTTTTTAGGATTTTGTCATTTTTCCTACATCAATTCACCCATCTCATGGGGAGGGGCGTGTGTAGGCCATCTCATGGGCTACGCATTGATGCCCTTTGATCCATGATCCGGGCTCCCTAGGCTTGTAGTGAGAATGCTGTGACGAAGGTACTGACGTAGGAGCACTGAGAATGCTGTCAATGTACTGACGCAGGAATACTAAGTGAACAGTGACGGGATGTACCTGCAGTAAACAGTGGTGGGCCTTGTGAACAGTATCTGCAGGGATTCGCAGTGACTGATGGGACAGTTTTGTGTCGTGACTATCATTGTATAAGAAATCTATTGACTCTCTCAAACTGACATGAATGCAGACCTGTGTGAATGTACTGAGATTGCAGATGTACTCAGACTGATGTGAACCTTGCCGTGCTGTGTAGACTGGAGACCTGCGTGAATTCAGACTGACGCACATTAACATTTCATGCTACAGTGACAGTTTAGGTGAGATTGACAGTTCTATGCTACATTGACAGTTTATGCTACAATCATATTTTATGATGCAGTCACATTGACAATTCATGATATACTAACAGTTTATGCTATAGTGATAGTTTATGTTACTGGTTTACTACTCTAGTCAGACTGTAAACAGTTTTATGCTATAGCACATACTATAATCATGATGGAAGAAACTGACAATGAAGGAATCACAAAACCAACCATAGAAACAATGTTTCATACATCGCCAAAGAATACGAGATACAAAACCTATGGGCGTAAAACCCGAGATTGGAATGTCTCTCCAGGGTCAAGTAGATATGGGAAGACATCCCGCAAAATTAATGAAACACTATATGAGGAGATGTTGACCATACTCCATGCTGAAATGCGTATCATGAGGAAGGAAATGGAAAATGATATACAAGAGCGGGTTCGAGCTGAAATGATGGAAGAACTAAAAAAGGAGATGCAACAAACATTGGATGCACACATGGCAGAGAAAGACTCAATGATCTCTAATCTACAAGAAGAACTAGAGGAATGCAAAAAGAAACTGGACGCACAAAAGGAACCACAAATCACACCGGAGCTACAAAAAGAAATGGATGTTTTAAAAAAGGATATGCACACCTATACAAGTGTGGTGGAAGGCACCCAAAAGAAAATGGAGAATGTTGAGAATACTGTCAAAGAAAATGCAGAATGGATAGATGTGGCAAAAAAGAACAAAGGAATGCATGGCAACAAAGTGGAAGTTATGAATGCCACCTTGGAAGAAGAGGCAAAAAGACGGGCACACGCACTCCACGTAAGAGTGGTTGAACTAGATGAGAAAAGCTCCCCAATTGAAGATGCTACAGCTCTTGCCACCAAAATTGGGGCTGCAGATGTTCCATCATTGGGGCTTGGAGAGTCAGAAAAGCTGACACAAAAACAAAAGTCCTCATCTTGAAGTTTGGAGACTTGGAAAAGAAGAGAGACTTCCTCTCCAAGAGGATCGCTCTCAAAGGAGAAAAGATCTACCTAGATGAAGACCTCACCCCAGCCCAGATAGCCCACAGGAGGGAAAATATGCCACCTGTTCTAGAGGAACGGAAAACAAGTAAATGGGCTGTCTACAGGGATGGAAGAGTCATCATCACAGAGAAAAGAACAACATGACGGTGCGCGGCCTATGAGACCCTGAAGTTCACACTGTGGAATTGCAATGGCTCCCTTAAGACAGATGCAGGTTATTTTGAGGATACTTTCAAAGGGATAGACATTGCTATGTATACTGAGACACATCAATGTAAAGACAGCCGTCTACCTAATGTATATGATGTTCCTGGCCAAGAGCCTATGCCACTCCCCTCAACCTCAAGACCAGCAAATTGCAGATTTTTCACAGAAAAAAAAGTGAGGAATGCCATATGGAAACTGAAAAATGGGAAAGCCCAAGATCATGATGGTTTAGTAGCTGAACACTTCGCGCATGCTTGTGATATCTTGGCACCAACGCTGGCTCACATCTTTAATAGGGCAGTTTGTGAGGGATTTCCAACCTATTGGTCAGACCATATTATTGTGCCGCTCTTTAAGAGTGGAGACCCCGCGCTACCTAGTAACTATCGAACTATCATGATTGGACACATGCTGGTCAAAATATATGGCTCTATCGTGGAACAGGCATTGAGTGAATGGGCCGAGATGCATGGCCTGAGATCAAAAGGCTAGGCTGGCTTCAGGAGGGGATATACAACTCTAGACCATATCTTTACATTGAGGGCAATCATCGAAGAAGGCAAGGTATTCAAGAAAAAGATCTACTGTTGTTTTGTGGACTTTCGCAAGGCCTTTGACACAGTGCCACGTGCTAGACTCATGAGAAGAATGCAAAACATTGATGTGCCTATAGAGATACAGTGGAGTATCTATGCCTTGTATGAGACAGTGACGGGCAGAGTACAAACACCTGAGGGCATCTCAGATACAGTCAATAGCACCATTGGGGTGAAACAAGGCTGTCCACTTTCACCGACACTATTTGGGTTGTACATAGATGAAATTTCAGAATATGTGGATAGAACTGGTGGAGCCGGAGCCAGCCTAGCTGGAGTGCTGATACCATTACTGCTTTATGCTGACGATATTGTACTTATATCTGACTCACTTGAGGGACTAAATAGACACTTGGATGCATTATCAGATTTTTGCAGAGATAGAGATCTTAAGGTGAACCTTGGGAAAACTAAAGTTATGGTATTTAACACTTCAGCTGCTTGGGTGACAAGAGCTGAGCACCAGTTTACTTTTGATGGAGAGCCAGTGGAGATGGTTAGGCAGTATGTCTATTTGGGGGTCACATTGAAGGGTCTCTTTCACACGAGGAGACAGCCGTTGGAAGACCAGGATGGACCAGACAAGGAATACTATGACGGGTGGGAGCATATGGAAAGACCACTGGTCATGATGATCTCACGTATGATACGAGCGAAGAGCTCGATCCCACATGAGATTATCAGAGCTGAGTTGGAAGCATCACCCATGGTGGTTGAGGCCTTGGTCCAGACAGTGACTTTCATACATAGACTATGGGAGCTCCCCCAAGATAGATACCCACGGCTAGCCCTGGCCTCTTCTAGACAACTAGCAGCAGATGGCGACAGACATTGTTGATATGCTCGGATGAGTACATGGATGAGTCTACATGGGCTGTAGATTGATAGACTACCCCCCTTTGACTATAGCCTGGATTGCTCTATACTTGACCTAAGCCAATCAAAGCTAAACCATGTGATCAGAGCAGACATATTGAAGTTAGATACGGAGAAGACCTAGATCCGACCCCCCTCCCCCCATGGCACGAGGATGGCACACTACCAGACCCACTTCCTTCAAGTATCTGAGGATGGTTTCATCACCCGACCCAATTACATGGATACGCAGCTGCCTCATGGACTACGCACAGTTATTGGTCAGATCCGCACCTCATCCCACCACCCGAGGATTGAGACAGGCAGATGGGAGGGTATATAGACAGAGGAACGCATATGCCCACTATGCGACAAAGAGCCAGAGACAGAGGAACACTACATCTGCCGATGCACTGTATATTATGATATACGAGGTAGATACCACTGTCTGTTTCGAGAGGGTTTTGGACCCCTGGGACGGATCATGCAGTTTGAGGATCAGAGATGCTTGGGATTCTTCTTCTTGGAGCTCCAGAGACGCAGAGTAACAATTCTACGGAGTAGGGGGGCCTAGACATCCACACCACAGACAAATTAAAGCCATCATTGAGCGCCACAGGAGACAGATGCCGAGACGCCTCAGCGATGCAGAGATACACCTCCTTAGAGGACAAACATCTCATTGATGGAGAGTTTTCCTTTTTCTACTTTCACTTTTAGATCATTGACATGTTTCCCTTTTATAGGACACTATTTCATTTTTTCAGTCTTATAGGCATGTTTTTCATCTTTTCTCATTCCAGAAGAGAAACACACCATCATTGTATGTATTGCTTTGGTCTCATAGGCCACATTGGCCTTTTAGAGACGTTAATATACTCTCTCTCTCTCTCTCTCTCTCTCTCTCACACACACACACACACACACATTAATTCATTACTTCTCATTCGTGATCGAGTATTATTGTGCATTAACTAATTCTTTCATTCTCATCCATTTTCCATTAAATTAATCGCACAATTTCTCCACGCTTGGGCCAACAAAATCAGCACCATCTTTTTGTAGACATAACAATTTGCTTTTATGGGTAACTTTTACAAAAATAGGGAAACTCTATTGTGCTCACCCAAGGATTGTACACATGTAACTATGGTCAGTGAATGTATTGAGGATAAGAGTAGACTTTGTTACAAATCTATCATTTCTAGGGTGATGCTTATATAGATATTGGGATTCTCTGTAAATATACTAACATAACATTGTGACCTTGCAAATTGGCCAATAGCCAGCACATTGATAAAAATATCAGCAAAATATGTGCATCTGAAGTCCTTGTGTCTGTAGAAGTTTCTATGCCATATGCTTTGTAGAGTTCCATAGCACAAAATATACATTGTAGAGCAGTAGGTGTGGATATGGGAAGTTTGAAACCTATGCACAAGTGAGTCAAGTGATAAGTACTTCCTGCCCTATATAGCATAATTTGGCATATCTTTTGGGTGTTACTAGAAATTGGGTGGGAAACACTACACCTCCCCTTTGTGGGAGGTCATCGATCCTAGTAATGCTCATGCTAGTGCACTCTTAGAGCTAGAAGACTTCCACCGAAATCTTAAGCTAGTAGATGATTTCCCCTCCATCCAATTGTGAAAATATTCCTCTATTGGCCTAGGATCTAAATCTAGTCTCAACACATCATTATTGCACTGACTGTGAGCTGGTTTTCTTTACCAAGTGTGGATTGCATTTCCACCATCCTCTCGAGCTACATTTTAGTTGAGATGCTAGTGCTGCCCAAGTTCACCAACCTGAGCTCTAATATCATGTTAGGGCAGGGAGAACTACACCTCCCCTTTCCAAGGAATCACCCATCCGTGTATTGTTCATGCTAGTGTGCACTTAATTGGAAGATTTCCGCATATTGAACCAGCCATCTAGCCCCCAAAACCATTAAGATAATGGATGACCTTTACTCTATCCAATTATGGATATATTCCTCTATTGGCCTAAGCCAAACCTAGTTTCAACACATCAACGTTGCACCAATGTTGAGTTGGCTTTCTTAGTGTGGATTGCATTTCCAATAGGTGTATAATTTAGTGAGATAGGACCTTTGGAGATGTTGTGGCTGAATGGCACTCTCAACATGTGTCAACTAAGGTTATTGTCTCCAATTCTTCATTGGGCTGGCCAAAATGTGTCAGCTAGGCTTATTGTCTCCAATTCTTCATTGGGCTCTCTTCCTTGGTCCATCAGGATTCATGCTCTAGATATGCTATACTAGCCTCCCACGACAATGCTTTGTTTGCAAGATGGTGGGCTTGTTAGCCGTCATGTGTGTCTCGTGTGGTTATCTCTTGCTTGTGATCTTAGTTTGAGTTAGACGAGGACATTAGGAGCTTTGACATTGTATTTGTCTATCGTTTTATGTGCTTTAGGCACTTTAGATGGAGGGCACACTAGTACATTTCTTTTTGGGCACTTTTGGTTGTCCTGGGCATCCACATTTTGGGCTTGGCCAGTTTATTACTAGTTGTGGCCTCAATTTGCCTATATATAGGCGGCATGCCCTCCCACTTTCATTATCCATCATTGATCCTTCGTGATCAGCCAACCCTCCTCATTCTCTCATCCCCTTGCTACCGTCTGGTGCCCACACTGATGCGTAGTGTTGCATGTTGAGGCTCAGTGTTGTAGCCTTGTATGTTCAGCCATTGTGGTCACATTGTTCCTTCTCTCACTTGCATTCTCTTTTTGTCTCCTCTTTGTGTTCACTTTCCTCTTCCCATTGTGCACTCTCACATGGTACTAGTGGTACTAGAGCCACGCGTGGGAGGCGGAGTCTACGAACAGGACAATGCTGTCCATGATAAATCTAGCTGCACGACATCTTGTGGTGCTGAACACCTTGCGTTTGGCATTAACCAGTGCTGGGCACCCTGGTTTTTGCCTGCATTCTGCAGGGACAGTTGTGTTCTGCATCAGGGCACATCTTGCCAGTCTGGGCGGCCTGTTTATTGCCTATTGCAGGCCTGCATTGGGAAGGGACAGTCCTTATCTGCTGTGTTTTGAGTCTGCTTGTATCCTTTATCCTAGGCGGCATAATTTCTGCAGGAACAGACCCCCTTCATTGCCTGCGTTTTGATGCAGGCAGCTCATCTGCCTTTGCATTTTTTGTTCCAAGTTGATGTCAACCCTTCTTCTACCAGGGAAGTTGCATATCAATCAAAAGACCTGTTTTCTGTGTTGTGATCCTTCAACTGACCTGGGCAGTAGGTATTCAGACCTAGGCAGCATCCTACTGACCTTGGTGGCAGGTACATCGACATGTGCAGCATCCTTTTGACCTGGGTGACCATTTAGACCTTCTGGGTGGTCTCTTTTTCAGGCCTGAAACAGGGCAGATTTGCATTTATTGTAGGTTCACCATTCCTGGGTATTCCTGTCCTTTACCAGCCCCTGGATTGGCTGCGATTATAGGCTGAAGACCTGTTTTCCTCTACATCTACTTCTCCCTCTTTCTGCTCTGCATCGTGTGTTCCCTTGGGCATTGGATACTCCTCGTCTACCTTTCCTAAGTCCGTCTTCTTCCATGGCCTGATGGACTCGATTAACCTAAGGACACCTCTTATTGGTCGCTTTCATTCCAGTGGTAGCATTTTCTTTGTTTTCTTGTAGGTACTTTATTGAAGGACATCTGTGGCCAACATGTATTCTTTGGGGGATTGTGTGGTTTGGGACGATTCAGATTGACCACCATCCTCTCTCTCTTTCCCTCTATATTCTGTTGGGGCTTCTAGTCCCAGATTGGCATTGATGGCATCTTTTGAGTAGGTGCCCATCCTACCCTCTCTACCCACATTAGACAAGCTAAATGGGACAAACTACCCTCTATGGTTGTGTCGAATGGATTGCCATCTCAAAAGGTATGCTTCAGTTGTGAACATTCAGCCTGTTTTCCTATAGATTTCAGACCTGATTTTCTGCAATTTTCAGCCAAGATATATATGAAGATCTTTGTCTTTCAGTCATCTTCGCACTATTTCAGCTTTTTTATCATTTGTTTATGAACATTCAGCCTGTTTTCCTGCAGATTTCAGACCTGAAATCCTATAATTTTCAGTGAAGGCATAAGAAATTTTTAGTCTTGTAAGCCATGTGTACACTATTTCAGCCTTATGTGTCATTTGTTTGATGCTTAGGCAGCTTGCAGCCAACAAATTGCCATGGCCCCAATCTTAATTAGTGCTATGTTACTCTTATGAACTTGGCTTTAAAGTTTTGAGTCGTGATTCTCGGATGACGAGTGTTATGATATCACACTTTTGATTCAAGCTTAATGTGACATATCACATGTGGGATGTTTAGTTTCAAATTACTTGATACTAAAGAGCCTTGCAAGTTGAAATTGATAACTATGTGCAATTGCCCAATGTGAATCATGGAGCTTGGAATCTTGTATTAAAGCTTAAGATTGTTGAGTGACTCTAGTCTCTAGTATGCTTAGGAGGTGTATATATATTTATATTTATATGCATTAAAATATATATTATTATTTATGTTATAATTTATTGGTATATTCCAAACGCAGTTTCTACAAAAGTTCCAAATGGCCGAAACTCTAAAAGTCAGTTTTTTCCAATTTCCAAAACTCCCATTTCCGAAATGCATAGGAACTGTGCCTCTCATGGAACACTCCAAGCTTTGACAGATGACTGTTTTACCAAGCATGAAGCCTCACGAGACCAGATCTTTATAGAATATTGGTTGGAAAATCAATTTACTTCCTTATGTTATAGGAGCATCATCCCTCGGGGGAGAGGATTTCCAAATGCAATGGGAAGTTTTGTGAGAGTGCGCAATGGAAGAGAATCACGAATGTGGGGGAGGGGAATGGGGAATGGCCTATGAGGCCATAACTTATACAATTGGCATCATCATCTCTCATCAGAGAAGAAAACAAAATTATGTCTAGTTCTATATGATAAATTAAAATGGAAAATGAAGAATATGGAAAACGAAAAATATGGAAAACTGAGAAACTGAAAAGAGTATAGAATATCTCCTTCTCAGTGTATGGAATCCATTAAGACTTTGCAAGCTACCTGCACCTGACTCGACATGGTAATCTTTGTTTGTAGCGAGCAATTATGATACGAATGTGTCGCATATGAGCATGCCTATGTTGCCAAGCAAGAACTCTAGGGCGTTGTGCTTTGCATAATGCTATAGCTTTGTCCATTGTGATGCCACTTAATGATGTCCCTTGATGGCACATGTGAGTAGGAGATGTGTCTAAGGTGGTAGTGGTTGGGGGATCAGCTATACTGAAAAAGTTTGTAACCCCTCTCTGGAGGGTTGGATGTGACTGGGGTTGCCTATGATCCCGTAACAATGTTGCTCTGCGCCGTTGGAGCTCCAATAAGAAAAGGCCTAGACATCTCTGGTCCTCATAGTCCATTACTTGTCTCAATGGTCCAAAGTCCTCCTTAAAGAGGCAATGGTAGTGGCCTTGGATATCATAGTATATAGTGCATCTACAAATATAGTGTTTCTCTGTCTCTGCCTCCCATCCACAAAGTTGGCACATCCTCTCATTTATTGCAACATAGTTCCATCCACCTATCTCAATCATCAGTTGATATGATGAGGTGCAGATTTGCCCAATAGCAACTCGAAGCCCGTGAGAAATTTTTAGCATCCATATATCTTGGCCTCACTATGAAACCATCATGGAAAAGCTGCAAGAAGTGACATTGGTATTGTGCCATCTTCGTGCCTTATGGGAAAGGGAGCTTGAACCAAGTCCTCTCTGTCTCCACTTTAGTGATGTCTACTCTGATCACTCTATTCAACTCGAATGATTGAGACTCAAAGTGGGACAATCAAGACTGTAATCGAACAGTGGCAATTTGTCTATATTTATGTCATGCAAGTTCAACCATGTGTTCATGTGTGCATACCAAGATTGTCTATCTTCCTTTGCTGCAAGCTATCTTGAAGACTCCAGAGCTAGCCTAGGGTATCGGTCTTTAGGGAGTTGCCATATCCTCTGGAGAAAGGTGATTGCCTGGAATAGTGCATCCACTACCATGGGTGTTGCACCCAATTCTACTCGGATGATCTCTTGTGGTACTGAGACTTTCGCCCTTATCATACATGCTATCATCATGACCAACGGTCTCTCCATATGTTCCCAGCCATTATAATGTTGAAGAATGAGAGAGAGAGAGAGAGAGAGAGAGAGAGAGAGAGAGAGAGAGAACTTCTTTGGTGACTTTTTTCTTTGGTTTTGAGAATCCTTGGTGAGGTGTTGGTGGAGCCTTGATTGGCCTCCCGCAATAGGAATAGGGCCTGTATGCTTTGGGATATAGGGAAACCTTACCCAACCAAAATTTGTTTTGAGGTTCTTGGGTTGCAAATGTTGGTTTTTAGAAATGGGGCACATTTGTTGAACACTATTTTAGATGTGCCCAATTGGGCCATTTCGTTTCAGAATGTGATAGAAGCCCTGAGGTATTGCAGTGTTCTTTGGATCTTGACATGGTTATGCAAGAGCATCATCCCCAACAGATGGTTCAGTAGCCAGAAGCTGATCCTGTGCCTCTTGTCTAGCATGGACACGATGATGAAAAGGAGGATGTTTCCCAAGCTGGTATTGAGCGTACATCGCTTTCAGTTGGTTGGAATTTGCCTCCTCAGGATGATTCTTGGGTCACTGTGGTTAGACATAATGCTAGACAGGATTCTCGTTCGACTCCTGCCCACCCACCTCTATACCCTATCACTCGAACTTTTCAATACAGAGGTAGGGGATTTTATATGAAACCTCAATCTTCATGTGTTCCTACAGTTGGTGCGGATGATAAAAGGGTTTCTGATTTTACTTTGCGCTTTGACATGCGTGGGAGGCTTGTGTCTCCTCAGGATGTTTTCCGTTCTCAGCAATAGTAGTTTCCTTCTCGTGCTTCGATTGCTAGTTTACAGAGGGAAAAACTTGTAGATGTGATCCGAAGATAGATGGAGAGATTTTAGGCAGCTAAAGCTATTGATGTTACAGGGAAAGGGAAAGTGGTGATTCAGTAGTTTTCTTTTCTGTGATTTATCATGAGACTTGCTTTATGGAATATTAAAGACATTTCTTCGGGCAACAAGTAGTATTGGTTGTGGAAAGTTGTGTTAGTTGTTCTATGGAGCAAAAATAGCATGCTTTGGCAGGATCTTCTTATGTATATAAGGATTATATAGTTTTTTTTAGTGGTCAGGTTCCACATAAATCTGGAGTTATGTTGGCTGTTAGATCTTCCTTGCAACCATCCTTGGTTTCTCAGGACCGTTGCATCCGATTTCTGGTACTGGAAGTCATATATGAGGGAGAGGTTTTGTGGATGGTGGGCGTATATGCTCCTTCTATTGCTTGGGAACGTCGTCAGCTTTGGGATGACTTGCGTTGCCTTGCTATAGCCTGTCAAGGCTTTGTTATGGGTGATTTTAATGTGTGTATTTGCGGATCAGGCAACTTCACCGCACTCGATCACGGATAGTCCTGAGCGACAGGCTTGGGATGCTATGGTAGCTATGTCTTTGAAACAGGACATGTGATCCTAGATGCATCCTTCACAGTCTGGATATACTTATCTTTCTCTTCAGCATCCAAACACCTGAGCTAGACTTGATAGGATCTACATTTGTTAGAGTGATTCTTTTCTTCTTGGAGTCATTGATATGTGGGTGGAGCGACATCATGTTTTATCAGACAACTATCCTTTGGTTTTGGAATGGACCCACACCCCTGTTCATGCCTTTAAGGCTCTCCTTGCTTGTTTGCCTCTTCGTTTCAACCAATCTTTTCTATTGCAAAATCAGTTTTTAGATGTATTCATCAATTGATTGCTTCTTTTAGCTGGAGGGTCCTATTTGGAGGGATGGAAGCATGGGCTGTTTTTAGGGATAATGCACGAGGGTTCTCTCGAGAGTATGGTATTCAGCATGCTTTCTCTTTGGGAGCTAAACTGCAGCATGCACAATCTTTGTTGGCTCACTTGTTGTCTTTGTATCAGTCAGGGGTGATGACTTGCTCACATGCATAAAATGGTTGAAATGTAGAGTTTAATCTCTTCAAGAAGAGGAATATGCTAAATACAATTTGTTGGCCAGAGTGGAAGCTTTACATGGTAATAACTGTCAATCTCATCAGTTCTTTGTTCGTTTACGCTAGAAATACACCCACGAAAATATTGTGTGTTTGATGGATGAGCAAGGTGTCATGGTGAGTGATCTTGCTTCCATCATTCAAATGTGTGTTGACTTTATAAATCTTTGTTGGGTCCACAAGAGATTCTTTTTGGTGTTGTCCACTCTGCTCACCGATACACTTGCGATTTGGTTAGTAACCAAGTTAAGCAAGAATGGGTTGATTTGATGGAGGTTGATATTTTAGAGGATGAAGTGGAAGATGTGCTGTCCCATTTGCCTTGAAGGAAAAGTCCTGGCTGGGATGGGCTTCCTGATGAGCTGTTTTCAGCCCATGTTGAGCAACTTAAGGACCCATTAACTCGCTATGTCAACAAGTGTGGAATTTTGGTATGATGCCTTCAGACTGGAAGATTTTTGTCATTCGGTTATTGCCTAAGGTTCCCTCTCCGACCTCTTTGAAACAATGGAGACCCATTTCTATTATGGGTTCTTTATATAAAATCTTCTCTAAAATCATTGCCAATAGATTGCAAAAAGTGTTTCTGTACTTGGTTCATCCACGTCAATATGGTTTCATTAAGGGTTGAATATAATGCATAACATTTTGAATGTTCAACCGGGGATTGATTATGCCAAAGCTTTAGGCCAGTAGATTGTCATGCTTCAACTTGATCTTGAAAAGGCATTTGATCATGCTAGCTGGTCTTTTTGGGGGCAGCTAATGTCCACCATGGGATTTGGTCCTCTCATGATTTCTCTTGTTGATACCATTAGTCACAGTGTTGTGGCTCGTATTGCACTTAATGGAGGGATCGCTGATGAAATTGCCTTGTCTCGGTCTCTTCGGCAAGGCTGCCCTCTTAGCCCTTTGCTATTTGCTTTAGTCACTCACTCAATGCTCTCATTGTTGGATAAGTTGGCCGATCAAGGTGAGATTGTTGGTTTGTCTCTTCCTAGTGGTGCCCAACTTTTGGATCAATCTTAGATTGATGATTCCTTTATGTTCCTTAAGGATGATCACACTAATGTTAATCGGGCAATGGTTGCGTGGAATCTTTTTGCTTTGGCATTGGGACTTCATATTAATGCTAAAAAATCTACAGTGCTTTCTTGTCCGAAGAATGATTTGCATGCCTTGGGTTGGCATGGAGTTGTGATTTCTAAGGGAGATATAACAAGACACTCGGGTTATCCTATTGGTGTGGATATAGCTCCCCGTGCCTTGCTTGATTGAATGTCATCCCATATTCATGATCGGTTCATGTATTGGAAATCTCAAGGTTGGCCTCTTCATGGGAGACTTAAAGTTGCTCAATGCATCATGATCAGTATGATTTTTGCCATTGCTTCCTTGGACTAAGAAGTCTCTTTTGGAATTGGTTCAGCCTATCCGATTCATGTTGTGGAAAAAGAAAGGGAATCTTTTGGGCCAGGTGTGGATTTCGTGGCAGCATGTGACTACTCCTAAAAGGATGGGGGGAGCAACTTTATTAGATGTTCATTTGCATATGACTGCTTTGAGAGTAGCTCTTTTGTAGGCATTATGTAGAGAGTCATCCTTGGTCAGATATTGCAAAATTTTTCATAGAAAGGACTGGCATCTCTCATGGTAGCACGGTTATTCACGCTTCTTGGTGGCATGTACTTAATTCCACAAGACCTATTAAGGTCTCCCAATCTTTTCTTCTTTCACATTTGATTGCATCTTGGCAGGAGATGTTAAGTTTTGCAGTTTGGTGCCCCCCTGATTTTCGTAAGGAGGAGAATTCACTACAAGGTGAAGTATTGGCTACCTTCAGGTTGTTGGATTGGCCTGATAAAGATTTGCACGAGACAAGTTTAATCTAATGGCTCGTTCGGGGTTGTAGACAATCCTTGATGGTGTCATTCCTGGGCAGCCCTGTCTTTATTCTTCCTGGTGTATTCGTCAGCACTTTCGGGTGCCTTGAGGATATCATGACATTTGGTTGTCCATATAGAGCAGGGTTCTAATGTTCTGTCCTTTGCTTGCGTTACAGCCATCATCTCCTTGGCAAGATTGGATGTTTGTGCTTCCTGATGATTTCGAGAAAAGGTCAACTAATTAGATATATCATCAGATGGAGACCAAGAGATGGGTCACTGGAAAGGCTAATAAATCATGGCATATTCACGATAGCAAAAAGAAGTGGCACGAAAGATTCATCCAACTCTGGAAGTCTAAGGTTCCTTATCAAGGTAAAGTGTTCACGTGGAGGTTACTTATTGGGGGTTTTCCAATTGGGGATGTGTTGCGTGCTCACAAGATCTCTGCAGGTTGTTGTATATTTTGCACTACATGTGATGAGACATTGCTTTATCTCTTTGTCTCTTGCCCTGTTGCTCGACAGATTTGGAGTTTTGTTTCCCGTGTGTGGTCCTTGGCAACTTAGCACCGGATAGCAGCTCGTTCGTGGATTATGGGAAAGATGACCTCTATGTCTACTTTGAATTCAGATTATTCTCGCCTCTTCCATTTTCCTTAGATGGACAGCCCTATGGCATATTTGGCATACTCGGAATGCCTTCATTTTTGATTCAACATCGGGCATCCATGGTCATGTGGCCTGTGGTCGTGATTTAGTGTTATGGCAGATCTCCTCTATGGTGTGAGCTGATCTGGTTCTTCCTAACATTGCTGCTTCCTGGCTGGATATTGTTCGCTCCACACCAGCTGTCCTTTTTGTGTGATAGTTCTATGTTAGAATCTTGGTAGACTTTCATTTGTGTCTGTTTTTTCTTTGTTGACCTGATGGTTTGATGTAAATATGTACTTCTTAATTCAATTCTTCAGCACTGATCCGGTGCACTGACTGATCAATCCTTGCACGCAGCCCAAGGTGTCAGTGAGGGCACCGGATCAAGCTGAAATGATGACAGCAATACGGACGGTGACAGAGACAGTGACGGTGATAGAGAGTGGCCTTCTATCTGTGCCAAAGGAGGAGACTGCAGCCACCGATGGAGTACTTATGGGGCAGATGAAGAAGTGATCCATTGACTCAGCTATAAATAGCTGAAATCCATCAAAACTGGTGGAGCAGCTGTTTGGAGGCCTAAAAAATCTGGCTGACCTGCATTAAATGCAGTTGACAGCAGCTGAATAGTACAAAAATGCTGACATGGCACTCTCAAGTAGGCGTAATGCTAACGTCACCATCCGGGGGGCTGGAAACTGACAGGAAAAGCACACAAAACTATCAAAGCTCTTATGTCTCCGTCAGACTCTCATGGAGCTCACAACCAAGAGATGAGAGACTGACAGACTATAATAGGCAAGCTAGCATCCCCTCTCATATCTTGGGAGAGTTTGAAGACCTAACAATTGCATATAATGAAGCATGGAAGCCTTGGACAAAGGCTTCATGAAGAGATCCGTTGCATTGTCTACTGTAGGACAGTAGACCACTGCTAACTCGGAATCCATGATTTGCTCATGTACATAATGATAACCTCTATGTGCTTTGTGTGAGCATGAAACATGAGGTTCTTGGCCAAAGCTAATGCACTCTGGTTATCCACGCGTAGTTGACTGGGACTTGCCTGCCGAAAGCCAATCTCCACCAACATCCGGTGGAGCTAAATTGCCTCCATAGCTGTGGAACAAGGAGCGTGATACTCAATCGGTAGAAGAAAGTGCCACAATAGGCTGCTTCTTACTGCTCCACGAGATAGCTCCCGGTCTAATGGAGAAAGCATAACCTATAGTGGATCATCTCGAATCCACATCACCTACCCTATCGGAGTTGCTCCATCTAGAAAGTGTGGCCCCTTCTTTGTACATGATCCCATAGAACTGAGTCCCCTACAAGTAGTGCAAAGTAGCTCTCCAATGAGCTTGAGTGGAGATCTTCACAAAAGAAGACAATAGTGCTACCACAAAAGAATTATCCGATCGAGTGTGAGTAAGCCAGATCAATGAGCCAACAAGGCACCTGTATTGGTAAGGGGATCACTAGCTACCAACAAGTTGGACTTCGGGTCCACGGGGCAAGAAATAGGCCGACACTCCACTATGCCAAACTCTAAAAGTATCTTAGAGATGTACCTATGTTGGGATATAAAGATGCCCTGTGCCATTTGACAAATCTTGAAACCTAGGAAGAAGTGGAGGATCCCAAGGTTTGTCATGTTGAACTCCTATCACAACATCTCCGGAGTCCGATCAACCTCTTGTGAGTCATGTCGAACCTTGTAATAAAGGTTGGGGTCATGATCTGATCTATGGAAGCCACTTTGTAAGAATCGATCAATCCTCTAGTACCAAGCTCAAGGAGCTTGCTGCAGGCCATAGAAAGCCTTCCGCAACCTGTGCATAGACTCTTGCCAGGATTTGGATAGAGATTGTCCACTCTCTTTGTGGCGAATGGGAGAAGATACAAGGCAGTTCAAAGATTATGAGGAGGAGATGCTTTTTTCAGTACCTGGGACTTTGGCACTTTCTTCCATTGTCAGCCCAATATAATTTGGCACAAAAAACCTCCTGACTAGTTATTCATTTAGGGACCCTCTGTATATATTTTTTGGTATGGAAGTCCCTTATAAGGCTGCTTTGTACTTTGTAGTTTGCCTTTGGTTACTTGTCTCAAGGGATTTAGTAATAGAATTTTTCCTCCTCTCTGAAAAAACAGAAACCTCTGTTTCTGAAACTCCTGGATAAGCTTAAAGTAACCAAACCAGCAAGATCCTCTCACTGGACATTAAGATTATTAGACATTTCGGATATTCATTGGGTTGGATTGTATCTTTGTGTGAAGTCTCCAACCAGGTCATACAATATACATCAAAACCCTTGCATGTGACAATCAATCTGATGGCCTGTTTAGATATTTTTTGAGCTTTTGTAGGTTTGGACAAAGTTACATCAGAAGTCATTTGATTTTCTAGAATACTCCAAGGGAAGAGGAAGTGAGAGTCCTGAAAAGAGATTATTACATGGGGGTTCAGTATATTAAATGTCTAGTTTTATTTTCTTCTTTGAAAGGGTACATTGTTACCGACATACGTAGAGCAGGAGCAACCATGAACTCTGATATATGTATACCCTGATATATGTCTGGTGGATTTCAGGTGACCTATGTAACAGGTTTAAGAGACTAAAAAAATTGCTATCCGATCTTTTGGCCTTGTGCTCTTTCACTTCTGCAGCACTGGAGCAAAACTGAAAGTTCTAATAGAGGAGAGAATGAAAAATTGGTAAGCACAGATGACCTACTCCAATAGCAGATTCAATTACAAGTGGGGAATTTATGGAATGCTTGGTTTATGATCTGAATGATAGGTTACAAGATTGAATCTTACACAATCATGTACTTACTCAACTGTCCATTTGACAAAAATATTTGTTACTCTGGCAATATAGATTGCTCATCCCCTGCTTTTGGTTTGCAACAGTTTTCCTAGTGTGGGAGCTTTTGGAAAGGAGAAAAAGTTTAGCAGCAAATACATGCTGGTTGCCCTCATAGGATTTAAACGTTTAACATTGTGGTTGGCACATCAATTTTTGTGAAGGATATGACCTGATTGGGTACCCATTTCAACTTTGATGAGGATGCTAGAATGCTGATGTGCATAGTCCAATACGCGAGAGAAGATTTTGAGCTCGCCGTTTAGGGTAAGGGAGCCAGTAAAATAACACCGTAGTTGTCATGGTGATATTTTTGACCTTGAAAAAGACTATGCTGGCACACGTCCATGAGTAGGTCAACGAAGCACAATGTCACTCAGAGTTTGTCTCTGCATTCCTTAATTGTTGCTTTTGGTTGATGGCCTGCACAGACCAATGTTATCAGAGTCTCCAGCAAACTAATGAACGAGGACACTACAATATGAGTGTCTATTTCCATGACTAGTCTGTGCTGTGTTAAGTGTTGTATTGCTTGGGCCTGTGTCATATCACTGGTCCCTTATCATGGATTGTTCTGCCAGAATATCACTGTTTGATAATTCACACACTATAGTTATACTTTGTGCATCCAGTCTTCATACTAAGCACTGCAAAGCCTAGTCCTTTGCCATGAAAGTGAAAGTTATAATTATATATCAAAGTGCGCTATTTTGACAAAGTTGACATATTAAACATATGCAAGCCAGACATGGCGGCTTGGGAAGTCAACCGCAGGGATTGAATCTGTGTTTTACTAATTTAGTTATATTACATTGACAAGTTAGAAAACTGTTCTTATTTTTTTATTTAGTACCCATCAACAGTAGAAAAAAGCACATCATATATCTCCTTCAGACTATTGTGATCAGACTGACCTTGATAAACATCTTGCACCTAGATTGTTTGTGCCCTAAAGATCCAATAAAATTTGCAAGGGTAGGGGAAAGAAACAGAAGAACAAACTTGAGCTTTGCTTAAATTGATGAGTACTTTTGATCTTGATTCTTGCTTGTTGATATTGCAAAGGGCTTTGCTTGTTGTATAGTTGCCCCAGCCTGAAACAGATCGACCAATCTCAAAATGGGCGGACAAGTGGCAATTATTGCATCTAATGTAGTGGACTTGCAATACATATTGCCATCCCAGCCAAACTACCTCGGTTAGTAGAAATGCAACCTAAATAGTTGCAAAATTGAAATGTACTAGAACTAGAGCACTAGCATCAGTGAATCTACAGAAAATAAATTGATAGGCTCAAAATGAAATGCATTGACTGTCAAAGCTCTAATGTCTTCATTAAACTCTGATTGAGTTCACAACCTAGAGATAACCAACATTAAATACATGGAATGCTAATGGCCTTTACACAATGCTAAATTAGCCTCCTCTTTGTGATCCATCAAAAACTCACCCATGGATAGTTACCATCATAGAGTATGGTTCAGGGGGACCATTTACAAGATCCATATAATTAAGACACAAGATCATGACGACTTGGTAGTTGATCACTTGATACATACTAGAGATATGGTGTACTATATCTTGCATATATATTTAATAAAGCCACATGTAAAGGCTTTTAGATAGTTGCACATCTTTTGGGAGCTACTCAGACATAGATATGCACGATTGGCTCTTGAGTCCTCACACAATAACTTGCTATTGAGAGTTATACTTCATGTTGGTATGCCCAAATGCCATCGTGGTTTGAATTACATGGCTTTAGCATGGATAGGCTACCACTCTTTTAGTACTTGCTTGATATACCTTCTCTCACTTCGAGCCTCTCAAAGATGGCAAAATCATCAAATATGATATTCAATTGGAGCCTAGGATACTTCTAATAGTAATATATGGGTTAGGGACAAAGGTGGCTTTTTATTGAGAGTATCTTCTCCACACTACCAATGGCTTTATTGTTTGCTTGAGATCCATGGATGCTCACCTATCCTAGGGGATTAGATGTACTGTTGGTCAATTATTTACATGGCACCAATGAGATTGAGGCTGACATATATATATATATATATCTTGAGGAATGTATATGCGAGATTTGGCAACGAGGGCTCGAGACAAAGTAGCTCTATATTTGCTATTACTCAGCTTATTTTGTGAGATGGAATGGTGCTTTCATTGTTTGTTTAGGGATGGTTTTGGATCCTTGTTGAGAGTCATGGACTACATTGTGTGTGTGTGTGTGTGTGTGTGTGTGTGTGTTGGGACTTGTTTTCTAACCAAATAAAATCTTGATTTGTATGGGTGCTAATAGTACATAGATCAATTAATTGACAATAATTTGAGATATCATTGGATACAATGGAAAACATAAATAAACATACCAATTTTAACTTTTTAATTTTTATAATTCTTCATATATAACTAAACAAGTGTTAAATAAATCGAGACAATGAGATGAGATGAGAATAACCTATTGAATATGATTTTCTATCTAAGTTTCTTTTGTTTCAACATGATATAATTATAAGGGTGGCTCTCAATCATAATATTTAATTGTGTAAGGGAAAATTGGATATATGCTAATAGAGGTCACATTTTTATATATTTCCACGGTTGTATATCTAAATTGGGATAAGCATTTTTGTATATCAACTAATGAGTTCTTGGATACATTAGGTTTTCAAAGCTTTAGTAAAAAGGCAATGCATGTCTAGTGTTACCTTATTTTAGGCATGTATTTTAAGAGCTCCACCTCGCACAATTAAGTATCCATAAGATGAAGTTGATTTTGCCTTTTTCTATATCCCATGGGGTTTAATTTAAAAGGGAGTAGTATTTGAAAGGTGAAACAAGAGAGAGTACAAGCCAAAGCAAAAGTTATGGAGGTGAGAGAGAGAGAGAGAGAGAGAGAGATGGTATGTGGAAACTCCAACAGTCACAACATATAACCTGCGCTCTCTTATTCTGTTGCCATGGAAAGAATAAAGAATAAAGTGAGTGATGATTGTTGTCACCTACAGTGTATATGTGTGTTGACATTGTGTACAAAATAAATGTAGATTGCTAGACATAGGTAATCTTTAACCCCCAACAACCTTTCACTTAAAGGCGAATGTGTTTGAGTAAGGAGATAATTAAAAGAAAGTAACAAAGTACAATGCATATATGTAATATAACAAGATGAGAATAAATGTTATCTCATCCAAGGCCCTGAACTTCTTAAGGAAACTATAATGTTCAACTTGGAGACTTTTAGTAACTAGATATGTAGGAGTTTTATATGTAAAGATCTTGGCAAGCTCTATCTGCTTTTCTCAATCATCTCTTTGATGAAGTGATAATGGATCTCAATGTGCTTGGCCTTCTCATAAAAGATTGGATTACATATCAATTAGATGAGGATCGAAGAGTATGTGAGAGGCAAAGGCTTCAATAGCAAGGAGAAGTAATGTCGACTTTCGCAAGTGATTTTGGCGAATTATGAAGCAATTCTAGAGATGGTTCTATTGTATCGTCTATTCAAACATTGAGGATTCGTCCACCAATCTTCAATGAAGGCAAGTTAGATGATACAAACTATACTTTGTGGAAGTTTAAAATCACTAAAATCCTTGATTCTTATGAGCTCCTGGAGATGGTGTTGGGGCCAGAACCACAACTAATCCCCAATCCATCAAATTTGTGTGATGATTTTTCCAAATGTGAATCTTCTATGAGCTTGGAAATGAAGGAACGCAGATGCACTGTTTGCCTTAGTTACAAGTTGTGTTGACTGTATTTTGACTTTGATTCAACATACAACCAAGGCTTCAGAAGCGTGGGTTGTACTGAGAAGTTAGTATGAAACAGGATATCAAACAAGGATTCAAAGCTTGGAGAATCAGCTAGTAGTGGAGAAGTTTTTTGAAGGAGAGAGAGTTGAAGCATTCATCACTTGGATTAAGAATTTGTACGCCCAGATGGCTAGTGTTGGGATACAAAAGACTAGCGAGGAGCTAGCGAGGAGGTGTCTTTGGATCTGGCCACCAAAGTTTGATGGATTGGTAATTGCCCTTAATACTCAGGTGAGACCTCAAGCTTTGAGTTTTGTGCATTTTTCATTGAGGAGTTGAGTCTAAAAGCCCAAGAAGGAGGCAGCAGTGGAGATACTGCATTCTGTATCAATGCAAACGCAAAAGGTAAAGATGGCTCCTTCACTAAAAATGATGGTGACAATGGTGGGGTAAAGGCGCCTCCACCGTGCCACCCCGTGTATTACTACACTGACAGTACCCGCCACTGCACACTGCAGGTGGCGAGCCCCCGTCACCGTCACACTTATTCTTTATTCTTTCAGTGACTAGTGAATAAAGGAAGGCCCGGTCACACATTGTGACTGTTGGAGTTCCCATTTGTTTCTCTCTCTCTCTTCTTGCTCTTGCTCTCCGCCATAGCTCGTGCATGGTCTTTCGATCCTCTCATCCCTTTCAACTGGTATCAGAGCTTGGCTTCCGATTGCTCGAGCTCTTCTCAGTGCTTGCTTAGCTTCGCATCGACTCCCTTCTTGCATTGGATCTCCATCCTGGCAGCCATATCCGATCTCCCCCCGACTTCCCGAGCACCTTCCCGGCCTATTGAGGCACCTTCAAGGCATTGGTACTGAGGTATTTGATCATTCTTTCAGGGTTTAATTTCAGTCTACAGGTTGCAAACAGCAAGGGCAGCCATGGCTTCAAACCCTTTAAGCTTATTCCCCTCATATTGTGCCTTACACCTATCAAGGCTCAAAGAGGCTTGTCATAGGCCTTTGATAGGCCCTTCTTGAACCCCCCATTACCCCCTTTCATCCCACGTGGAGCAGCAACAAGTTCAGCACCAACAGGGCAGATTGCGCTATTTTTCTAGGCTGTTAGCACTCGTCTACTTCAGCTCCACACTTGGCCATTGCTTCTTGCTCTCTACCTTGATCAAGAGGGCTATTAGACTTCATGTTTGATGTCATTCAAGCTTTGGGCATTGGTCTTGATCATTCGGGGCTGATTTCTTCAGATTTGGGACTGTCATAAACTGTCATAACAGGCTGAAAACAGGGCAGCAACATTGGCATTAGCATTTGTTACTTACACTCCATTCCGGTTGTGTTGTTTGATGCCCGTATGTGGCCTACTTGATGCCCGAATGTCTTGGGAATGTATGCATTCGATTTGCTCATGATTTGGCATTGTTGTTGGGCTGGAAATTGACAGTTTTAGACTGTTTAGAGCTGCTGTACATGAGTGGGCTGAAGCTTATTTGTCACATGTATTGCTTCTCTATCGATACCGGATGTATGCTATGGGTTATGCCATGATGTATTACACTTTGGGGATCAACTTCGAACTCATGATCGTGATTCCGGAATGCACTTGAGCATCGCATTTGCTCCATTATTGGTTTGTCATTGGCAGTTTGGTCGACTTGACTGGCATTTGGGCCGCTTATGCCTATTGTCTGTACTTGACGGATAAGCTCTATGCATTACATGCTTTGGTCCGTGGTTGATGCCTCTTAGTTCGTCCATGCTTGAGAGATATTTTGGAGCTCCGATTTGGATGTTTTGAGCACTTCCGACTCACAGGGATATTGACTTTGGGCTGCTACTGGATATATTGACTTGACAGAGATCTTGCCATTGGGATTATGTCTTGCTCAGTGGTTGCTACGACAGTTGCTTCATGTATGTCATGCTCTCTTGGATGCGTCTGACGCATTGACTTGGTCACTTGTCACTGGTACTTTTTCTTGGGTTGTTTGAGCTCTTTAGCTCGCCTATACGCCGTTTGTGCCAGTGGGAGCATAGTGTATGCACGACCGACTTTGAGCAGTTCATGTCTTAGAGCAACTTACGACTGGATGTTGCATTGATGTATGTCTTGGTCTCCGGATTGCTTATGAGCTGAGTCTCTTGCTTTGGATCCGCTTTCATTTTGGGCAGATACCTATTTGTGTCAGGTTTTGGCAGTTGCAGGTACATCTTGCCTAGATTGTCTGGGGGTGTGCCTCTTACCGGCAGATGCTATTTGACATGTCTCAGTGTTAAGCTCATGTATTTTCACTGTCATTTGGCTTTGCTTTGTCCTTTTCATGCCGGCTTTGGACCTAGCACTGTCTAGTTGACTTTGGATCCAGTTTTGGGATAGTTTGCTCTAATTATTGCAGGTCTGCAATTTATTACAATAAGCATTTATTGGTGGACTGAGCTGTATTTTTCATGCTGAAATGTCCTGATTTGGTGTACTATACCTCGTACTTGGTGGGCAGTAGCTTCTCAGCCAGTTTCCCAGTCATTTTGCCTTGGATTTAGTGGTTTTTTGGCTGTTTACAGCAGAAAAGAGCAAGCAGTTTTGAACTGTCTCTGCATTTACAGCCTGCATTATGGCTTTGTCTTCGACTGAAATGCCATATTTAATATCACGAAGTTGGATGGTACCAACTATGGCTATTGGAAGAGCCAGATTTGGCAGGTCTTGGTGCAGAAGAACCATGTAAAGCCACTTCGATTGAGCGGGTAGCAGCTTGTAGGTATGAGCAATGATGACTGGTTTGACTTGGATACATACTGTAAGTCCACAATCATACTCTCTCTGACTGAGCAGGTTCATTACAATGTAGTGGATGAGGCACAAGACCGCATGGTAGTTATGGGAAAAGATCAAGAATCTTTATGTTAAGAAGAGCCCGGCTAGTCAGATGTACTCGCTCAAGCAGCTCATGGATCTGCGCATGAAGGAGAATGCGACGATGTCTGCTCATTTGAGCCAGTTCCATGTGACCTTGAAGAATCTGATATCGTAGGGTATCACATTTCCCGATGAGGTGATCCCATTCTTTTTGCTTGGGACTCTTGGAGAGTCGTGGGATGTCTTTCGTACTGCCTTGTGTACTCCTACTACTACTGAGCTGAAATTGTCTGATGTAGAGAGTGCTCTTCTACAGGAAGAGATCAACAAGAAGAACTTGGATGCCTCTCGTATTTCTCATGCTTTGACAATTAGAGGCAGGAATGACAGGAATGACCATGGGAATGGCCATGGTCGTGACTCTCAGAAGGGTCGGTCCAAATCTCGTGGAAAGTCTCATAGTAAGTCGCGTGGGCGCAACGCTAATGTCACTTGCCATCATTGTGGGAAAAAGGGCCATATCATACCAGTATCATGAGTTGCGCAATGAGAAGCGCAAGGACAAGGGGAAGGATAAAGTGTAGAAAAAGTCTTCTGATCGTAGTATTGTACCTGCGAAGTCCAGTGTAAAGATCGAAGAGATCAATGTTACGCAGACTGAGGAGCCATCTGACAGTGATGAGTTTATCTTGGCAGCTAGTTCATCTGACAGCTCACTGTTGAGTGAGACTCCTAGCATATATGCACAGTGTTGGCTTTTGGATTCAAGCGCGTCTTTTCATGTGACGCCTTATCGTGAGTGGTTCCACTCCTACCGCACTGTATCAAGGTCAGTCAGGCTTGGAGATGACAGGTCTTTGGCTATTGTGGGCAGTGGTGACATACAGTTGCAGTTTTCCACTGGCAGTTCTTTTGTGCTCAGGGATGTACGTCATATACCTGCGCTTACGCGCAGCCTTATGTCTGCAAGTCAGCTGGATGATGCAGGGTTTCACATTGGTTTTGGAGACTCTGCCTGGAAGATTACCAGAGGCAGACTTGTACTGGTCAGAGGTGCCAAGGCTGGCAGCCTCTATCCTCTTGTAGTGGATGGTCCTACAGTTGATCATGTTTTGTCAATGGATTCTATCCAACATGTATCACTTTGGCATGCCCGTTTGGGGCATATGTCTTTGAAGGGAATGAAAATGCTTTCTGGTTTGTAGTATCTTCTGCCTTTAGACTGCATGTTTTGACTCGTGTGATCATTGTCTTTATGGTAAGCAGAATAGGTCTACGTATAAGAAATCGGGTAGGCCACGCATAAGTGAGCCCTTGGCTTTGGTGCATTCCGATGTTTGTGGGCCCATGCCTTGTATGTCTATGGGTGGCACGAAGTACTTTGTTACCTTCATTGACGATTTTTCTAGGAAAGTGTGGGCTTTTCCCATAAAGCAGAAGTCCGATGTCTTGGCAGTCTTTCAACGTTGGCTTGCTCTTGTTGAGAACCAGATTGGGTATAGGCTGAAATGCCTTAGGACTGACAATGGGAGAGAATATGTCTCACATGCTTTTGAGCAGTTGTGTGATGACAGGGGTATTAAGCGTCAGTTGACCAGCCCTTACACCCCACCCCAGAATGGTTTGGCTGAGCGCATGAACAGGACTATTCAAGAGCGTATGTGCTCTATGCTTAGCCATGCAGGCCTACCACAGAGCTTTTGGGCTGAGGCAGTTAGTATGGCAGTGCATGTCATAAACCGATCGCCTTCTAGTGGTTTGGATTTCCAGGTTGTAGAGGAAGTTTGGGCTGGTAAGCCACTCTCTTATGTGCATCTCTGTGTCTTTGGATGTGAGACATTCTGCCATGTGCCCAAGGACAAGAGGAGTAAGTTGGATCCAAAGAGCATTAAATGCATCTTTCTTGGCTATGCTGATTCAGGGGAGATGGGCTATCGCCTATGGGATCCGCAGGCGCGAAAAATAGTACGCAGCCATGATGTAGTTTTCCATGAACACAAAATGCATAAGCAGCCTGAGAAGGTGGTTGAGATCCGCAGAGTGATCTTTCAAGAGGAGCCTCGGGCTCCAGTACAGCCAATAGTAGAGCCTGCAGTAGTTCCTACACAAGGCCAGGGTGTTGGACAGGCAATTGGGCAGGCAGTAGAGCCTGCGGTGAGACGGTCTACTAGAGATAGACGTCCACCTGATCGCTATGAGCCCTCTGCAGTATGTCTTGTTGATAGATGCAGAAGAGCCTCTCACCTATGATGAGGCTATGCGCAGGGGTGACAGTCACTCCTAGGAGAGGGCTATGCAGTCTGAGATGGACTCCTTGCATAGGAATATGACTTGGGATCTTGTTGCCTTGCCTAAGGGCAAAAAGGCTTTGCCATGCAAATGGGTCTACAAGCTGAAAAGTACCCCTGGGCATCCCAAGCCGGCCTATAAGGCTAGACTTGTAGCTAAGGGTTTTAAGCAGAAGTATGGAGTGGACTTTGATGAGGTCTTCTCTCCTGTCGTCAAGATGACTACCCTACGCTTGGTCTTGTCCTTGGTCGCACAACTTGACTTGGATCTTTATCAGACGGATGTTAAGACTGCATTCTTGCATGGGGATTTGCATGATGAGATCTATATGGAGCAGCCTAAGGGCTTTGCGGAACATGGCAGGGAGCACCTAGTGTGCAAATTAAAGAAGAGTCTTTATGGCTTGAAGTAGGCACCTAGAGAATGGTATCATAAGTTTGATGCCTTTATGCAGTCACAGGGCGACAGCAGGAGTGCTATGGATCCGTGTCTTTACACGAAGAAAGCCCATGATGGCAGTTTATTGATTTTGGTTCTCTATGTTGATGACATGCTAATAGCAGGGAAAGCTCATGCAGAGCTTGATGCTCTAAAAGCTCAGCTCAAGAACAGCTTTGAGATGAAGGATCTGGGACAGGCTTCACATATTCTTGGAATGCGCATTAAGCGTGATAGGCATCAAGGGCTTTTGTATCTCTCACAGTGGGAGTACATCCATAAAGTCCTTGAGTGCTTCCGTATGCAGGACGTAAAGCCTGCGGGCTATCCTTTGCCTTCTCATGTGAGGGTTTCACAGGCCAATTGTCCGCAGACAGATGAGCAGAGGGCCGAGATGGCCAAGATTCCTTATGCATCAGCAGTGGGCAGTCTCATGTATGCCATGATAGCCACTCGTCCAGATATTGCCCATGCAGTTGGTGTTGTGGCGCGTTATATGGCTACACCTGGCAAGAAGCATTGGGATGTCGTGAAAGGTATCATGAGGTACCTGAAGGGCACTGCAGATATGTCTATATGCTATGGCAGCCAGGATACAGGGGTCGTGGGTTACAGTGACTCCGACTATGCAGGACATGCAGATAGTAGGAAGTCCACTTCTGGCTATGTGTTCACTTATGTTGGAGGGGCTGTTTCTTGGATGTCCAGGGTGCAGAAGTGTACGGCTTTGTCTACCACTCAGGCCGAGTATGTTGCAACCACTGAGGCTTGCAAGGAGGCTATCTGGCTAGGCCGTCTTGTTTTTTACCTTAGGATTGATGATGCTCCTACACTGCATTCGGATTCTATGAGTGCCATTCAGTTGGCTAAGAATCTGGTCTTCCATGTGAAGACGAAACATATTGAAGTGAGATATCACTTTATTCGGGGTGTCATGGAAGACAAGTCTATTGACCTTGTCAAGATCTCCACTGACATCAATCCTGCATATCTGCTCACGAAAAGCCTCACTACTGAGCGCTTTGCCTTCCTTAGGAGATTGATGGGCGTTGGATGAGATGTTACCTTTCCTCATCCCTTGTGCCTATATACATTTGTACTGTCTTTTCTTTTCTTTTCTCACTCTCATTCTAATGTGCATAAATAAGCACCCATCCCCTTCCTTTTTACTTTGTGTCTATGGCCAAGTTCATTAGGTTGTTGGGGTAAAGGCGCCTCTGTCGTGCCACCCCATGTATTACTACACTGACAATACCCGCTATTGCACATTGCAGGTGGCGGGTACCCGTCACCATCACACTTATTCTTTATTCTTTCAGTGACTAGTGAATAAAGGAAGGCCCGGTCACACATTGTGACTGTTGGAGTTCCCATTTGTCTCTCTCTCTCTTTTCTTACTCTTGCTCTCCACCATAGCTCGTGCATGGTCTTTTGATCCCCTCATCCCTTTCAGACAAAAAAATAAGGATGCTAAAAAGAAATTTCAAGGAAATTTTTTCTACTACAACAAGAAAGGACATGCAATTGTAGATTGTCGTGTCAAAAAGGCAAACAAAAAGAATGGTACCCTTAAAAGTAAGGGGAAGAAGATAGCCAACACGGTTTAAGCAAAGCTAGAGTTATTTATATGGCAACCATCGAGGAAGTGTGTTCCTTGGCAAAAGAAGAATCTGCAACTGATTCATGGGCGTTGGATAATGGTGCATCCCATCACATGACCAACAAGAAAGATCTATATAGTTCTATGTAGTCTCTACAAAAATTCATCATCATTGTGATAGTTGGAAATAATTCAAAATGCCATGCTATAGGCACATGTGCTATTTCCTTTGTTGCTGCAAATGGTGAAGTAAAAAAGCTTTTAAATATGTTGTATGTTCCATAAATTAGGAGAAATCTATTATCAATTTGCTACCGTAACTGATCTTGGTCATGAAGTGAGATTCAACAAGACAGGTGTAGAAATTCTTGACAGTGCTAACAAAGTTATTGGCAAAGGAGAAACGAGAAACAACCTGTATGAGCTAAGTGCTCTTATAGCCACTGCTGGAGTGGGTACATTGGACACATTGGATTTACCGGATCCATGTGAAGCTTGTATGATGGGCAAGCAATACAGAGAGGCATTTCCACAAGAAAGCAAGAATAGAGCAAATACTTCTCTAGAGTTGGTACATGCTTACTTGTGCAATTAGATGCCTACACAAGCCTTGGGAGTATCTTCTTATTTTATGTTGATTGTCAACGACTACAATAGGAAGATGTGGGTATACTTTGTGATACGGCTCAAGCTTTTGGTAAGCTTAAAGAATGGCTAAAACTTGATGAAATAGGAAAGAGTGTGAAGAAATTTAGAGTAGATGGTGGTGGTGAGTTCAACTCAAAGGATTTTGAAGACGTTTTGCAAGCGCAAAGGAATGAAGTATCATTTGACGATGCCTTATACACCTCAATAGAATAATGTTGTGGAATGTAGGAATTACACCATTGTAGAGATGGCAAGGTGCATGCTAAAAGGCAAGGGATTACCAAATCATTTTTGGGTCGAAGCTGTAAATACTGTAGTCTACATTCTTGATCGGAGCTACACAAAGGCTCTCAGGGAAAAAACATCTCATGAGGCTTACATTGGTAAGAAACCATCTATCTCACATTTTAGAACTTTTGGATGTGAATGTTATGCACATGTTCTTGATGAGAAAAGAAACAAGTTAAAATTTAAAAAAAAAATTGTATATGCTTCGATTATAGTAAAGAGCAAAAGGCTTACAAATTGCATGGCCAAGAGGCAAAGAAGATCATAGCAAGCCATGATGTAGTGTGTTAAGGAGCAACCGCATATAGTGGAGGAGGAGAAAGCAAGTTTCTCCACTTTATCATCAACCGAAGAAGTAGTCCATTATGAACCTGTCCCAAGAGCTACCCCTATTATTAAGGAGGAGGAAAAATCATATTTGAATGATGAAGAGAAATTTCATCAACCTGTAATCACACCACTAGAAAAGCCATTACCACGATGGGTAAAGCAGCTTTATGACCAAAATAATCCTATACCTATATCTGTTGAGGAGAAAGTAGATGGACCAAGGAGTTCTCAGAGAATAGAGGAGCAAAGAAGGGCTTTTGCTCACATAGTCAATATGGCCTTGATGAGACTGAGATTATGAGAGAAGTAAAGGAGTCAACTGACTTGGAAGAAGCACTTGCAGATCTAGTATGAAAGGTTGAAGTGGAAGCTTAAGCTCATTTTCCAAGACCCACAGACCGCTTATTGCTTCAAGTATTTCAAGTGTGCACAAATGGCTCTCTCTCACCTAGCTGAAGGGCCATCAATGATCCCACAAGGATGCAATGAGCTTACCTTGATGCTCGAATGAGTAGCATGCTTCCTCAAGCAAACGGTAGCTCCACGATTCAAGATGCGAGCTCAACCTTCCTCAAGTCTCCACCTCCAAGCTCCATCCTCCATAGCCACGTGCAAGACAACAAAAGAGAAGAAGAAGAGAGGAGATGATGAAGAGCTTCTTCTCCAAGATCTCTCGTCCTTCCACACTCACTCCCTCACACTCTCACACTCCCTCTCTCAAGCATACACAAGCAACCATAAAGGAGAGAAGAAGAGACTCCATTAGTCAAACACCAAAGAGCGAGCTTCTCATTCACTTTTTGAGTTTATATACAAGCACTCAATCCCTTGGGCACCCATCCCCTTTTTACATGACCGGGCATCTTACTAAGGTCCTTATTATCTATTCCCTTCTAGTTACCTTATCCCTTCACCTATGCCCATCTAGATTTTACAATTTGCACAGGAGGGAGCTTGGCACTCTTTTACAAAATTGTAGTGGCACCTTTACATTTTAAGATGTGCCTTTGTCTTCTTGGCCTTTGAGGTCACCCTTGCACTTTTGGCCTTTCTTCTCTTATTCTTTTGCTTGGCTCCCTTTTTTCACATTATTTTATATTTTTGAATTTTCATTTTTCCTTCCTGCATTGGGGTTAACAAAGGCAACTATGCAAGTTGAGTATGACAACATAATGAAGAATGACACTTGGGAGCTAGTGGATCGGCTACCAAAGAGAGATTATTGGCACCAAGTGGGTCTGGAAGGTCAAGCACAAGATTGATGGAACTTTAGAAAAGTACAAAGCCAGACTGGATGTACATGGATTTTCACAGGTTGAAGGGTTTGATTTTCAATATTCATTTTCTCCAATTGCTAGTATGACCACTATTCGCACAATACTTGCAATGGCTACCCACAATACGTGACTAGTTTACCAAATGGATGTTGAATTAGTGTTCTTGAATGGTGACCTCAAGGCGGAGGTGTATTCAAACACCACGGCTTGAGATCCCCCAGTTTGAGAAAAAAGTGTGTAAGTTGAAGAATGAATTATATGGGCTGAAACAAGCCCCTAGAGCATGGTACCAGTGGATAGATAAGTTTTTCTTAAAGCTTAAACTTCAAGAGATGTGCCTTAGATGCTAACTTGTATGTTTGCATAGATGGTGAAAAGTTTGTAGTTATTATGACATATGTGGATGACCTTATTTTACAGGTGACTATGAAGATATGATCAACCAAACTCGAAAGGATTTGAGCTTTGAGTTTGAAATAATAGACTTGGGCTTGTTGCACTATTCTTTGGGGATTGAAGTCTGGTAAGAACCAAGAAAGATCTTCATCTCTCTCAAAAGAAGTATGCATGGGAGATCTTGAAAGCATTTAGTATGATTAAGTGTAAGGAGATAGCTACACCTATGGAGGTCAATGCAAAGTTATCCGTTGAGGATACATGAGCACTAGCAGGCATTGGGAGGTACAAGAGGTTAGTCGGTAGCTTGATCTACTTGTGTAACACTATGCCAGATATTAGTTTTTTTGTTGGAGTTTTGAGCAGGTTCTCAAACAAACCCCATGAGAGTCATTGGAAGGCTGGGATGCGAGTGCTCATATCCTTTAAGGGAATGCTTGACCATGGAATCACATATAGTTTTGGTACTTCTCTTGTGGGGTATTGGACTCAGATTGGGCAAGAGAGAGTGATTCTAGAAAGCTAGTTTCTAGTTATTGTTTTTCTTTCAGTTCATGAATTTTCTCTTGGATTAGTAAGAAGCAACCCAATAGTGGCATTGTCTTCCACCAAAGGAGAGTACAAGAAGGCAGCATGTTTTACTGTATGTGAAGTAGTATGGTTAAGGAGGATCTTATGGTAGATGGGAATGTAGGATGAAGACCTGACTATGCTAAGGTGTGACAATCAGAGTTGCATCGCCATTTCCAAGAATCTAGTGTTTCATGCACGCACAAAACATATAGAGATGTAGTATCACTATGTGCGTCATTTAATCGAGCATGGGATAGTGGAGCTGATCTATTGTCCAACAAAGGAGACTATAGTAGATATCTTCACCAAAGCACTCTTTAAGGATTTACTTCAAGTTCACATTCACAGACTCGGCATTGGGCCAAGGCATTAGTTTACCTACTGTTGCAGGTGGACGTTAAGGGGGGGTGTTAGATATCCTGAATGTCCTACCCCCGTAAGGTGCCACTAATGATCCATGGTGCTCAAAGTTGTAAGGCTCCCATTATGAGAAGAAGCCATGTGTGAGCTTGAACATTAGTGGGTCTGGACTTTTATGTCAGATGAGGTCTATGTAACCAGATGACCAAAGGGTGACTGTTATGGGTTTACTTATTAGGTTAAATAGAGTAGTTAAAGCTGGTAGCAACTCAAGGCACACCACATCGAGCTATGGGGTAAGGAAGTTATCAAGGACCCCTCTTTTGGGTCTGAGGACTGTGGAAGTACCCCTTGACTAGGGGTATATTCCCGACCCCTTCCTAGCTTTCATGATCCCACCTTTCACCCAATTAGAGTTATTCTAGCTAGCATTAAGCTCTTTGCCTATCTTCTATCTAGATCGCCATCTAAGATTCACATTGGAAGCACACAAGTGGACAGAGCCATCTTTGTATCAGCTTGTTTGGAGTTAAATAAAATTTTTGTTCTCCTCTTATCAACTGTGTACTCTCTATCTCTATCTCTTGCTCAAATTATATTCACTGTGCTATGTAATTTTTGCACAACCAAGGCCAAAATCGAGCATAGGGTAGTCATCTTGACCATAAGGGAGAATATCTCATCAAAGTCAACTCTCTTTTTTTGTTTAAAACCTTTTGCACAAAGGGGCCTTGTATGCTGGCTTAGGATGACCAGTGGGTGCTCTTTAACTTATACAACCAGTTCTCTGGCAATGCATGTTTACCATATGGCAAGGAAACTAGGTCACATGTATGATTTTTTGTAGTGAATCAAAGTCAAACTACACGACCCTCTCCCAAGAGTAGCTATCACCTTTATGCATACCGTCCTCAAGGCTAATCAAAATCTATCACGAAGATATAAAGCATAGAGGGATCAAAATAATCAAGAGGGGGTGAGGCTCTAGTAGAGTGTCTCAAAATAGTTTGTGGGATATGCACTACATATTCTCTTGGTCTAACATTATGATCTTGCACAACAGGCGGATCCTGGGCCACTACATCGTCTCCAACTACAAGCTATCTAACTAGAGCTAGTTGTACTATAATAGGAGGCTCCTCCTGAAACATCACCTTGTAGAGCTCAACCACTTGCTTTAGTCTCCATGTGAGAAGAGGAACTAAGTGTATAAACCAAAGCTAAATTAGCCTAAATCATCAATGTTTGGAAGGAGAGTGTAAATGAGCATATATCCATAGGCAAGAGACTCCCATTATCTTGAATAAACCAAGCTCTACAAAGAAAACCTTCATAAGCTTATTGTCCATAGAGTATAATAGCAACAAGAAACCCTTCAATGACAAAGAAATTTAATTCCTAACAGATCCAAAAGTTTTTTCCAAGCATCAAAGCATCAATCGAGTGCATTAAAATAGCATCACGTAAGCATTAGTAAAGCAATATGCATTCAAATATATACTGCCCACCAAAGAGTATATAGTAGGTTTGTTGAATAGTAGGTCAAATATTGACCTCAACTACCCAAAACAATGTTCAAATGAAAGCCTACAATGCCTGGAGGATGGCAAATAATAAGTGGCCACTCTCAGTAAGAAATAAGGCTGCGTAAACTGGTGCAAATCATGCTAGTTGTCTAGGGTCTACAACTAGCTATTGTTGCTCTTGTTGAGCATTTCATAATGCTCAAAGCAATCCTTGGAAGGTTCTCAACAAGCGTGAGTGGTGCTAGGAATATCTAGAGAGAGATAGGAGTAGTGCATACCTCAACTAGTGGCTACCGTGAAAGCTATAGGTAAAGCTCTCTTCTTGGGATGAAGTCAAATGTGGATGAAGCTCCTCGAATGCCACTCTAATACTAGTTGAAAGGTGGAGCAAGAGTGAGAGACAAGTAGAAGCAAGAGGAAGCAAGAGCTATGGAGGTTCAACACACACACATACACTCACGCGTGTGCACGCGCATGCACACACACACACAACTCATAGATGGTATTTAGGAACTCCAATAATGATTGACTTTCCTTCCCTTATTATATTTTCTTTAAAAAAATAAAAAATAAAATGTCAGTGATGGACAGCTGCCACCTACATTGTATAGGTGTGTGAGCATTGTGTACAAAGCAAATCTAGGCAGCTAGGCACATGTGGCCTTTAACCCCCAATAATATATTTTGAATATATTTGTTGCAACCTCTTATCCCTTGTAATCTTTACATAATTTAATGTCATTTTGCTTACGCGCTCGACTATGTTATTGAAGCTCTTTCAATAGCCTTCTTGCATATATGCAATTTTTGGTCTAAGGTATAGAAATTTTTCCTTATAATATCATGAAATATTGCATGTACGTAATTTTATGTATCAATAACCATTTTTTAATGTTGTGAATTCATTACAACTTTTATGTATCTAAATTCCTCCATAATAAGATTTTGGAAGTAGCTAAGCAAGCCATTCCTTTCATCGCTCAAGCATTTCATGAAGCTTGATGGGTCTTTGAAAGTTGGGGATGCATCTACCATTGGTTTTATAATGTATAACACTTCTTTACTTCATATATTGATGTTATATTTATTCTTTACTTCATATATTAATGTTACCTTTATTCTTCTCTCCATTTGTTTTAAAGTGTTCCTTGACCACATTAGAATCCTTGGTAAAAAAATTTGGGGTGGTTGGAGAGTATTAGAATGAGTATCTCCATTTTAAAGAAAAATATTTGTAGTGGCTCATATTTTTCTAAAATCTAATTAGCAAATTAGAATATCACCTAGATTTTATGGTGTAACAAGCTTGTATTGTGATCATTTGTTTTCTACATAAAAGAGAAATATAGGCAAATAGATTTGATCTACCCCACCATCTAATATTCTTAAAACCATATTGGGAGTTTCATCTCATTTAAGAAGAGCATAAGCTACATGAAGAAAAGTAGATAAAATGTATAACTACTTTCATGTGGTTTTCATCTTTATCCCACATATTTAGAGAAGCTATTCAAATTTAAAGTTACAAATTACATTAATTGTTTTGATCCAATAAATTTGTTCATGTATGCCTTTGGGATATATCTTAGGATTCATGCAACAAAAGTCTAACTAGAGAGTGGATGAGGAACTTTTTAAGAAAGCATTGGGGTGATGTCAAAATAGCAAATGCTTCAACACAACTAAATTTTCAATGCTTGGGACATGTCATTTTCATGTACTATTTTTAAAATAGTGTTATAACCAGGATAGTCTCAACAATTTGTTAGTTGCTTACATATTCATGTTACATAGCGCATATGGGTTAAGTTATTCCACTACAATAGTGGACTTAACTTGTTGTTTTCATGGGTGAATATGATTTAGATTGAGAGTAAAATTCCTTAAGTATAGTTATATATATAAGATCTCTCAACTCTATAGAGACAAAACCAAGACTCAACACATATGGGACATGGATGGAGCTATTCTTCCTTCAAGAGCTTCTCCACACTCTCACAGTCTCCTAGCTCTTGCCTAGGATGCTCCTCATCTATTGTCTCTCAAGCTCAAGCAAGCCAAACTCTATTTGTCCTCAAGCAAGCAACTAGCCGAGCTCAATTACAAGAGAGAAAACTAGATACTTACTAATTCCATTGCCCCCTCTATTGAAATTCAAACAATGGGGTGAATGGAGTCAATGCACTTCGATCCATGCACAGCTTAACATAGCTCTTGTGCTCCAAGATCCAAGCTCCAAGCTCCCCCAAGCAAGAAGAGAGAAGAAGAGAAGAGAAGGAGAATGAGGAGAGAAGCTCCCCTTTTCTCGCACACTCACTCAAGCTTCCTATTGCGTGTGCTCTCACTCTCACAAGCTATAGTTGATGGACAAGAGAAGAAGATGATGACATAGAATGCAGTTCATTATTTTGCGCACACAAGAATGAGCTTTCTATTCATGTTTATACATTACATATAAGGTTTCTTTTTGGGTGGGAAACCTCACCGTCTTGTCCATTTCTTCACCATTACATGCGTGTACTTTAGATTGTGCCTTCACAACTTGCTTGTGGAATATTCAAAATTCATGCATGAGATTCTTTTATTTAGTTTGTGGGATATTCTAATATAGATTGGCTTGTGGGATATTTCAGTTTTACCCATAGGCTCATATATTTGGCAACAAGGAAGTGACCTTGATGCTTCAATTTTACAATGAGTTCTAGTGGCATGCAAAACTCAAAGGAAATATCCAAAAATGAAAATTTGGCACTCATAATACATTTGTGAGCTCTTCACTACTTCATTTGATAATCTACAAGCTGGATAAGGATTCATGAAGGATAGATTAGAATGAGAAAATGGTTGGGAACCAAGAGATTGTTGTTGAAGATATCATTGCTACTATTGAAGGTGATATATTTTAACAAAAAAGAGAATTGAACTCAACTTAGTCCGTTAACTTGTTATTTCCTTTGTTGAAGATATTGACTTGAAGTGCATAAAAAGGAGTGATTGCAAGGTGATATATTTTACTTGTTATTTTCTTTGTTGAAGATATTGACTTGAAGTTCTTAAAAAGGAGTGATTGCAAGGTGATTAAGGGTGAGGAATTTCTAGGTGAGGGTATACATGAGGAGCTTGTGTCCTACATGAACCTCAATGTCTGCCAAAATCCTGCATGCAGTGTCTTCCTAAGATGGAGTACTAGCATTCTTGTCCACATGACACGTATTGGAGATGAGTCTAACGGTAGGTAGATATTCACCCTCCAATGTATTTCCCACACTTAAGAATCAAATTTGTATATAGCTTGGAGCATGATTTATACACACATGCACCTGCTTGCATGGGTGTGGTTCATGCACACATACATATAGGTTGGAGTTAATACACACACATGCACATGCTTGCATAAGCTAATACATAAGTAGAAGATCACTTCTTTGTTTTACTGCCAATGAAGTTTTGTCATTATTGCAAGGGTATTTTCCATAGTTGAGGTATAGAAGATATTGTTAATAATGAGAATAACTATTAAGAAGAAAATTTGATGGAGCCGAAGAGTTTGGATAGAAATTTATTAAAGTTCTAGCAAATAGAAGTCCATGTTCTTGCTTGGATTGTATAATGAGGTCATATGGATGAAGAAGTTATAACCATATATGAATTCTTCTATGAATATTAAGGGAAATAGATGAGGGATTTTCCCCTAACTAAGCATGGTCCATATTTGGAAGTAGTGAAGTTAACATCAAGGAATTCCTTTGATTGATATTTTCCATCGTATTGTTGTTCCATCGTGTTTGGTTTGAGTCTAGAACACTAGATCAAAGTTTAAGTGCAAGTATAGTTACAATATTTCTTCTATTTATTGAAAAGGATTGGATAAGTCTTAGAGGCTTATGTTTCCTAATTACATAACAATTTATTCTCTTGCCTTGATTGAAAATTGAATGCTAGCCTCCTATATCACCATCATCGAACAAACTTATTGGTTAAAGGATTGGGAAGGAGATTCATACTTAGTGTGTTAGTTTTTGTGTGATTTGGTCAACTAGTTTTATTTGTTCATAGTTGGATGGTGTGAAAAAGACAAGAATTTTTTTTACAACATTAGTCAAGTTTACTTTCAACTAGGAAGGTACAATTAAAAGAATTCTAAGTTATGTTGAGTTTTTGTCAGATATCCAAGTTTTTCACATTCTAGATCAGGATATTTAAATAGTTTTAGATTGGTTGCATCACCATCATAAAAAGGAAATATTTAATCATAAGAAGCTCCTCTTTAATCATAACCTTGTTAATCATCATGTGTCTCAACAAGTCTTTGGGAATCATTGTTTTTGTGTTTGAATTATAAAAAGTGCAATGATGGGTGCAACACAAGTAGAGTCATATATCATGCTCTCTTGTGCTCTACACTTTTGTTCATTTGTTATTATGTGTGTTCTATAGTTACTATCTCTAAGCTCATCTCATATAAGTGTTTTGAGAAGGGTGACTTTGTATTCTCTTTTCCCTTTATAAATTCCAAGTTGTAAGCTTGAGTCTTGTGCAATGGTACCACTAAGCACATTGCTTTCGTAAGTAGTTTGTTCACTTCTCTTCAATTTGCCTCTAGGTTAGTAATGTCACATGTGCTAATGACTCCTCTTATCATGTTAAAGAAGTTAGTAAAATTGTATTGACTACTACTAATGGTAGTACTTTCACACTTTCATATGTGTTTTATGAGCCAAAGATAAAAAGAACTTGTTGTTATCTTTTGCACTTGCCAAGATTGGCTTGATCCCCAAATTTATTGTATTGTTCATCATCTCTCATGTAGTGATCCCTATGTCATAGGCTGCAAAAGCTCAACAAATATGAAAAATGTGTGGAAAATATGGAATTTTTAATTGGAAATTTGTGGGTTGTTTTAGATACAAGATTTTGGCATAGACAATTTAATTGTTTGAATTTTGCTAGTTTGCAATACCTATAGAGATATGTCTTCATTATCTACTCTAGTGGCATCTATAAAACACATTTGTGAGGACTACATAATGGGTAAAATAAAACATGTTTCCTTTCCAAAAGATGACTTAGTGAGAACTACTCAACAAACTACAATTTGGACATAATGATGTTTATGGTTTGATGCAAACACTATCTTTTGGCAATTATATGCTTTATGGTTGGTGATTACTCTAAGCATGCATGGTTATATCCTTTGAGATAAGTTTGGATTGTTCTTGTGCTTTAAAAATTATTTTTATGCATGGCTAAAAAAAATTCGGATCTAAAATGCATACCCTTTGTACCAATTGAGGGGGAGAGTACTATGTCTAGAGACTATAATGCATTTCTTGTTGACCTTGGGATAAAATACCAATACACAATGTTGTATACACCTCAAAATGATATATGTAAGACAAGGAATAGGTATTTCATGGAGATGTCATGATGTATAATCAAAAGTTAAGCTTTACCACATTGTTTCTAGCTTGAGATTATTATGTGTGCAACTATACTAAACATGTATCTTATGAAATTATTATAGTTTGTCACTCCATATGAGCCTTGGAATGGTAAAAAGTCATCTATTGCTCACTTGCATATTTTTCTTACTTAATGCCCAAATTATTGCCCAATGCTCTTGTTTTGATGTACTATAGTTTTCTTCTAGTTTTGTTAGTAAATGGCTTATGTATGAAATTGGTTACCATCTACCTTGTTCATCTTGCTACAATAGGACTACTCCTAAGCCCACATTGGATTCCTGTGTTTGTAATTTGAATTCTTTGTTAAAATCAAGATAGCTTATTTTTATTTGTTGATTACATTTCTTCCTTGAGTTTTGTGAAGTTATTTTCACACTAAGGTTTCCACTCATATTTTTTGCCTTGCTTTAACGGATTTCTCTATGGTTGTGTTTTTGTTGCCAAATTAGATATAAAGTTGATTTAGAATGCTACTAAGGCAAGAAAACTTCTTGGTTTATTTATTGTAGTTGGGCAAGGGAATTGCTAAATCACATTGCATTTGGCAGAGTGGATGCAAATCCCTACGGCACAAATTGTGAAAACCCAAGCAATTTCAAGCATGTGGCTTCCCATTTGCATTTGCATGGTTGCAATTGTAGATTGTAGTTCAATATTTCTTCCAATACTTGTACGAGTACTACCTTATGTTATTTCCAAGTTTTTGAATGTATCACTGTGTCATCCAGATAAATGAATTATACTTTTTTCTATATTAAATCTGCAAAGATTTTGTTTCCCATCTATTGGAATGTGCTGTTGACATCACTCAGACCAAATGGTATGCATGTACATTGATATAGACTTGATGTTGTGTGGAAATCTATCATGTGAGCATCTTCTTGCTAATGGTAATTTCCAATAGCCTAATGCTAAGTCTAGGGATGTAAAATACTTGGACTTACCCAAGATGTCCAACAAATCATCTAGCCATGGTAGCAAATATACATCATGGTGTGTTATCTTGTTTAATTTTCTAAAATCAATACATAAGCAATATGTGCCATTATCTTTCTTTACTAGATGGGGTCTGCATAGACACTTGATTGATGGTTGAATATTCCCATGGCAAACATTTCTTTAATAGCTTCATTCATGTAGTTGTTTTCCTTTAGTGACCTCCACCTCATTGCCACTTTGATGGGACTTGTTGTTCGTGTCCTGATTTGATGGTAGATTGGAAAATTCATTATATTAATTATTATTACTTTTTAAAATAATTTTTTTTATTATTTTATCTCTTTTATATGTTTTGTTTGATTTTCTTTCGGGACAAATTGTTAATTTTCCTATGATTTGTGTGCAATCTATGTACTTTCTTTTTAGTGCCATGATGGGAATTAGTGTTGTTCTTGTATTCTATGTGTTAATGTGGGGAGCATATAGAATGTATGTGTATCTATCTTACTTCCTAGTTCTAAGTTTATTTGTGTCATTGCATACATATTTTTGTTGTCTCCAAACAATATTGTTATGGGCTTTATGTGTTTTATTTGTCTTTATTGTCTCAACTAGTTTATTACTAATGGATGAGATTATACTTCCCATATCAATAAGTGTTTCTATTTCTTGGTCTTCTATATTTATTAACACATTGCATACTTTGGAGATTGGAGGCTTTGCTACTATATTACATTGTGAATGTGTAGCCCTTGTCATCCATTCACTTATATGTTTTCCAAACCTACTACAAACTTAGTTTGCATTTTATAACATTACTTTTAACATGGCCATAGTTGTTACAAAAGAAGAAATTTGGTCTTCCTCGGTTATCTATTTGCTTTGTACATTTTGTACATCTATTTCCATTGGTTTTGGCTATTCAAATTACTACTTGAATGTTGGCTCATTTGTTTTACTTGCTATCTTTGTTTGATTGTTGGCTTCAATGCGTTGGACTATTTGTTTTGCTTGATGAAAGGTTATTGGTCCTTGATCCCTCACCCTATGTGATTTATCATGTAGTAGTTAGGGCCATTAAAAAATAACACCATCTCTTCTGGCATTGTCGAATCGACTTGGAGTAATACTTACTTTAAGTTATTGTGAATTAGGTTGTAGATTCATGGTGTTTTTGCTTGAGAGTTTCTATTTGTGTGCTGTGTTGAAGGACTGTTTGTGTTATTTTGTTGTCGTGAAGAATCCCTTATGATGAGAGCTTTCTTCATGGATGACAAACTTTATTTGGTTTGCATAGGTTCCTGCATAAACCATGTTGTAGTGACAACCGCATGTAGCACTCTAATATCTAGTGATTCTTGCTCATTAGACAAAGAGTGGTAGCTAGAAACATTCTCAAAGTGGTGAATCCAACTTTGATTGATAGTTCGTTGAATGGTGACTGACTTTCAAATTTGTTCTATGTTGATGATGTATTTGATTGGCTCCCAAGATATTTGCTAATGTTTGATTGGTGTGACTCATCTGCAGCATTAATAATGAGACTGCACAAATGTATGTTCTAGGCTTATGCGCTATTGATATCGAGTGATTTCTGGTTGCATACTTCCACCTTTGTATGGTGGAGCATTCGGATGAGCACAAGGTGATCGTACTCGACTCATGTTTGCTACTCTTTGGGATTTTAAGTTGGTGCTTCTTGTGTAGATATGTTCAAGAGAAGCTTGGTTGATGTTGGGTAGGAGACAAAAAAAAGAAGATTTTCATGAGAAGTATGTATGACAATCTTCCCACTATCGCCACCAATGTAACATGCAGACTTAAGATGTACTATAGCCAAGTTACTCCCTTTCTCATTACTTTACCCTTTCTTTATATATCTTTGTTTACACAATAAGCAAGCTATAGTTGTAACTATTCGTGAAGTCTATAACATGCTTGTGACATTGGCCATTCACATCATCAACCTTTATCCAATTTGATAAGGCCACGTGTCTAGGCTTCTTAGCCATTAATGCAGCACCACATTGCCTCTATTGGGACATGATAGTATTACCATTAATGTAGCACCACATTGCCTCTATTGGGACATGATAGTATTACCATTAATGTAGCACCACATTGCCTCTATTGGGACATGATATTATTACCATTAACTTGCAATAGGTCAATTCTAGTAATAGAGGCAACCTAAATGAGGAGATCTAGGAAAGTTTGGGACCTATTAAGAGCTCTAGTTATTACAAAAAATTGGCTATTTAGAAATGGCATTTTCCTTGGTAGAAGAAAGTATAGTCATTATGTGTCAGTTGATTTTGCTATCTAGACTCTAGATAGGGTTTTTAGCACTTCTAATCACACAAGGGTGCCTATGAGCTAGTCTCTTGGGCCATGTTATCATGTAGGGGAGGCAAAAGCCAACAAGTGTAGGGACTCATAATTTGAGGGGGGTTGTTGAGAAATAACAAATGATGTATGCTCCAAGAAGAGATGTCGTGAATCCCATATGCACAGTGAGGAGAGTGGAGAAGTTGAAAAGCTACAAAGACATGTACTTGGTTCACTTTTCAATGTAATGCTATTGTACTTTGTACTTAGAGTCTGTAACTCTATCCACTCAAGATTGTGTTTATGAGTCCAAGCTAATCTATCTTGGAACCTAATTCACTTGAGTGAAAGACTGTGTCTAGTCATCAGTCTTCTTCATGTCTCTTGCTTATGAGTTCAAGCCTCCATAGCTAAACTATGTTTAAGATCCATGTTTGCTAACATGTATGTTGTGCAAAGAATTGTATATAAGGATTTTCTTGAGGATGGCACATCCTTCCCCCCATAAAGTGCACCTTAATCTAAATTTACATGTGCATGTAGCACTTCTTCATCAAGCAATGAATCTAAGCACTAATCCACTTTTATATACATGATTATAATCATGGACATGTATATGCAACCACACTTTTATATACATGATTATAATCATGGACATGTATATGCAATGAATCTAAGCACTAATCCACTTTTATATACATGATTATAATCATGGACATGTATATGATCATACACTAGAAGATAATGGTGGTGTTTGGGTCTAACAACCCATTATTTACCTTAATTCTCACATGTGGGAAACTTCCATTGCCTTACAATGCAAGCCAGATCAACTTCAAAAGGTATAGGTAGACATACATGCTACAAATGACACATAGGAACTTCTTCTTGATTTTGGCAAGGGTTTTTACAAAGCAAATCCACTATAGAAACAAATTCCTTAGAACAATCTATCAAAGTTGTTGATGGTAGCGAAAGTATCTTCTTCTTCTTCTTCATTCATGAATTGACTTTGGTGGTGGTCATTCTGCATCCGTTGTGCTCTTATCTTGTGAAAAAATTCACTAGAAATATGGCCAAACTTACCACAATAATGACATGTCATCCGACATTTGTTGTTAGTGTTGAACCCTCGACCTCTTCCTTTGGATCCAACAGCTCCTTTAGTGTATAAGAGATTTTCCCTAGATGATGGGATACCATCTTTTGCATTCTTGTTTTTTTGTTTGTTCTCTTCATCAAGAAGAGAGTGCTCAATATCTTTAAGGAGAGACTGGAAACATTACTTAGTGTTGAAACAAGGTTCTCATATGGTTCGTGATTAACACTGGCAAGTAGCTCTTCTATTGCCACATCCTCATCAATGTTCTTTTTAAGAGTCGCTAGTTGAGTTTTAAGGCTCTTGAACTTATTGATGTGTACAGTCATAGATGAATTGTCTTTAACATCCAACTTATAAAACCTCATAAGTAATTTTACCTTCGAGTTCTTTGTTTGTGTACCAAAGATCTTGTCAAGTTCTTCCCATGCTTTCTTTGCATCCCTAATGCCAAAAATATGATGTAATACATCATCGGATAGACCCCATGCAATAATACCTAGAGCTTTGTTGTTCATCTTCTTCCATGCCTTTGTCTTAGGTTGGTCTTCTGTAGCATCTTCTTCCTTGTCATCTCCCTCAAAGAGATCCCAAAGGTCTTTCCTCATGAGATGGTACATGGTTTTCTCCTTCCAAGTGTGAAAGCCTTCACCACTAAACTTTGCTATCTGTTTCAGTTCAGTCATTTTAGGAGGCCTTACCATGAGAATTCTCGAGCAATGTCTATCCTTTTACAAGAAAATTGAGATTTACAAGGGATTTGATCAATGTGACTTTAAATCATTACACAACCTGAGAATATTCTTCGAAACAGGAATCAGAAGGTGAGTTACTTTTGAGTAAGCTGAAAAGCTGAAGTGCCAAGAAGCACTATTTGAGTATCAATAGATACTATGTCTTGAAGATCTTGATATTTGGCTCGATGTTGCTAGGTAATCTTTGAAATTCCTTGGACACTTCTAGATCTGCAGTAGGCTTCAGAGATAATGTCAGAGTGATCAAGGTCACTATTGATGATGGCAATTAGAAAAGACAAGGTTGCCAAGCTTTTTTAAGTTCCTGGCTATGGCTTCCACTGTTTAGGATTTTAGACAGCCATGATTTTTTTGTTGCAACAAGAGCTAGGCGCAGCTATTCGAACCAAGAATTGGATGGAGGATAGCCTATAGTATAGGCTTCGAATGCCCCATATGGGCAAGACGAATCATAGCCTCCACACATCACGCAGATAGTACGACCGTCATAGGGCACAGTAGAGACAACGATGTTGAATTTTTGTAATTCCGGGCTCCATGGTGGACAATGTCACACTTTGATGTGATAGGGAGCTGCCTTGGGAGTAGAGGAAGAGCTTCTCAAAAGACATCTTGAGCTGAAATCGTCTGTATGGTGAGATCTAAGAGCTCCACTAAAGGTAGGTGCAATCTGGCTATGGTGGCTAAGAAGAGTTGTGTGAAAATAAAATAGGAGATCAACTCAACCACTTTTCCTAAGCTGGAGCTAAGCTATGAGAAGCTGGAGAAGCATGGGGAAGAGCTAAACTGAGCTCACCATGGCTTTGATACCATGTTAGCAAACATGGATCTTGAACACAGTTTAACTATGGAGGCTTGAACTCATAAGCAAGAGACATGAAGAAGACTGATAACTAGACACAGACTTTCACTCAAGTGAATTAGGTTCCAAGATAGATTAGCTTGGACTCATGAACACAATCTTCAATGGATAGAGTTACAGACTCTAAGTACAAAGTACAATAGCATTACATTGAAAAGTGAACCAGGTACATGTCTTTATAACTTTTCAACATCTCCACTCTCCTCACTATGCATATGGGATTCAAGAAATCTCTTCTTGGAGCATACACCATTTGTTATTTCTCAACAATACAAGCATTTACTTTAGATGGTGATGTGTTTGGTATGCATGCCACCTACTTATGACAACAAAAAATAGGATCCAATAGTTATTCTTATAGCAAACATGATTGTGATATCCATTGCAAGGCACACCATTGCTTATATGATGGATTCACCATCTTTCAAGGTTGTATGTCACAAATCTTGTATGATATCCCTTGTATGTCATGAATATCTGATGTGGAGATCGCCATGGTTTTGTATACTTGCAAATCTGGCTCAAGGCAATGGTGATTGGACACCACCCATGTTTGTAGGTGGCTTGTAGCAAGTGCTCATCAAATTATTCTAGGAGGATTAAGCAAAGGTAATGCGTACCTCAAGAGGAACAAGCAAAGGTAAAGGAGGTTGGCTATGGTGTGTTATTGTTGGTGATGTTGTAATGTTAAGGAGTTTGGATTTATTATAGTCATAGTGGTGCAATGGGGTTGCTTGAACCTTTCTCATCATTAAGCTCGAATATATGGCACATGTCTTCCCCTCTATTAGATGTTGATTGTGGTATTTATCTTTGAATGCATCTAAAAGAATGGAGGACTCGAATGTTGTGCTTTAGTCAACACAACTTATTGTCACATTTTATTGGTTAATTTCCATCTATAACACAATTTTTAGACATTCAAGTCATCTACTTTGAGGTTTTTTAGAATTGAAAATGAAAATCCTTTTGAGTATATACAATTACCTAAAGTTATGGATATTATGGCACTTATTTGAAACATCAACATCTTATCATGAGCATTTTCTAATTGACTTGGAGCTTTGTTTTCATGGTACCATTATCAATTATTCATTAGCTAGCTATTGTATGGATGTGGAGGACTCTCTAAGAGCCAATCTAGGAAACATCGTATCGTATTGATTATAATGTCATATAATGGGTTCACAAACACAATGATGGTTTGGCTCTCCCACTAATTTAAGATTCTAGTCTCATTCTCAGCCTAGAGTAAGGTCTACAAAAATATGGATTTGCTTCATCCTCGATCGGAAAACCTTCTCAACATTGTACATTCCTTGTTTAAAATTTTTCATAATTTAAACCAAGTTTTGTGAGTAAAAGTTCATTATCTTGTTTTTCTTGCATGGGGCCACTTAGAGCACTATGTGACCCCCCAAATAGCCACACACCCCACCTTCCCTCCCCTCCACAAATTGGACATGGGGCAAGAATGTCGTTGGGTTTTTTTTTTTGGTGGGGGGGCATACATGTTAGGGATTCATATTGTTGTGGACCTCATTGTCTACATAACAAAGGTAGCATGGACCTCATCATTGGCATGTTATACCTAGGGAAGGACCACAAAATTGAGGACCATGGCTCCATCACATTACTAGAGGAGATCAAGACCTACCCTAGGAATTGGGGGATCCTACATCACCAGCCTACAAATGGCTTTCTTCAACTTCATGGAAATCCCTAAATAAGACTAGACATGCAAGTGCAATGCTGGCTACAAAATGAGCATCAAATGCATTTAATTGTGCACCTTCCGTTGCTTCACTACATCAAAATAATTTTATCATGAGCGAGGAAGGTTGCAAGGGCTAGCATGACAAGTTTCCCCTGCTTTGTTACTTGGTGGTTCTGATCTCTATATGCTAGTGAAGATAGTGTCTATCCCTATGACTATGCCTACTATCCCTAATGCATTCCATGATCTCAAGAAGGTGTCTTGCAAGGTGGATGGAATAGTTGTTGCATGTTTACGACATACAATAATGAAACTTAGAGGCAAGAGAGAAGTTATTACATTAGGTTTAATATTTCCAATACATTTTGGCTACTTATCTTTATTAGTTTTTGGTAATGCAATTGTGGTGGAAATTTTGTAAATCTAAGCATCTAGTTCTCTCCTATGAAACTTGTAAAATCCCAAGGACAAACATCGTGAAGGCTTAGGCCAAGAGCCAAGTGTTGCACTCAAGTGAAATGGGCTGATAGGCTAAAGTGAGAAGGTTAGACTTTTATCACTCTAGTACATATGATTCAAAGAGAGAATGCAAGTCTACCCTTGTGTGTGCAAACTAGTGTGTGGCTCTACTTCCTTATCTTCTTCTCTCTTCTTCCATCATTTCTTGAACTTGAGTGAGGGGAGGGTGTGAACTTGTGAGAGTTTGAGCTTAAGAGTATGGACCTTCTTTCTTCTTAATTGCTTGAGTGTTCTCATCTTCTTCTCTTCTCTTGGTTGCTCGCATGTACAAACTGAACTACTCAATGGAGACAACTTGAGATGAGAAATGGAGTGTGCACTTCCTTCCACAACCATCCAAACAAAAAGGGTTAGAGTTGAGGCAATTATGAGTCCTTATGGGGCTTTCTAGCTTCCTCGTTCCTCATAACTTGCATTCATACGAAAATATCTAAGTAACAATGCCATCTACACAAGTTGGTTATTAGAGAGCACAAAATTTTTGTATAAGTGATAATATTGCTTTGTATCTAGACGAAGTAGAAGCATGTAAAATTTACTCTTTTGTTATTGCTTCAGTAAAGAAAATCAAGTGAATTTGCACGATCAAGTTTTGAAGTAGTTTGATTCACATGTGTTTCAAATTTAGATGTGACTCTCTATAGGGTTATTTACTTAGTTATGTGTATTAAGTTGAAAATAAAAAACTTGCACACATAGGTATCAAATTAGCACATAGTTGGGCCATTCATGCATGCACATTTATTTTTATCCTAGTGTTAAGATTGAGTCAGAACTCAAGACTTACAAAAGAGTTCCTAACAAAAGGGTATTCCAAAGATCCAACATTAGAGTATGCTTTTAACCACTTTGGATATATGAATAGTCTAATGAGATTTTTTCCTTCAAAAGCTTGATTGCTTTCGTTAATTATCTTAGAGTGAACTCTCAAGTAAATTGCATAAGCAATGTGGCATCTATTATTCAAGTGTTGTGGGGAAGTAGCAATGATTATATGCTTTCATTGGTAGCGAAGTAATTTACTCCATGAGTATGTTACAATAAGCATTTCTTGGCCTAGTGTAAAAGAATAATTTTTAGTAAGCTTTGCTTTTCTACATGTTGTAGTTAGCATTCCTCTTTTTATTCACTTAATCATTTGTCTACACTTTTTATTGCTAAATTATTTTCCAGAAAGGTTTGAGGTTTCAATTTTTTTGAGTGTATAGGAGCTAATGAGGTCAAAGCAATACGAGAAAAGTTAGTCACATAGGAAAGGCAGCCCTACCTTAATTGAACTCTTATACCAAAGCCTAGGCCAAGATATAACACAAAGCCAAGATGGTAGATGAAGCATACTATCACAATCTATATATGTACATACATAGATGTGAGTACATAGACATATACTTACATACATATGTACTAGCATTCCATGCACACTTCATGTACATGGAATGCTAGGCTACTTTGCGGTAGCTTCGCTGCCCCAAAGTGGCAAGCGAAGTTGATGTGCTATCACATGGCAACTTCACTCAACAATCTATCTCATCTTTCTCTCTCCTCTTTTCCCTCTCTGTTTCTAATTTTTTTATTTTCTCTCTCTCTCTCTCTCTCTCTCTCTCTCTCTCTCTCTCTCTCTCTCTCTCTCTCATTTTATTCTCCCCCTCTGTCTTCTCTTTTCTTTCTCTCCCTCTTCTCTTTTTTTATTTGTTTTCTTCTTCTCTCTCTCTCTTCATTCTCTTTTGAATTTTTTCTATTCTCTCTCTCTCTTTTCTCTCTCCTCTATTTTTTATTCTCTCTTCTTAAATTTTATATTTCCTCTCTCTATAATTCTCTTTACATATTCTCTCTCTCTCTCTCTCTCTCTCTCTCTCTCTCTCTCTCTCTCTCTCTCTCTCTCTCTCTCTTTCTTCTTCTTTCACTTTCTTCCCTCCCTCCCTCAGTCTTTCTTAAAGTATGTAAATTTTATATTTTTCCTATATATAATTCTCTCTCTTCTTCTCCTCTCTCTCTCTCTCTCTCTCTCTCCTAATTTTCCTTTTTTTTCTTTCTCTCTCTCTCTCTTAAATTTTATATTTTTCTTCTCTCCCTCTCTTCCTTTTAAATTCTCTCTCTCTCTCCGCCCCCTTTCCTTCTCTTCCTCTTTCTCCTAATCTTCCTTTTTTTCTTCTCTCCCTCTCTCTCTTTTAAATTTTATCTTTTACTTCTCTCCCTCTCTCCCTTTTAAGTTTTATCATTTCACACACACACACACTCTCTCTCTCTCTCTCTCTCTCTCAAAAAAAAAAAAAAAAATTTAAAAAAGACTTTTCTTTTTTCTCTTTTTTTCCATCTCTCTTTCTCTTTTCCTCTTGTTTCTTCTTCTTCTTCTCTCTCTCTCCCCCACTTTTCTTCTCTCTCCCCCCTCTCTTTGCCTTCTCTCTCCTCTTTTTTCCTTTTTTTCTTCTCTTTTTAATTTTTTTAATTTTCTCTTTCTTTTAAATTTTATGTTTCCTCTCTTTATAATTCTCTCTCTTCTTCTTTTTTCTCTCTCCTTTTCTTCTATCTCTCTCTCCCCCCTTTTCTTCTCCCCCTCTCTCCTCTCTTTTCTTTTTTTCTTTTCATCTCTGTCTCTTAAATTTTATATTTTCTCTCTCTATAATTCTCTTTCTCTCTATTTCCCCTCTCTCTCTCTCTCCCTCTCCTCTTCTTTCTTTTTTGCTCTTTGTGTGTGTGTGTGTATGTGTGTGTGTGTGTGTGTGTGTGTCCATTTTTCTTTTCCTCTCTCTTTCAAGTTTTTTTCTCACACTCTCTCTATTTTTTCTTTTCTCTCTTTTCCTTTCTCTCCCTCTATCTTATCTCTCTAAGTCAAAAGCTATATTAAAAGGTTTAATTTAAAAAAGACTATTCTCTTTTCTCTTCCTCCCCCTCTTCATCTTCTTCTTTTTCTTCTTCTTCTTCTATCTCCCTCTCAAAGTATGTGAAAAACTATGTTTAAAAATATTAAATTGAAATAATTTTTAAAAATATTTAATTTAAAAAAATTAAATTAAAAATATTTAATTAAAACTGAGAGAGAGAAAGAGAGAGAAAACCTAGGCCTTATACATGAGAGAGAGAGGGGCGGTGAAGAAGAAAAATATTTAATTTAAAAAAGACTATTCACTTTCCTCTTTTTCCCCCTCCTCTCTCCGTATTCTTCTTTTTATCCTTTTTCTTCTTCTTCTTCTTCTTCTTCTTCTTCTTCTTCTTCTTATCTCTCTCTCTCTCTCTTAAAGTGTGTGAAAAACTATGTTCAAAAAACTTTAAACTAAAAAAATCTTTTAAAATTTTAAATTAAAAAATTTTTAATTAAAAATTTTAATCTAACTAGAGAGAGAGAACCTAGGCCGCCCTACACATGAGAGACAGAAAGGGGGGAGGAGGGAGGAATTTAATTAAAAAGGGGAGGAAAAAAAGAAAAAAAGATTATAAGTGAGAAAGAGGGGAGCGGTTTTAATTTTAAAAAGGGGGGGGCTTTTAATGAAAAAAGGGAGGGGAAAGACAAAATGAGAGATTACACAGGAGAAAGAGGGGAGGGAAGGGGGTTTTGACTAAAAAAGAGAGGTTTGAAAAAGGAGATAGGTTCGGGAAGCCCTCTGGAGGTTTGGGGCTTTCCGAACCTACAACGAAAATACTATGTCTCTCTTAAAGTATGTAAATTTTATCTTTTATCTATATATAATTCTCTCTCTTATTCTCCTCTCTCTCTCTCTCTCTCTCTCTCTCTCTCTCTCTCTGCCCCCTTTTCTTCTCTTCCCATTTCTCCTCATTTTCCTTTTTTCTTCTCTCCCTCTCTCCCTTTTAAAGTCTCTCTTCTCTCTCTCTCTCCTCTATTTTTAATTTTCTCTCTCTTTTTAAATTTTATATTTTCTCTCTCTATAATTCTCTCTATATGCTCTCTCTCTCTCTCTCTCTCTCTCTCTCTCTCTCTCTCTCTCTCTCTCTCTCTCTCTCTCCCCTTCTTCTTTCACTTTCTTTTCCCCCTCCCAATCTCTCTTAAAGTATGTAAATTTTATATTTTTTTCTTAATATAATTCTCTCTCTTCTTCTCCTCTCTCTTATTTTATTCTCTCTCTCTCTCCACCCCCTTTTCTTCTCTTTTCCTTTTTCCTAATTTTTATTTTTTCATTCTCTCCCTTCCTCTCTTTTAAATTTTATCTTTTTCTTCCACTACAAGGGAACACATGTATAGCGGTGGGCGTTCGCAACGCAAATAGCAACTGTACTTTGAGGAAAAAAAAAGTGGGCGAAACCTAAGTGCAGCATTTTGCCCCAAAGAGTTTAAGAGAGAGTGAAAGAGATCATGACTTTGGGAGGGAGAGGGGGAGGAAGAGAGAAAGAGAGAAGAAAAGCTTCTCACTGCCGCCGCCGCCGCCACCATTCGCGAAGAAGAGGAGGAAGTGCACAAAGGAAGAAGAGGGGTCGTCACAAAGAGGAGACAAAAAATCCATCCTTGGGCCTTTACAGTGAGTACATTGCCTCCTCTTGGTTTGTTCTTATTCTTTCTTCTTTTCTTTTGTTTGTTTTTCTTGAGAATAAGGTGCATTGAGGGAGAAGAAAAAATGGAGAGAGAGAGAGAGAGAGAGAGAACAAAGAAAGAGAGAAAGAGAGAGAGAGAGAGAGAGAGAGAGAGAGAGAGAGAGAGAGAGAGAGAGAGAAAAGGAGGGAGAGAGGAGAATGAGTGAGAAAACATGAGGGGGTGGAGAGAAACAAAGAGAGGGGCAACAAAGAAAGAGAGAGAAAGAAAGAAAGAGAAAGGGGAGAGAACATGAAATGAAGAGCATAGAGAGAGGTGGATAAATTGTGTTAGGTTAGTTAGAAAACTAAAGCTACTCTTCGAGAGAAGGGGGTATTTAAATTACCCATAGATTTTTTATACAGTAAAGTAGTCTTGGTTAGCCAAGAGAATTCCATTAAAAATCTGAACGGTTAGATTAGGTCAAGTTAGGAATGATCGAATGTCAACTATCCTAGTGTGTCATCTTAGATCCAAATCAATGTTATTTTAGGGGGCCTGAATTGAGACTATACCTTATTAATAAAGTGGTTGATGCATATTACTCCCCTTCATTTCTCACTCTCTTTAAACTAATACAATGTTCTACTTAAGTTTGAGAGATGATAGCAAAGTAGTTATCTTAAGCTAATATTAGATAACCATGGTAGGAGACTATAGTTAGGATTAAGGCTTGCTTTAGGTTGATCCTTGTGGGGTTGAGGTGGAACTTTCCCTACGAGTAGACTTAAGTAGTTTGAGGTAATGCAGTTTGATTATTACAAGGGAGTTTTGAGCAAACGTTACATTGATTACCTCTTGATAAATTTGTGCCATTAGGATTCGGTGGATAGACATGTTACAAATATAGATATGCATCTAGATATTACTATAGTCTCTAGATTTGCAAGGCCATGCACTCTCTAGAATTTGGATAAAAAGAGATCAATTTGTGCACACCTTAGATTGACTTTATGATCTTTCTACGTTATGAAAGGTCTTGAATATGGAATGGCATGTATTGCTTCAGCAATGCATATTATCTTCCCTAAATTAGAACTAACCTTAAGTAGATATAGTGGATGGAAAATCTAAAAGTCATTTAATGTTTATTTTGAAGGAATCTATGGTTAACCATACTATTAATGTATTTGATTTCCATGAGTAAATCTTTATAATAGAATTCTTATCATGATGTAATGTCTCTTAGCTATTGGAAAACTTAAATAAAATATGGCTCTTTGCCTTCTACTTGTGTAAGCTCAATAGCCCCTAAAAATTTATGTTAAAATTTAAAAAGGTTTATATGGAATCTTTATAATATATATTAAACTAGTTTGTTATGTTTTTGTAAACCAAGATGTTTCAGTTGAGATTAATTCTATACTTGGCGCCCATCATATAATGATATGGATGCTTCCTAGGGGATCAAATGTCTCAGCATCCATGGGTATCAATGCATTGATTATTGCCTCCATCTCAAGCTCCAAGATTGAAGGAAGGCTTGAAAGGCTGCCTGTCTCCTCTAGTATCGATGGTATAGATTGAGTCATGCCTTCCAAGTGGTGGATTGTTGGCTCACGCACTCCATCCATCCCATGCCCATGGACTCTTCTAATTGGCCATCAACTTTAGCAGCATATCATGTTAGTTAAGCATTCAACGGTGTGGGTTTTGATAACTGTTGTGATGAACGTGACGATGTTTCCTATTCATCGCAAGCATCTTCGGTAGAGGATGCCTTCTTTGGGATACTTCCTCCACATGGATTTTAGACACTAGTGCTACTTGTCATCTTACCTCTTGGAAAGATTGGCTTTGCCAATACCCACCATTGTCCACACCTTTAGCAGCGTATCATGTTAGTTAAGCATCCGACGGTGTGGGTTTTAACAACTGTTGTGATGAACGTGACGATGTTTCCTATTCATCGCAAGCATCTTTGGTAGAGGATGCCTTCTTCGAGATACTTCCTCCACATGGATTTTAGACACTAGTGCTAATTGTCATCTTACTTCTTGGAAAGATGGGCTTTGCCAATACCCACCATTGTCCACACCTTTTGACATTCATTTTGGGGACAACAACATTCGACAAGCTACAGGTGCAGGCGCCACCCATATCGAGTTGTCCAATGGTAACATTGTTTCTATTAGCCATGTCTATTATGTGCCTCAACTCTCAAAAAACCTCATCTCAGCTAGTAAGATTACTAACCCTTCTACTTTAGTCAAGTTCCATCATGACCATTGTGCCCTTCATCATCTTCCATCTAGCTACACTTATGTTGTCACACATCCTAACTATGGTCATCTCTACTTTCTTAGCCGCACCATTAACCCAACTCACACCATATGTGTAGCCACTAATTCGCATGGCATACCCTATAAGACCCTTCTATGGAACTACCAATTAGGACATCTCAATCATCAGTCTATGCTACAAAAATAGTTTGCATTAATTAGGGGCATGAAAGCAAAGCATTTGAGCCACAAGGCTTGCTAGCATATTGTTAATAACTCCAAAGGTAAGGGGTAGACAAGTTAGCTACTAAATGGATAGTAAGATCCTTTCATGAAGAAGCAGATTGATCGATCCTCCTATATAATAGCCATAAGTCCTTCTATGTAGATGACCTCTCTAGATGGAAAAGACTCAATGCAATAGTTGTGGCATTTAGCAAAGTAAAGATCAAAATCAAAGTGGGCTTTGATCTAGCCAAGAATATATGGAGTCCACGGCTCCCATACAAAAAACTAGTGTGCTTATCTCCAACCCATTATTTCTCCCTCCCTTGGTCAGCATCTAACCCAATCTGGTTTAGTATTTTCCATGGCACAATATATGGAGATCAAATCACTTTAGCACACATATTAGATTAAAAAATGAATTAGGGTAGAGAGATCTTTGGGACTATGAAAGAGGGTCTTGGATACAGCTTGAGCAGCTAGCCTGGCAAGATATGTTGCTAAAGTTGATGGCACAACATCAAATTAAGTTTATCACATTTAACATCAAAAGGTTATATGGTGAAGCAAAGAGGGCCTTGTTTTGGAGATGGGCTTATTCCCACCAATTTGATGTTATCTTAAATCAATAGCATAAAATGCATAAGAAGAGTGGTGCTTCCCTTTTGTATGGAGATTACACTTGCTTTGTTGCAAGGGCTTTGGGGAGTGAGTCAAGTTGCATAACTATCATAAGGACTATTTGAAATCTGTACAAATATTGCACTTGCTTTGTTGTTGCAAGGGCTTTAGATGTGAGTCAAGCTGCATAACTAGCATTGGAGTATCTTAGATCCTAGATTAGTCTACAAAAAAAGAACCCTACTCTGAGGAGTGAGTAATGTGGCATAACTACTGTAAGGACTATCTAGACACCTAGATTATTATACAATGCAAGAAATTGAGTGGTACTTCCCTTTTGTATGGAGATTACACTTCTTTTGTTGCAAGGGCTTTAAGGAGTGAGTTAGGCTGCATAACTACCATAAGATCTATCTTCAATCCAAGAAATGGATGAATTCTTTAGGTGGCTCTTGATTGGAATGGTTAGGTCCGGGTAAATGTGGTTAATGTGTATGACTATAGACAAAGGAATGACTTATGGTGGGATCTCAACAAGTTCAATGTTAAAAACATGCTTATAGGGAGAAGACTCAAAGAGCACAAGGCAAAGAATGGGATGCTTGGGAGAAAGTATCACAGGAACTAGGTCTTGTGGATATATGTGAATATTTATCTATCGAATCCCATGGCCTCATTTACAATTCATTTAGTCATGCAAGGTATTGGGCAAGATTGGATTGCTCGTATGCCTCTAATGGAGGGTGGGTCATGGTTTCCATTACTTCATTAGTCATGGTGGATATGACCAGTTGCTATGTCTAATCACAATCCAATTGTTCTAACCATATCCCTAGACTGATACACAGAAGACATTGTTATTTGTTCCTATTAGCATGCTACCTTGAATATCTTCTTTTGAATAGATTGTGTATTACAATCAAAACAAGATCACATTCTCTAGCATGGATCTAGAAATAGTTTATGACAATGTTTATTAGTAGTTCATACTAGCTACTTGAGAAATTAAGATTTGGTTAGATGCTTTATAGAATGGTCACAACTCTCCTCTCAAATACTATAACTTATATTTCAACTAATGAAAATTTCTCAGGAAAAGAGGAGTGCACATTAGGATTTCCCCCCCATAACTCCACTACCTTTTGCATTGCCAACTCATCCTCTGCTATGGAACATTGATGCAGCTATTAGGAGAGGAGAAATTAAGCCTCTTATGCTCCATGATGGTCGATAATATCTACATTCTTATCTATTTGCTAATGATGGACAATATTTATATTCTTAACTATTTGCTGATGAAAATTATAATGTGATGAGTGTTGAACCTTAGTCAATATGAACAATCTACTGCATATTAATAATAAGTTTATTGCTCTATCTAATTCTAAGTGAAGTAAGCCAAAAATTGAGCTTGTATATCTTTCTTGGAGTGATAAGCTTGAGTCGGTTTTAGTGTTGGGCTTCAATGAAGTCCCTAAAGGGAAAGTGATTTGGTATCTTGGTGAGTGTCCCATAGGTGTGGGAATTACCCTAAAGCAATGCTTTGAATTTTTGTGCGGAAGATAAAAATACGATAAAAAGAAGAATAGGGATGGCAATAGGTCTAACAAGAAGGTTGATCATGCTCAAAATGATCCTCAGACTTTCCAATTATAGTATTTGTTGATATGCTCCTTCCTTTCAATTTCCAACACTCAAGCAAGGTAGAAATGCTTTTTTTAAGAGATGTTGATGGAGTTATGGAGACTCCATATCATGTGTTGCAATAGTCTAGGATCAGGTGGTCTCACCTATCTGGACTTGGGTTAGAATCATTGATAGAGAAAGCTAGGCATTTGGTCTTTTCAACTCTTAAGAGAATGCCTGATGAACATCCATGGATAGTGATTCTATTCTCTTGGATCAAGCAATCGAAGGCCTTTGGTAAAACATGGCAAGGGATCAAATGGCAAGATGTCATTTGGAGTACACCAATTTATCATCAAGATAAAGGAGTCTCAAGTTGCTTAGCAACAACTAGTTAGAGCTTGGATGGAGGTGACTCACACTCTATCTTCGGAAGGAGCCAAGAGGGGTAGAAGTAATTCATCTTTGTTTCAAAGCATATGGATATGTGGCAACACTTACCAAGGGGATCAAGTGTGGTGGATGAGAACCCACCAATTTCTCATAGATTACACTAAAGGAGTCACTTATTGGATTGATATCTGGGATTTTGATACCAACAACATCAAAAGGCTTGAAGTAATCAATGACCAATTTAACTCAACTGAGGTAGAATTTAGGTGGCTGCAATAGGTGTTGTCAAAGAGAAATGTTGAGTGGCCAACATCCTTTAAATTTGATATCATGAGCTTAATCAAATATTGAAAATTACAAAGGGAAAGTCTATATCATCTACGAAGAACAGAGTGGATTTCAGAGTCCATATAATGACTATTGGTTTCTTGCCACACATGTGAGGCTTGGAAACTTGAGGATCCAAGGGTTGTTGTATCACTTGGAAAAAGAGGCTCAAGAGGGTACTATAGACCACTCCCTCTTTAAGAATGAATGTGTTGCTATGAAGAGAGGGGGGCTAAAAGTTGGCAACCAAGGATGGAATATGTAAATCGAAGGTAGTGTCACCCATGCGTGCCATATGTGGAAGAGACCAAGAATCTCCTTAAGCACTTTTTTTTAGCCACATTGAAGTCCACACTTTATGGGGAAAAATCAATTTAAGTGGGATGAAAAGAGTTAATATATACCGTGAGATTAATTGGAAACAAATGATCTTGGGAAATAGAGGAAATATGAGAATGAAGTATCATTGAAGGTTCAATCAATACACTAAGAGCTGTTGTCATATGCAATTGGTTGAAATAAAAAATGCCATTGTCATTATTATTAGCAGCATCACTAAAAAGCTTCACAATTGCATTGATGGTAATAGTGATGCTTGTAGGGAAAATTAATGGCCCTAATAGCAATGGTCACCAAGAAAAAGATGGAGCCTTGCCACCCTTCCAGCCACATTGGGCTGGCAACCAAATCTTGCCATTATCTAGATTTTTAGAGAGACACTATATTATTTAAAATGTTGCAAACACTTGAACAAAGTAAATATTTATTGATGGAAATGTATATAATCTATAAATATCCACTATAAATAGCAATAAGAACATGCACAATGATGGGGGGATAATTGGTAGAACTACCACAAGTTGCATGCAATATTAATGCCATTGAACATAAACTGCATACAATATATGAGTTGCATACATTGAACATCATCATCATCATAAGTGTTGATGAACCAATAAGATCTAATGGTGCAAACCATAAGGACTTACATGATAAAGGGGAGAAGATAGAGCACAAGGCAAAAAAGAAGGGGGCGCTCCCAATAGTTGGACTCTAAAAAAGCGATCAGTGGTGGTGTGATGCAAGGAACTCTAAGATCTTCTATGGGTCCTCACCATCTAAGAGCTCATCATGAGATAATGGATCCTCACAGGAGTTTTGTAGCACATCCAATCATTAATCTAGGTTAAATGTGACGTAATTAATACAATAACTTTGCTAGGTTATCGAAAAAGAGACATCATACCAAACCACCTTATCAATGAGGGTAGTCAAGGCATGCTTTTCCCCACATGTTTTTCTACCATAGTCGACTATTCATCTATACAGATACTGCACCAAAGAACATAAATAAGAATTGTTAGAACCATGTTAGTATTGTAAGCAATACTAGAAAAGATTAAATTTTTAATCATAAAAATCGAGAACTTACAAAATTAAGTAAGTAGATTGACTACCTATATCAAGGTGATGCATGACTTTGACCTTCAGTTGCACTCTCACCGCTTCCGTTTTAAGAAGTGGCCTCCTCCTTGATTCCTCCTCTAGTCATCCCTATCCAACCAATCTAGCTTCCCCTTATTCTTCTTTAGTGCCTTTTGTGCATCAAAATGCCTAGTATTATGAGAAATATACACCTGCATTTGCTTGATCATCCACCTAATGGAGAACATATGAGAAGAAGATAGCTATGGGAACTTCGAGTGCAAAGAGCTCAGCACATACTACTTGGAATTCTCAAGCAAGTACTTTCAATGATCCAAGATGTGTGAAAACACTCAATTGCACACTCATGCATACATGATATGAGCCTCTTTCCCTCATCCATCATGAGAACAGCACCAATATCCTCATCCATAGAGTAGAAGTAGCCTAGTGGAAAAGCTCTAGTATGGGCTCACTTGAACCTAGGAGTACATTGCAAAGCATATATAGGAGTACCCTATGGAATAGGTGTACCCTAGGAATGGCACTTGCAAATAGCTAACCAAATCTAGACATCCTAAGGGAGGCAGTCTCTATGTGTGTGGCCAACATGGGTGACCCTAGCTAGCATTCTCCATCGATGCAATCACAATATTTGTGTCCCATAGCACATCCACCAAAGCCACCCTCCCTTGCATGCCAATTGGAGTGAGGAGTACCAACAAGATGAGGGGTCATAGCATCCATGCCTCCATAGCCCCCCCTCCTATAGAGTCACTAGTACCAAAGTGAGAAGTGCAAGTAGGATGAATGCTAGTACCATGAGCAATCATAACATCTGTATCTCAACATCACCCATAAGAGCCACCAACCCTACCACTATAGTGAGGTGTGCCTAAGCCACCATCTCACACTAAAGCAAGGCTTGTACTCTTTGGCCAACTTAGAGCATCAACTATGCTTGCTAGAGATTGACGCACTTGGGCACACTGAGGAACAACATGACAATGTCAAATAGGAGAAAGAAGCATCCATTCCATCCCTAAAATGGATCATTTAATTAGAAGACATATGTGCAAAAATGTCCTCACGCTCATCATTTGTATACTATTGGCTCATGATGCCTTTATAATCATGTGATGACTTGCACAAACAATAGAAACATCAGTTAGTCCAATGTGTGGGGGAAAAGAAGTGTAATAAGAAGCATGTATATAGACTTGCACAAAAGATAAAGACATGTAATGAAGTACCAATGTAAGTGATAAATAATGACTATTTGACCAAGCTCTCAAGAATGCAATCTCATATAGGGCTCCATAACTTCATCTTGGCATAACCTGACATGCACTAGAATATCTATGTATAGGTCTTCATAGAAAGAGGAGTCCATTTCATTTTCAAAGAATTCCTACACGCATCTCCTCTACTTGGTGCACCAAACTTCGTGAGCCTATCTCCTCCGCTTGTTGCAAGCCCTCCTTACCCCCCACTTCTTGCAAACCTTCATCCTCTACTTGTTTCATGCCCTCTTCCTCCATGATGGGGACATTGGTTCTCTCATACATTGACCTATCTAAGATGCTACATGGACAACATACAACTAATGAGAGTGTTGTGAATTAGGGTAGAATATTGCCCATGTGGTAAATTCAATAACCAATCATCACCAAATGGTCTTCGTGACCTTTTTTAAAAAATTTTGAAAACTGTTTGGTGGACAAACCCAAGGAGCATGAGGTATTTGTACATGACCATCTAAGGTGGTCAACTGCTGCTCTGCTGCCAATACACCTCCTAGGTATCTATCTCTTTCAAATCCATCCTTGCACCAAGACTATCACCCTTTTCTATGATGTGGTCCCACAACAAGCTATAAACATTCTTGAAGATGTGCATGGGATCCAAAAGATGATTGATCTATAGATCATCTAAGTCCAATACATTAACTCATAGAATATGGACAACTGTCTCATTCCACTTGGGAGAGACTCTTCATGGGCGATCTTCCATTCACACTAGCTTCATGCATTCATTTGTGCAAGAGGTCACCTAAGGAATCCTTGATAGAAGTGTCATATATCCCTGATAAACTACCTGCTTTATCATGCTTGATCTACAGGAGTCCAACCTTGGCATGCACATTGGACATGCATAGTAACTAAAAGTGCAACCATTGCATGCAACTAACTTGATCATAAAAGTATATATTGGAGGAAGTAAATAAAATGAATAAAATTTTACCTAAGCACTCTTCATACCCAAAATTCATGCATGGTCCACATGAGAATGGCTCTTGTATTGGCAAACTGCTTCCCAATGTACCTACTCATATCATCCATTGTAATCCCCTTCACCACTCCATCAACTCATCAATTAGTGAATAGAGATAGACATCCATATTTTTGACCTCATACCATCTAGGCACAAGCAAGTATCCTTTCTTGGTAGTACAAAGACATGGTGGAATATTGTAGCTAGCAAGGGCTATTGACTGTACACTATAAGAGGTTGAGGGCAATTCAAATGGATTCATGCAATCCATATAACAAAACCAACCTACAGATTCCTTGCCTCTTTTCCGAGCTTCAAATTTGTCTCTAGTATACATTGGATACCATCTGTGGATCTATTTTGTGCATGCCAAGTTATCAAGCTTGTCGTGTTCTTAGTACAAAACATGTGACGAACATGCTACATGAGTGGAAAGTATTTGAGAAACTTCTGTGGGATTTTTTGACCTTGCAAGTTCTATTAATGTCTATTACCACCACATTTCGGCCATGTGGCCATTAACTCATATTCACCCCGAAAGAGCACAAAGTTGTTGGAAAAAGCATGTGTGCTATGGTAGTCCATGCCTAGTTTTCACAGCACTTGCCTTGCCTCATCTCATGATACTCATGAATTGTGTTTTCAATAGGCAAGGTAAATGTGTTATGTACCTAAACAATTCAACTACACTTGCATTGCTCCATCCATACTTTGTCTATATACTCAAGAGCACAAGAAGTTACTTTAAGTAGGACACCTATGACTTGCCATATAGTGGTATGAAGGCCTCCTCTTTCAATGTGTCTGAAGAAAATGCATCCATGCCTAGCAATACCTTGGTCATCACCTCCATCTCAAGCTTCAATAACTAAGAACAATTTAGTTACTCCTAAATTTCATCTCCAATGAGAGGTGCACTAAAGAAAGCATCTCCCATGAGGTCAAATTGCTCAAGTTCTCCTTTCATGGTATGCCCACAAACTCTTCTCACTCGACATAGTAGATCTCCTCATTGCAATGTATAGTCATCACCTTACACAAATTTATAAAGGCAAATAATACATTGGCAAAACATTGTATTTAGTGCTTGTCTTTGGTGTAGAGTCCATGCACGCCACATACACTTTACTCGCCACTAACTCATAGTCTATGATAGTTTGATCAATAATTTCTAGTTGGAACTCAACATACCATTGCATATGCTTTATGGACAAATGACACTTTTGAGGAATTTCCCACTTACATTGAGTGCATGGATATGGGACACACTAATTGAGATATGCCCGGGGGGTCCACTAGGGTTTACCATATGTTACCACGTGAGTGTAAGGGAGGGGGTTATTTAAGGGAAGGAAGGTACATTTTATAAGGTAAGGTCCCATAAATAGGGGGTAGATAAGGGGTATTTTCATATATTTCTTGCACGCAGGTGACGCCTCCTTATTACTACTAGTGAATCCCCCGTGGAGATATGTCTCTTGATTTCTAATATGTTGGTCCTCATCACTACTCATGTTTGCTACAATGTAGGTAAGGTCAAATTTTTCATCTCTCTCTCTCTCTCTCTCTCTCTCTCTCTCTCTCTCTCTCTCTCTCTCTCTCTCTCTCTCTCTCTCTCTCTCTCTCTCTCTCTCTCTCTCTCTCTCTCTCTCTCTCTCTCTCTCTCTCTCTCTCTCTCTCTCTCTCTCTCTCTCTCTCTCTCTCTCTCTCTCTCTCTCTCTCTCTCTCTCTCGTGTAGAGAAGAGGGATGGCAAGGTATGAAAGGATGAAGAAATTGCTTTCAAAAGTAAAGATGACGGATGGGGTTATTCACGAGCTTCAACACTTAAATTAAAACCTCGTGTGTGCAATCAATTCCTAAGGAAAGTGCTATTCTTCTTCTACACAAGTCATATGTCGTTGGATTTAGAGATGGATCAAATACTAGGAGAACTTGAACTCCATAGGTCTATACTATAGTGCTTAATATATGTATAGTCTATGATGTAGATAATTATGTGAATGCATATGCTTACATTGGAAAGTACATACTTATAAAAGACAACTTTTCAGGTTGCTACTTGTTGAAGGCTTTTGTTTTGGCAAGAATAATCTCTATGGTTGAGGAAAATGAAATATTATTGATGTGGAGGAAAAGGGAATTGTGAAGAAGAATGTAGCATGACAAAAAGTTCTATAGGCAAACATGTAAGTTATATGAGTGGTAGTTTGAAGCATATGACTTCATTGTAACTCAACCACCAATTGAGATGCTAGTTGCTACATGATGAATCTCTCATTGTAATGTGCCTTTTTTCCCTTGCTATTTGTAAGTTCATTCCTTGATACTAGGTTGATTGAAGTTGTAAGGGAAAAAAAGGTGCAAGTGATTCAAGGACTAAGTTCTAATATTAGGCAAGCAAGAGCTTCCTAGGTTATCTAATCCTTGCTATGCCCTAAACACTAATGGAATGACCCAAATAATCAACTCATTTTTTGAGAAAATACTTGCAAACTAGCCCTTAAATTAATTTGGAAAATGATTTATAAGGCATGTGATTCATATCTCTCTTGGGTTGCTCAAATATACCATTATCCATGTGATTCGCATCTCTCTTAGGTTGCTCGAGTATACCATTATCCATGAGAGAATCCACAATTCCTTGAATAAGTCTTTTTTATATACCACCAATCCTTCATGAGTAATATGTGTTGTTCAAGATCAAGCACTAGGGCATTAGAGATGGAGCTAACTAATTGAAGACACCAAGCATCTCTAACTTAAGGACCTCTAGGTGTGGTATCATGAATATAAATGCATTTTTTTATTTCCTTTCATTTTATTAAATTTTTAAAGTGCCATCATATGCCATTCCATAATGTTATCACTCTTACTTACTTGGGATTTGAAATACAAAGGTTGAGGGCTATACACCTAGCTCTCACACTTCATTGCTACCAATGAGGGTATGCAAGTGGATGATGGCCAATATGACTTTGATTGGAAAGCCTTGATAATAACGCTACTGAAGAAGGAGCAATCTCACTATGAATGGCATGGATGAAGAAAGTTGAGTGTATTAATAAAGTACAACACAACCGTTTCTTGAAATATAGGATATTGCCCCCTTGTAGATGGTATTCTAGGTTGTTGTGGATGATCCTCCGACTTGGCTTGGTTTCCCTAAATTGAAACTCATGATGATTCTCGTAGTTAGGTAGGAATTAGGGGTGAACTCTTTTTGCACTACATACACATTGTTGATTTGTAGCTTAAAATGCCTATCAAACAGTATTTCTTTTCAAACATAGTCACGGTTGTTAGCAAATTTTTATTTTGAATGGTTACCATTATCTTGCACTTCCCCTAACAATGAATATGGTTTTACCCCATGTGGGTTAAGTAGCATTAGTTGGCACAATCTTACAGTGTCTAATTTGAATCAAGCATCATAATTAAAATGTATTACGGTCAGCACCTTCATCAAGAAGCATCTAGTGTGCATTGATTCTTTGTAATCAATATGACTATAAGGTAAGCAAGTAGTATCATCGACTCATCCTTAAGATCAAGATCTATAATTTGAACTATTCTTATATTAAACTTTTGTACTTATCGTTAATAGGGATATATCCTCGATCTAAGTCTATAGTTACTTGGTGCATGAGTGGATATGCTATGAACTTTCTAGCACTCAATAAATATTAGCCCGCATAAATTCATCTTCTTCTGTAATTGGTAGGTCTAGGGTGACCAACATATGCATTGAATCTCATTTGTCTTGGGAAGGGAATGTACTTGTTCACATGGCTAACTTTGGGTAAGTCTTGGACTTATTATCCCAATGGCATATTTAATTTAGCATCTAGATCCCTAGGAGAGGTTTTTCAAGTTTCAATTTCTACTCATGCTATCTTTGCCCTATGGCCAAAAAACACTAGACCATTGCCCAATCGTCTATGAGGCATGCAATCCACATTTAAGTCCTTCGAAGAAATAGGTCATAATTCACTCCTTTCATCACTACAAAGGTAACTTAGAATAATATCCCTTCAATCTTGATTGGCTAGTCCTTGATAGCTCATGTGGATTTAACTTTTAAGCCATCAACCAAATTGAAGTGCAAATTCTTTATGGGTGGACTATCCCATATGCATGAACTATGTCTGAGTTTATAATACTAACACTTGCTCCCATATCTATGATCCCCTTCTTAGAAGTATCTCATAAGGCTAGCATTGGTAGAACAGTGTGCCTTTTGGCTTCTCTTTAGAAAGTATTTACTCCTAAAGCTATAGGGTGCAACTCTGTGCTAGATCAGGAATCACTATGCTAGGTTTAAAATGTTGTGTATATTTTGGCTACTACTCCTTTAGGTCCATCTCTTGGTTGCATTCATATATCCTTATTATTCAAAAATAAGTATTATACCTTAAATACCCCTATATAATCTATATAATACTTAATTTTTGTATAGTCATTAATCTTTCCCATGAAAGCTATATTGTCCCCCCATATAAGGTGTAAGATCAACATATCAAAATTTTCTCATATGAAAGAATTCAATATTAACAATAATTCCAACTTCATAGCGAAACAAAATTTTCAATAGGACTAGTACTCTACTCTTACATGGTTAATATTTTAATATTTTTAATCATTAAATTTTTAAAATATTTTAATATAATTAATTATTTAATTAAAATTATATAATTAAAAATATGATGTAACTTTTTAACTAAAAATATAATATAATATAATAAATGATTATGCTAGAAATTACTAACACCTTGGTGTCAATTTGCATCCATTCTTCACCAATTGTTTGGGACTATGAATGAATATACATAAGGCTTGAATATATGTTAGAAATTAGTAACACCTTGGTGCTAGTTTGCATGCATGTTGCACCAACGTGTTTAGGATTAGGAATGAATATACATGTTAGAAATTACTAACACCTTGGTGCCAATTTCCATGTATCCTACACCAACATGCTTAAGGTTAGGAAATGAATTTGGATAGATAGTAACACCTTGGTATCGGGTTGTATGCATCATGCACACCAATGTATTTAGGATTAGAAAAGGCATACGCTAAAGCTTGAAATATCCTAGGAGTTAGTGCTTAGAAAAAAATATATTAAGTGATTGAGAAGATTTTAGATTGGATCAGTGCACTTGCACTTACATCATCTAAAGAAAAAAATCAAGGTTCCTCTACAAAGCATGCATTTAGAACATAGTGATACATCATTTTTTGTGTACCTACATGTATATGTCATATAGCATACTTGTGCTAGAAGTATGCTAGAAATTAGTGCCTAAAAATTAACACATATCATAATTTCCTTACAATGTTTTAGTTTGTGGGGGTAAACCATAGGGTATGTAGGCTTATAGTTAAAAAAAATGGGTAATAAAATAAATACTTGTCCATAATTATATTAATACTTCAATCCTATGTGTATATTTTTAGGTTGCCATGGCACATGTTGGTGAAAAGCGTAAAGAAAGAGGCATTTACAAGACAAGAGCACAAAGTCTTCGCCAGTGTAGCAATTATTAGAGGAATGGCAAACATTGTGAAAGAAGACTTTTTTGTGGCCCTTTCCCACACATAAGGCCGCTACCATTGCCTCTTTAAGGAGAGCTTTGGACCATTGAGACGAGTGATAGCCTATGAGGACCAAATATGTATGGGCCTTTTCTTATTGAAGTTCCAACAGCATAGAGCAACATTGTTACAAGATTGGAGGCAACCCCAACCACATCCAACCCTCTACAAAACAATTACATACTTTTTAAGTATAGTTGACCCCTCAACCACTGCCACCTTAAACACTACATCTCCTACTACCATGCGCCATCAAGGGACATCATCAAGTGGCATCACAATAGATAGAGCTATAGCGTTATGCAAAGCACGATGCCTTAAGGTACTTGCTCAACAACGTAGGCATGCTCATATGCAACACATTCACATCATGATTGCTCATTATAGACAAAGATTATCATGATGACTCAATTGGAGGTAGCTTGCAAAATCTTGGTGGATTCCATACACTGCAAGGGGGATACTCTATACTCTTTTCACTTTTTCAATTTTCCATATGTTTCATCTTCCATTTCAATTTATCATGTAGACCTAGACATAATTTTGTTTTCTTGGATGAGAGATGATGATACCAATTGTATTAGTTATGGTCTCATAGGCCGTTCTGGCCTTCTAGAGACGTTAATCTCTTTTTTTTTCGTAAAAGTCGTTAATCTCTCTCTCTCTCTCTCTCTCTCTCTCTCTCTCTCTCTCTTTATATCATTAAGTACTTTGATTGCATACTCCACTTGTGTAATGGAATTTTTTTTATCAACCATTTCATTTGTTGAGGCTACTACATTTGACATACTGAAAATGGATATGCCCGCTTTAGCTTCTTGCTCAACCTTCTACTCTAGTGATTGTAAATCTTTAGGAATAAATTTCTGTTGAAGCTTGGGATGAAATCCAAGATCTTCTCCAAAGTTACTTGTAACGATAACCTTTCCAAGGCTTGAAAGAGCCCATTTAGGTCTTTAATGTAAGGATGTATGGACCTAAAGGTCTTGCAAATGATAATCATAATATAACACAGCTGGATTCAAACTCACACAAGAAATAAATACTACATTCACACACATCACACTTTGATGAAGCCCCTAGCAAGCACCATACATGAAAACATGTGGCATGCAATGAAAATGAAAATTGGCCAGATGGTCTCTTAATATACATTGAAAACAACCTATGCAAGTTTGTCCACTGTAAAGGTGATATGGACCATTGCATTGATAAAGATAAGCTACTCAAGTTTGAGATTCAAACATATTCAGCATTCGTCGTTTCAACAAATGAAGGTCCAGTTTGTTATTCTGTTGTCATATCAAACACGATACATGAGCTGTAACAGGATTTTGCCGTCATAAACTGTTATAGCCATTTCTTTTCCCCCTTATCCCCCTCTGATAAACAGGACTTGCATACTCCAAAATATGCTAGCCAAAAAGTTATTCGGATCTTAAGTAGTTCTAAACATCAATAAATTTGTGCTCAAACACACACACACAGAAAAATACTTGTAGGGAGGTAAATGCTCAACCTTGACCGACACCATCATTATAGCCCCATCATGAGAAACATGGTTGTAATAGTAGCTTGACCTTACTGGCTGATTGTATATTTTGACACAAGTCACAAGAAACTAGAACGCTGTAAATAGTCAAAACCAGTTAGGTGTTCATTCATCCATTACATAAACAAATACACTGGCCTCTGTTCAAAATTAACAGAAGTCTCTGATGAATGTGCAAATGAAACAAATCATCAGTCCTCGTCATCATCATGAAACATGGATGCCATTTGTAAAGCTAGCATTGCTGCCCTCTCTCTTCTTTGAGTGTCTGGCATCAAGTGTGCATTTTCACGCATGCGAGCCATTTCCATCATCAATCGCTCTAAGTCAATTGATTGGCATTCTTGTTGTGAGCTCCCATTTCCTGATGGACTTTGAGAAGCAGGATTAGAGCCTATGTTCCCTCTGACAGCTTCAGGTGGGCCATTTCCATTACCAGCAGGATTAGAGGCTATTTCTCCTCTAACAGCTCCAGGTGGACCAGTTCCATTACCAAAATGAGGTGAAAGAATCACATTATTCAAACATGGAGAGATGGTCTGTTCAGAACTTGTGTTACAAGTCATCTCATGGGGAGTTGAACTGGATATATCAGCTGGCTCATTGACTACTGATAAGTTTTCCTGCAAAGATGCTAGAAGTGTGTCTGACTGCATGGTAGGGACATCACCTGACGAACTTGCTTCTTGGTCATTATTACTCACAGCACTGCTGATCCCTGCATCTTCATAAGAACTCCATGGTCCGTCATCACCATCCCAGGGTTCTGCTGAGCCATTGGACAAAAGTTCATATTGTATTGTGATCTCAGAGTCTTCATCTGTGCTATTATCTGTGCAGAAAATGAAACAGTCAAATGCAAAACTAATCTTCAGAAATTTTGTTATTTTAGATAGATCTCGCATAAAGGAAAGCTGCAAGCACCTTCAGCCTCATCTGAAGCCAAAGCACTGGAGCTCTGCTTATCAGATTTCATAGTCATCCCAGGCCACATGTGTGCAGAAAGTGCACCCCAAATTCGTGTCACACCTTGAAGATCACCATCAACTGACATACCTGCATCACTCATTGATAGATTCTGTCATCTTCCAACATGTATCAATACATTGCCAACAGTGTCTTTTAAGTATGATAGAAAATGGTACTACATGGTAGTGAGATCTTCATACATTGATCAAACACAGTATCCACAGCACAAGCCTCGATGTACTCAATTCCATGGTCAGCACACCATGCAATACATGACTGCCTCCTAAAATCCGTAGAGCTTCCTTCATTGTCTAGCAAGCTGGATCCATCACTCTGTTGAATACCATAATCCCAGAACTCAGGGTGGGGATCACTTGAGGATTCTCCTCGCTTCTGCAACCGTCGCCGATATTCTCTGTGACCAAAGTGATCCGGTACACGATCTGCCTTGTTTCCAATGCAAAGTAGAATTTCGAAATCACGAAGTTCCAAACTAGAAACCCATTCTTGCAAGGTTTCAAAAGATGAGAACTGCCAAATAGTGAAGACAGATATTGGGCATATAAAAAGCCAAAAACATTAAAGCATACACTTTCTATGTGCTTGCAAAAAAGGCACCTCTAGTTTAATACATGACTGAAACAGGAAAATGAGAAGCTCAAAACAAAGCATATAACCCAGCAGCCCCTCTGCATTGATTATATCTAGACATCTCCCAGACAATAGCATAGACCAGATGTTGCAACATCTTAAATGAGTTGCACTCAAACTAGCAAACTGATTCTGACAACTGTGGAGCTTCCCCCCACCCCCAAAAAAAACGTGAAACCAGGCTTTCATGATGGAGTGGTTGATGAAGTACCTGATTTACCAGCAATTCACAACAAGGACTAATTTAAGGAAAAAACAAAATTAACACTTTACTAATCACCACAGACAACCAACACCAATTAGCCCCAAAATTGGCACCCCTTTGTCATGAGGATGTGAAATTTTAATGCTTTGCTTAGCATTTGATTAAAAGTTAAATCAAATGTGCAAGTGACTTGCACATGTGAAGTGCAAGTTAATTATTTCATCATGTGAGACCTAGAACCCCGAGATATTAGTTGGTGCCAAAGGCAAAAGTTGTAATTAGTTATGCCTATCAAGTACTAGGTGGTACCTAGTGTCAATTTTTGGCCTAGACCAATTTATTGGCCATTAATGTCAGCGGTGATATTAGAGACTACGCATTAATTAATTAATTAATGTTGGTCTAAGGATTCATAATTGCTCAAGGATACTTGGGAGAAAAATTGGCCTAGCCGATTTTAATTATTGAATAGTGGAATTATTTTTCTAGGAACTAAACTAATTATTAAATTATTTTTCAAAATTAATATTTTCAAAATTAATTTGATAAGCTAGACAATGCTAGAAAAAGGGATTAGAATGCTACCTTGGCAAAACTTGCCCATGTAAGTGAAAAAAACGTTTTTGAGACTAGAAGAGAGAGGAGGGGTCATTATGATTCCAACCTTGTGCAAGTTGACAGAGAGAGACAAAGGCTATCAAGCCATTTCTAGCTAGCAAGAGACCCTCAGAGAGCTGATGGCATGCCCAAAACAAACTAATGCTAGGTGACAACAGTTTAGGCAACATCATATTCAGGAATTTCCATCAATGAAGATGGGTTTCATGGCTGTCTAGACAAGGCAACAATTAATTTCTTCTATTTTCTCGTGATGGAAGTCTGAATTTTCTCTCTCTTCACCATTCTCTCAATCCTCCAACCATCTCTCAAGTTATCTCAGCAAAATCCAACCATTTGAGTCATCATAGGTGGAGATTTTGATTTATCTCTACTGTAAACTGTAACTTACACCAAAAATTAGGATTTGACAATTGCCCCAAGATGCGTGCTCAAAATTGAGGGCCTAGGACTCAAATTCCAATAGCTGAAATTCAAGAATTTCAAAGAGATTCAAGAGGCCAACCAATATCAAATTTGGGGCTTGTCTCGCAAGGAGCAAAGTGAAGGCTAATCCCAAATTGATTTGAAGGCTTACTAGTCATTTATGATAGCAAGTGACACTTGGATTAGCAGAGGAGATCAAAGAATCTCAGTTGTACTTCATCCATTTACAATTAAAAATAAGCAAATATCATAAGGGGTGTCAATTTTGGGACCAACAAGCTGTCCATTAGCCAAGATTTAAGTGATAAAGTGTGCATTTTAGTTTATGTGATTTATTTACTTGTTACAATTATTGTTAAATCAGATTATTACCACCCTCTCCGAGGAAGAAGATTGGTTTCATGGTTCCATTGCCGGGATACCATCAAATCCCTTGATTTGGTTTGGTGGGCCCAAAGTACCTAATTGAAGGTCAAAAGTGTTGCTCTAAGTGTTGAAATTGTGTTCAACTAAGCATTTATAGCAAGTAGGTCTTCTTACAGTGAGATGGGATCAAGCAATGATTATGCATCTCATTCTGAAAAAGCACATAATGAAGGGAACAATGCAATGTCTAATCTTGAAACACACTTATAGCATGGACAACAAGGAAAAAATGTGATTGATGACCAAGAAGCAAATCCTTCTAGGCCACAAGAGCAAATGACCAGCAAGAAGGAGATGAATATGATGACCAATTCAAGGCTCGATTGAAGGCAGTAGCTCACATTTTTATTCAATTGGCCAAAGATCCATACTTTGAGAGACTTTTGAATTCTCCCAATAAGGATAGCAAGGGCAAGAAGAAGATGTCGTCTTCGAGCAACAAGAAGCTTCAAAAGGACAGCCATCACATCCTAAAGATACACCAAAGGTGGGGGATGCGCAAAAGCAAATGAAACCAGTTTGATTGGACACCCAAATGCAAGGCCATCTTTTTTAGTGCCAATCCAATGGGTTTTGGATAGTCAAGCATGCATGCAATGATAGGGCAGCCAAGATACTTTAGTGGCGGCACTATTTTTTATACTATGGTGGGTCAAGAACCACATATAAAAATGGATGGCACGACTCCTTATGGTATGCAGCAACCAATGCATGGTGTACAAGGCTCAATGTGTTCGGATATGGCTGTAATATGCATAACTACATATATAGCAGCATTGGCATAACACCTAAGGCACAAAGTGGCATATATGATAATGCATATGCACCCTCTGGTGCTTGTGGGGCTCAAGGAATGAGTGCTGGTCATGCAAATGCTTCACTTGGTATTGGTCTTATGTAAATGCAGCAAATGCATCTTTTTTGCAACGACTATTCTATAACAAGTTAACTCCCAAAGGGGCAGAAAAAGACTATGATGAGGGTGGAAAAGGGGTGAATTTTGAGTCCTTTAAAAGTACACAAGATAGGCTAAAAGCTGACTTCTATTCAACGGTTTGATGCAACCAATCCAGGAGGCAACTTCACTAAATCCTCAAAGATTTAAAAGGCAACCACTTTCTTGAAGGGGAATGCATTACAATGGTGATCCATGCTCTTAATGCAAGGTGAAGGACCATCAACATGGATACAATTCAAGCAAATGTTTGCATCAAATTGGTTTACTGGTACATTTAAGGTGGACATCATGACAACTTGGAATAAGTTTAATGCAGCAAAATACAAGAATCTGAAACAACATAATTTTTTTCTTTTTATTATTCCTGTCATATCGCCTGCTACCCCACCCCCAACTGTCGCATCACGCCCACCCTTGCCGTCGCGGTCACCTATATCTCTCACCTGTGGCCCCATCACCCCCCGGCTCCCTGCCCGTCACCCCCTGCCTACGGCCCGGCATTTGGCTTGCTCGTCGCCCCCCTAGCGGTCTCCTTCGCCTGTGCCCCCGCCGCCTGCAGCCCGTCGCCTCACCCCCTGCCTGTCGTCCCCGCCTGGTGACACCACCATGCCCTTTGCCCTGCCTGAGGCCAATGGTCTGCCCGCCCCACCAAACCCACCCTCCCCCCCCCCCCCCAATGCTACCTCAGCCTTGAGGCCCGGCCAGGCAAATTCACCACCTGTTTTTTGAAAGCAGCAACCTTCCCCCCCCCCCCCCCCTTCCGATAGCATTGTAGCATGATAGGTAGGTTCTCAACAGGGACACGCAATGGAAACCTCTGGTCAAACGCCAACACATTCTACGAGTTCCCCCCAGTCAAACACCTTGTGTATCATCCTCTCTAAGAAACAGCTCTTAGCCGTCCGAGCCACAGAGCTAGAGTTGAAAGAAACAGCGATCTTTGGTCAGGTTGTTGGACACTCCCCATCGAGGGCCCAGCTGGGGGATTGGCTCTACTCCACACTACACATTGGTACAGCGCAGATCATGGAAACGGACCTCATGGGCCGAGGGATCTTCATGGTTCGACTCACATCTGTGGACGCAGTCCGTAAGTTAGTGGAGAGCTCGCCCTATGTCTCCACACAGGGGGTCATTTACATGGTTTCCTAGTATAGCGGCTTCACACTGGAGACATTTGCGCTCCACAATAGTTTTCTCAGACACCCAGTCACTCTACTTCTCCCCGGACTGGTGGTAGAGTACTGCTAGTTAGTGGAGGACTTTAGACAGCTCTTTGGCATAGTTCTTCCTGCTTCCTTCACGGATGCAGTGATTGTTGCAGGAGTCCCAAAGGTATGAGTGGCCGTGAAAGACACAAAAAGCATACCAAAGTTCCTGGAGATTGAGGCTAGAGATCACTCCTTTAGGCAACAGGTCATTGTGACTGGGCAACCAGGGCAATGCCTGCGCTGCCACGACTTTGGGCATCAGGCAATAGATTGTATACGTTTCAAGGCCAAGGCGGCTCCATCGATAGGCCCACAGGTGGACGCTGACGACTTCACACGGGTCCAGAGATGACAGAAAGGGAGAGGGCAAGGGGGCCGCAGCCAACCAGACCGAGCCTCGACAGCAAGGAGCAAGAGAGTGAGCGACGCCCCCTCGGCAAAGCACTCCACAGCCCGCTCCACCCGGCAAGACCACAGTCCCCTACATCCATCACCTACACCACAGACTAACTCACCTGAGATCCCACATCCCCCACACCCCTCCTCCCCCATTTCCTATGCCCCCCCACTGCCCCTGGCCCACAGCCCCCTCCTTGGAGGGTCACCAGCCCCCTCCGCACCCACCTCACACCTCCGACCATACCTCCATTCCCCAAGCCCCCTCTTCCCCCCCACCACCTCCCTTGCCGAGTAAACCCCCTAATCCGCACCCGGTTCAGGAGATCCCCCCTAATGCCACCCCCGCTCCTCCCACAGGCGGTGATATTATGCCACACACGCCTACATCCTCCTCGCACCAGCAGTACTCACCTTCCCACACAATCACCACCTCATCTGTCCCTGCTGCCCGTCACACTTTCCCGAGACAGGCACAGTTGTTGCCACAGGAGTTCTTCCGCACTGGCCCATGGTCCTACCTGAGTGTTGCGAAGCGCAAAGAGTTCCCACTACCTCTTGAGGTGGGGATCTTCGTGGTTCATAAGTCAAGGAGGGGCAAGGTCTATCTACTAGCACCACCAGATGGACCAAACTACATTTTTTCCTTCAGTCCTCTCACTCAGAGGATTGGACAACGACACAGATAGAGGAGCTGAAAAGTCAGGTGGCAGACCACACCTCCCAGCGGATGGGAGAAGAAGAACTAGCATTGTTTGCATAGCAGTGGCTTGGTTGCATGATGGACATTAACTAGTGGGCTGGTACTAAGGTCCCACACTTGAGCATTATCTTTCGAGCCTCTTCACAGTGGAGAGCTCCGTGGGATGTGATCGAGTGGCCCCTAGCATAGACAGCCCATTCCTACCAGTGCACAGAGTCACAACTCTCAGCATGGCTGATAGTGCCACCTGGAGCATCTATCACCCCTAGGGTCTGGCCGAGGGCCACCATGGGGGACTGGAGTTCGCCGTTCAAACCGGCAGCAAAGCATACTTGTATGCCCCATAGTTTTTCCTCCTCATCACCATCTTTCACACTGAATAGATGCCTATTCGGTCGGTCACAGATTTCCCCATGAGGTTACACCTTGCATCCTGGAATGTGAATAGTCTCCACTACAGTAGGGCACATGGTTCCAGGAAGTTGATTGTTCGGTGAGAGCCACAACCTGCCCTTGCCGAACGGATCGATATCTTACTTCTACAGGAGCACAAGCTCACTCCCACCCAGGCCCAACAGGTTGGGAAGGTACTCTCAGGCAGCTCGCACACTTACTGGGAGTACGCCATAGGTGCACACGGTAGGACAGGAGACGTATGCACCTCTATTGGCTCGAGTCTCACCGCATTGTACGAGACCACGCGACGATAGTAGCAGGGAGGGTTCCATGGATCAGATTGGATATTGGGGACTCGTGCCTTGGAGTCCTCAATGTCTATGCCCCTACGGAGGTTAGGACACGCAACAGGTTCTAGATGGAGATCGCGGATGGACTCCCAGAGGTGGATTCCTAGATCGTTGGAGGAGATTTCAACCTACAGCTTTGAAGGACCAACAGGGCAGAGGCAGAAACTACCAAGGCATGGCTACGGAGGAGCAAGAGGCATGGGAGGTCTTTTTACTGGCAGTAGGAGCACGCGATGCTTAGAGAGACCCTGCCTTCCACAAGAGGGAAAGGTTGCTCGACTTCTCTTGGGGATACAGGTGGCTAGGTGGAGTCCTGCTGGAGCGGTTGGACAGGTTTTATGTGGGAGAGTGGGGAGGCTCTCGTGGAGGCCAAATTGAGCAGTTGGAGGGCACCACGTTATCCGATCATTGCCCGGTTATCCTGACCCTTGATCCCCCAGCATCTACCCTAGACACACGATCATGCCAGATCCCTGACTCGATCTATAGGAGGGAGGAGGTGACGAGATAGATAGAGCAGATTTGGACCAGGGAATGGGGTAGGAGAGACCGGATCGCAGAGGAGGTTGTAGAGGTCATAGGGAGGACTTGGGAGCATAGACCCAAAGTATCAGAGTATGGCCCTTTTGGGCAAGCTAGTTATCCGTGGTCTCACACCAGGCAAGCAAACTTGGAAGGTCTTATTGAGGAGGGTCTTCAGGAGTGTAGACTGAGGCTTAGCGGTGAGTGGAGGCCGTTCCTGAGATGGATCTTCACGTCCGCCCAGATCACCCCCCCCCCCCCAAATCACCCTTCCTACGCACCTTGCTCCGCGTGTGGCAGGGCCTCTGCAAGGCCCTAATCTAGAACCCCCCAAGCTGCTAGGAGAAGATAGAACATCAGCCGGTGATTTGGAATCCCCAGGTCACAGATCGAGAAGGGGCACAGATTCGCGAACACTCCCATATCCAATGGGCTGGTTGGGAGACTGGCCCGACTCATACCATTAGGACATGGTGAGAGGTGTACAGGATGGCAGGTGCTGCAGCGAGTTTCAGGCTGCTAGAGAGGAGTGGAGTTGAGAAGGGAGATAGACACAGCAATACCTCAGGAGTGGCTTGTTTCCCGATACGAGAGCTGATAGAACCCGGGGAGGTATGGGCCGCTAGGTTTTCACTAGCAGGCATCCCTCTACAGATGGCAGATAGAGTGGGCAGCGCTCTGCTTGGGACCTTCTTCACCGTACAGAAGGGGGGGCGTTTGGCTCTTGACAAAGGACAGTAGGATGAGGGGATAGCTGTCCTTTCATGGAGGAGGATCCGGGTGATTGGCCTTCAGGGAAAAACATGGCGGCTGAACCTTTTTGTCTTCTAGGAGGAGCTTAGGGAGTGGCGCCTCTGGATCTGGGAGGGCAAGCCACTTGATGTGCTGGAGTGAGATCCAAGAGAGTGGCTATGGCCAGCCACTGCAGTTGCCAAGAAGCCACCGAGGTTCCTAGAGTACACTGCCAAGATTGGAAGACATGTACTGATGTAGGAGGATATGGACTGGGCACCGTCACGTAGCAGGCACTGGGCAGAGCACAGCATTACGGAGCCTTTCCGACGGACCTTCTGGTGTCGCCTATGAGATAGCTAGACGCCAAGGAGGATATCATATTTCTTATGGCTGGTGGCACATGGTGGCTTGGCGGTGGGAAGTTGGCTAGCAAAGATGCTGAAAGAGGGAGGTTGTAAGCGCTCCACTCAGCAGCCTTTGGAAACCTCGAAGCACTGCCTTTGGTCATGTGAGAAGGCACAATTCGTATGGAGAGGAATGGTTAGTCAGAAGGGGAAATTTCTACAGTATTTGATCTCTTAAGATGCTATGTATTCAAGCACAAGACACATTGGAAGCAGCATTTACCTTTGGTAGAATTTGCATACAATAATATAGTGCATAGTTCCACTAGCAAAGATCCATGTGAAATTGTGGAAGGTAGCAAGAAAGTGCCCCCTATTTTGCACACAAAGGATAAGATCTTTGAGGCCAATTGCATTTAGAAAACATGGATATAGCCTAAACAAAGGTTAAGTATGCTCTTCATAGGTCTCAAGAGAAGCAAAAAAAGGCAATTGATCACCGTAGACATGCTTTGCAGTTTGCAAAGGGCGGTTATGTATTGCTACGTTTTGAAAAGGCAAAGCTAAAAAAGATAAAAGGCAAAGAGAGATTTTATCCCAAGCTAAGTAAGAGATATTATGGGACCTTTCAAGTGCTAGAGAGAATTAACAATGTTGCTTACAAGCTGAAACTGCCTCCACAGTAGCAGAAATATACTATGCCTTTCATGTGAGCTTGTTGAGACCTTTTCATGATGATGTGCCTAAGGATATATCTACTAAAATTCGGCCAAAAGTTGAGGAGTTGATGAGATTTTCATACCCAAGCATAAACACAACTAAGTTAATAAGTTGTATCACCACATCTAGAGTTAGTTCTAGAGTTAGCTAACTTCAATTGAGTTAGGGGTTTGGACCTAAGGTTGTACTTTCATTCTATCATCTTTTGCAATTCAATAAGTTCACTACGTTTTAGCTCACAATATCTTCTCTCACTCTCATTTCTCTCTCCTCCATATCTGGTTCAGTTTCCAACATTTGCTATCAAAGTTGTACATGTGCAGGTTTTGCTTAGCCACCGTCAACCAATGCCACTCCACCCGAGAACTCGCAGCCAACAGCTCAGCCCGCGAGGAAGAGGAACAAGAGCTGTCCTATACCACTGCTCAAGTAACCACCACCACCCAAGCACCTGCATTGCCAACATTTAGACCTATGCTGCCACCAGCTCCCCACAACGCTTTCTCCACTAGCAATCCATCACGACTGCTTTGTTCTCTGCATGCTGTCCCAGTCCATGCCACCTACTGCTCCACATGTCACAACTCTATAGAAACAGAATTTGTATCCTTTTTCATTAATTTGTCTATATAATGATTTATTAAATTTGTTTCCTTTGCACTAATTAGATATAAAGAAAAGTGCATTGGAGCTGGCCACTGATGAGTGGTCACAGGTTATGGTGGACCCACGCGGTGGGTTAAAGAAAAGATAGTTCACACTTGCGCCTATATGGCCCGATTGGGCGCCTGTGACCAGAACTCACGCATATCAAGGTTAGACTCGCACACAGAAAGGATTGATGCCTTGAAGTGTGGGCTAGATCCGCCAGAACAGACAGTTACAATCAACAAGATGGCATGATCATGAAATGCTTGTACAATGTGCATGTGTGGGCTGAAAGCTTGAAATGCACATTTCTTTGCATAGAAAAGTCACATGAAGATTCTGATACCGTTTTTGCGATGTACGCGGAAAAAGCTTTCATATGACACCCATATTGGGGGGTCCCTAAATTTTAGGAGCCTTGAATTAGCCTAAAAATGCTAGTCCTAAAAAATAGGGATATCATTCTAAAAATAGTAAATTCTGTACTCTGACTGTGCTTACTAAATTTGGTTGTTTCTATTCTTGACAGTATTCAGCCCAAAAAGGAAGGCCATAGAGAAGAGACAGGACACTTGTCACACAAGTTTCCAAGTGTCCCACCACTTGTCACATCTCATGACATGTGGCTAGACACTTGTCTTGTGCTACTCCACTTTCCCCTTTTGTACTAGCTCTTCCCTCTCCTATAAATAAGAGCTCGTTTTTCTTCATTCAGCATCATTTTTCTTTGCTGTAAACTCATGTACAGCACCCACAGATAGCCAAAAACTGGCCCCATCCATCCCCATCATCATTCCCCACTTCTCCATTATCAAATTCCTCCATATTCCCTCTTCTATCACTGCTGTTTTACAGGACAGCAAGCCTGTAAATTCATTACAGCACCTCCTTCTCGAGCTCTTTCTTCCATTTTAGCAACAAGAAGCAAGCCCTATCCATGTACTGCTGATCAATGATGAAGAAAGGCTGATTTCCCCTCTTTTTTCTCTCATACTGTAAAGAAATCAGTTCTTATCATTGCATAATAGATAATGCATGTGTGTTTGTACATCTTTGCATGATCTTGTGAGAGTGAGAATTACTTCTCCTCATTCTCAAGTTGATTGTAACTGAGCTCTTCCCTAAGGGACTTGGGTTGAGCAGAAATACATTCCTTCGGGGGGGGGGGGGAATAGGGGTTGCCCATCTTCAAACCTCAATCTTGTATCCATTACTTTTACATTTTCATGGCTGTAATTTTGTGAGTAATTTTCATTTTCAGCTTTAAGTGTTCATTCTCTTTTATATTAAATCTCGAAAACAAGCGAATATCATAATTGTCAAGCATACTACGTTATTCGGGGCATTTACACCACAACACCGCCTTTAGGCCTGCCCTGCCAACCTTGCCAATCCTGCCCTGCTCTCATCTGTGCAGCACTGCCACAACAGCCCAACTACTCCCGTCCAATCACCGCCATCTGCTGCCTCCTGCACCAGCCTCGAGATCTGCCTAGTGCCGCTTGTCCTACTCTACGTACCTACATTGTTGCCACCACCTGTTCCTACTCCTACAACCTGTTGTGCCTCCAACACTACCACCCACCAGAAATCTGCACTAGCTCTACTTGTGCCAACAGATTCAGCCACCAAATGTGTTGTAGTCGAGCTTGCAAAATGTTGTAGTCGAGATGGCGATTCAGTCCAGAAAATGATATGATGAGGATAAAGGAAGACCACACAATCCGATTCTTAACAGGGGCACGAGATACGTTTCTCCTCCCAGCCTTGCCTAGTTAATTGCTAGCAACTCCCATCGTGATCCGATTGCCAGCCGTCACTTCTTGGTGAGTCCTACTATTCTTGGACTCTCTTTAATTCTAGGCTCCCCTAAAACCCGTTCGGACGCCCAAGGCCCCCAGACGGTCATCCCTCGTGCCTATTTCCCGTAATTTACCTTATTTATGTAACATTTCCTTCCCCTTAAGAATCGGTTTCGTCCTCGAAAACGATACTGGGAAGGTCTAACTGTAAATCGGGAAACCTTTTCCTTAAGATACTTACTCGCTCCCATGTTGAGCTTTCTTCTGAACAATCTTTCCATTTGACCAAACATTCTTGATAAATAGTATTCCTTGTTCGTCTGTTACGAACATTTAATATTCTTTCTGGTTCATGTGGATTAGATTGGTCATCTAATAACTCCTCAATGTTATCATTTAGGATTAGATTATCCAAATCACCCAGCTTCTTCTTTAACTTACTTACATGAAAAACTGGATGTATTTTACTACCAGAAGGCAGTTGGAGCTTGTAAGCCTGTTCTCCCACTTTTTTAAGTATTGTGAAAGGACCACAATACCCGAGTGAAAGTTTTGGACATTGTCCCGTTTTCATGGTTTTAGTTTGCTCAGGCACTTTAAGATATAGACCAATTCTCCTTCTTCAAAGGAGATGTCTCTTCGGTGAGCATCTGCATAAGCTCTAGCTCGATTTTGAGCTTTCTTAATATTTTCTTGAGCAAATTTTAACATACTACTCATATCCTCCAAAAAGTCCTTGGCTGCCTGAACCTTTTCCTTATGCAGTCCTACTGCATGAGGAGCTTTGGGCTGAAACCCATACATTAACATAAATGGACTATATCCAGTGGAAGAGTGCTTGGCACTATTATATGCAAACTCTCCTATTGATAGATACTCTTCCCAATTAGTTTGCCTTTTACTTACATATGCCCTGAGCATATCTTCAAGGATTTGGTTAACCCTTTCAGTTTGCCCATCAGTTTGCGGGTGGTCCGCCGTACTCATGCTAAGTTTAATATCCAACTTCCTAAATACCGCACGCCAAACTTGACTATCAAATTTTCTATCCTGATCAGAAACTATATTTGCCAGAAGGCCATACAATCGGTATATGTTCTCTACGAACAATCTAGCCAATTCTGGTGGTTTCACATCAGTTGAAGTTGGAATGAACCTAGCCATTTTGGTTAACCTATCCACAATTACCCACACAGAGTCGTGCCCCCTCCGTGTTTTGGGTAATGCAACAATAAAATCCATGGAGATACTTTCCCATTTTCCCAAAGGAATCTCTAATGGATGGAGAAGTCCTCCCATTTTCAATCTTTCAACTTTATTAACCTAGCATTTATTACATTTGACCACATAGTCAAGGACGTCCTTATTCATTCCAGGCCAATAGAACTGCCTTTAAATAAGACTATAAGTCTTATTAACTCCTGGATATCCCGCACTAGGGGTATCATGATACTCAAAGAGTATCTGGCGCCTTATTTCTTTATCTTTCGGGACACATACCCTACCCTTGTAGAGTAAATAACCATTATCAGTGGTAAAATTTTTCCACTTAAATCCGGTTTGAGCAACCCCTGATGCTCCATTTCCTTGTTGAACATCCTCAAATATTCCTTCCTCAGTGGAGGCTCTTTCATTTGGATCCCCATTTTCTATTGCTTCCCATATGTTGGAATATGCCGGATCAACCTGGCATTTCCCTTTTAAAGATTCAAGCAAATCGGAAGTGAACTGAGTAAAACTCAATTCATTTATTATGGGCATTCTGCTGAGTGTATCAGCCACTATATTATACTTTCCTTTTCTATACCTTATCTCATAGTCGAACTCTTGGAGGAGTTCAGCCCATCTGGTTTTACGCCCTTGTAGATCCAGTTGGTCATTAAGCCACTTAATGCCTTCATGATCCGACAAGATCAAAAGTTTGGTACCGTACAGATAGTGCCTCCATTTCTTCATTGCATGTACTATTGCATACAGCTCCCTCTCATAAACAGAATAATTCTGTTTTGCACGGTCTAATTTATTGCTTTCAAAAGCAACTGGTCGACCTTCTTGTAATAAGACCGCACCTATCGCCTTATCACTCGCATCCGCTTCACTAATTTATTCTTCACCGTTATTTTATTAAGTGCTCTATAATCAACACAAAGTCGCATAGAACCATCTTTTTTCTTTACTAATAAAATTGGCGAAGCCCAAGGTGAATTACTGGGTTGTATAAACCCTTTATCAAGGTAATCCTTAATTTGTCTTTCAACTTCTTGGTGCTATGTTTCACTTAACTTATACGGTGGTTTAGAAATGGGGTGTGTATCCTTATTTGTGTCTATTGGGTGATCTATACCACCTCTATCTGGTGGAAGGCCACTTGGTAAATCAGAAGGAAACACATCTTTAAATTCATCTAGCAAACTACTTAATTCATTATTTACATTCAACTCACAAACATAAGAAAATTGTTGCTTTATATTACAAAAAGTAAAAGTGTTTTATACAGGAAGAGACCATAACATATATACCTCACAAGCTTCCTTCTTTATCAGCTTCTGAACCTCAGTGGAACACAACAAAGAATTATCAGATACTTCATGTTCACCTTGAATCACAAAATTCTTACCATCCCTTTCAAATTCCAGTGTATTATGATGATAACTACGTTTTAAGGATGGTTCCAATCCCCATAGTCACTCCCTCCCTAAAGCAATATCAGCTCTTTCCATATTCATAATTTGAAAATCAAGTTTATCTTTATATCCTTGGATTTCAATTTTCAAATTGGATACCATTGTATCCCATATTTTATTATCTTAACCTTGCATCATACGAACAACATATTGATGCCCACTCTTTTGTTGGGAAAGTTTCAATTTTTTGACAAGTGCATAATTTATGAAATTGTGGGTAGCGGAGTCATCAATCATGACTCTAACCCTCTTTCCAGCTATCAATCCATGCACTCTAACTAAATCATGTGGCCCAAAGGTAGGCTGCCACATAGAAGTTGACGTACAACACCTATGTTGTACATCCTTATGCAAGACCTCTAAAGATTTATACCTTTCATGCCCCTTTAATTCTAGAGTCTACACTACATGGATTTGTTTTTCTTTTCCCTTGCCCTTGTCCTTATCCTTTCCTTTGTCTTCCCCCTTTTTCCTTTAAGGGCAATTCCAGGCAGCATGGTTAGGGGATAGGCAATTGAAACACAGCTTTTCTTTTTTTGGCCTTATCAAAGTCATCTGGACTTAACTTTGGCCTTACATATTGTTTCTTTTCAAAAGGTTGTTTCTTCCCCTTTAAAAATGGCATTTTCCTTTTAAATTTGCCTACAAATTTTGAGGTTTCCAATTCCTTAGTCTTGGGCTCCGTATCAATGAGACTAGTGAGTGTATCTGGACGCGTACTATCTTCATTGATTAATGCAAATTTAATTGCCTCTTCAAACGTCTTAGGTGAACTCCTTTTTACTTCCTTTTTACAGGCTTTATCTAGTCCCCTAATGAATCCTCTTGTCTTTTGAAATTCATCAATTCCTTCCAATTTGAGGATTATCTCACGATATTCCTCCAGATATGTCAACAAGGGTCTTCCCTTTTGTCTGACATAATCCCAATCTTCCCAATTTCTTTCCATTTCATTTTCAGGAAGGAGTTCTTTCAAAAAGACGGATTCAAATTGAGCCCAAGTTTCAGGTATTTTATTTGCCTCCTTTAAAGTTCGCCACCATTTATACGCCTTTGGTCCCAAAGTTAAACTGGCCCCCAGCGCTTGGAGATGTGGTGGAGTATTTTTAAGTTTGTGTAAATCTTCCCATTTTTGGAGAAAATTAAAGATAGTGTCTTTATCTCTATCTTTTTCCTCCCCGTGAAACTGAGGGGGTTTCATATCTTTTAAAACTGGATTATCCCTCAACTTGTGGTGGGGTTCCTTAGGATCTCGCATAGTCACATCCAAATCTTTCGATGAAGATGGGATATCCGAGGTTTCTATCTTATTTTTATCCCTTTCTAGTAATAAAGTTAATTGAGATTTTATTTCAGTAAGTATTTGAGTTAAAATTTCCATTTGAAACCCCTGTGCCTGCACACGAGCAGTTAAATCATCAAATTATTCTCGTGTGGCAAAGAATTCTTCCCACTGTTCTTCTTGTATCTCCGTTTCATGGGGATCTACCATAGGGTGGTCCCTAGAACTAGAACCTTCCATTACTCCCTCTTTCCCTTTTTCTTCCATTAATACACTGGAATTGGAAAGCAAAGATAAGAAATTTGCGTACAAATAAAGTACTTCCCTGGTTATAGTGACAGGGCAATTGTTGCTGGTTTTAATAATAAGCCCGGAGAGCGAGGGATAATTTATCTTTCCCGAATTTGTTCTCTGCCCAACCTGTACTTGTCATACAAATGCAGTCGGGGCTGGCGACAGAGATACCAGACGGTAGAGGGTAGCGTGCAGTCGGGCTGATCATAGAAAAAGAAAAGGGTAGCGTGCAGTCAAGCTGGTCACAGAGAGACCAGAGGGTAGCACCGATTTTTATTTGGTTGCGCCTCACGGAATAAACGTGGTCCAGGATACGGGCATTAAGCGTGAGGGACAGCATCTTTACGCCGGATGATGAGTGACATGGCGGAAATGATCTTCACGTCAAATTTCGTATGACGTGTCATGTGGGCGCCGGGGAAAAACAACTTCACGGGTAAACGGAGCGAGACCCGTCAGCTCTGAAGACAGAATGACCCGACAACTTCTGAAGAAGGAAGATCCAACGCCTGCACCTGCTCTGATACCAGTGTTGTAGTCGAGATGGCAAAGTGTTGTAGTTGAGATGGCAATTCAGTCCAAAAACTGATATGATGAGGATAAAGGAAGACCACACAATCCGATTCTTATAAGGGGCACGAGATACGTTTCTCCTCCCAGCCTTGCTTAGTTAATTGCTAGCAACTCCCATCCAGCCGTCACTTCTTGGTGAGTCCTACTATTCTTAGACTCTCTTTAATTCTAGGCTCCCCTAAACCCTGTTCGGGCGCCCAAGGTCCCCCGGACGATCATCCCTCATGCCCGTTTCCCGTAATTTACCTTATTTATGTAACAAAAAGATACTTGAGTACCCCATAGTTTGCCTAGCAAGCTGAAGACACATTCGGAGTCCTCACACGCTTCCCGAGGCCAGCAAGTCATTAGAAATTAAGGGCTTTTGCCCGAATTGGAGTCCTACATGCATTTCGTCACCCAAAGTGCCACTATTGTGCAATTTCTTTGAGATTTACACAAGAAAACTTAGGCTTTTGTGATTTTTACATCCAACATGTAGCCTGAGGTGCCATGAAGTTGCTCGTTGCTGTCGACACGCATCCCGATGCGACATTCCATCCGAATTTCAGGATGTAAGTATAAAATCTTTGAAATTTCTCAAAATTTATTCACACAGTTTGGGGCTTTTGCATGGCATGCATCCCAAAGTAGTGGGCAAGTGCTGCAACAGCATTTTTTGCTGTTTATTAAGAGTAGGCAGATAAATTTCTTCAAATTTGAAAATTTGCTATGAAAATTAGGGATTTTCAGTATTAAGTTGCTGCATTTAATGTTTGGCACACATCTCACACATATGTCGTGCTACAAATTGCATATTGGATGCTGTTTTATGCAAAGTAGGCACGCTTTTCAAGGAGTTTGACAGTTTTGTACTTGCTTTAGTATCCTGTGTTGGAATTTTCATACCAATTGAGTACATTTCATACTTCAGGTTGGAATTGTGTGGCTACTTAGATTGTGCATTAATTTGCAGCAATGTCAAATCATGATACCCAAGATCAAAGCAACATTTTGAGAGTCCTCACTCAAGAGGACAAGTTAGATGGCACCAACTATCCTCTATGGAGTTTAATAGTGCGCAATCTACTAGTTGCAAAGGATCTCTGGGATTATGTCACAGTTGATTTGCCAAGACCAAGTGAGCTTGCACCTTAGGCACCTCAACATAGTGCTGGAGAACAGCCAGTTGCTCCTATTGCTGCCCTTGCTTCTCCTATAACAAATCAGAGGAAGTGGGATTTGAAGGATGCACAAGCTTTGTCCTTGATTGCCTTGTCAGTTAAGAGAGCTATCATACCTCTAAAGCAGCTTGGGATGTCTTGGAACGCATGTTTGCAGCTTGTAATTAAGCCAAAATCTCTTATTTACGAAGAGAACTGACTAATGCACATATAGATGAGAGTAACAATATGATTGATCACCTTATACACTTGCAAGACATCAGTGAAGGTACTAAGCATTGATGAGGCTATTTTGAATAGAGAAATGGTGAATGTCACTCTGAACTGTCTCCTAGAGTCTCATCTTGGCTTCCACACCTCGCTAGATTTATCCTCTTTTTTTCCTTTCTTTTTTTTTGGGGGTCAAGGAGGGGGCAACAGCCCCTTACTTTTGTGGAATTGGAAGGCCTCTTATACAAGAGAAATAGACTTGGAAAAATGTTGATTGGTGTTCAGGGGATGTAGCCATGCTTTGTAAATATAAAGGCAAGGGAAAAGCAAAGCAGTATGTTAAAAAATCAACAAAAGGCTAATATGGAACAGCAATCTAACAAAGCTGCCTAAGACACAAAGAAGACAAAGAAAAAAGGGAAATGCCACTACTATAAAAAAACCACGACATTGCATTGATGAATGCAAGAAAAGGTTGGCCAAGGAGAAGAAAAGGACTCTAGTTTGGCTGTCCAAGAGACAACCGCCACTCAGTCTTCGGATGGGGATGCTATAACCAATTTTGTAGAGGAGAACTATGCATTGTTAACATGCGGTCACGACACATCCATGGCTGATAGTACATTTAATGCTACTGAAACACAGTATACTTGGTATTTTGAGAGTGGGACATCCAAGCACATCACTTTATGGAAGTGTTTGTTCGCATCATTGCATTCATCCCCTACAAGTAAGTATGTTACATGTGCCAATAATAGCAATTATGATGTATTATTGTCCATTTTAGCTTTCAATAAGTATGGATTTCAAGTCATCTTTGAGGATGATAAGTATATTGTCAAAGACAGAGAGCTTGACTACGCTCTTCGATTATCATGCATCTTGTATAAGGGCCTACTTTTGTCAAACTCACATGAGAGGTGTTCTCACACCCACGATGCAAAATGTGGAGCTTTGGCATGCTCGCTATGGTCACATGAGCATTGGCAGTCTCATGACTCTTCAAAGGTGTCAGATAGTTTATGCTTTGTCTACTTTGGAACTTCACCTCCCATACTTGTTAGGGTTACATCCTTAGCAAAATACACAGCTTTGCCTTTAAAAAGGATGGTGCAATATGTGTTGTCCAAAAGTTATTGACTCATACACTTTGATGTGTGTAGTCCTATGCAGACTAGAGCACTCGATGGTCATTTGTATTTTGTTACATTTATCGATGACTACTCTACATACATGTGGGTGTATGGTTTGAAGGCAAAATCAGATGTATTTATGCACTTCAAGCACTTAGTTGCAAAATTGAAAGCAGAAACATGTCTAAAGGAGCAGACTCTACACACGGATAGAGAGGGGGAGTATATGTCTCGTGCATTTGAGAAATTTTTGCTTGAGCATGGCATTACACGTCAAGCCACTGTGAGGATGATACCTCAATAGAATGAAGCGGCTAATATCTCAACAGAATGAAGTGGTTGAAAGAAAAAAGGACTGCCACATATGTTTTGCTTAGAGGATCTTTAGTGCGCAAATCATGTCTTTGCTTTGTCTCCAGCAGTGGAACATGCAGTACAACAAGAAAGGGCTACTTTAAATGAAGTAAAAACCATCCCAAGATGGCGGTTACAAACTCTCCAAGAGAGTAAAATGGATACTCCCTTGCCTCAACGCACTAGAAGGGCTGCTAGACATACAACACATCATGCAGCAAAGGGGGGGAGGGAGGGGGGGGAGGAGGAGGTAGGTGGGAGTGGGTTTTGTCTATACGTAGTACGAACTGATCCATAATACGTATCTGTATGATTTAGTATAAAAAAATAGACACTTTTTGGCCACTCTCCTTCAAGCCTATAACTTTCTTTTTTTCTTTCTCCTTTCTTTTTTCTTCTTGTCTTTCTTATTTCTCTCCCCCAAGCCTCTCTCTCTCTCTCTCTCTCTCTCTCTCTCTCTCTCTCTCTCTCTCATAGGCCAACTTGGCCTGTTGTAGACGTTAATATAACTTTCTTTCTCTCTCTCTCTCTCTCTCTCTCTCTCTCTCTCTCTCTCTCTCTCTCTCTCTCTCTCTCTCATAGACCAACTTGGCCTGTTGTAGACGTTAATATAACTTTCTCTCTCTCTCTCTCTCTCTCTCTCTCTCTCTCTCTCTCTCTCTCTCTCTCTCTCTCTCTCTCTCTCTCTCTCTCTCTCTCATAGGCCAACTTGGCCTGTTGTAGACGTTAATATAACTTTCTTTCTCTCTCTCTCTCTCTCTCTCTCTCTCTCTCTCTCTCTCTCTCTCTCTCTCTCTCTCTCTCTCTCTCTCTCTCTCTCTCTCTCTCTCTCTCTCTCTCTCTCTCTCTCTCTCTCTCTCTCTCTCTCTCCTCTATAATTTTTTAGTTTCTATGTTTAAGTTTTGAGTTTAGGGTTTGATTTTTGCTTTCTATGTCTGTGTCTGTGTCTGTCTCTGTGTCTTTGTGTTTTTGTCGTGGTCGTACACTCTGTGTTTCCTCAGTGCAAACCCTAGCAATTTTCTTCACATGGCTCTCTCTCTCTCTCTCTCTCTCTCTCTCTCTCTCTCTCATAGGCCAACTTGGCCTGTTGTAGACGTTAATATAACTTTCTTTCTCTCTCTCTCTCTCTCTCTCTCTCTCTCTCTCCTCTATAATTTTTTAGTTTCTATGTTTAAGTTTTGAGTTTAGGGTTTGATTTTTGCTTTCTATGTCTGTGTCTGTGTCTGTCTCTGTGTCTTTGTGTTTTTGTCGTGGTCGTACACTCTGTGTTTCCTCAGTGCAAACCCTAGCAATTTTCTTCACATGGTATCAAAGCCGGTGCTCTTGTAAAGAGTATCCTGCAAATTGTGGAGAGCTATTCTTTGTGTGAGGCACACAATACGACTCGTAAACAAACCACAATGTCCCAGACATCTTCTTCTCCAATTCCTACGATATCCTATCAGGCTTCTCTATCACAGGAGGCCCTAAGATGGCATTATGGACTCGGTGAGGAGGACAACGCTCCACTTTCACCTTCACCTTCTTTTTCTACTCCTATTCCAAATTTCACTAACATGACAGAGGAGGACTTTGAGGAGTACTATTGCAACAGGTACGGTGATGTTTACATCCCTCCTACCAATTTTACTACCACATTCGGACCGATTGGTGAGACTGGCCACCTCTCCGATCATGGAGGATATACGGCCTTCAGAACGTCTGGAGATCCTCTTCATCATCTCAGCCTTGTCCAATGTTAGGTTTGTACAATCCTTTTGAGTTGCATGAATCAAAACACTCGCCTATTTCTTCTTTTGAGGTACAGGATCCAGATGGCTTTGCATATGTGAACTTTTAATAGAGGGGGCTCACAAAGCAAACGGAATTCAAGTACATCTATAGCTTTTGTTTCGTTTGAGCATATAACACACACTTCTTACTTCCCTTCCATCCCACCCTCTTCTACCTCCATCCTTGATCATCTATCTTATCCTTTCAAAATCTCGGATCACACTCCATATCTGCTTCACACGCACTAGGGGTTGGATCGTCCATCTCTGCTCCTAGCACCTGCTCCTTCTCTAACCCATTCTCTATCTCTTTGCACCATGGTACTTCGTTAGGGGAAATGCCACTCTTTAACACAATGCCTCTCACCTTTCCACCAATGAGCACATTCATAGCACCAGGGACGACTATGATGGGCATCCCCCTCACTATTCCCAGCTTCACATCTCACATGATCACTCAAACGCGAGGGTTTCCATCTTCAGCTTATGGTGGTGCATCTTCACACTCTCCTTGGGTTACACCTCCGCACAGATTCCCATCTTCTGCTCCACATGTTCCCATCCCACCTCCTTGGGTTACTCATGTGGCTACCATGCCTGTGTCTAGTCAGCCCATACCTACCTATGGATCCACCTTGCACACTACCCGCATGCTTGGTGGGCACTCTGGGGCCCATTCCCAAGTGCACTCTATTCCGTCATCTTACCCCTATTACACTTTTTCACACTACCCATCTCCGAGCACTACCACTCCTATTGCAACGGCCAAGAATGCCTTCACAAATAAGACTCGTTTTAACGGGTCGAATTTCACTACTTGGTCAAATTTCATGCAACAAGTGCTCGAGTCTCAAGGTCTTTGGGACCTCGTCATTGGTCTAGAGCCGCTACGGGACCCTCGGTTAGCTCACCCTAACTACATCTGTCAATGGAGAGCCCGCAATGCCACAGCCAATATTGAGCTGATGCAGGGATTACTTCCTAAGTTTCACTCTCAGTTACAGCACTTCCCACTCGTGTCAGAGCATTGGAGTCACCTTCTTGACCACTATGCAGCCCGAGATCGTACTCGGCACATAAATCTCAACTTTGAGCTTCAAGAGTTCTCTATTAAGGAAGGGGATGATCTGAAAGTCAAGTTGGCTGAATATAGGCAGTTACTCGCCAAGTTCGCCACTACTAGCTCTCCAAAGTCAAACGATGATTAGGTTACATCCTTCTTGAATAAGTTGCCTAAAAAATACTTCAATTTCATTCAGCACATCAACTCACAGCCTCGATTGTCAACCATCTACGAGTTTGAATGCCACATCTTGCGTTACGCGAGGCTGCATGATCAAGTCCACAAGAAATCCTCATCACAACCTTATTCAAAGCAAAGGGGGTTGGTTGCCTCTTCTTTGGGAGGGAAAACCAACAATGGCAAGAACTCACAAGATGCGAAGGTAAGTTGGTTGCCTCTTCTTTGGGAGGGAAAACCAACAATGGCAAGAACTCACAAGATGCGAAGGTAAGCCAATCAAAGGGTGACTCCTCTTCCTCAGATGGAACCAAAGAATCTAGACCTATCTAGCAGCAACTCCCTAAGAAAAACCGGTTTTGCATACACTCCGAGAGAGCAAGCCATGTGGATGAGGAGTGTCGCTCCAAGGCCCAAGGTCTTCCACCTAAAAAGCCTCAACAAACCGCTGCGACTGCACAGTCCAATGGGGCTACGCCTTCCACTCTTGCTTCATCTGCTCCTTCAGCACCCATTGTTGTTACTGGACATGTGGCCCGAGTACAGCCTCAGCAGACAGTCTCTTTTACTACCCCTGAGAAACTAGTTGATTGGTCTACAGGTTCTGATCACATTGCACTTCATGCATCCATCTCACATTTCTCTCCACCTCGTCAAGTGTTCCATTGGCAGAGCCCCTGCTACTGGACATACGCGATGGTGAATAGGTCCTTTAGGATACCCTAGGTCAATCTAGCGTTCATTTTTTCATACCCTTTGAGTCAAGCCCATAGGATTCATAGTCCTTAGCTTTTCCATTCTTAAGTCTTCTGTTGCATTTACTCACACACATACACATTCATTGCATTGTCTTTTCAGTTAGATTTTATCTCTGTTATGTTTTGCTTTGGAGCATCTCACCACTGGCCTCTATGTTTGTAGATTCTCATCTCTTTTGTAGGGTTTTGTTTTTCAGTGTAGGGCTAACTTGCAGATTGCTTTGGTCCTACCTGGGCTAGAGACGCGGGGATATGCATCCTTTCTTTCATGGTTTCATCATCCTAGAAGTGCTTGCTCTTCTTCCAGCATAGAGGTTTCCCCTCCCAAAGCGGATCTTGCAACATCTCTCTCGATGCTATCATGGCAGTGACTTCTACCTTGCTCTTCCAGTGGAGTGCTTCATCCACTTCATCTTCTTCCATTCCTTATGGTTCTCGGCACCACACAAAGACCAGCATTAAGCTCCTCTTCCTTCTTCAGCATCCACATCCAGGTTGAGAGGGGGTTCCTACCCTTGGTATTCTACAGGCTTCATCACTTTGTCTTTGACATCGGCTTCTCCCCCCCTATTGTACCTTTCCTTTGCATTGCATGATTTCATCATCATTGTATTAGGGCCCTTAGGTAAGTGAACAATTTTTCCACAAGGAACACTGTCCAAGTGGCAACTGTTGCATAAGCATTCTTCAGCATGCAGCATACTTTGCATCTCATTGTGCAGAGCACCCCTTGAGCGGATCCTAAGTTGTTTCCATCGGCAGCTATTGTCACCACACCACCATACTCCATCACATGGATACCTCATCACCTGTTTTTCCTCATCATTGACACCCTTGAGTGGATGGGTAAGCTTGTACTGTTTTGTGATGTGTTGGGTATACCCTCCCTACTCCCGACTTCTAGGTCACTATTACTCAATCGGCCGCATCCCATAAAATTTAACTCTCACTTATTTTATATTTAAAAAAACAAGTTCAATGTGGTTCCATCCATCTTTGTAGGGCTTGGTAGGCCTCTAGGCAGCCGACGTGCACCCTTTTTCTAATGCCCTGTCCTATCTAGGGTGACTACTTGGATTCCCTTAGTAAGATAACCATCACCTCTATAGTCTTGGTAGGCCACTGGGCAGCCGCCGTACACTCTTTGTCCAATACCCTAGCTGCTTTGGGGTGGGACACCTTGAGGTAAGTAAAAATCAAAGTGGCTGGCCTAACCTTTCGGCTCAGATTTGGGCCTAAGAGAGAGTGCTGAGCTAAAACACGCTTCTCAGCTGATTAGCATTCTTAAACAGCCCCAAAACACAATTAATGAAAAACCCTAAAAAGGGAAGCGGTCCGAGAGAGTTTCAGTGGTCCCCCAAAAACCCTAATTCTTTGGGGCACTCTTCAACATCTATAAATAGACAGGCTGCCCCCATTCAATCTCATTCTGTCTGTGCAGATTTCACATCCTTGAGTGTAGATTTCAGCCATCAATGCACGCACACGTGACTGTCCAGCCCTAGACACTACTGCCACACCTGCTGCTGCGTTCACTCCTCCGGTGTGTAGGCGACAACTGGCAGCCCATCCCATCATCAGGCAACAGCTTTCTCTATCAAGCAATAGCTTCTCCACACCAGGCAACAGCTGCCCACCCTCTTCGTCATCTGTCCAGCTTGCGTTTGGTGCTCCACGTCCTCCTAAGACCTACGTTTGCTGCATCCTCTCCATCCTACACTCAGACTTGTGGTCACAGACTTGGGATCCGTCTCCGGTGGACGTCACTCTCCGACACACTGCTTTGCCCTTGAGTATTCGTACACTCTTACATTCATTTACAATATTCATTCACTTCAGAGTTGTGTTCTTCTTTCCCTTCTTCTGTTTCTGTGTTTGAGTTTTGAGTTTTGTATTTAGGGTTTGAGTTTTGCTTTCTGTGTCTGTGTCTGTGTCTTTGTGTTTCTATCTGGTCGTACACTTTGTATTTCCTCAATGCAAACCCTAGCAGTTTTCTTCACATTACCAACTTAATGGATACATCTTTTCCCATTCGAAATGCACTTTGGGATGAGCTAAATACTCCTTATATTAATCTGATTCTCCCATAAGATTAGGTTATTTGAGATTCAAACAATTTCTCTCAACCTTCTCTCTCTCAAGCCCACACTTTCCTTATTTGTATGATCATTCATGTATGATATATCTACTCCCATCTATGTAGTTGTAAGTTATAGGCAGCAATAGCACATGTGCATGTAGCATTAGGTTTTGGCATGTTACCCTCAAGTATTCATCTTATATACTCTAATAGCATTGCTATTTAGACTTGAAATATCTATTCTATTATCTTTAGTCCAAAAAATAATCAAGTTTTTTTTTCGTACTAATATTGAATCATACCTTATAAAATATTAAGGTACCATTTAGTAACGTATTTTATCGTACCATACCTTTCATACTTGACAACTGGGTTTTGGGGGGGGGGGGGGGGGGGGGGGGGGGGGGGAGAGGGGGGGAGGAGGGTTGGATGGGTTTGTTTTGAGAGAAGGGCTCATTTGGCTAATTTTCAAAAGTAGATGATTCTTGTAATGAATATGCATTCATGAGCTCACTGTTAGATGATGATGAGCCTACTCCCTTAAAAGAAGCCACCCATCAAGATGTACGTTGGTTGCAAGCCATGCAACTCTTGCCATCAATCATACATGGAATCTTGCTGAGTTGCCCCGTGGCAAAAAAGCCATTCGAAGCAAATGGGTCTATAAACTGAAGCACAATGTTGATGGTACTATAGACAAATTCAAGGCATGTTTGGTAGCCAAAGGCTATGCACAAAAGAAGGGCATCGATTATGAGGAGACATTTCCTCCTACATCTCATAGGAGTAGGATTAGGTGTGTGATTCGCTATGGCTATAAATTATGGTTGAAATGTGTATTAATTGGACATCAAGACAACATTCTAATGGTGACCTACATGACGATGTTTATGTGCCACAATCTCTAAGATTTGTGGTGAAAGGCAAAGAGCACATGGGTTGCAAATTGTATAAAGCTCTTTATGGCTTAAAACAAGCTCCTTGTACATGGTATACTAAGATCAATGCTTATTTGTGTCATAGGGTTCACAAAGAGTCCAATTGCACCCACTGTATATACTAAGAATGAAGGAAGGGGGGTTTATTGGTTATCATTCTAAAAATAGATAATATGTTGCTCATGGACCAAAAGAGCATAAAACTACATATTTCAAGGCTAAACTGAAACATGTTCTTGCTATGTCAAATACGGGCTATTTACACTACTATTTGGGGATTCAATTCACCCAAAATTAGTATGGTATCATCATGTCACAATCGCAGTATGTGGATAAGCTTTTTACATAGGCTTAATATGTACAACTGCAAACTTATGTACACTCCTATAGAGCCAAGGCTCAAGCTGTCCATGCATGAGAGTGAAGAGATATCTGATGTTGCAATTTACAGCCACACTATTGGTTGTCTTATTTACCTTTGCAACACATGTCCAGACATATAGTTTGCAGTATCTCATATGAGCAAGTTTATGCATAACCTACAGATAGTACATTGGCAAGCTGTCAAGCGATCTTCAAATATTTGCAAGATACTCAGTCATATGCTTTATTATTTCCTGAGGGAAGAGACTTACAAGTATACAACAATTCAAATCAAGCTAGTGATTCAGACACTAGCCAGTCTACTAGTAGACACTATTTCTTTCTAGGCCATTCACCCATTTCATGGCTAAGTAAGAACCTGCAATGGCTATCTTGTCTTGTGAGGCTGAGTACAAGGCAAGCTTCACAATAAGTGGAATGTATATGGCTGCGTAGATTATTGGTTCATCTACAAATTTCTTTGGAGGATCCTACACCCATTCTTTCTGACAATCAAAGCACTATTGTAGTGGCACAAAATCATGTGTTTCATGCTCGCACGAAACACATTGATGTACATTAATATTATGTCTATGCAAGTGAGATATTTGATGTATGTCCCTACACAAGAGAATGTTGCCAACATTTTCACTAAAGCACTTTCTCATGAGAAGTTTGAGGCTTTTTGAAAGCCCTTGAACTTGCTACCCTTTGGTGATTTATCTTCTTATACTTCCGTCAGAGGGTTCTTAGAATTTGCCAATTTTATGGGCAATGCCCAATGTTTTAATCAATTAGTTTGTAGTGTGAATACAACTAAGTTAATAAGTTGTGTCATCACATTTAGAGTTAGTTCTAGAGTTAGCTAACTTCAATTGAATTAAGGGTTTGGTCTACCTTAGACCTAAGGTTACACTTTCATTCTATTACTTTTTTCAATTCAGCAAGTACACTATCGTTTCAGCTCGCATTGTCTATTTCATTGTCTACTCTCACACTCGTTTCTTTCTCCTCCATAGCTGGTTCAGTTTCTTACATTGGATACATAAAGAGAGAAATATCAAAGGTAAAGTTTCCAAAAGGTGTTTGGTGAAGTTTCAGAACTTTTCACCAACGGATGCTATGTGGATGGAAGAGGATAACTTAGCACCCTATCCTTAGTTGTTGTAGCTTTACCTTGAGGCTTTTTAGTTAGAGCCGACTTTGAATCGAGCTCAATCAGGTTTAGCGAAGCAAGGGTCCAAGGCATTGCCTGATGCTCGAGGGGAAGGTAGCACTCCCACTCCACCAATGATGGACAGCTTTTGTGTATAGTGGATCTCAGATGTATTCAGCATGCATCCAAGTACTTTGCTGAAAAAATAACAATAATCGAACTTGATAGCAGCTCCTGACTACCTATGTCTGTTAAACCTATCAAGTTGCCATTTGCACTTGACATTGTGCTGCAGGCAACCACCTTGCAATGTTAGGAGAATAAATAACTTATATTGGCATGTGTAACTGCCACCATAGTATCCACATGCAGTTTTTACTATCATAAGACATCAAAAACCAAACAAGAGGAACAATGCAGTAAACACAGACATACAGCATGCCAAGTAGAATTTAATCTGTTTTATGCACTTTCATCCCCATTGAAAAACATTTTAGAACAACCAACAAAAGGGGCATGAATAAACTCTACTTACATTGCTGAGATCAAAAACCAGCACAAGGGCCTGGCAGTTTATAGACAGAGCGTATGACCTTGCACTCTCATAGGCTGCAGTATCACTCAGTCTGGCCATTGACATGCAGACATCAGCCGTGTAGTATTTTGTATCAATTGTCCAACTGCCCATAACAATTTCCATGCATCAGAATACAGAAAGTTATTAGATGTTTGGGACTAGGTCCAAATCTCTGACAACACCCCCCCCCCCCCCCTTTTTCCCTTTTCCTATGATCCCAAAAAAAAACACCATCCAAAGAGCAATATGCAAGTATCAAACACCACATCCCATGATATTGAGGATCTTAAGCATAACTATAATAGCAATCTTTCATACCTAAAATGCTACAATGATACACAACCAATGATCCATCTTACTTCCCCCTCACTAGATCAAAGTTGCTGTCAACATCAAATTAGATATTGCCAATCCTTGAAATATGGAACTGTGCACAGCCTTGTACAGAATGCAGTGGGCTGGCACAAGAAATAATTTAGTGTGTAGCTTGTTCAGCACAACTCTAAACCCCAAAGCTGACTCAAGGATATGCTAGACCACATGAGAGTGCAAAGCATAATTATTGTCTGTCAAGAAAACATGGCTACACCCAAGTGCACACTTCTTGAACTTCAACAAAACAAAATTTGCCATCTTTCATCATTGCAAGCAAAACCATGAAATGCATGCATTTGTTAAGAAGATACCGAGATACATACATGATACAGCATATTTGCATACTCTCACCTAAGCAAAGCTACTCATTCCTCTTTGACCTAATGATGAAGGCCAGTACATTTTGACACAGCTTTACTGTCTTGCACACAATGAATCATCGAAAAGAATGAAATCGCAATCGTAAGATTGTGTAAACAAAGTATGATTAAGATCAGGATTGATCACTTAATATCCCAAAGTAAACATTTTCACCGTGTCCAGAACATTATGTGCACATATTTTAAGGTGTGAAGCCATGACCAAAGTAGATTACCCATAGCATGTTACTCCAGATGTTGAGCAAGGCAACCCTTTCCTGTGACCCATTCCCAGCAATCCTACAATGAGTAGACACAAACAACACCCACTTACAAAAAAAAAAGCAGCAGCTAAATCATCTGTCCAGAAAATGTATTTTCTTGCTTAGAATGAGACCTCCATAAACTTAGAAAATTTTAAACTATGTTGACACTGCAAAAATAGAATTCCTAAAAAGCATATCATTACTCCTAATCTTAAATCTTAGAAAATCAGGCTGTGCCTTCTGAGTATCCTTGTAGAATCTCTGAAGATAAACCCCTATGATTTCCTTTTACCTCTTTCAACTTCGCACTCACCATCCACCCATGCCACAACACAAAATCAGAAATAGATTCTACTTTTATAAGAGTCCCCCAAAAGAGAGAGACACGCATATGCAGCAAAATCCCTCCCCTATCCTACCCCAAAAATCACACACACACACACACACACACACACACACACTCTCTCTCTCTCTCTCTCTCTCTCTCTCTCTCTCTCTCTCAATGAGTAGTTATATTATATCAAATCACATGAGGAATACAAAAGTCACGGTAAAGAAATAGAAGGAATTGTCATATGCGAAGGAACCAAGTCCTCCCTAGAAAGAAGTGGGATTCTCTCTCTCTCTCTCTCAGAGATTGTGCAGAGGCATGGAGGCAGATCAGAGAACCACGCTCACCCACACCGATACATGACCCTGCAGTATGGCATGGATACGCACAGAGTTTATATCATGTACCCGCACAGCCGCTGATACCCACACCATGTACACCGAGACCGGGTATTTCATCCTTTTTCACCACTAGTATGGTGAAACATGCTATCTCACGGTTACAGCATGGCCGCGCTCGAGACCAATTTGATCTTCAGGCAGAGCATATTATATATGGCAGAGACACATTGGCTCCACTCATTGCTCACCTCTTCAACCGTGCATTGTCTCAGGGGTTCCCTGACTCGTGGACAGAGCACACCATTGTACCTATCCACAAGTCAGGAGACCCTATGGATCCTAACACGTATAGGACCATCATGATTGGGCCAGTTTTGGCCAAACTTTATGGCACGGTGATGGAGGAGGAGCTCAGCACGCTGGCAGAGAGAGAGCGCATGCGCGCACCCGGACAGGCAGGGTTCAGACGGGCATTTTCTACCATAGACCACATCTTCACTCTCCATTGTCTGATCGACCAGACACGAGTGAAGAAACAGAGATTGTATTGTTGCTTTGTGGATTTCCGCAAAGCCTTTGACACGGTTCCGAGAGAGAGGCTTTTCAGACGCCTACTTGATCTGGGGGTGGATGATGACATGATGTGGGGTATTTATGCACTATATGAGCGGGTTACTAGTAGAGTCAGATGTCCGGGAGGTATATCAGATCCCCTTGTGAGCACCATTGGTGTGAAACAAGGATGACCACTCTCACCGACTCTATTTGGGCTATACATTGATGAGATAGCAGAGTTTATTCAACAGCGAGCCGGTGGAGGTATAGATCTCAATGGAGCCACTGTTCATATCTTACTATATGCAGATGACATTGTGTTGGTCTCAGATTCAGCTCAGGGATTACAGCAGCATTTATTAGCATTGGATGATTTTTGCATACAGAGAGGCATGACAGTGAACCTTGGTAAAACCAAGGTTCTTATATTCCATACATCAGCTCAGATACGCAGACAGAGTATTTTCATGGCAGCAGGAGTATTGAGGTCACTGGATCATATGTATATTTAGGAGTCACCTTTACAGCAGCTTCAGGGATTTTCTCGATGACACAGGCAGCTCGTGACCGCCTCACTAGAGGATACTCAGCATTGGCTCTTATGGAGCGACAGTGTCATCAGGCACATTTCCAGGAGCCCCGCACCAAGGGGTGGCTCTTTGATACTCTAGTCACTCCAGCACTGATGTATGGAGCAGCTATATGGGGGCCAAGCCTTGCCGATTATGTATGGACATTGATGGAGAGACCTCAGGTGATCATGATATCTAGATTGATTCGCAACAAGGCCTCAATCCCACATGACATTGTGCGAGCAGAGCTTGCCACACCGCCCATGCTAGTCGAGGCATTATTTCAGACAGTCTGCTTCCTACACAGATTTCAGGATATGGACAGAGATCGCATTGCATACAAAGCATATATGACATCTCAGGAGATGGCTCGAGCGGGGGATACCACATCATGGTATGCACAGACTAGAGCTTGGTTTGACAGACATGGGCTGGACATTGATAGACTCCCACCTCTTCTATATGATACTCAGGCTCCCACTTACACCCTCTCTCTCTCTGAGAGGAACAGAGTCATCAGACAGGAGATATGGCATATTTATATACAGAGGACATGGGTCAGCCCTGCACAGCCACTGCCATCGAAGATGGCACATTATTATACACAGTTCTTGAGCATATCAGAGCAGGGATTCATAGAGATTCCGAGATATATGCAGATCTATATGCCACATCGATTGAGAGTTCTTATTGGACAGCTCAGGGTATCATCACATCAGCTTATGATTGAGAGTGACAGAGCCAGTGGCTTCCCACGAGAGGAGAGGATATGCCCCCTTTGCAGATCAGAGGTGGAGAGTGAGGAGCATTTTGTTCTCAGATGCCCGGCATACTCAGAGTTGAGATCTAGATACACATTGAGCAGCTCACTTCAGGGATGTATGACTGATATGGATCACAGATCATTTGGCCGTTTTCTGGGAGAGGCATGGCACATCAGAGAGCAGAGCACACAGCGGGTCCCAGTCAGAGAGGGGCCCACCCAGACGACTATTACACAGTTCTTTCAGACAGACAGAGTGAGAGCTACTGTACCAGCCTCCAGCCAGACCTCCGGGCTCACACTACAGCAGGCTGAGGATCAGCGTACCCGACGCCGCACGAGGATCCGTGGGTTTCGGACCCCACAGCCACACCGACAGGAGATCCGGAGGATTCTTGATCTACATCGACAGCAGACTGAGATCCGACGACACTCGACACATTGGATCTCAGACCTCCAGTTTGCTCTTTCTCCACCGCCGATGTACCACATCCTGCATCCAGGAGGGATCACCTGCTATTAGCGACTTCGACGACTACTACTACATCCCAGGATAGTATATCTCCTTACATCTGTTACATATACACATCGCACCACTTTATCACAGCCGACAGTTGTTCCCCTATCACAGCCGACATTTGTTCCCCTTTTATAGTCATTATCTGGAGTACCAGAGCTACATACGCACATACACATACACGACACTTATCACACTCACAGCACCGTATTTTCAGTTTCCAGTTTTTAGCTTTTCATTCAGCACTTTTATTTTGGATAGCTGGACCTCATCGGTTGTATCACATTTTGTCTCATAGGCCAGTTTTGGTCTTTAGAAGACGTTAATATAACTTTCTTTCTTTCTTTCTCTCTCTCTCTCTCTCTCTCTCTCTCTCTCTCTCTCTCTCTCTCTCATATGTGATCAAGTGGCTACCCTAGTGGTAAGCCACTTGTTTATCAACCCCTAACCTGGATTGAACTCTCCCTTTTTTATTCCTATACTAAATAACCATGCACATGTAGGAATTGAACTCAAGACCATTTGGGCACCATGATTTCAAACTTAACCAATTGAGCTCTCTCTCTCTCTCTCTCTCTCTCTCTCTCTCTCTCTCCCGCAGGCCCATGCCCCCGCAGGAAACATCACCTACAGATACAACGGATACTACAACACCACTGGGGAGCCATACCCCACTGCTTCAGCCTCTCCATGCTAGAGAGGCCCATGCGGGACAACTTAAGATGACAACGCTCCATGAGCAGTTCCACAATACACTTGAAGTGCATCTAGATTGTATCAAGTCTGTATACCATTTTGTACCTACTCACCTAGTTCACCATAACACTAGATAGTAGCTTTAGTGGGACTTGAAACACTTCCTAGACATTTTGTATGTAACCTTTTGGTCTCATAGGCTAATTTGGCCTTTTGTAGACGTTAATATAAATCTCTCTCTCTCTCTCTCTCTCTCTCTCTCTCTCTCTCTCTATGCCCCCACCCCAGCCCCTGCCCCTGCCCTGCCTATGCCCTGGCCCACTGCTCTAACCCCTACCCCAGCCCTGCAATGCTCCCAGGTCTGCCCCTGTTTGCCCTGATCTGCCGACTACCTCAGCTGCTGCCCCTTCTTTTCTGCCCACCTTCTAGTTCTATCTGCCACCTCCATAACCTGCCCAGCCTTAAGCTGAAGTAGCCCCTAATCATAGCCCCACCGCAAACCTACCTGCAAGCCATCCCCCCCCACCCCTAGGGCCTGCCTACAGCCCTGCATTTTCACCTTCTTGTAGGGTCTGTATAAGACAGACCCAAGGGGGAAAGGGAAACCCCTTGGGGACCTGCACAGACAACTTCCCCTCCAAGTCTCAGTAGTACAGATCGAGAAAAAGAAGACCTTTGCTGCAGCAGTCAACCTCCAAACACCTTTGCTCCCCTACCAACAACAAAGCCTTCACCATGGGAGTCTACTTGTTGCAAGAGCTAAAAAAATATGCAAGGGGAATTGGCAGCAATGAAATAAGAGATGATTAAGGAGGAGGAACACGTCAAAGAATTGCAAGAACAGTTCTAACGAAAGGGGGAAAGGGAAACCCCTTGGGGACCCGCACAGACAACTTCCCCTCCAAGTCTCAGTAATACAGATCGAGAAAAAGAAGACCTTTGCTGCAGCAGTCAACCTCCAAACACCTTCGCTCCCCTACCAACAACAAAGCCTTCACCATGGGAGTCTACTTGTTGCAAGAGCTAAAAAAAATATGCAAGGGGAATTGGCAGCAATGAAATAAGAGATGATTAAGGAGGAGGAACACGTCAAAGAATTGCAAGAACAGTTCTAACGAATGAAGAAGAAACAAGAGAAAGCTAAAGAAGAGCCCATAATAGAGTCATTACAAGCAGAATTAACCAACCAAATACAAAAAGTAAATTCATCAAGCAAAGGTCATGTACATGGATATGATAGAGAAGATAGCAATGATGAAGCAAACTAAGTCCCTACAAGGGACAAAAGTGCGGATAGCAAATGTGTTGACCCCACTCCAGCACAAAAATCGCAACAAAATTTGCCTAAGTCAGAGAGGCATGTAGCAATGGTAAGTCAGTAAAGTATCAAGAAGGAAAAGCAATCATTAGGGAGTTCAACACCCCACTTCCCCGAACGTAAATGTATCTTCTTGTGGAATTTAGCTTACCCTCTATATTCAATGTTGTAATTAAAGCTCTTATGAGTCATAAGAGTTCAAAATTTATTCCATTCTAGTTATCTTTCTTTTTTTCATTTCATGTGCCTTTGTGCATTGATACCTAAAGTGGAATGTGTGTGTGTGTGTGTGTGTGTGTGTGTGTGTGAAGAAGTTTGAATTAATAAATAGAAATATTTACAAAGGGTCTTCTAGCAAACCAAGAAAACTCAAAGATGAGTAGAAAACAACATAGAAGCCAAAAAGCCACAAGACACATGGCTACAAAGACAAGACAAGGGAATCACGAAGCATGCACAACCAAAGTAAAGCAAATGATATCCATCCATGGAGCAGCCACCTCTCCGAGGATCACACCAATAAAATCCATAGAACTAACTTGCCACAATAACAATCATTGAAGACAGCCCACATGAAAACAGATACATGAGGCCAAATCAAAAATGAATGCATTGTGTGTGCCAAAGACCAACAAGAAGTGAAAGAGATGGCTATACTCCAGCAATGAATTGACCATGAACAGCTTGCCCAAAACCCAAGAATGGATGATTATATGTTGTCATGTAACCAAAGCCCATACTTGAGAAATGAAACTCCAAATTGTGTCTAGCAATTAGACAAGAAATAAAGAGATGAGTAAAAGTCTCATCACATGTGGTACAAAAGATATATCTAGCATTAGAGATCTTACAATATCACAACACATCCCCTGTGGTGAGATTCCCAATATGGAGCTACCATAGAAAAACTTTCCCCTAGACCGGAAGATTAGAACTCCACAATTGAAGCAACTGATCATGCCACTTGGCTAAAAAGATCATACTTCATTTGCTTTCTCAATCACCCTCCATCTCTTATCCACAAAAGCCCAATCTAACCATGGGGATGAGGGATGAAATGCAAACAAAGGGGAATGCCATTGAAGCCATTTCTCCAAGCTCGGATGGACCCTAATAGTATTAGTTAGAGTGGTCATAAAGTGACCTAGTGCAAACACGCACTAGAGGCACTTTATGATGACCACTGTGATCAATGCTATTAGCACTTCATATTAGGGCCCTCTTTGACTAGTCACCACTATGACCAATGCTATTAGCACCCATACGGGTGTCCAAGGATGTAACAACTTGTAATTGCTATTAAATTTAGGATTGCAAGAATGCACACACAGAGCTTGAGAAAAAGAAGTTTAAGAGCATGCAACACAAAGTGTATTAAGAGATATCAAAGTAAAAGATCTACAAGATTGAGAATGCCCTAGATAAAAATAGGCATACATATAAGGCCAAGGGAAAAAAACCTCCTAGAGAGGGAAAAAAGTGCCCTAGCATTCATAAGTGCATTCACATAAATCACTATCAAAATATGGTAACAAATCCCCCTTGGGAGTGATATGGTGAATAAGAGCTAACACTCATGTACAAGGAGGTGCCAAGCTCAGTGGACCACAATCAATCCACAAGGGGGAATAAGCCTAAAGCTTTGTGTAAAGCTTCAAACTTCTCACAAGGCAAAGCCTTTGTTAAAAGATCTGCAAGGTTGTCAAATGTTTGGTGTTAGCAAATAGACCGAGATGATCTCTCCTACAGAGACTCTCTTCCTAGCATAATGACTTAGCACGAGTATGGAACAACCGCAAATGCACTTTCATTGTTAATGGAGATGGTGGTAGCAAATGATTGTCCAATACTCCAAATCAGCCAAAAGATATCTGAGCCAAACACACTCAACCATATCTATGAAAGTTGCCTTGTACTTAGCTTCACAATTAGGATTAGCCACAATGAGGTGCTTCTTGCTCAACCACAATATCCATGAGTTGCCAAGCATGAAGCAAAAATCACTTGTAGATACACAAGTTTTACAATAACTAGCTTAGTCAGAATCCAAAAAGCATGTAAATCTAGCGGTAATGATCCTCCCTTTGGGATAAAACAGCCCAAGTTGTTGAGTACCACTCGAATAGTGAAAGATACACTTTAACCTATCAATGCTTAGTGCCTAAGCTATGCATTAATTTGTGTTAGAAGTGGTCATATCATAGGTTCACATGCATTCACGGCCCAATTTATGGGCATTCTGTTTATTCTTTATTTGGTAATTGACCAACCTATTTTGTGGTAGGGCAACTCTTTTATTTTTGTCTATACAAGGAAGAAGTATGGCCACAATCCAAATTACACTTGTACTTGCAAATGCTCGGTGTGGAGAGAGGAAGCTTGTGGGATGTGTGAGCTAGCACTCAACCATTGTACTCTTGTCATAGTGATTTCCTATTTCCTGTTTATATCTTGTGCATTGTCTCTTTCATCAATCTTGTGTCTTTCATTATTCAACAGCGTGTCTTGCGCTCCTAACATGGTCTCAGATGTTTAGGTTGTATGAAGGATGTTTATCATAGGTTTACAGGCACCCACATCCTAATTTATGGGCACTTTCTTTATTCTTTATTTGGTGATTGGACAACCTATTTTGTGGAGTGTATGAGCTAGCACTCAAGCATTGTACTCTTGTTATAGTGGACTCTTATTCCCAGTTTATATCTTGTGCATTGTCTCTTTCATTGATCTTGTGTCTTTCATTATTCCACTATGTGTTTTCCTCTTCTAACAATAGATAAAGCCTCATAATGCATGCATACATTAAGCATCAACAGCCTGTTGATACAAAAAGACATCAAAGCAATCTCCAACATCATGAAGGCTAAACTTCAAACCTATCTCCATAGCAATACCTTCATCACACCACTTGAACTAAATGCCCAAAAAATGATGCAATAGACCCAAATCTGACATATCAAAAGTCGAATTTAGATTAGCCTTAAAATCAATAATATATCTCAATAGAATTATTAAGCAGTATATCATTGATATATGTTGGGTTTGACTCACACTTACACTCACAGAGGAGTGTCGGTGATCTTCAATAGGACACTCGGGCACTTTTTACTCTCCATACAAGAGGTTTTTTCCCCCAATTTTATTTCTTTTATTTTATGTGCCTATGTTACATAGTTTTGGGCACTTATCCTGTTTTACCCTCTTCAGGTGTGAGCTCCCTCTTACAACCCTAAGGTTTAAGGATTGTACTTTGTACTTGCACCTTACACTTCAGATTATTGCATTCGGTGTCATATTATCACACTCTCACACTCTTCTCAATGTCAACTGTACTCTTAGTTGAGCTTCAATCTGTCCTTTCTTCTTACATTTGGTATCAGAGCTGAGTTCAGCTCAATGAGCACTCCATTGTCCTACTCGCACTTCAGCTTGATGAGCTGCTGCCTCTGTCTGCAACAGCAGTCTGCGTCACCACAAGGTCCGCCACCAGCCCCCGATCGCCCAAAGTAGCTCCAATCAGCCCAGCACACTGGTCTACACCATCAACCTCTAGCAGGCAATGCCTCCGCCTTCGCCAGCCCCACAGGCGTCCACCAGTTCTGTGCACTGCCTCCACTGCCCAGCCTGACTGTCTGCGCCTGCACAGGTGCCCGCCAGCTCTGGGCATTGCTGCCAAAGCCACCCACCAGCTGCCTGCGTGACTGCCAGCACTGCCATTGAGCAGCACTTCGCCTGCCCAATTCACCAGCTGAGCCACTTGCTCAGCCATCTTCACCGCCAACACCACCACCTACTCCACCATGTCCTCCAAGTTCACATGCCAGGTTTGGCTCTGCACAACCTACAGCAAAGGTAAAAAGAAAAATTTATTAATATTTATTCAAATTTAATCCTCTTGAAGGGGCTTTTACCCGGGCAGACAATCTTTGTTCATGCCAATGTTTGGGACACAATCATTGTAGAGATTTTGTGAATTTTGGGTCAGAAATTTGGGGCTTTTGTTGTCAGCACAAAGATTGGCAAATGTACATATGTGACATTCTAAAATAGACTGATTTCGTGCATTTTGGGACAAGAAATTTTGGGGCTTTTGCATTTTCAGTGCTGCTGAGCATTTATTGCACCTTGGACAGCATGAATTTCAAACAGTTTTTGACAAAGTGTGATTGAATTTGCTAATTACAGCAAAGTACTTGTAATTTCTAGAAATTCTTAGATTTCCAAGTTGGTCCAACTTGAGATATTGCTCTTTTGCTCTCTGATCAGTGACATTTATCGTGGCAAATCAAGGTGGTGAAGAAGTTAGGCCCAGAGTTGTGGCCCCTACTACTCCTTCTCCGGGAGGACATGGACAACGGGCAACTCACCTTGTTCAACCCGCTCCAACTCAGCCACTTCCCAAGAGATCAACAACACAAAAGGCATAGAACACACGGGATGCACACGCTTTGTCGTTGATTGCATTGGCAGTTCAATGGTCTATCATCCCTCACATTCAGTCTCCAGCTTCTTTACGAGAAGCATGGCTGACCTTAGAGCAAATGTTTGTTGGAAAGAACGAGACACACGTCTCTTTCTTGAAGAAAGAGCTTGACACTGTGAAGATGGATGAGGGTGATTCCATGTACCATCATCTAAATAAAATTCAAGACTTGTGTGAGCAGCTTATGAATGTAGATGAGTATTGCGCAGATGCGCAGTTGATATCTACTACCTTGAATTCATTGCCACCCTCGTACTTGGCCTTTCATACGGCCTTGAACCTCACCATGAGGATTTCTCCACAGCCACTTACTTTCCTTCAGTTGGTCAGCTTGCTCTTAGAGGAAGAGCAAACAAGAAAGAATAGTGGTGTGGATGTCATAGCCTTTGAGCAAGTTTTTATAGCATGGTAGAAGGGCAAGGGCAACCAAGCTAAAAATCCTCTGTAGAGCTCTGGGACATCACGTGCTTCAGAGAGTAGCAAGAAACAAGGGGCACGCAAGCCAAGAAGGGCAAGTGCCACTATTGCAAAAAGCCAGGATACTACATCATTGAATGTAGAAAGTGCATAGCCAAAAGAGGAGTCAAGGATGTCTATTTCTGATGCACCTTCTACTGCCACTAAGTCCGTGTCCTTTGTTGCAAACAATGACTATTATTTTAACACATGCAGTTATGACTCTTCTTGGGCTGATAGAGCATTTAGATCTACTGAGGATGCGAGCACATAGTTTTTTGACAATGGTGCTTCCAAGCACATCACATCTCGCAAAGATTTGTTTGCTTCTGTTATTGCAGCCCCAATTGGCAAGTCTATGCAGTGTGCCAACAATGCATCATGTTGGGATAAAGGCCCGGTTTAACCTCCATGTATCGCCCTAAGTATAAATATGTTTTATTCTTTGTATACCAACACATGGTTGGTACACTCATGTCGAATCATACTTCACTCTGCTCTCTCTCTCTCCAGCCGTCACACTCTCACGCTCACTCCTCGAACTTCCATCACTCTCGACTGTGCTACTCAACAACTGGTATCAAAGCTCAAGGTCCTACATGTTTCTCAAGACCAAGGGCGGCTAACAGCGCAAGTAGCTCGCGAGCAGGTCGTGCTAAAGGCAGTCAATTGCAACGTGAGACAGGCGACAACTTGGCGAGACAGGCAAAGCTAGTAGGCAACACGGCTGACCAACGCGCGACTGCATGACAAACACGCAACTAGGTCCAAAATGCAGCTACTGTTCCAAGCAGGTCGTGGGTCAGACTGTCAACGTCACCAGGCGGACTAGTCGCGGCGGTTGACAAGCACAGACGGGCTTCAACGGATTGGTCGCAACAATTGATAGGCGCCAGCGGGCTTCAGCCTAATGCAACGCGGACTAACATCCGTCAGACACCCCTGACACACAGATCAACAAACTCATCATCCCGGTTCTCTGTTTAAACCATTATTTTCTTCAAATTCTTTTTTTTTTAACTCCTTCCTTCAACCAAGGGTTCACGCGTGAAAGCACACTTGTCAAACCTGTGCAAAATCAAGCCAGAAATTTGGGGCTTTTTCCAATTTTGACTTTGCTTATGCCTGTCAATGATTTTGAAGTCGGAAATTGGAGATATTGCGTGTGGTGACCTCAATTAATTTGGGGATTTTGCCAAATTAGTCAGAATTTTGCTTTTTTTGAGTAAAATCTCTTGACAGTGGATCCCAGAAATTTCGGGCTTTTCATGTATTGGCAAAATTCTGCTCAGCTGGTCAGATTGGCTGACATTTATGCGATTTTGGACTTGAAATTTTGGGGATTTGTGCAGATTTTGGTAAATTTCTGCATTTTTGCCCGTGTGGTGGCTGATTCATATACAAACAGCAAAGATTTACTACTGTTTGAGAAAGAACAGCAGGGTGTCTGCTGGTTCAACTTGTGCTTTTGCATTTCAGGGGCATTTACTCTCGTGTTCATAATAAAATGGCTGCAACTTCTTCCAATTTAGACATCAAGAGCTTGATGGAAATCAAACAATTTGATGGTCATGGCTTTGACCTTTGGAAAGACCATATGCAGGGCATTTTGTTCCTAAAGGATTGTGAGGATGCGTTGCAGGAAGATAAACCTGCACTAATGTCTCATGTAGATTGGGCCAGAGTAAATAAAAAAGTTGTGGCTTACATAAAGATGGATGTCACACTTATGGCATCTTGACAGACATTAAGGGTTTAGATACAGGTTATGCAATATGGGAGAAGCTAAAAACTACCTATGAGATCACCACACCTATTAATCGGGTGCATTTAATGCGCAAGTTAGTGAATATGTGACTAGATGAGTCAAAGCCTGCAGGATTCTAAATCAGCTCAAAGATGCAAATTTGGACTTTGATGATAAGTTGAGGGCAATCTATTTTATCATGACAATGCGTGACACTTGGGAGACCTTGGTGGTTTCACTCAACAATAACCCCAATCTCTCTTATGATGGGGTGAGGGGTTCTATCTTGAAAGAGATTAAATCCCTATATGCAAATGATACTTGGGATCTTGTGTCACTGCCCAAGGAAAGGAAGCCACTTCCAAACAAATGGGTGTACAAAGTAAAGACAGTTGATGGGAAACCCAAGTACAAGGCAAGACTAGTTGCCAAAGGATATGCACAAAAGGAAGGGATTGACTTCCAAGAGGTCTTCTCACCTGTTGTGAAAATGAACACTCTACGTGTGCTTTTTGCCCTCACTGTTGTATTGGACTTAGAGCTGTATCAAATGGATGTAAAAACAACTTTCTTGCATAGTGACATTGATGAGGAAATCTACATGAAACAGCCCGAGGGTTTTGTAGTTCCTGGAAAAGAGCAAATGGTGTGTAAACTAAAACACAGCCTGTATAGGCTGAAGCAAGCACCATGGCAATGGTACAAAAAGTTTGACACTTTTATGCTATCTCATGAGTTTACACGCAGCCATGAAGATCATTGCTTGTACATGAAAAAGGATACAGATGGCACCTCCATCATACTTGTTTTGCATGTGGATGATATGTTGCTAGCTCGGAAAAGAAAGACTAGCTTGGATGCTCTCAAAAATCAGCTGAAATCAGCCTTCTCCATGAAAGATTTGGGAAATGCAGAGCATATTTTGGGCATGAGGATTCGTAGACATAGAATGCAGAAATTGATGTTTTTATCTCAAGAAAAGTACATTGAAAAGGCACTGGACAGATTTAACATGGCTGAAGCTAAGCCTTTTGGGGTACCCTTACCTCCTTATCTTAAGCTTAGCAAAGCCAACAGCCCAAAAGATGACGTGGAAGTAAATGCTATGAAGGGAGTCCCTTATGCATCAGCTTGTGGCTATCTTATGTATGCTATGGTTACTACTCGTCCAGACATTGCTCATGCAGTGGGAGTTGTTAGCAGGTTTATGTCAAATCCTGGCAAAACACATTGGGAGACTATCAAGTGTATTCTTCGATACCTTAAGGGTACACAAAGAAAGTGTATTTGTTATGGGCAAGATGCACTTAGTTTGCAGGATTATTGTGATGCAGACATGGCAGGTGACTTGGGCACTCGTAGGTCCACCAGCAGATACGTCTTCATAGTTGTTGGTGGGGCTATTTCTTGGTGTTCCAGGTTGCAGAACATCGTTGCACTGAGTACCATTGAAGCTAAATACATATCAGCTACTACTGAAGCTTCTAAGGAAGCTATATGGTTGAGCAGACTTACAAAGGATCTCGGCATGTCTATGGATACTGCAATTTTGGGATGTGATAGCCAGAGTGCTGTGTATCTAGCTAAGAATGCCATGTATCGTTCACACACAAAGCATATAGATGTGCGATATCACTTTATCACACAGATTCTGGAAGATGGTCAAACCATATTGACCAAGATCAAAACACAAGACAACCCTGCAAACGTTCTCACTAAAACTCTAAGCAAAGCTCAACACGACATTGCACACGACTAGTGGGAGTTGGTTAGAGGTTCAAATCGGACCTTTAAGTGGAAGATTGTTGGGATAAAGGCCTGATTTAACCTCCATGTATAGTACACGCACATTGTAATGTGAATGCACCCTTATGTGCCCTAAGTATAAATACATTTTATTCTTTGTGTACCAACACATGGTTAGTACACTCGTATCAAATCGTACTTCACTCTACTCTCTCTCTCTCTCCAGCCGTCACACTCACGCTTACTGCTCCTCGAACTTCTGTCACTCTCAACTGAGCTACCCAACACATCATACCCTGTTAGAGACAACGGGGAGATTGTGTTGACAACCATTGATGGCTCTATTCTTTGCTTGCAGGATGCCTTGTTTGTGCCAGGCATAAAGAAAAATTTGTTATCTATTTCTTCTTTAGCAAGGTGTGGTTTGCAGATCATCTTTGATAATAACAAATGTATAGTCAAAGATAAGGAACATGTGACTTTGGTTTTGACTGGCACTCTATGTCATGGGTCATATGAGTTGGATGCTTTGTCAGTTGATCAGTCGGTCTATCTAGCGTCTACTCTTACTCCTGCTATATCACAGGCGAAGTTATGGCATGCTCGTATGGGGCATGTAAACTATGGTAGCTTGATGCTTATGTAACGCACACAGATGCTTGATGGTTTAACTCTCTTGGAGAGACCTCTTGAGAATATATGTCAGGGATGTATTTTGGGAAAAATGCATTGTTTTTTCATTTCCCCGTGATGTTGCTGTAGGAAACGATTAGGCACGGAGATCGAGGCAGACAGTCGTTACGCGCAGTGAGAGAGACAAAGAGAGTGCGAGAGAGCAGAGTAGAGAGTGAACACGTTTTTGGTACAATGACGAGTGTACCACTTTAGGTTTTTAGATAGATATATGTATGAAAGTACAATGTGCTAAGGATGTGTTCGCATCCGTGCACATATAAAAGACATGATGGCCCTTTATTCCCAACAACCTTCCACCTAAAGGCAATGTGCCTTAAGAGGAGAAAAGAATCAGCTAAGTCTAGGTATGTACAAAGTTGAAATAAATATATCTATCCAACTCCCATCATCTATCGGCAATGAGCAAACCGCTCTGCTAGAAGACCCTTCGTGAGAAGGTCTGCAGGATTATCATCTGTATGCACTTTGACAAGCTCAATGCTCTTGCTGTCAAGTACATATCTAATGAAGTGATACTTCACCTGTATGTGCTTTGTCTTTGCATGAAAGACAAGATTCCGTGCTAGCATGATAGCACTCTGACTATCACAATGGATAACAGGTAACTCTGAGATGCCAAGTTCTCCCACCAGACGTGAAAGCCATAAAGTCTCCTTGCATGCCTCAGTGGCAGCCACATACTCTACCTTTGTAGTAGACAATGCAACACTTGGAGATCCACGAAATTGCTCCGCTATGAAGGTGAATATATACCCTTGTCCGAGAATCAAACTAATTGAGTTTGTTTTTTATTTTGATTGGAATTTTGATTTTTTTTACCTTTCCCTCACTGCCCCTTCTCAAAAGCAGCAATGAGAGCCCCTTCTGTAGAGGTCCAACTATGAAACTGATCGAACATCCAAGCATAGCACAATAGCTGACACTCAAATTTATAGCATGTGGGCATAGTGGATTGTGAGATCACCTTCTTTACAAAATGGAAGTATTTTCTCGATAGCTTATTTAGAAACAATATGGCCTAATTGTCCAAGGACTTAAGAGTCCCCATAGTAGAGAACTCAACGAGAAGATGCCAATACTCAGCCAACTTGACTTTCAAGTCATTCCGGTCAATGATTTTAAAATTTTGGAGCCCATGATCCAAATTAATACGATGGGTCCTATCCTGAGCCGCATAGCGGTTAGTCAAGTGTGACCATTACTCGGATGCTAAGTCAAAATACTAAAGCTGTGAATGAAATTCAAGTAATAGACCTTGCATCAGCTCGACAATAACAAAAGCATTCCTTTCTAACCTTCCATAAGCGAACAACCTCATAAAGAACAAGTGCAAGATCAAGTTGGGATTCCAACCCCTACACAAGATTCCACAGATTCTATGAGTCAAAGATATGTCTCGTAAGGTTTGACCCATTAAAACAAGTCTTATCATTAAAGGCATGTTTGGCTAATGAGAAGGAGAAACCATCAAGTGTCGAATTAGTGGAATAAGAACAAGGTTGTGGAGGGGGATAAGTAGGAGGGGGAGGTGGGTAAGCAGAAATGGTTTGAAAATGTCCAATGGGTACCAATTGATATAGAGACATTGGAACATGAATGTTTCGATAAAGTGTTGGTGGAGATGGAGGTATCAAGACATAAGCCTTGTCCAACAGTTGACTAGGGCACAGTAAAATGACCAGAAGGCCCACTAGGTAATGCCATAGAGGCAAACTGTGGTACCAACTAATCCACACTCAATGAAGGCTAGATGGCATTTCCAAGCCATGAAAAACCCGAAAGTGTGGAGATGGAAGGATGAACCTCTATCATGGAGACACGATCCAACTAAGGAAAAGATGAGGCCCTAAAAGGCATGCCTAAAGGAGGACCCCCTGGTGTGACATGTGAAGATATGTAAGGTGCACTTAATGGAGGCTGAAAGGATAGTGCATGGGTGGGATGGATGGGAGACTAAATGGATTTGTCATTTGTGTAGTTATGGGAAAGGTGTTAGGTTCCTTTTGTCCATTAAATGGAAATGATGTAAAAGCTGAATCATCAAAATCACATTCACCATGAGATGTAAAAGCTGAAGGAAAAAGTTGAGAAGTAGTACTCCCCATAGATTCTTACACTTTTTGTTTAACTTTTCTTGAGTGCAACTGGAAAAACTTATCCTCTTCGAGACTAATGAACCAAATACTTAGTTTGAAGAGTTCCTTCATCATGAGCATCTCCAATATCTTGTGGGAAAAAAAAAGTAAAATCAAAAGATTAAGAAGTAGTAGCATGCGTACTTGATATAGGAGTGAATGAAGGTCGAGAAGTGTGTGGAAAAGATAAAGATGATGGTGGTAGAGAGGAAAATGGTTTATATTCCATGCCACTTTCTGCATCAAGACGGCCAATCCATTGTGGAACTTCCATTTTTCTTGCAAGATCATTAGACCGGTGCACCAAATCTCAATAGAAAAGCTCAAATTTACCTTCAATCTGCTGTTAAGCTCAATACATGAGAATGAGATCATATTCAGCTCGTGAGATCTCGTATGGTCAATGGACTCCATGGTTGTCCGAAGACTCTTCGGACATGTTGAATGGAGGAGCAAGCTGTGAAGCCCACTCCGTCGCATGTCTCAATGTGCTAGGCTCAAAAGCATCATGATGATGTGGTGAAGGTGTATTCGAAGTCATCTTGCCCTCCTATTATTCTTGCTTCTTGCGAAGGGCTTTCAGATCAAAGGACAAGGTTTCATGGAAGAGAACTGTGTTCTGATACCATGTGAAGAAATACTCTAACGTAGAAACATAAATGAAAGCGTACGACAAAGCATAAACTCAAAAGAACACAGTTAGGGTTAGGGTAACTCAGAAACCATGAACACAATGGAAATCTGAATGAATGACTGAATACTCAACATACAATGCTCATGCAACAAACAAACAGTGCAGGAATGAAAACTCTACCCCAAACTCTCATGTCTCGATGACCAAGGCAAAGATGCTAAACGGGAGAGAGTGTACAATGTCGTACTCTTGACGGGTCCTGAAACACAACAAAGGCAACCTCCTAATGTCGAACAATAAGCGCAACAGTGTATGGTGTCGAATCAATGTCGGACATGCAAGGAGAGAGAAAACTGCAAACCCGGCCAGTTGATGATGACATGGCAAGCCAGTGGCAGCAAAAATGCAAGTATGACAGCATGGCAAGCTGATAGCAGCAAAAACGCAGGTATGATGACATGAAAGTCTGTACAGCAGCCGCAAATCACAAACGCAGCAATTCAACAAGTTGCCAACTGTAGATGATATGGCTGATTAGCAAACACAGTAAAAATCAATATAGACCACACAATGGAGGCTGGAAATAGACGCTTGATGCATGTAGACACCAACAAGCAACTTCAACTGAGATGTCCTCTAGGAAGGGGGTGTGGACAACGAAGCTAGAGAGCTTGAAACCTGCAAAAACGAGATTGAACTGAATGGAGGGCAAATGCGCATTGTTTTAAAACTCTCTCCAACCACTCATTATTTTAGGGTTTTTAATAATCAAGCCTTTTTTAGATTGTTTAAGTGGCTAATTTAACATATAATGCTTATGTTAGCTCAAATATTCCACAAAGACAATATCACAACATAGTTTGTGTGAATAATGAAACTTCTAACCTTTTCTTTTAGTACTATAATCAACAAAGATGCATTTCATTGCCTTGTCATCAAATTTTTTGTATTATTATAGTAGCACTAATACATAAGCTAGGCAACCAAAAACACGCAAGCGAGCAACAAATGGCTTTTTACCATGCCAAGTCTCATATAGAGTGAAATTGCAATGCCTTGATGAGGCACCTAATAAGGTATAAGTTGCACACATAATAGCCTCAAGCTAAAACTTGTGTGGCAAAGTTTGACTTTTGATCATGCATTGTGTCATTTCCATGAGAGATCAATTATTTATGAGAACGCTCATCAAATCTTGTCCCAATCGAAATATTGACAACTCTGTCCAAGAGGTCGAAACACCCTCTAATGCAATTGTTGGATTTAGGTTTGTAGGAATGCGCATACACTGCTTGAGAAGAAGAAGCTTGAGAGCACACAACATAATCTAAGTATATCCTAAAGTGAAATAGGTATACATACAAGGCCCAGGAAAAAAAACTCCTAGAGGAGAAAAAGAGAACTTTAACAATCCTAAGTGTGTCCACATAACTCACTATTGAAATAAGGTAACAACCGCTATCAACTCTAACCATAGCTCACACTTAATCAACACAAAATTGAGACAAATCCACAAAACAAAGAAAGAATACAAGAGAAAAGAGTGCACAAAGATTAGGTTCAATCACTCTCCATGCATTGAGAGAACTCTCTATTAGCAACCTAGTCAGCTCGTGTGAGTTCGGCATATGTTCCAATGAGCTGGACATTTTAGGGATATTTAGATATTTTTAATTGATCATATTGACGACGATTTATGCATTTTATGCTAGCCGACCTGATGCCATTTAAGGCATTCTTTTGGCCCATTTATTCAAGCTCCTCGTCCACACTTTGTCATTCATCACTTGTGGATCCAATGCATGCCCTATGGAGGGAGGGAGCTGCCGGCCGGTGCCAATGCCCACACAACCAATAACTCACTATTGTACGCAACTGTCTCGTATTTGGTACATGGATTAAAATTCCCGAGCGCATCTCTGAGTTCTCCTTTGCAGTGTTCTTGTGTTTTCTCTTCTATCTTATGTTCAGCAATCTATTTCAACATTCTTTCATGCTTCCATTGTTGCATCCACTTCTGACATGGTATCATATAGTAGGATCTACGCTCCTCCTATTGTTTTCTATTGATTATAGGCCTTCCCTTGCCTCTTGCTGATCTTCTCTAGACCTCTGCTGATCAAGCAAATTGTATCTACTACTAATCATCCTGTTTCCAGCCTCTGTAGTTTGCGTTTACTGCATTAATTGCTCCTACCGCCTGCATTCTGTCTCTAGCAGTTTGGTCACATTGATGGTTATTTATGCATTTTATGCTAGCCGACTTGATGCCATTTATGGCATTCTTTTGTCCTATTTATTCAAGCTCCTCCTCCACGCATTGTCATTCATCACTTGCAGATCCAATGCATGCCTTGTGGAGAGAGGGAGCCGGTGCCGGTGCCCACGCAACCATTGACTCACTATAGCACGTGACAATCTCATGTTTGGTATATGGATTCCATTTTCCAAGCACATCTTTGAGTTTCCCTTTGCAGTGTTCTAGTGTTTTCTTTTTTCTCTCTCTTCTTTCTTGTGTTTAGCAATCTATTTCAGCATTCTTTCATGCTTCCATTGCTACATCCACTTCTGATACTCTCCTTAATGCATATCTTTGGTTGAGTTTGAATACCTTGGATCCAAAACGACCCTTTGAAAAAACAGTAACAAGCTTTTCTAATCTTGGTTTGCTGCAATTGAACTAAGGTTTAGAAGCCTTCATATATCAAATGAATAATTGAATGCTAAGGCTAAGTGCCTCTCAACAACAACAACAATAATAGAATCCACTACTAGGCACTTGTGAAAACAAATAATTGGCGACAATGTAAAAATAAATCCATCGACACACCTCTAAAATAAAATATGTGATGCCATCAGGATTATTTATTTCGGAGGCATTGATAGATATATTTTTACAACATCGCCAATTATTTATTTTCACAAGACACCTAGCAGAGGCTGATTATTATTGTTGTTGTTGTCATCGTCATCGTCATCGTCATCGTCGTTGTTGAGAGGTGGTTAGCCTTAAAATTTAATCACTCTTTTGATATATGAAAGCTTAAACGTTAGTTCAATCAACAAGCAAATTTAAAAAAGCTTACTACTATTTTCATAAAAGGGCTATTTTGGGCACAAGCTAGTCTAGTGCAACTAAATACGTGCATTGAGAAGGGCTCTCTCAACGCATGGGGGGAGATTATACACAATCTTGAGTTGTACACTTGTCTCTTGCTTTCTCAATTTTCTTCTTGTTCCATCTCAATTTTGTGTTGAGATAGTTAATAGCATTGGTATCAAAGCATAAAGTGATTTGAGTATCAAAGGAAGGCTTCATTGCATGCACAAAAGGCTCCATCATCATGAACATCAAGTATCACCTCTTTCTCCACTAATCCATAGCAAGATGTTGAGGCTGTGCTCCAATAATTCATCAAAATCCCTTCCTTTTTCTTCAAAACCCATAGCCACATGGAATGGGAAACAAAGAATGGAAACGGGATGTGGCAAACAGGGAATGGTATTGGAATGGGAATGCCACATTTTGGGAACGGGAAGAGAATAAGAAATTAAAAATTAGATAAATTTAGGATTTTTTCATAACTCTATAATAAACTTCACAAGTATTCAAAGACACTCCAAAAGCGCACTTTAAACATCATATTGCACTACTAATGACAAAATGAATGTTGCATGACACATTAAGGCCAATCAATGATACAAATAAATACCCACAACCCAAAAAGAGTCTAATGATTATAGACTCGAGCCATAATTTATATATTTATAGGCTGAATTACATATTATATCATCATGAAAGAGCCAAGGCCCAAGTAAGGCCAACAACACATACAAACATAAAGCCAAAACTCATAACTCAAATTGACTACAATACTAAGTACTCAATAAACTTTCACAATAATGCTAAGTATTGAAGGGTTGTAGAGCTACTCCAAGATGTCCATGACAATATCCTCAAGGCTCATCTTGCATGTCACCAGTACCCTCCTCTACTACCTCTTGAATTGTCTCCTCAATCTCTCAAATTTGTCCTCTTGTATGCTTCTCCTCTTGCTCCATCTCCCACTAAGTAAAGGAATCTGCCTTTGCAGTCACACTCTTATAAAGCATATGCAAGTTTACACAAATGAAGACACAATCACTAGCCTTCTACACATCAAGGTTGCTCCTCTTCTTGGAGGCAATGTGACTATAAGAGCTCCACGATTGCTCCAAACAAGAGGAGCTCACAATCTAGGTCAAGTTGCGAACTGCTAGGCACTGAAGCTCAAGAGCATCATATCCATAATCCTCCTAACACAAACCACCACCCCTAGTGAATGTGTCCAACTGTGCATCAGCACAACCAAATGAGCCACAAAAAACTCTATAGGCTGTAAGTTGGCCCCTTACTATCAAACTATAGATAAAATATGAGGTAAAATAGGGAATTTCTGACATAATGCAAGTACGATGGATTGGATGGATCAGGCTGACAAAAGGGGCAATTTTGACACAGTATTGACTAATTATGAGCAGAGAATAGGGGTATGGGTTGAATATGACAACATAGACATCTCTACGTTGAGTTGAACAATTGGCTTTTAGAGTGTGGGATTACGTGATCTATCTAAAAAAAGTTAGGAATCATTTTGGGTGGTCGATAGGCTTCCCACATTTGCTTGAAGCTGTCTACTTGAGAAGGAGAGGGACCTGTATCTACATGAGGAACCATGCACTTCAAGGTGCACCTCTAGTCATCACAAACCTCCTTGCAATTCTCCAGCCCCACAACCTTGAAACTCAAGGTCCAACATGTATGCAACTACATGCAAAGGAGACACGTAGGCATCCCACCATGTAAGAAATAAGGTATGGATCTCATAATGTTGATCCTCATCTCGCACCAGCTCTTGTAGGCACTTGATCATCTTATCCATAGCCTCATAGATCTTGGTAATACATAGTCGCATAGCATCTATGAGGCGCAATAAATGTATACTAGGCTAAACCATGGCATTAACCCTCTTCACCTCATTCCAAAATCCCATGTCCTCAACAATATCCATGCACGAGATCCCTGCAAGAGTAGAAACCAAAGAACCTGAACGCATTACTAATGAATACCTATCTCACTCAAGTAACCCAACATCAAGAATTGTAAGCAAAGCAAGTGTCAAAGTACTTGAGGAGAATTTTTTTAAACTTCTTTGAGAACTCATGGTGAACAAACTAATAGTTGAGCACAAAGGTCACCATCTCACCTTCTCTTGTAATGGTTAACTCAACCCATGAAACCTTGTCAATATCCTTAAGAAGGTTATTCAAGCAATGAGCCATGCAAAAACTAACTGTAATGAGGTAGTATTGCCCCTCAACTATAGCACCAATAGCTCTATTTATTGGCTCACTATCTACCATGAATGTTATCGCATTCTCTAGCCCAACTATCTCAATGCAATCTACCCACTCATGAGCAAGTACATTAGCACTCATACCTATGCCCAAAACATAATGAGATGAAACAAAATACATCTCCCCGTGAGAATATGCAACAAACCCATGAATGAAACTCCTATAATTATTGCTCCATTCATATGCCAATCAATGTCACCTAGCGTGTCCATAGCATCTTCATAATCTATGCAACCTACTCAACCTTGCATCACTCTCTCTATGATAGAATAGTACACAAGGTTTCTCATGATGGTGGTGGGTATGTGGTGCCACATTCGGCAGCCTTCTCTAGCATTGCCTTGAAAAACTCGAGCCTAATTATACACATCATCAAGCATACAGTGTGCACATAATAAGTTATGAAACAAACATGCAAAATTTGCATACAAGCTCAAATCATCATTAAAATTTGAACCATTAATAGATGAACATTTATTACTTTTTAACTTTTACCTTGTAGTAAGAAAGGCAATGTCGTCAACATAGAAATAGCGAGTGACACCAACATCACTCTTCTCCTTCTACAAATCCCACAAAGCCTCAAGAATACCCTATCATCATATGTGAGATAGTGGTAGAAGTAGATGACAAAGCATCCACCTTGAATATACTCTGGACATGGGAGGATGAGGGTGTAACTATAGCCAATCTCGATGTGGGTGCATGGAGTATGTGTGGAAAGATCAATAACCACACTTCACCTAGATCGAGCCAAGGCATCCTAATCTAGTAGACATGCCTCAAGCTCTTCCTACTTCCTAGGCATCAATTGTGTGCCAATGCCAAAAGCACACATCTTTTCTTTCCTTTCCCAAAGAATGAGCACGAAACTTATTAGCTCCACTCATGTGGCCATAGGGACATAGCTTGTAAATCCATTGACATGCTCCTCCATCATGAGCGAAGCGCTTTAGTTTCATCTCATCCCACCATGACCAATCTCAAGGTGGGCTTCACCTAGTTTAACCTTGGGAGGAAGCAACGGCAACCATTGATTATTTAGAATTGTCAGAAGTGGATACAGTGATGGAAGCATGAAAACTGCTATAATAGATTGTTGAACACAAGAGATAAAGGAAAAGAGGAACATTGCAAAAGAAAATAACACTACAGAAAGACTCAAAAGCAAAGAGATACTCTGGAAATGGAATCCATATACCAAGATGTGAGATAGTGCAAATCCAGCGTGAGTCACTAGCTATCAAGGCACCAGCACTAGCTCTCTCTCTCCACCAGAACCTGTAGGAGGTGAATGACAAATGATACAACTAACTAAGGAGGAGTGCCTAATATAGGACACAATAAATACCAAGAATATGATAAGTCGGCCAGCATTAAATGTTAGCTAACTAGTTGCAATAAATGCCAATACACATCAAATCGAGTAAAATAAAATGCCTAAATACACAATATAAAATATTGGTGCCTTAGACCACTAACATACATAGACTCACGCATGAACTGACATATCCAGTAACACCCTCTCTCAGATCACGGGTGATCTAGTACAATATAACGAAAATCTTGGTGCCCTAGCCCACTGACATGCACAGGCTCACACATGAACTGACATATCCACTAACACCCTCTCTCAAATCATGGGTGATCTGGTACAATATAACAATACAATGATAAGAATCCATCAAAGTCCATACAACAATAACCACCAGAAGAGAACCATGGATATCCCAGTAGAGAGTAGCCAATCCACCACCAAGATGCCTTGAAGAACATTTGATATCAATGTCAATCATACCAACACCTGAAAACAAAGAAGAATCATTTTCAAAAATGCCTCGAAGTACCATACAAGACCATCTCGTCAAAAATGCCTTTGGACATATGTGACCATGGATTCCCCGCCTTTCACCAGACTACCAAGGTGTCCCCTCATGTGAGCTCAAACTAGGAGCCAATCCCACTCTTTGTCAAAAAGCTAGCTTATCATGAACCTAGATGTCAATCCCAACTCCAAAATTTAAACCTTCCAAACTTCGGTCGATGCATCAGGGAAACCCCTCTCTGGATGCTATGCACCTATATACTCGTATAGATGAGACACAATTGCCCCACCGTACCACCTTCTCACACTCCCTCTTTGGTACTGGAGAGTTGTGAGGGATGACCACATCACCTGTACTAGCAACCAGAAAGGGAGGCCCCTACAGCCATTGCTAGGACCATATAGCTGGAGCCTAAACCTGGACTTAGAGATAAGAAAGACTCGCTGAGAGAGTCGTTACCCTTCGTCACTGTCCACGCCTACTCCTACCATAAAGTTGCTAATATCCTACAAACCTTTCGGAGGTGTCCCTTTTTGCCACAATAATAGCACGGAGACTTCTTCCTCCATATGTCACCCCTCTTTGAAATTGGAACATCGAAAGCACCAAGTGATAGCATCCTTACAGAAACCTCAAGCTGAACACAAGAAGTCTCCAACATAACACTAGTAGATAAGTAAAGAATATCTGCATACTGACCATCAGGAGGAGATGCCGGAGGAGCCATGAGGAAGGGGATATAGAGAAGATGAAGAAAGACAAGGGATCTTCAAGGAGAAAAGTATGCCAAAAATACAGACTCACAAGGATTGCACGAGTTCAAAGCAATAAAGAAAGCACATAGAGAAAAGATCAACAATATCCAAAGTGTAGTAAATAGAATACGACAACCAGATGCACATGAACCTCTCTAAAGCTGAGCAACATATCACAGTGAAAAGACCAACCAAACACCCAAAAAGCAACCTGAAACTTGTCACCCGACCCTACAAAGAAGCAAAGAAGCAAAACACTAATATTGATGGCAAAACACAGTCAAGAACTGCAATAAACAGAGTTGATCTATAGGAAAACAGGTCGCCTCAGCCTGCTATCCCCGAAATGCAGATGTGGAAGGGTCAATAACAAGTCCCCAACCCTGAAACAGTGCCAAACAACTGTAAACGCAGATGACAGACTGCAAAAGGCTGAGAAAATAGCAGAAAAACAGGACAAAAATTAGCAAAGGTAGCTCGTTTAGGCTGTAAATCAGTTGCAGCTGTTAGAAACAGGTCCAATCAGCAGATGAAAAGTCAAAAAGCAGACCTGAAACGATGTAAAACAGCAACAGGAAGATAGATCCGACAAACTAATACCATGTTAAAAATGGATGCAATGATGGAAGCAGGGAAAACTGCTATAATAGACTGCTGAACACAAGAGACAAAGGAAAAGAGGAATGCTACAAAAGAAAAGGACACTACAAAAAGAACTCAAAAGCAAGGAGATGCTCGGGAAATGGAATCCATATACCAAGATATGAGACAGTACAAATCCAATGTGAATCACTAGCTGTCAAGGCACCAACACCAGCTCCCTCTCTCCACTTAGAGCAAAGATTGATGAAAAAGAGTGCTGAAAATACAAAAACCCGCCAATTCATCAAGCATTATGCGGCTATTGCAGCTCCTTTGGCTGATAGGTTGAAAAAGGAAGCTTTCTTTTGGGATGTTCTTACAGATAGTAACTTCAACTAGTTAAAGGAACTCCTTACTTCTCCTCCTATTCTAGTATGCCCGGATTTTTTGAAGGAGTTTACCATACATTGTGATGCCAATGGCCGAGGCATTGGGACTGTTTTGTTATAGGAGCATGGAGTGATTGCCTTTGAAAGCCGTAAGCTTACAGATAAGGAAATAGCTATGAATGTTTATGACCAAGAGATGTTGGCTATCTTGCATGCAATAAAGAAATGGCACCATTATTTGTATGGCAACTGCTTCAAAGTTCAAAGTGATCACAAGGTCCTTAAGTATTTTTTCACTCAATCCAATCTTACTCCTAAGCAGCGTAGGTAGGTAGCTACACTGTAAAATTATTATTTTGATATCACTCATACGAGGGGCAAAGACAATGTAGTAGCTAATTCTCTTTCTCGTATGTGGGCTTGCAAAGTTTCACTAATGATAACTGAGCTACATAGTGATTGGATTGAAGAACTACAGGAGACCTATCTTTTGGATAAAGAGCTCAGCCATATTTTTCAGAAATTACAGCAAGGTCTCATGGAAGATAACTCACATTATCAGCTTCAAAATGGATTCATTTGGTTAAATGGCAAGATTGTCATTCCCTCTACTTCTTCTTTCACACGGAAAATTGTGAAGAAGCTGCATTCTTTGCCTTTAGCTGGACACCTTGAAGTTTTCAAAATCTATGATAGGATCAGCAAAAGCTTCTATTGGAAAGGGCTGTGGAAAGATGTCAAAGACTTCGTCATGAAGTGGATGCCTTGTCAGCAGAATAAGGGCAACACCCATAAGCCAGGTGGTTTGTCGCAACCATTACCTATTCCTACAGGCAAATTGACGCACATTACCATGGACTTCATTATTGGCTTGCCTACTACTACCGAAAAGGGATGGAATAGTATATATGTGGTAGTGGATAGACTCACCAAGACAGCCCATTTCATTCCAACCAAGACCCAGTTTACTGCTTCTCAAGTGGCCACTCAATTCATAGAGCAGATTTTTAGACTACATGGATTATCCCAAGTGATTGTTCATGACACAGATTCAAAGTTCATGAGTAACTTTTGGCAGGCGGTATTCACATCCATGGGCACTAAATTGTCTCCCTCTACAACCTGTCATCCACAAACTGATGGACAGACAAAAAGGGTAAATAAGTGGTTGGAGACTTATCTTCGTCATTTCTGTTATGATGTTCAGAATTCATGGGATTCTTGATTACACTCGGCTGAGTTTGCCTACAATAACTCCATTCATGCTAGCATTGGAGTTTCGCCCTTTGAGACTATGTATGACTATAAGCAGCCCTTATCCACATTCATCTTTAATGAAAGAATCAATCCTCATGGGAAAGAAGAATTGGAAAGAATACAAACCCTTCTTCAGCAGTGTAAAATGAATCTTAGAAAAGCTCAAGACCAAATGAAGATGTATGCAGATAAAAAGAGGCGACCTTTAGAGTTCCAAGAAAAAGAATTGGTTTTGTTCAAGGTGCCCAAGTCTCAATATTCTACTTTGAAAGATGGATCTAGTAACACGCTTGCTCAGAGATTTTATGTAAACGCCCCGAACAAGGTAGTATGCTTAACAATTATGATATTCGCTTGTTTTCGAGATTTAATATAAAAGAGAATGAACACTTAAAGCTGAAAATGAAAATTACTCACAAAATTACAGCCATGAAAATGTAAAAGTAATGGAGACAAGATTGAGGGTTGAAGATGGCAAACCCCCCCCCCCCCCCCCCGAAAGAATGTATTTCTGCTCAAACCAAGTCCCTTAGGAAAAAGCTCAGTTACAATCAACCTGAGAGTGAGAAGAAGTAATTCTCACTCTCACAAGATCATGCAAAGATGTACAAACACACATGCATTATCTATTATGCAATGATAAGAACTGATTTCTTTACAGTATGAGAGAAGAAAGAGGGGAAATCAGCCTTTCTTCATCGTTGATCAGCAGTACATGGATAGGGCTTGCTTCTTGTTGCTAAAATGGAAGAAAGAGCTCGAGAAGGAGGTGCTGTAATGAATTTACAAGCTTGTTGTCCTGTAAAACAGCAATGATAGAAGAGGGAATATGGAGGAATTTGATAATGGAAAAGTGGGGGATGATGATGGGGATGGATGGGGCCAGTTTCTGGCTATCTGTGGTGGGTGCTGTACATGAGTTTACAGCAAAGAAAAATGATGCTGAATGAAGAAAAATGAGCTCTTATTTATAGGAGAGGGAAGAGCTAGTACAAAAGGGAAAAGTGGAGTAGCACAAGACAAGTGTCCAGCCACATGTCATGAGATGTGACAAGTGGTGGGACACTTGGAAACTTGTGTGACAAGTATCTTGATACTTGTCTCTTCTCTATGGCCTTCCTTTTTGGACTAAATACTGTCAAGAATAGAAACAACCAAATTTAGTAAGCACAGTCAGAGTACAGAATTTACTATTTTTAAAATGACATCCCTATTTTTTAGGACTAGCATTTTTAGGCTAATTCGAGGCTCCTAAAATTTAGGGACCTCCTAAAATTTAGGGACCCCCCAATATGGGTGTCATATGAAAGCTTTTTCCGTGTACGTCACAAAAACGGTATCAGAATCTTCATGTGACTTTCCTATGCAAAGAAATGTGCATTTCAAGCTTTCAGCCCACACATGCACATTGTACAAGTATTTCATGATCATGCCATCTTGTTGATTGTAACTGTCTATTCTCGTAGATCTAGCCCACACTTCAAGGCATCAATCCTTTCTGTGTGCGAGTCTAACCTTGATATGCGTGAGTTCTGGTCACAGGCGCCCAATCAGGCCATATAGGTGGAAGTGTGAACTATCTTTTCTCTAACCCACCGCGTGGGTCCACCATAACCTGTGACCACTCATTAGTGGCCAGCTCCAATGTACTTTTCTTTATATCTAATTAGTGCAAAGGAAACAAATTTAATAAATCATTATATAGACAAATTAATGAAAAAGGATACCAATTCTGTTTCTATAGAGTTGTGACATTTTATGGCTCCTACCAGATCCTGAAACGCATTGAAGACTTGGCATATAGATTGGAGCTACCCTCTTCTACTAAGATTCATAATGTATTCCATGTTAGTCAGCTCAAGCCTTTCTATGGTGATCCTATTGATATAGTTGATGAGCTACCACCTATTGATGAAGGTCTTATTCAATACATCCCAAAGGTTGTCATAGGTCAGCGTGAGAAGAAGCTTCAATCTCGTTTCATCATTGAATATTTAATCAAATGGAGAGGTCTATCACCTGAGGAAGCTTCTTGGAGGCCTGATTCCATATTAGATGAGTTTTCTTTCTTAAGGGACACATTGGTGGCTGAAGCTTACTGACTAGGGAGCCAGTTATGATAAAGACAGGGACCTGACAACAGACTATTTTAGAACAGTTTTTATTCTGCCTAATTTCAGACTTATACCACCAACATAGGGCCAAAGTACTCTTCAAGAGCTACATTTTGACATGTGGCACGCCTCATTTGAACACTTCTACCAAAAGTTATGGCAGATTTGGTTCAGCAAGGTCTGTTTATACAACAAGCTATCTACTTCATTTTGAGCTCATCAATTGAAGACTTTAAGGCTCCAAATACCTTTGAAGCATTCTTGATCATGTATATAGCTGAGACCTACTCTTATTCTTTCATTTCAATCCATATGTCTTTCATCTTTCACTCATTTTCCCATTTGTAAAGCTGAAAATAGAGTAGTGCTCTGTTCTATCCGTCCTTTTCTAATCTTTGTAAGTTTGTTTTTTAGGGCAAAAACCTTTGGAACGAGAAGGATTGTAAGTAGCTAGGAAAAATAAGAATTTAGTGTGTAAATAATATTGATGTCATGTCACACTGACATTGGTATAAAATGAGGGGACATGTAATTTTTCTCATATTTTGATGCATTAATACATTACTGCCCTTCTTCCCATTACCTTACTCTTAGCTTCAATGGCTTCTTTCTCTTTCATGTCTTTCCCCTCCTATTCTAATCTTATTCTCTCCTCGTCACTCTCTTTCTCTCACTTCTGCACTCCTCTCTCTTCTGCAATCTTCTCTCTCCTCTTTCTCTCTCCAACTCACTTTTTAACATATGCTATACACATAGATTATCAAACCCAACTCATAACCCACTGTGAAGCCAAAAAAACAAATGTACATGTTGTTTACAATCAACATCATATAGGTTCTAGGACTCCAAAAACCACTCGAAAGAGGCTATCCTTGAGGACTATCTTGCCCTAAATGGGCTATCAAACTGTAACTTTGATGACAATTTTGATAGCACCAACAACTCCAAAAGGGGGGTAAAACTCATATACAACTAAGCCCTCCTCTTGTGCCTCTATCTCCCATTGAGACGGAAAAGAAATTTGTTGTCCTTGACTTGCAATAAGGTAGTGACAAACAACACCTAAGATGATTGCCAAGCAACTAGAGCTTCATTTGCAACAGCAGCAACAATGCCCAACCTTGGGGAGGATCAACTAGGTAGCAGGGTGGCACTAGAGGTTGATGATAGAGGTGGCACTACAGGCTGATAATAGAGATGGGAGTTTGTAAACGAACACTAGCATGTGTGAGAGAGTCCATGGACCCTTCTTTAGAGTTCGTACTTTTCAATTAATTGTAAGTTGATGATGTCTATTCAATTGTATGTTATGAAGCAAGTTCATGATCACATGTTGCTCTTATATTGCACTGTTACAATCTATTCAGTCTTATACTTTTCAATCGCATATTTATTTTCAACCTTGCTTGTTGCAGTAGTTAACAAAAGATGCATGCATTGAGTCAATGTGGCAGGTCTGCATCCATGTCCAATCATAATGACACAGCTAACTAAGATAAGATTCTTTACCTCCTAGTGTGCAAAGTGGCAAGTCCACATCCATGTCCAACAATGATGAGTTAGCGATAATCTGGATATAGCTTGACGCTCAAAAGGTGGGCTTCGTTCTTGTATGGATATGATATGACCACCCAATGAAAACTTTAATTTTGCTTTTGGGGCTGTACAAGATGTGAATACATTGGCCATGAATTGAGGAATTTATTTAAGGCGCAGTATTTAATCATTCATACTCCATGTTGATCTTAGATGAGATGCAATGGGTGATGCAAACGTTGCATCATACTATATTGGACCCTTGGCAGCTCAAGCTCAATGGGTGGCAATTATTTCTCCTCTCTTGGAGAGGAGTACTATGTGCTACCATGTCACTGCAGCTGCTTGAATTTTTCGTGTAGGTTCTTTTCATTCATGATTACAGTCTCTTTTTTCTTGATATCTGCAAGAATAGTTTAGTCAAACAGCTTAAATATGGACTTTAACACGAGAAGGAAAGAAAATCCTTCATGCCCATAAGTAGATTAAGAAGTTAGGGTATAGGTGCTTAATCTTGAAACCATGAAACATGAACAAGCCAAATCCGATTCATCTAATCCATAGTATTGTGGAGTATGATTTAATCTCTTAGATCTATTTTTGAAGGTGGACAGGGGGCACACAAAAAAAAGGAACCGGATGTGCCGTACAGCTACAATTGTACATCAAGAAAATGTCAACATTTTGCCTCCTTGTTTGGACCCTTGTGATATTCGCTGGTCGCGTAACTTAGCATCTAAATATAGCCATACGAGCAGCGTCCTGTGTGACCTAGCAGAGAAGCAGCTTGATAGCTTCTATTACAAATTTGATCGGCCGGATCCCTATTTATAATGGACTACGGTAGCAATTACGGGTCTTTTCTGAGGATTTTTAGGATCCAGACGCAATTCTCTGATATTGATCACAATAGGCATCCGAACGCAGGGAGAATAGAGAGATCAGAAAGCGTACTTTGAAGGATCGACCGTTTACCAACGTTCGGAGGGCCAACGAGGAAGACAGTGGGCAAGCTCCGCAAGGCGATGCCCCCATCGTCCTCCTGTTGCTGCTGCTGCTCCACCTCCTCCTCAGACAACCGAGGGAGCTCCATGCCCATAATTCTTTGCAACAGCGAACGAGAAAACTTGTCTCTACATTTTCAGAGTGGACCAGTGTTCAAAGAAAAAAAAACGCAGGTTTAACGTAAAATAAATTGCAAATTCCATTCAATAAATAACCTTCAAATTTTAACTAGTGAGACATGTGCACTCAGTTAGTTAGTGGGATTCTACCTGTTTTTTGTGGAAGTCTTTGTTCTTGTCTATTTCGGATGCGAAAAAAGTAATATTATAGTAATCAATTACCACTCTTACAAAAGATCTATGGCTTTATGTAATATCACGATAACCAATTACCACTCTTACAAAAGATCTATGGCTTTATGTAAGATGAGATTCTAGTCACATATAAGCAATTTCCCTACATTCGACTTGCAATTGAGATCCTGAAAACACAAAACTCTTACAGTCCCCCATGCCATTTTGAAGACCAAAAGCTGCACTGATTGAGCCACAAGGTAGCGGTACTTGTCCTTGACACTAAAGTCTCCCATGATCCATGTTTGAAGTTTATCCTCCTCTCCCTTTGCATTCGAAAAGCATTGCCGAACTTGGGCCCAAACTGACTAAATTTGACATCCTTCCCAAAATATGTGATTCAAAGGTTCCTCCTCTCCACAAAAACATAAACCATTGCTACTACTAATATCTTCCACAAGAACACCCTATCCCCCAGGGGGAAACGCAGGTCCCAATTACTTCCCACATATTGCTCCAGCTTCTCAGTCAAAAGTTCAGTTCCCCAATTCTGGTTGATCTTGCCTAGATAAGATGTTCTCCCACCCAAGTGGCATTTAATCGCTTTGGTGGAGAGTGTTTTTTGTAGCTCTTTGTCTCCAATTTTGAGATAAGACAATATGGTGTTACTAGAGGCGCAAGGCTTTAAGTTGCGGCATCTAGTTGCAACCCAATTCCATCCTAACAGCCCGATCTTGGGAAGTTCAAGGGGCTCAAAGCAACAAAGCCAATGCTTAAACTTATAGAAGCCTTTCTTAGCTAGGTACATTGTGTTCCTGCCCAATGTTGCAGCTAGAGGAGGGTCTAATTTCCTGGACTAGCAGACATTCTCATCAACCCCCACCTCTTGAAGGGCTTTGTTATTGTTGGTTAGATCAAGAATTTTGGCCCAAGTGGTGACTAGTTCGGTTACAAAGCCATGTGACTTAATCTTGCTAATGATGTGAGATAGTCGATCCCTGATAGACCCCATTTCTGGCATAGCTTAAGATTATTCATGACAAGGAGGTTTGAAAGCATACATGCCCATGGAGTATCCTTTGACCATCCCCTACCAAGAATTAAGCACGTGCATTTCCTCCATCGGCAATAAGGGGCTTTAGGCTCATTTGCTTTGCCCCAAACAAATATATTGATAATTGATTCCCACCACCTTTGATCCCCCTTGCTCTAACCAATAAATGGCAAGAAGAATGAAAGCAAGGGGAAGATCATCTTGTCAATGATTTTGAGCCTTACATGCAATGGCCATTTTGCAGGGCCTAGTAGTAGCTCATCCATTTGGTTCTACTAGTCTCCGAAACATCCATCCTAATAGGCACACTTAGGTAGCAAAAAATGTTGCCCCTTCCACTGGAGCTTTTGGAGGTCTGGTTCAGTTACACTAATCAACTTTGATTTCCTTAAGCTTATGGAAAACCCCCTAGCGTATTCATACAACTTCACGAGGTCCATGGCCTTATCTAGGTTTTCTTTGCATGGTTGAAGAGACATCAATAGGTCATCAATCAACCCCTGGCCCAAGAGTTGTCTACCTCTATATTTGATTCCCTTTAGCTTTCCCTTTTTAGTAGGCAACTCCATGGTACAAAAGAGAGGATGAGTTGCCACTATAAAGAGCAATGAGGGCTAAGGGAATAGCCCTATCTCAAACCTCTAGAGATTGTGAATGGCTAGAGTAGAGACCCTTTCATGGAGATATGAGCATGCACGTTGCTAGCAACCAGATATTGGGAAGACTTGCAACTTTTTGGTAAAAGCCCATCCATTCAAGCACCCTCTCCATGTAGTACCAGGACACCTTGTCAAATGCCCTCTTGATGTCTAGCTAGAGAAATACGATTTCTTTATTAGTAGCTTGATCCCATTCAATGAAGGGGAAGGGAAAAAAGTGAGCTTTTTGAGCGAGCTTTTCTAGGTAACCTCCATTTTTTATTCCACTACCACCACAGCTACCTCCACCACCACTACCACCACCACCACCACCTCCACTACCACTACCACTACCACTACCACTACCACTACCACTACCCTCACTGTCTCCATGATTGCCACTATTACCTTCACTCTGTGTACCTTTCTTTCTCTTTCTCTCATCTCTCAACTTTAGTTTCTCAGTTTCTCTTTCTATGTGTATATTCCCTCTTTCTCTTTCTTACACAGTTGTTAAAATAGCACTCTATCTCATGTAAACGATTCTCTCTCTCTCTCTCTCTCTCTCTCTCTCTCTCTCTCTCTCTCTCTCTCTCTCTCTCTCTCTCTCTCTCTCTCTCTCTCTCTCTCTCTCTCTCATGCAACATGGATACATTCATGACCCCAGAACGGTACACAACATCCCACATCTCTCTCTCTCTCTCTCTCTCTCTCTCTCTCTCTCTCTCTCTCTCTCTCTCTCTCTCTCTCTCTCTCTCTCTCTCTCTCTCTCTCTCTCTCTCTCTCTCTCTCTCTCTCTCTCTCTCATGCAACATGGATACATTCATGCGATCACCCCAGAACGGTACACAACATCCCACATCTCTCTCTCTCTCTCTCTCTCTCTCTCTCTCTCTCTCTCTCTCTCTCTCTCTCTCTCTCTCTCTCATACACACGCATATGTATGTATGTAGATCTCAATCACTCACTCACCCTCTGTGTTTGTCTCCCTCTTTCTCTCTCACTTTCTCTCTCTCATGCACGCAATCAATCCACATTGTATAATAATGACTCACATCGGATTACGGTGTGTGTTGTAACAAACACTTCTCTTAAATTCATTCTCTCTCTCTCTCTCTCTCTCTCTCTCTCTCTCTCTCTCTCTCTCTCTCTCTCTCTCTCTCTCTCTCTCTCTCTCTCTCTCTCTCTCTCTCTCTCTCTCTCTCTCTCTCTCTCTCTCTCTCTCACACACACACACATAATGCAAATGCTCGTGCTGCCACTTTCTATCTTTAGAACTTTAATTGCAATGGATTGATAGTTCCCCCTCCCCCCCTCTATCCCTCCCCCCAACAAATTTGATACAATACAGTTCATACAAACAATCCAAATGTACGCTTATTGTTAACCCTCAAACGAACAAGGTGGAAAATAAAAAAAATCTAAAGCAAAAGATATAGCCAAGGCAAAAGCGGAATGGAGAACGAAGGCACGCTAAGGAAAATCGGGAAACACAAGAAGTGTGAAAAAGTACTAAATCAAGGAGAGGCACTTAAGAAAAAGCACAAGTCGATACTTTTGTAAAAGAGCGTAAGGTGCACCGTGATTTATTTTAAGAGTGCTGGGCTCTGACCTGTACAAATTGTAAATATAGATGGGCAGTAGGAAGGAAGCTAGGAAGATAGGAGAACAATGGAAAAAAGAGCCCCCGGCCATGTAAAAAGGGGATGACTGTCCAAATGGGATTTAGGGCTTTGTATATGAAGTTTAAAAGATGAATGAGAGCTCATTCTTTGGTGTGTGGCAAAGTGGACTCTTCTTCTTCTCTCCTTCTCTTCTCTTGCTTACTTGTGAGTGCTTGAGGGGAGGGAGTGTGAGGGAGTGAGCTTGTGAGAGTGAGGGATCTTGGAGGTGAAGCTCTCCATCGTCTCCTCTCTTCTTCTTCTTCTTCTCTTCTCTTCTCTTCTCCTATCTCATGCATGGCTATGGAGGATGAAGCTTGGAGGAAGAGGTTGAGGATGCTTGAGCTTGCATCATGAATTGTGGAGCTATCGGAGTGCTCGAGAGAGGAGGCAACTCAATCGGGCATTAAAGTAAGCTCACTATACTCATAGAGAGGGATAGCGTGTTGGCTATGTGAGAGGTAGCCATTAGTGCTCGCTTGGAATGCTTAAAACAATAAGCGGTACACGGGTCTTGGCGGTAGAGCTTGTGCTCGCCTCTACATTTTGGTTCGGCTGCCGGGACTATAAGACTGACCTAAGATGCGCTGAGTGTGGAATCACTCGTCTCTTTATCGACTGCCCTAGATGGAGACCATCCTCTAGTTTAACAAACGATCCATCGGTTCCATTGGGGTTGTTTGGTGTCGAGACACTCGACGGGGAGGCCACACCTATCCCATTGCATGTCATGACCCATGCACAAATGAAGCAGGCATGCTTATCATTGCCAAGGCCTAGCAACCTTGACGCAACCTCAGTTGGAAAAAAGAGCTGGAGACGAAGGAAGAAGAGACTGGATGCCAAGGTCACCCTCAAAGCCGAAAGCGCCACAACACTGCTGGTTGGAAGGGAAGTCATTGATGTAGAGGAAGAAACGTCGGCTCCACAGGCAGCTGAGAAGAGAAGTGCTAGGGTTGGGGAGTACCCCAATCCGAAGCACCAACTCAAAGCTATCAAGAAGGTGAAGGAGTGGGTGAAGGAGGCCCATGAACACCTAATGGATGCTGAACCTATATTAGAAGACGAGATCGATAATCTCTCAAGCATAAGCACGCCAATCTCTCCCCCACGACCAAGATCAAGGGAGGTGATGGCACCCAAAAAAAGTCTAAATGCTTCGGGCCACCAAGCCAATCAAGGCCATTGGCCAAGAACCGTAGAGCTAGAAGAGAGGCAAGTGGCTAGCAACCTCCTCAATACACTAGTGACCACCCCTATAACTTTAAGCTTCGGTGACATGCTTAGGTAGCACCCGATCTGGAGTTGAAGTAATGGGTTGAATAACTAAATGAATTAGATGCCACAGATTTTCCTGATCATGGTGCATAAACTCAAATACCGAATATGACACTGCACTTCATACCCAAATCCCTACACATCAACACATTTTGGGAAGGCATGGAAATGCATGCAATCCTACCGGTCTTAGCACTAGGGATGTCACTAGAAAGGGGATCTTGGACACAGGGGCACGAGTGAGTGTGTTAAGCCATGCCGTACTCCAAACTTGGAGTAACCCACCGATCGAGACTGCTAGATTTAACGTCACACTAGCAAATGGAATGAAGGTAAAGCCATTCGGAGTGTTAAAAAATTGGCCAGTAAAGATCACAGGGATCCAGTTCTCTTTTGACTTCATAGTCATGAAGGGAGTGGACTACGATATCCTACTAGGCCGACCCTAGATGCGCAACGTGAGAGTCGTAGAAGACTAGGGCAACGGTCTTATCTTCTTATGCAATCGAGCAGAAGATATGAGAGTGGAGATGGACACTTGGAAGACCGCATCGGTTGACCTAGACGCCATCTCCACCATGCTGAAGGGCGATGGACAGAGACTAGGAGATCTTATGAAGCTCTTACCAAATATATCCCGTGCCTTGAGGACAAGCAAGACTAGATACACGTTCTTGCCACCATCGACCTACCGTTTTCAAATATTGAGGAGCATGAACAAATCATCAAGGCAACTGGTGATTTCAAGGACACACCTTTAGTGCCAATCTACATGATAACCTAGAATCTATGTGAAAGACCTGCTCATGTTGCATTCCGAGTCCCAAGCAATAAACACGAGCTCCAGGAGATCCTGGGATCTTTAACCAATCAATTGGTTGGTAATCTAGCGACAAACCTTAAGTCACTTCAAGATCTCTTTGGATGAACTTGAATGGCGATGGTCCAAGGTGCAAGAATTGAACTTGAAGTACAATTGGGCCTTACTTCTCGATCAACAAGAAGGGGATAATCAGAACCAAGGGAGTCAGGAGCAACTAGACAAAGACAGCTCCGATGACGAATATGAGGATTGTTGTTCCTTCAGTGTGTGATGAGAGCTAAAAGAAAGTCGATACCCTAGAGTATGACATTAGGGGGCGTATGATCGAACAAATACAAGTAGACCCTAGACCACACAAGCAGGGTGCACTTAGAGTAGAGAAAGAAGTTAGGGACAAGGGTTGCGATCAAACTTGGTTGGAGCACATGGATGCAATTGACTATGAGTAGGCAAGTCTAGCCCTGCCAAATGATGCACCATTGCTGCAAACGAACTCACCTTCTGAGCTACGATCACCAAGGAAGAGCCCCTCTTCTAGCAAAGACAGAGAATTTGATTTCGAATCGGAAGTCAGCTCTCAGATAGTGATTCTGAAATACCATGGCCTCCCAAGACTAGACGCACTAAGGGGGACCTACCCGTTCACCTATGACGTCGACGATTAAGGGAGGAATAACAAATATTGAGCAAAGCAACGTGGACAGAGGAACAACGAAAACTGCAAGATCTACCAAAATGGTTCACGAAGTTCAAAAAGGGAGATAAGGTGGTGATCTTGCTGGGAGCCAAACGATAAGGGCAAGCAAGCAAACCCATTAAGGGACCCACCAAGGTCAAGAAGTTCAGTTTCGCCAGGGAAGGGGAGACCCCACGACCTGACTTTATAGCCAATGACTTGGTTGAGCAAGATGAGACAAGTCTCATTACTTTCTTGCGAGAGTATGTAGACATCTTTGCTTGGTCCCTAGTAGAGTTCAAAGATGTAGACTCGAGTGTAGTGATTCACAACATACCCATGACATCTGACGCAATACCAATCAAAAGACGATCGTATCCCATGAATCCAAATCACGCTCACGCTGTTAAGGAAGAAATTGAAAAATTGATGAGACCGGGATTCATCTACAAAATTGAACACATGGACTGGGTCTCACCCATAGTCATCGTCTTAAAGAAAAATAGGAAGATTCGAGTGTGTGTCAATTACAAGAAGGTAAATTCAGCTACAAAAAGAGATAATTACCCACTTCCGTACACCGAGCACATGTTAGAGAGAGTGGTTGGTAAAGAGGCCTACAATTTTCTGGACGACTTCTTGGGATACAATCAGGTGCAAGTGCATCCTAATGATAGGCATAAGACGGCATTCACCACTAAATGGGGAGTCTTTGCCTACATAGTCATGCCTTTTGGATTAAATAACGCACTAGCCACTTTCCAACGACTGATGTGTACAATATTCAAAGACATGCTGAGGAAGGAGTTAGAAGTCTTTGTGGACGACTTGTGCGTTCACTCTACTTGGCAAGAACACTTAGGCAGGCTCCAAGTGGTCTTTGAATGATGTCAGCTACATCGCCTCTCATTGAACCCCTTGAAATGCTAGTTTTGGGTGAAGCATGGATGTATCCTAGGACATGTGGTGTCAAAGAATGGCATTGCCACAGATTTCTTGAAGATCAAGGTCATTGTCAATCTTCCACCCCTAGCTAATTACAAGGGTGTTCAGTACTTCTTAGGATATACCGGGTACTATCGACGGTTTGTATTAAACTACGCATTGATTGCTAGACCTCTATATAAGCTGTTGATTGTATTCGAATGGACTGTGGAGTGCCAACGCATGTATGAGGAACTAAAAACGGCTCTAACCCACTCTGATACTACAAGCCCCAGATTGGACACTCACGTTCCATGTGCACATCGATGCTTCGAAATTCGATGTAGGAGTTGTGTTGTGCCAACTTGGTGAACATAACCTGGATTATCCAATGAGCTTTGCTAGTAGACAACTCATTGAGACTGAAATGAATTACTTGACAACGAAAAGAGAGGGCTTGGCCATGGTATTTGCCGCGTGAAGAAATTTCAACATTATCTTTTGGCTACGCCTTTTACTTTCTTTGTTGATCATCAAGCCTTGTTGTATCTAGTTAATAAACCATGTGCCACAGGACGACACATTGCCAGATGTCCCGTAAAGATCGCATGGAGCTAACCCCAATTATCACACGACAACCCTTCGAGAAATGGGGGATTGACTTCATCGGACCCACTAGTCCTGTGGCACAATATTCACAAGCTAAGTACATCATTGTGGCCACCGACTATCTAACCAAATGGGCAGAAGCATGAGCTATGAGAAAGAATAATGCTAGGACCACCGCTAAGTTCCTATGGAAGCAAGTGATCTCACGATTCGGCTGCCCCATCGAATTAGTTAGCGATCAAGGCGCACACTTTATTAACAAAGTGATAGCTCACCTCATGTCCTCCTTCCTAATCATCCATCGGAAATCCTCACTTTATTATCCTCATGCAAATGGTCAAGCCCAGTCAACAAATAAAATCCTAGTAAATGTCCTGACCAAGTTCATCTCTGCATCACGCAGTGATTGGGATAACAAATTGATGGCGGCCTTGTGGGCCTACCGCACGGCTTATAAGATGTCGATAGGACAGTCCCCCTTTAGATTGACATATGGTACTAAGGCAATTCTTCCCTTGGAATTCTTCGTACCAAGCCTCATGATAGCCCTTCAAGAAAGATGGGATGGGAAGGGGGCACGGACGGAATGCTTCACTAAACTCGAATGCCTAAGCGGAAACCTAACTTCTAGACACCCATGCGCTCATATGCGAGAAGGCAAGACAAAAAAGTTGGTTTAACAAGCATGTCAAGCAACGCAACTTCAAACAGGGTGACTTAATACTGCTGTACTCAGTCAAGGGACATAAGCAAAAGCTGAAGTTTCAAGGGCTAGGACCTTTTAAGGTTCGAACCATCAGCCGAACTGGCAATGTCGAGCTGGAAACCCTAGAGGGTGAGGGCATAGGCTTCTTTAATGGCAGCCACATAGAGAAGTATTTCCCTCCCACGCACCCATTGTATGAGTCCCCAATGCTAGCACCCCCCATCCACATACGAGTAGCCACTATCACTGAGGTGGATGGTGAGGATGAGGAAGCAGTACCACCAGCTTACCTATGCATGACGGTCACTGCTAAATGCACATGCACCATCAATGCATTGATCGACAAGGGATCTGATTTTAACATCTTGACTCATGACCATTGGACCCAAATTGGCAAACCACAGTTGCAACCCACTATTGCTAATCTCACCCCTTATGGAGACCAACCCTACACACTTTTGGGAAAGTACAAGGTTGCAATTTCTATCGAGTCTGAAAGCATGCCAATAATCTTCCATGTGTTCCCCAACACTAAGAATGCATTCACAGAATCACTGCGAGAATGAACTTTCAAGAAGCAAGACTCTTGCCATGTTGACTATGAGTTGTAGCGTATCCACCTAACTGTGGGTAACATCTGCATAGTTATAGGTTTCAGCAAGGGCGGTGTGACTCTTTCCAAGTCCACGGAGCCACTGGTAGAGAAACCCGCCGCCAAGTCTTAGGAGGGGGGTCATGACTTGGCACAATCTACCTAGCCTCAAGGCCAGAAACCCACTAGAACCAACACTGAAGCCCATGAACCCCGGTTCACCGACCTAGCCTCGAGGCCAGAAACCCACTAAAACCAACATTGAAGCCCATGAGCCCCGGTTCAAATGGATACCTAAATAGAGAAGGCAACCTAGGAATAGAAACACGTGGCCTCGCAAGGCTAAGGATCCATACCCAAAACCTAGGAGGCCGAGATGAAATTATAAACATTGGCGTACAGTCAAGGCACAATGGGTCCCCAAGGCCTTGTTGCAAGTGCAAGGCTACTATGCGGATAACATATGGATTTGGCTGCCTAAAGCCCAAACATCCAAAGGCACTACTCAAATGCCATCCTCAAGCTTGCTCACACAAAACGTCCCGTTAGAACCACTCAAATCACAAGCGACTCAAGCCGCTAAATCCATGGAACCTCTAAAGCCTAGCTTAGCATGGCATAAGCCAATGTATAGGCCAAAACCACAACATATTACTAACAAACCGACCCCATCTAGTCCCAATGATGCCCCCCCTCAACTCTCAAATGCACCAAGTAGTGCGTCACCTGCAGTCACAACCATGCCCATTGAACATAAGGCCAAGCTATATACTCGTGAGCAAACCAAGTGACAACCATTAGCTACTGACCTCTTTAGTGTTGTCAAACCTCAACCACCTGTTGCTAGGCTTAGACCCTCTTATGAGGGGCACTCAATTCTAACCTTGGCCATAGATTTAGCTGCAAATACTGGGGATGACTTGATTGATTGCCTCCAATACTTGGACGCTACTTTCATGACATTGGCTAAAAGCTACGATCGACTAGATCTAGGACTCTTGAAAGAACCTATACTTTCATGACATTGGCTACTTGGACTCCAATACTTGGACGTTACTTTCATGACATTGGCTAAAAGCTACGATTGACTAGATCTAGGACTCTTGGAAGAACCTATAGCGACAAAAGTGCGAACGCTCCCTTGCTCTTAGGAGGAGTTAGAATTTGTATTCATTAAAGCTTCTGAAGCAGTTGCGGAGTTAATTGCAACCGAGGTATCCAAGGAACAAGCAACCAAACAACATCTCATCACGTCGTATAGCAAGAGCACGATCACGGCCACAAACCAAGAAATAGAGAAGTTGCAATGACTTGCCGACAACAATTCCCCCTTCTTGCAGAATGGTACACTCTACAATTGTAATGGGAACTAGAGGGATGCCAAATAATGACCAATGCTGAACAGTGACGTACAATCAAAGCATCTAAATATGACCCAACCTATGTCACTCCAACTTCATAAAAGGGTGTTGACTACTCTCCGTAATAATCAACCCATGGAAGACCACATTAAAGAACACCCTTATCTAGATCACATCCTCACCGAGGAGGAGTTGCACGTTGCTAGCAGAGTGGCCTCTGGTGACTTCTTACTTGATATCCTCACTTACATTACACATGTGGACATCCACCCTTTTGATATGGACAGCTATGCTTAGTTAGAGTATAATCCAAGTTTCTATGCCTAGCTCATGAGATAGTAAAACACTAAGATTGTGCGAAGGGGGAAGGGGTAAGGTGAATCAAACCAATCAGGGGTTAGGTGAATCAAACCAAATAGGGGTTAGGTGAATCAAACCAAACACATAAAGAAAACAATAAAGGAAAAGAAGACATTGCAAGGGTAAAAAAAAACAAGTTGTGACTAAGGAAAAGGTTGATAAAAGTTAAAATAGATAGACTATTAGAAGGAAAAGTCTACTTCTGCACACAAGCATTTCAGTTCAACAAGCATGTAGTTATTTCCTGTTGCTTATTCTAGAAACCACTAATGGTGAATATGGCTTCATGACATGCACCCATCATGACATGCCAAAAAAATGCTAGCAATTTGTCTTTTTCAGAGGACAAACAAGCAAAATATGGACTTTTAGTGGAAATGCGAGCCTTCAACTAGTTCAAATTCCGGCATATCTTCAACCTAGATGACGTGGCCATTGAAGAACAGGCGATAAGACAGATCATCGAGCAATGCGGTTTGTAGAAATATGTGGAAGCAGTGAGCCGGGGAGTGGACTACTTCCACTGTGCAAAGTTCCTGAGGACTTTCCACATAAAGCTTTCCACATAAATCGTAGCACCATAACCGTGTGTGAGGGGGAGGAAACTCGCCAAGTGCAGATTGAATTGACCCCAAAGCTGGTGGAAAAGGCATTGGGCCTAGCAAACAAAGTAGAAAGGAAGCCAAAAAGAGACATATATGCCTTATTAGGGATGGACAAGGTAAAAGTCCACACAAATGATGGCATCAGCTTGGCGAACATTTCTGATCCCGAAATCCAACTCCAAGCCAAGATGGTGCATGTGCTATTTTCTAGCCAAAGATACAACTCCATCATGAGCTACATCAACATCCCCCTACTAGAGAGTGTCACAGCAAAGTCGTTGGATGAGGTCAACCTCAACACGTTTGTGAGAAATACCATTGAGACCTCAGCAAAAACCTTGGCAACAAGAGGGCAGCCCGCTGAAGGAGAATCTCTTGCCACCAAAGCTAAAAGGAAAGCTTCGTCTTCAAATGTTGCAACCATTGGATTTGGTGGGGTCCTCACCGCAATCATCAAGGAAGCCTTGGGACAGGGGCAAAATGGTGCGCAGATCGGATGCTGTACGCTCGCGTAGTGAATGCCGGAAGGTCCCCAAGAATAATAGAACTCTACTTTTTGCACAAAATTCAATGTAAAAAGCATGAACAACATGAACAAGAGACCAATTGGGTGCAATCTCCCCCACGCTCTGCCTAGCACCTGGCGTCATAACAGACGGAATCCCCAATTCACTGTCTAAGCTGTCACTGCTAGATGAATCATAACCTACCGTGAGTGGACCTGTTACATCATCAAAAACCTTTTCTTTTCCCTTATCTGTTCTTCCCCTCACTGACATATCCGTATTAGTGGATGCAGTAGTGCGACTCCGTAATCGTCCTGTCCAAGGACTCACTGTAGATGATACATCACCTGTCTGACCACTCATGGAAGTACTCTCTGCAAGAGTATTTTCAGCATGACTCATACTGGGTGAGCCATCAGTAGGCACTGCAACAGGATTCCCATACCAAGATGCTAACTCATCAAATACCACTTCTCTGCTTATGAGTGTCTCATGCGTAGAAGGTACATAACACTTATAAGCTTTCCGTTCCTGTGCATATCCAATAAACACACTTTTCACTGCCTTAGGATCCAATTTCTTCCTCTTCTCATCCGGTATATGCACATATGCAATGCTGCCAAATACCTTGAAGTGTGAAATGTCAGGTTTATGACCATACAACCGTTCATACGGAGTGACATCATGAATCCCTGCTGTAGGGGTTCGATTCAACACATAGACAGCAGTCACCACTGCCTCAGCCCAGTAACCATTTGGCAGACATTTTTCATTCAGCATATAGTTGACTCCATCAAAACCCGGTTTTTCCTCTCTGCAACACTGTTTTGCTGTGGTGTATAACTACATGTGAGGTGTCTTCTAATCCCATGTTTAGCTAGATACCTGTCAAAGTAGTTTGAGACATATTCACCTCCTCCATTTGATCTCAAGCATGATATGTAACAGCCCAATTCATTTTCAGCATGTTTCTTGAAGTCTTTGAATGCATCAAACACATCATCCTTATGCTTCAAAATATAAAGCCAAGTGTACCTGCTGAAATCATCAATAAATGAGACATAATACCGTGCACCGCCAAAAGAAGCATTATGTGAAGGACCCCAGACATCAGAATGCACCAACTGTAAAGGCCTAGTGCTGTTTTTTACATGTCTCATGAAAGGAAACCGTGCTTGCTTCCCAAACTGACATGCAGGGCATACATGACCAAAATCATTATACTTGAATTTAGGTAATCCAAGTACTACTTCTTTTTGCTGCATAGATTTCAGCTTTTGTAGATTGACATGTCCAATCCGCTTGTGCCAAATCTCTACATCCCGAATGGCACTCTCATCATGAGTAAACGTGGCGGCCTTGAGTCCTGGAATGGTCGCATCCAATGGAAACATCCTGCCATCCCGTCTGCCCTTGGCAATTAACTTGCAGCCATTTCCATACTCCTCAATGAAACACCCATCTTTGTTGAACCTCACTTGCAAATTCTGTTCTGCCATTTGATCCACAGACAACATATTCTTTGTTATGGTTGGTACATGTAATACATCATGCAAACCTTTCTTCTTGCCATCAGGCATCATAAGAGGAACAATCCCTTTATGCTTTATGTCATGTTGGGTGTCATCCCCAGTACATACATGACCATGTATACCTGCAACCATCTCATCAAACCACTCTCCATGCGGTGTCATGTGATTTGACGCTCCAGAGTCAATGTACCATCTGTCATCTCTATCATGTCTCGATGCATTTTTAGATACATGCTGCATGGCAAAGAGTCTATCAATTGGCTCATCATGAGCACCACTAGAAGATGCATAGTGCCCATGCTGTCTGCCCTTTGCCTTCATATCTCCTTGCTTTTTGTAACAATCCTTTGCAATATGCCCATACCGGCCACAATAATGGCAGTCCTTGTCCCTGTTGGACTGATCAGACGACTGCCATGAACCAGATCCACCACCTCTACCTCAGGGTGATCTCCCCCTGCCTCTAAACCCACCATGACCATGCCAATTACTTTGCTGCTGCTGCTGTCCATAAGCATTACAAGTGTCACCACGACCTCGAAATGAACCAGGGCCTCTAGATCCTCTGCCACGCTGGCTAGAGTATAACACAGTGTCTCTACTCTGAGATGCACTGGAACCTGTATTCAAACCAAGTTTGACTTCCTCATGCAGCAACAAGGCAACTAGCTCTTCCCAGCTAGGGGGCTCTTCTCTCACAGAAATGGAAGTGTCAAAAGCTTTGTACTCTTTGCCTAAGCCATTCAAAGCAACAGCAATCATATCATCTTTTGATACACTTGAGCTAATAGTAGCAAGTTGATCAGCTATGGTCTTAATCTCTGTGGTATACGCCTGGATGCTCTTGCCATTCCTAGACATGTTGTTGAACTGCTGTTTCAACTGGATTTTCCTTGCATGTGTCATGGTTCCATAATTTTTCATCAGTATGTCCCAAGCATCCTTCGGAGTCTCACATCCAGTGATTTGAATTACCATAGCATCAGATATACATAAAGAAAACCAATGCAGCACCTTGCATGCTCTTTCATTCCATAGCTTGTAGGCTCTTTTCTGTTCATTTGTTGGATTGTGTGCAGGCAAGTCAGGAGCAACTTCATCTCCTGTACATAGATCCCAATAACCTCTGCCAACCAGAAAGTTTTTCATTCTGAATTTTCATAATGCAAAGTTCTTGTTATCTAACTTCTCTCCAACTATCTGAGTGATATTGTCAGTCCCATGTGCATTAGCCATGATGCAATAGACTGTCTATCAAGTGCCTCACTCCCTGCAGACCAATAAGTATGACTGACTAAGTTCAGTCTGTAACAGTTTATGACAGTTTTCTGCACTAAATTGCAGAAAAAAAACCAGGGTATTTCAGCCCGCTGACACCCCAAAACAACCCACAAACAAGTGGTCTCAACTGTAGATATAACTGTCAATACAGAAGCTATGTGTTTGCTTCAGCTTAAGCTTCTGTAACCTCACTGCCAGGGTACATACATGCAGTCTGAAAACTATAAACTGTGAGTAACCAGCAGCAATTTCAAATTCAAAACTGAGTGGTAATCATGTCATACATGTTCCAAAATCTCCCAGGTAGCTGCTAGTACATTTGGCAGTCAAGACATGAGCATAGAGGGACAGAACAGTGCATAATCAGCACATATAAGTGTCAACAAATCTAGTTGCAGGTTGCAGTCAACCAAAATTCAGCATACCAAGCTCCAAGCAGCTCTAAAATGTCTTCCGACCATGTCATACATTTACTTTGTAGTGGCAAGTTCTAAAATGTCTTCCGACCATATCATACATTTTCAATGATGCTCATTGCTTGCTTCAATCCTCCATACATTCAGCATGTATAGGTTAGTTCATATAGATGATGGAACCCCCAAGATGACCTGTATTGCTTCAATAATGCACAATACTTGTCATTGACTGTGTATGACAGTTTTTAGCCTGTCAATGATTTTCAGATCTGAGTATTCTAAGCAAGAAATCTCAGCTCCAAGACACTTGATCCAATGTATACATGCTTTGACACATTCTTGTGCTCCAAATATGCCTTCTGAGTGTAGTACAAGGCTCCTATATGTCAGTAATGACTGAATGCATGTTGTCCATTCATGTTTACAACAGTTCAGAACTGATTACAGGTCTGTGTCTGTTACTCCAGCTCATAACAGAGCTCCCACACAAGCATTTACTTATTGTACACTTCAGATACCTTCAATAGTGAGCATACATGCTCTATGAATCTTGTCCAGGTGCCCCACTGAAGATTGACATGTTGCTGTCCACCCAAATCAGCAGGCGCAGTTCACGCAGAACTCCAGGCTTTGTTTACAGTTGGTCCTCCTCATCATGAGGTTCAATGACCACTTGCAGATGCTCAAGGATGCCCACCAAGGCTCCCAGAAAGGCCTCAACCACTGTGATAAAGCATGGAGTCCAAGATGAGCAAATGCATACCTTGACAGAGTAATGGCAGCCTGTTCTTGTTTTCAAAAGACCTTGTTCTTCAGCTTCTTCAGGTCTTCTTGACTCCCTCCTGCTCCAGAGAGCTCAACCTGGCAATGCTCTGATACCATGTTCAAAGAGGAGAGAGAGATAGGGAAAACACCATATCCATGAGCCTTCAGGCTCTCAAGCTCATTCCTTCATTTTCACACACTAAACTGAAAAGCACACACTCTACAAGATAAAGTGACCTAGTGTAAATGTAGACTAGACGGATTAACTCTAGTCAGGTCACTAACTGACTACTAACCCCCCGACTTATTTAATGTAGTCACATGTAGACAGCTGTACACACTAGCTGTCATAGATGTCAGTCATAGATGAAGACACACTGACGGTGAGCTTGATTTCTAACACCAGGTGGATGCCAGAAACCTAATGGCTTGGGTTCAATACTTTGTAAATAAGAAAATGGGCCAATGAGCAAGAGAAGGAACCTGGTGCATAGATCGGATGCCGTAAGCGCGCGTAGTGAGCGTCAGAAGGTCCCTAAGAACAAAAGAACTCTACTTTTTGCACAAAACTCAAGGTAGAAAGCATGCACGACATGAACAAGAGACCAATTGGGTACAATCTCCCCCCATGCCTTGTGTGAGCGCTCCACAAAGCATGTATTTTATGTATTAATCATCTTCAAGCTCAAATAATAGCCCAAATTACAAAATAGCACGCTTTTGGCTTTTGAGTTTACTTTAGTGCCAAATAGAAATAAAGCTAATGGGCGGGCGCCCAAGAAGTCAAGCATACCCAATACAATGTCCAAATACAAATATCATAATCGTGCGCCCATGCGCATACAAAAATAATAAATAAATATCCAACGCCTTAATAAATAGGCGCGACAAAATATAGGCGCCATGCCTAAGGTATGCGCCCATCAAAATATAGATGATAACTCGAATACACATTATCCTCCAATGCTTTCCTCCACCACCACTGCTGCTATCTCTACACATCAACTGAAGCATTCACAATCGTTTGTAAAATAATACAATTAAACCGACAAAAGTGAATACCTAGCAGTCTTCAGCTACATAAATAAATCAATTGGTTAGAAATCAATCCTAACCTTAATTTATCACGAGTGCGCACTCTAAACTCATAAACGTTTATTAATTTAATATGTATTTTGCGGAATCATCCGCTATGGAATCAACCATGTACACACTAAATTAATGAAACGCCCGAAAAGGATAGGCGTCCCCATCGACTTCTCGCACAAAGAATCCACTTTGTGTATGAGCCCCGGTAATCAAAGTTTACGGAATCCACCATAAAACCTCACAGAATCCACCGTGGCACGAAATCCACCGTGTAATATGCCTCCTGGCATCATACCCCCGGGGTGGGATAGCAATTGTCCTCAATTGCTATTAGCTCAATGTGGAGCTAAAAGAGTGGGAAAAGCATTTAAGTCTCTAGCGTGCATCCACTAGGCCTCTTCAACAGGATGGTTCTTAAACTTGACCAAATATCTAGAATATCTACGGCCAGTTCTAGTGGTCATAAAGTCAATATCTATGATAGCTTCAGGCTCAAGAATTTCAGTCTCTTCATCTAACAAAGGTGGGTTTTCATAAACAGGGTGTACAAGTAATTGGCCTCTAAAGGGTCGTAATAAACTAATATGAAAGGTGTTGTGAATTTTCCAATGTGGTGGTAGTTCTAACTTAAATGCATTGTCATTGATTTTGTGAATGATCTTAAATGTTCCATAGAATCTAGGTGCTAATTTCACAACTGGGTGTTTATCTACACTTTGTAATCTACGTTTCTCTATTCTTAACCAAACATAGCCATCAACTTTAAAATTCATGGCTATATGATTGTTGGGCTTTGGCAATCATGTCTTTTACTTCATAAAAAATAGTAGCGTGCATGCTAGTAATATCATCAACACTCTGAATTCTATTTGATAATGATGCAACATGTGTAGACAATCTATAACCATAAATCACTTCAAACGGTGCTTTCTTTGTAGCTGTGTGTGGTGTATCGTTATATGCAAACTGAAGTAAATGTAGATGTGTATCCCATGTATGTGGTTTTGAAATAGTGTAAGCACGTAAAAGATCTAAAATAGTACTGTTAGTAGCTTCTGTTTGTCCATTTGTTTCAGGATGAAATGCAGATGAAAAATCAATCTTTGTTTCTAAGTTAGCAAACAAAGTAATCCAAACATTATTACAAAATCTAGAATCAGATCAGAAATAATAACTTTTGGTAAACCATGATTAGTAAAAACAGTTTTCAAAAACAACTGAGCTGCTTGAGATGCAGTTAAAGTTTTCTTGCATGGAAGAAAATACGCTTGTTTACTAAACCTGTCTACAACAATCCAAATCATATCATGGTTAGCTTTAGTGTTAGGAAAACCAGTAATAAAATTTATAGAAATCTGTTCCCATGGTCGTGATGGAATAGATAAAGGTATTAGTAAACCATAATGTTTACCATGATGTCTCTTAACTCTTTGACAAACTAAACATTCAGAAACATAGTTAGATACATCAGTGTCCATATGTGGCCAATAAAAATCTTCAGTCAATGTACGCAAAGTAGATATAATACCTCTATGACCTTGATATGGAGGACAATGAATCTCATTCAAAACTAAAGATCTAAATGGAACTGTAACACATAATCTCTTTTCATAAAACATGAATCCATCATTGTAAGACAGTGAATCAATAGGAATCAAGTTATTTCCAACTAATTTATTCCAATCAGCTTGAAAAGTAATATCCTGATGATAAGTATCTTTCATAGGGATAAGGGAATCAAATGATATGACAGAAATATTATGAATGGTCGGTCTTCTACTTAAAGCATCAGCTACTACATTCTCTTTTCCTGGTTGATATTGGATAAGGGGATGAAAACTCTGAATGAAAGCTGCCCATTTGATATGTCGGTCAGATATTTGGGGTTGACTAAGGAGATGTCTAATGCTTTGTTGGTTAGTCTTAATCATAAACTCATAACCCATTAAATAATGTTTTTATTGTCGTAAGGCTTGTAGAACAGCTAATAATTCGTTATCATAAGTGGAATATTTAAGTTCAGATGGTTTCAGTTTACAGCTAGAATAGGCTATGGGATGATTATCTTGTATAAGTACAGCTCCTATTCCAGATCCACTAGCATCAATAACTACTAAAAAGAATGGTCTATTGAAATCAGATAGTTGTAATACAGGAGCATGAGTTAATGCATATTTTAATAAATCAAAAGATTTTTGTTGATTTTCAGACCAATGATAAACAATACCTTTCTTTAAAAGTTTAGTCAAAGGCAAAGCAAGTAATGAAAAATTTCGCACAAACTTCCTGTAAAAACTAGTAAGACCTAGAAAAGAACATAACTCATGCACATTTTTAGGTATGGGCCAGTTCAATATTGCTTCTATCTTCTTAGGGTCAACCTTAATACCTTCTGATGACACAATATGACCTAGATATTCAATTTTTGTTTGAAAGAATTCACTCTTTTCCGGATTAGCATACAATTGATTATCTTTCAACAACTTGAAAACTAAAGACAGACGTTCATAATGCTCATTCTCATTTTTACTGAATACCAATATATCATCAAAGAATACTATAACACAATGTTGATATTTAAAAAATATGCGATTCATCATTCAGCTAAATGTAGCAGGTGCATTAGTCAATCCAAAAGGCATCACTAGAAATTCATAACGTCCAAATTGTGTTCTAAATGCAGTTTGAATATATCAAATTTATCTAATCTCATTTGATGATAACCAGATTTAAGATCTATCTTACTGAATATAGCAGAACCTTGTAGTTTATCCATAAGATCATCTACCCTAGGAATTGGATATCTATTCTTTACAGTAATTTTATTCAGGGCACGATAATCAATGCACATACGATAAGTATTATTATTATTCTTTACCAATAAAACAGGTGCACCAAATGGAGAACTACTGGGTCTAATTAATCCTTTGTTTAATAATTCCTCTACTTGATTTTGAATTTCTTTCTGTTCAATCTGGTTATGCCTATATGGTGCTTTACATGGTGGTTATGTACCAGGAATTAAATCTATTTTGTGATCTTCAGGACGTGAAGGGGGTAGTCCAGGTGGTAAATCTTCAGTAAAACAATCTTTAAACTGTACAAGGAATTGTTTATGCCTAGGATGCATATGTTTTTCTTTTGCTTGAAGTTCATTCACCCAAATTAGATAAGATTTACTGCTTTTACGTAATGCACGTTTAGCTTGAGTATGAGTAAGCAGTGGAAAATTATTAGAAGCGTGCATACCATGCAATGTAATTTGTTTTCCTTGAAAATGAATTTTAATTGAATGCGTGGAATAATCTATGTCAAGATTATGCTGATGACGCCAAGGCATACCTAGGATAATATCACTAGACTGTAAAGGTACAACTAGGAAATTCCTTCGTTCAGTATATTTACCAATTTTAATTTCTAAGTCATGCACCTCTTGCGTTCCATTATATCTTGTGCCTAAGAATGTTGCTTTAATGCGATAATGCGTAGAAACAGTTTGTAATTTCAATTCTTTCACTAACTTTGCAGAAATAAAATTATGTGTACTACCATCATCATGCAAAATAATCTTTTCTTTTCCATGCACTAAACATTTCATTGTCAACAAAGAATGTGGAGTTAGCATACCTGGTAAAGTGTCTAAAGGAGTAGCAATGTCATCCTCATCTTTTGTAAAGTCAAGCATTTCCTCACGTTTTTCTTCTTCCATTGCTCCAAGATAATTGATATGGACAGGTGGCTTCTTCGATTGGCAATTGGCTGCTAGATGTCCAGGTTGATGGCATTTGTAACAAACTATAGGTTTGGCTTTAGATACATTGTTGGCAATAGCAAGAAGTCTAGGAATATTAGGATTTGACTGTGAGGATGGCTTAGGGTTTTGATTGGTATTTGATGGCAAAGCAAGTGGTTTTGTCCAAGACTTACGGAAAGATGATGAAGGAAAACGACTTTGATTAAATTTTCTAAAATTTGAATTGAATTGCTTGGAACCATAGTTACCATTTGCTTGAAATTGTTGTGGACGCTTGTCTCTTCCTCGAATCTTGTCTTCAGTGTCATGAGCCAAAGAAATTGCATCTTCAAGGGTTGTAGGCTTGAACATATTGACTTCAGCGTAGTAATGTCCAAGTAAGCCAGACATAAATTTGCGTTTGTGAGTCGCTTCAGGTACGTCTTCAAGCATTCTAAGTTGGAGTAGGGCATTCCAAAAACGTTCAGTGTATTGGCAAATAGGCTCACGATCTCTTTGCTGTAGAAGATCCCATTGCTTTATGGCTTTTTCATGAAATTGAGGAGGAAGGAAATTCTGCATAAACTTCTTTTTGAAACTCTCCCAGGTAGTGGGACAATCAATGCTATTACGAACCACGGTCCACCAAAGAGAGGCTCGATCGACTAAATGATTAGTGACACATTTAATTTTATCTTTTTCAGCGTATGTCTCTTCATGAAAGTAATCATCAAACTGACTGATAAATGCAAGGACAGTCTTTCAATCTTGAGTTTCATTGAAAGTACGGAATTTGAAATTTCTTTTACTTATCTTTGTTTCTTTGCGGATGGATTGAGCTTCGAGCGTCGCATCAATGGTACGTTGGATAAGATCTTCGGGTTGTGGTCCATCTTTGTTGGTAGTAGATCGTTGCAAATTGGCTTGTTGAACTTGCAAAGCTTGTCGGGCTCTTCGTTTTTCATCAAGCTGCATCATAATTAAATCCAATTTTTGTTCCATCGTAGGTTCAGGAAGATCGCCTTCAGCCATTAAATCGTCCATATTTTGTTCCGTTATCCTGTAAAAATCCAAAAGACCTCACACTCTCAAAATCCCGCTAAGCGTAGCTCAAAGTCGGGTATACAAGGCTTATAGATTTTTTGTTTGGCTTTTATGGTCTTCGACTTTTGCAGTTGCGGGATTTGTAGTCTTCTTAGAAATTGCGTATGACCTTCTGCATGTGCTGAAACTGGTTCAGCAAGTATGCGTATGTGAAGAGAGTCTTCCAAGGAACAATTTTGTAGTTCTGTCCTTCTGTGCAGGAATAGTCCTTACGGGAGTTATTGGAATTAGTGTCTTTTGATCCCTGTGGACTTGTTTGACCTTTGTGACTTGCAGTAGTAACAAGACTTGCAAAACTTGAATGATTAGGAAGATTTATGACTTGTAGCTTAGATGACTAAGCTTGAAAGTAAACTGACTAGCTGTCGATGAAATTTGAGGGGGGGGTCGTTTTTTCCGTTGCGAATCCATTCAGGATTTGCCGAGTTACCAGACGTCAATTTTGTGGGCTTTAAGCTTTTAAATAAGCTTTTTAAGCTTACTTAAGCTTAAACTTTTGAAAGATATGGGAGCTTATTTGTTGACTGTGGAAAAACGGCTTGATGAAAGAGATATAGGAGTGGTCCTCCGTCTCCTCAGGCCGGTCCTTCGTAATCAGAGGCTGTAGATAGAGGTTCTTGACCACCAGGAATCCACATGTATTGACTGTTTGCGATGAAACTCACTGTAGAGCTCGATCATTCCAGGAGGTCCGCCTTCGCACAAGTAGTGAGCTTCAGAAGGTCCCTAAGAACAAAAGAACTCTACTTTTTGCACAAAACTCAAGGTAGAAAGCATGCACGACATGAACAAGAGACCAATTGGGTACAATCTCCCCCCATGCCTTGTGTGAGCGCTCCACAAAGCATGTATTTTATGTATTAATAATCTTCAAGCTCAAATAATAGCCCAAATTACAAAATAGCACGCTTTTGGCTTTTGAGTTTGCTTTAGTGCCAAATAGAAATAAAGCTAATGGGCGGGCACCCAAGAAGTCAGGCATACCCAATACAATGTCCAAATACAAATATCATAATCGTGTGCCCATGCGCATACAAATATAATAAATAAATATCCAACGCCTTAATAAATAGGCGCGACAAAATATAGGCGCCATGCCTAAGGTATGCGCCTATCAAAATATAGATGATAACACGAATACACACTATCCTCCAATGCTTTCCTCCGCCACTGCTGCTATCTCTACACATCAACTGAAGCATTCACAATTGTTAGTAAAATAATACAATTAAACCGACAAAAGTGAATACCTAGCAGTCTTCAGCTACATAAATAAATCAATTGGTTAGAAATCAATTCTAACCTTAATTTATCACGAGTATGCACTCTAAACTCATAAACGTTTATTAATTTAATATGTATTTTGTGGAATCATCTGCTATGGAATCACCCATGTACACACTAAATTAACGAAACGCCCGAAAAGGATAGGCATCCCCATCGACTTCTCGCACAAAGAATCCACTTTGTGTATGAGCCCCGGTAATCAAAGTTTACGGAATCCACCGTAAAACCTCATGGAATCCACCGTGGCACAGAATCCTCCATGTAATATGCCTCCTGGCATCAGAACCCCCCTTGTGACAGACGCTGAGTCGAGGCAAGACACTAAGAAGCAAAAGGTGGCAAGATCTACAATCTCCATCCCTGCAACAGAAAGACCACCCGAAGAATACAATGAGTACATCAAAGAGCTCCTCTCTCAACTAGAGAGAGCTAAGGAGGAAAAGAGAACCGCGATATGAAGCTCAAAAGGAGGCCATTGCGGCATTCTAGCTGGAGAGAACACACCAAATGGCTATGGCCCAAAGGGAAGTTAATGAGCTGAAAGAGCAGCTACAAGCTAAGGAAGAGACAGAAGATGAATGGCAAGTGCACTAGAACGGAGAAATCGAAACCACACAACGCCTATGGCAGCACAATGAAGAGATTGTGGCACTCTACGAAGGTTTGCAAGCTCAAATGGAGAAACTCACTAAAGCCACAAAAGAGTTGGAGGAGCTAAGGGAGGAAAGAGCTTGTAGGTGTGAAACAAAGATGAAGAGACTAACCCAAGAGGCTACCGGCACATGAAGAGCAACAAGAGTTAAGGGAAGAAATGGAAGACCAAGAATGAAGGCTAAAAGTACTAGCCCAGAGGCAGGGGGAAAGCCTCGAAGACATGAACAAGAGGGTGGAGGAATGAATGGGCAATCAGAATGAAAAAAGGGTCAAAGCTTTGGTGCATTGCCTTGCTCAAGTTGAAAAAGAAAAGATACTCGTCAAAAGTAGAGTGGAGGCCACTCAAGTGAGCTTCCATACCTAACAATGCGCCTTCCTAGAAACCCTATTGGACGTCACCTAGGCAACAGAGGGAGAGTCCATGGAGGCAATGAAAAAGAAATAGGGAATGGCTCATAGGGCACTGAAGGCTGGACTGCATATGCCACCACAACCTAGTGGAGTTGGCCCAAGCGTGGAAGAACAATGTCATTATCTCCTATTGGCAGGACTAGCCTCACAGGAAGTGGATGCACTCGGGTTCCTCAAAGAGGAGCAGCAAGAGCCGAGTAGGGAAAGGGAGGTGAATGTGAACTTTGAAATGGGACCACATGAAGATGAGCTTGTCCCATCGCCTACTTCCCCAAGGCCCGAAGAGCAACAACATGCAGATACCTTCACAAAAAGAAAGGCAGTGCTAAGAGAAAGAAGAAAGCAAATGGTGGAGGAGACAATAAGAAAATGGAATGTCAGGGGAGTGAGGGCACCCCAGGCACCTATCCCACCATGTGTAGATGACACCCCATCAAACTTTCACGTTGACCTCATAATTTGGGAGAGGCAAGAAATGGCAAGGAGCCCCTTTGACCTCAACTTCCAATTCCCCACCACCCTGCGTAGAGTGTTACCTATCAAGGTGGTGAAGGAGGTGATTAATATTGGAAGTAGGCTTGGACAAAGATGGTTGGAGGAGAGAGAGCAAAACCTCACATTATGGGCCACAGAAGACGCCGAATTTTGGCAAAATAAAGTTTTTGAAGTACCACGGTCTGTGCTCGGCTACGAATGCCAACCTACATGGAGAAGAAGGGTCTGCGACACCAACCTGGATACTTGGATGGCCTTTTGCAACACTCAAGCCTTTGAGTGGAACAACCCAACCTTTATGCATTATCCTCGAAGGGTGAGAGTGGATTTTGACTCCAGTGTCCACAGCCATTATGACTTTCATGTAATCTATAATCCTCAGTGTACTACAAATGAAGATGCCCTCGTCTTCACATCATAAAACTTATATGATACTCGAATCCAATTCACTAACTAATTCTTTTCATGCCTTGACCATGCCTTTATTAACAATTGTAATTACCTTAGATTTCTTAGGATACTCTTTAGGCAAGACCCCGCCTCGTGGGAGTGTGGCCTCCCAGTGCTCCATTTTGATCCTAATGCTATAGATAGTTGTGCGATGGCTCGACTAATGATGAGGACATGAATGATAGCCGCTTCACCTACTGTAATCATCCATTCCTCTCCACCACCACCCTTCAAGTCTGCCTAAACCTCAAGGGATATCTCCAAAGCCACCGATTTCTTAGTAAATCTATTAATCCCCTTCTCCACCTCACTCCGATGATGAAGATTAAACTTCTGTCATGACTATGTAACTTTGTTATTATTATTATTAAAAAATGAGAAAAATATCACACGTCACCACTGCAAGTTGCACATCCACCATAGCCATCACACCTAGGGGTCCTCAAGTTAGGTGTATCCGGTGGCTTTGATCAGTCAACTCCGTCCCTAACCCCTTAGCCTCATTTTGACCCCCCACATCACGCTTTTCAAGGCACATCAATGGCAGGACACACCTAGGGAGGTAACACTCACCTTAGACCTATCACCGTAAGCTCCATCCCACTAGCATGTGCACAATGCACCACATGACAATGGCACACACTCACACATAATGCACAACCAAAGGTCCCCCCACCAGCTTTAGTGACCCCATCATCCATGCAATGTTCTCCCCATCTTATGAAACATCCTACCATGCCAACCCAACAAACCAAGGGGTGGATGCAACAACCCCAATCGAAAAGTGAATGAAGAAGCTCATTTCAAACAATGCATAAGAAGGTCACCACAAAGGGCCAGGCGACGGATCCATCCAACACAATTTTCAATTTCAATGCCAGATCCGCCCACCAATCTCTCCACGACCAGGGCTCAGTCCAAACTCAAGGGCCTTTCGGGTCCATAAATCCCTCCAAGATAAGAAGGGATCATCTCCAATGCAAGGGTCTTTCAGTTCCAAAAATCCCTCCAATAGGTCCATAAATCCCTCCAAGACAAGGAATCATCTCCAACTCAAGGGCCTCACATTTCCATAAATCCCTCCAACACACCTTCCAACTTGACTTGTACACAAATTCAAAGAGCTACTTGGCTACTCCAGCAACAGAGTTTGACTCATCTCCCAAAAAGTGCCATGGGACTGGCACTCAACTAGGAGCGGGGTAATGTTAATCCTCAAATAAAAAAGATGGAAAATCAAGAAAATCTAAAGTAGAAGACAAAGCCAAGGCAAAAATGGAATGGAGAATGAAGGCACACTAAGGAAAATCGGAAAACATAAGAAGTGTGAAAAAGTCCTAAATCAAGGAGAGGCGCTCAAGGAAAGCACAAGTCAATAGGTTTGTAAAAGAGTGCAAGGCGCATTGTGATTTATTTTAAAAGCATCGGGCTCTAACCTATGCAAATTGTAAATATAGATGGGCAGTAGGAAGAAAGCTAGGAAGATAGGAGAACAGTGGAAAAAAGGGTCTAGGCCAACCATGTAAAAAGGGGATGACCGCCCAAATGGGATTTAGGGTTTTGTATATAAAGTTTAAAAGATGAATGAGAGCTCATTCTTTGGTGTGTGGCAAAGTAGACTCTTCTTCTTCTCTCCTTCTCTTCTCTTTCTTGCTTGTGAGTGCTTGAGGGAGGGAGTGTGAGGGAGTGAGCTTGTGAGAGAGAGGGATCTTGGAGGTGAAGCTCTCCATCATCTCCTCTCTTCTTCTTCTCTTCTCTTCTCTTCTCTCATCTCGCACGTGGCTATGGAGGATGGAGCTTGGAGGAAGAGGCTTGAGGATGCTTGAGCTTGCATCACGAATTGTGGAGCTATCGGAGTGCTCGAGAGAGGAGGCAACTCAATTAACGGGCATCAAGGTAAGCTCACTATACTCGTAGAGAGGGATAGCACGTCGGGTATGTGAGAGATAGCCATTAGTGCTCGCTTGGAATGCTTGAAACAATAAGCGGTCCATGGGTCTTGGCGATAGAGCTTGTGCTTGCCTCTACACTTATATTGAGTTAACTTTGACAATAGTGCTTTTGCTTGACAAATTAAGAGAGACAAGGTCACCAAAGGCTTATCAAAATTTTGACATAAGCTATCCAACTGAATTGTATAATAGTACTTTTTCAACAAAATAAAATATAGTTGTGCTAAGAGGTAGTGTTGGCATTGCATTGCTGGTTAAAGTGTAGGTGGTGTTGGAAAAGTTGATCTGCTTCCAAATACAATACGTAAGTTTTCTTCAATGAGTGTGGGTTGGTGTATAAACATGTTGGCATTTGCATCCATTCCAAACACTCAAAGGTACACATAGTATAGGTGCTTGCATGCCAAATATGCTTTTCCTTTTGCAACACGGTCCATGAAATCCCGACAATCACATGTCGGATTCTTTGCAATGTCCACATCATAACATTATTGTAAGACACTTGAGTTAGGTACCTCTAGTTTGAAAAGCTCATGCTTTAAGGGCTTTACCATTGTGTGACCCTTCACAGTTGCACCTAGAGCCATGCTGAGTTATCCTTTTTCCTACAACCTATGAAACACCTCTTCAATATCTACATGAGCCGTTGTTTAGCACCCACCTCTTGTGCCACCTTTTGTAAAACAAACCCACCACTCTCCAACATGTGGATTTCTTCTACTATCAAATTTGTGCCTCATGCCACTAGCCATACTTGTGGAACCTTGGGCGGTGTGTGATGAATGGAAGAACAAATGTTCCATGTATGGTCCACACTATCACTACAGAACCACATGAACTGGTACCACATTCCATGTTGATTGCTAGCTTCTCCTCTTGAGTTGGGCCACTCCATGGTGCCCTAAAACGAAGGTGTAGGCACCCCATACATCGTGTTTTTGATTGGTTTTTTGTATTTTCCCTCTCTAACTCCCAACCATCCTTGACATTGCACATGATTGTGAGCTAGAATTCTTCTTATAGCCCAAACAATGCCATGAAGGACCGTCTCCACTACCATTTCCTCTGAAGAATTTGGTGATACTACCCTTGATTGGTCAGAAGACAAAGGATCCTCAAAGTTTGGTTTCCTTATGCCCTTTCTTCTAGGTATATTTTTGGTCACATACTTAGGCCTGTGAGAGGCGTTGACTTCCTCTGATCCCACTTTTCCATCAATCTTACATTTTCTCACTACACTCACATTGTCCCCTCGAAAATTTGGACATTGATGCAATTTAGTTCCTCCTGCCACCTCCTCAACCATCATTGTTGTTGCTCGAGGTGTGGGGTTAATTCCTTGTTATAGTTGACTCAAAAGCTTCTCTGCACTGGGTCCTGCACCATGGAACTTTCCACCAATGAATGCATATTGTCTTGTGCTCTGTAGTAGAACATTGGCCAAATCACTAACACATGCATTGTACAAGCTGATAGATCCCTTGAATCCCTCCCATGCTAACCAACTTGCATGCATTGACTCGACTACATTCGTGGTTGGCATATAAGCAATGTCCTCCACCACTCGGACAAAAATATAGCATGAGAGGGTATGGAGCGTGAGAAAATAAATGCACCACACATCACATCCTACTATTGCGAATTAGTCTTACCTCAGCAAAGTGTCGCCTCCAACATGGATATTGATATACCACCAACCCAGCCAACAATCCATTGCTAGTACATTGCAATCCGTTACTTTCCATAAGACCCACCAAGCCCAAATGAATCAATATTGCATTATTGCATCATCTTCCATGGTTGCAAACTTCCACATGCAGCACAAGCACTTATGCTCATCTTGGAAACTCTTGTGCACATACTGTGATGCGTGTATTTGAAGACTTTGTTCCCAATGAAATAAGCAAGATCCCTCCCTTCCTTGCATTACATGTCTGGACCACCATTGAACACTATGCAGATGGCCCTCTACTTGGTAGGGTTGCCTTGTTTGCCATGAACCCTCAAAAATCAGCGCCGCTTGGGTGGCCACACTTCTCTATCACTTCATTCATCTTTGTCCAGAAAAGAGCTTGTGCATCTGTATCCTCTTCTTTCATCTCACATATTGCCAGAGTCATCAACTCTTGTACACTATAGAAACACAAGACAAAAGTGGAAGAGTAAGGAGAACTATGTTTGTTAAGTTTGTGTTGTGATGGTAGAATCATGTAAGAGAAACTACCTTGGGTTATACACATGTGCTACCATGGTGGTTCAATCATTAATGCGATGCACGTGGTCAAAGCATACCTAGCTATTGCATAGGTTCCCAGTGCCATTCCTTTGCATACGATTCACTAAGTCAACCCCTGAGGATGGGCTAGTTGTTGACATTTTGAATATAAAGCACTTGATATCATTATCAACGGCTTGCCTAGGAAATAGGGTACTATGGAAAAATATGTATGCACAATGTTGCTTTAACTTTAGAAGACAAGATTCCATTCCCTAATCACTCTCAACATGTGCTACACGGATCATGTTTGAACTTACATGCACAGAATATTGATCTTCATATGCATGGCTTTTTAATTATATTTTGGGATGTGTTGTGAATGGAATAGTATGCCACTTGTTACTTTGAATGAGTGGTTGGAGTTCCTCAAGCATCCTCGAGAGTCTAGTGTAAGACATGAGCACTCGTCATCACTAGCCTTCTAGCCACAGTCATTTGCAGGTGTTGAGGTCCAGCTGCATTAAAGTTTCTTACCATTTCTTCTATGATCTTTCGTACCTCTTTGACATTAGCTTTGCACGTGCCTCTTTGCACCTCATGGTTATGTGTGCCTTGATGGATGAACAATCTTGACATTGGGCTTGTTGACATCACATAATACACTATACACTCGCACTTGGAGAGCAGAATGGAAGGGTTCTTACAATAGAAGCATCCAAGGCTTCTGAGACCATCAGGTTGACATTCCAACAACCGGTATGCTGGTATTAAGTTTACATGCATGGCATGTATTGGGACTTGATTAGTATGATTTACTTGTAATAAGGTGCCAGAACCATGCCATGCAACTCTGCAATCATTTTAATGATAGTGGAGAGAATGAAGAATTGTGTACCTATCCATGCCACCTAGTTTGGGGAACCAGAAAAAGTGACTACCCAGCACAATTTCTATGCACAATTTCTATTTAGACACTCTAATTCTGCAATGCATTTGCTTCGGTAAGAACAATACCAGGGAGGAATGCCATCAATGTTCACATAGGCTTTGTCCATCAATGGCCATTGTACTTTTGCTCCATACCCTCCACTGGATGCATATTGTCTACTACTACTGGTGGAAGCTCGTATGCCACATTGCCATCATACAAAATTGGGATCTCCTTCATTCTCTCTATAGCGCTCGTATTTTGAAGCAAATGATGTAACAGTCAATGTCGGTCCCCCGAAGACTTTATGTACTCAACCACACTTACATCATAAGAGGATTGCCATATCCCCTCCTCTTCCACATTAAGCGTGATAGGGATGGTTTTGTTTTTTGCCATGTCTAATGGAGTGTTGAGGCTTCCACAATGATTGTTATTTTCTCAATGTTATAAGGGCTTTGGGTGAGTTCTATGGTGGGGAAGGCTACAATGTAGGCCCATTTCCCTATTCGACAAGATAGTCTTGCGAGACCAAGGTGTCAAGAACAAATACCTGGCTAGCCTCATGGTCATTGTTGCAATGGATCGACGTGCTTTGTGTTTAGCTATTCGCATGAGTGATAGCAAGAACATGGTAGCCATTGCCATTGCAAATGTCTTTCTTCTTCAACATTAGGAACCGACTGCTTATGTAGTGCATAATAGGTTTGATAGAGAGGAAGGATACATATATGCGGACCTCGGTGTTTGGTGTAGTATTTGATGTTGGATCCATTTCCAAAGTTATCTATACATGTACGGATACACATGTCAGATATGGGTGTCATTGAAAGACTTACTGTGGGGTGTATGTCATATATGAGAGAGGGAGAGAGAGAAAGGATGATATATAAAGAGTGTGCATGAGAGAGAGAGAGAGAGAGAGAGAGAGAGAGAGAGAGAGAGAGAGAGAGAGAGAGAGAGAGAGAGAGAGAGAGAGAGAGAGAGAGAGAGAGAGAGAGAGAGAGAGAGAGAGAGAGAGAGAGAGAGAAGGGAGGTGGAGGACAGAAAGAGCAAGCCAAGGTAGAGAGGTGAGGTGATGGATAGAATGAGGGAGAGGAGGGGAGACAGAGAGAGGACCACCGGGGGGTGGGGGGGCAAGATAGAGGGAGAGAGGTGTACGTACCTGCGAGATTAATCCACTAATTAACTAATTAATAAACTATTTGATACCATCTAGCTAAATATTTATTGATTTATAATTGTATTAATTAATATTAATATTAATATTTTAATTAATAGGATAATATTGATTAGCTGAGTAATTAATAATACTAATTACTAAATAACTATTTGATAAAATAAATATATCAATTTAAAATTAGTACTTACTACTTAAATTAAAAATATGTATTATGTATTATTTTAATTAATTTTAATTTAAGTATTAACTAATAAGTAAAAATTGATTAGTTATTAATTTTGACTAATTAAATTGAAAATACTAATTAATTAGTTATATATAGTTATTTAAGTAGTAACTAATAATTAGTTATTAAGTTTAATTAGTCTTTAACTAGTTATTGATTTATTAGTTAATAATTTTAAAATCAATTGGTTATTTATTAATTGTTAATTTTACTTATTAGTTTTTTACTATTAGTTATTACATAAATAAAAATTAATTAGTTATTAATTTTAAATAATTAGTCATTTTAATTAATTGATTATAAGTTATTAGTTACTAATTTTAATGAATTAGTAATTATTATTTTAACTAATTAGCTAATAAATAATTAAATAAGTAGTTCTATGAGTAATAGCCAATAATTTGTTATTAATGAGTTATTAACTAATTATTGATTTACTAGTTAATAATTAGCTATTAGTTTTAAAATCATTTAACTATTTATTTTAATTATTAGTCTCTAATTATTAATTACTATTGAAATTAAAATTAATTAGTTAGTTTATAATTAGTAATAGATTAATTTAATTAACTGATTATTACTTATTATTTTTAACTAATTAGTCATTAATTTTAAATAATTAATTATTTTAAAAAGTAAATGTGTCTTTTTAAGTGTGTGTGTGTGTGTGTGTGTGTGTATGTATAATATGTATGTATGTATGTATGTATGCATGTATGTAGAACTTGGGCGTGAGCAAGTGCACAAGTGTCAACAAACTTGGGTGTGGGCGTGAGCGGCAACGTTAACACTAACGAGATGGTTGGCAGGCATCAACAGCAAAACCAGAAGAGAGAGAGAGAGAGAGAGAGAGAGAGAGAGAGAGAGAGAGAGAGAGAGAGAGAGAGAGAGGGGGGGGGGGGGGGGCGGGGGAGGTGGAGGGCAGAAAGAGGAAGCCAGGGTAGAGAGGTATAGAATGAGGGAGAGGAGGGGAGACAGAGAGAGAAAGGGGGGGGGGGGGGGGCAAGATAGAGGGAGAGAGGTGTACGTACCTGCGAGATTAATACACTAATTAACTAATTAATAAACTAATTGATACCATCTAGCTAACTATTTATTGATTTATAATTGTCTTAATTAATTTTAATATTAATAATTAAATAATGATTTAATATTAATTAATTTAATAATTAATAATACTTTTAAGTATAAGTAATAACCAATTAATTAAATTAACTGATTACTAATTATAAACTAACTAATTAATTTTAATTTCAATAGCAATTAATAATTAGAGAGTAATAATTAAAATAAATAGCTAATTATTAACTAGTAAATCAATAATTAGTTAATAACTCATTAATAACAAATTATTGGTTATTACTCATATAACTAATTACTTAATTATTTATTAGTTAATTGGTTAAAATAATAAGTACTAATTTGTTAAAATTAGTAACTAATAACTTATAACCAATTAACTAAAATGACTAATTATTTAAAATTAATAACTAATTAATTTTTATTTATGTAATAAACTAATAAGTAAAATTAACAACTAATAAGTAACTAATTGATTTCAAACTTATTAACTAATAAATCAATAACTAGTTAAAGACAAATTAAAGTTAGTAACTAATTATTAGTTACTACTTAAATAACTAATTAATTAGTATTTTAATTTAATTAGTCAATTAGCAATTATTATTTTAACCAACTAACTAATAATTAATTAAATAATTAGTTATATGAGTAATAACTAATAATTTGTTATTAATAAAATATTAACTAATTATTGATTTACTAGTTAATAATCAACTATTAGGTTTAAAATGAATTAGCAATTTATTTTACTTATTAATCTCTAATTATTAATTAGTGCTAAAATTAAAATTAATTAGTTAGCTTATAATCAGTAATCAGTTAATTTAATTAACTAGTTGTTGTTACTTATTAGTTTTAACTAATTAGTCATTAATTGTAAATAATTAATTATTTTAAAAAGTAAATGCATCTTTTTATGTGTGTGTGTGTGTGTAGAACTTGGGCGTGAGTGCGTGCACATGTGTCGATAGACTTGGGTGTGGGTGTGAGCAGCAATGTCAATATTAACGAGATGGTTGGCAGTCGTCGACAGCATAACACATAGAGAGAGAGAGAGAGAGAGAGAGAGAGAGAGAGAGAGAGAGAGAGAGAGAGAGAGAGAGAGAGAGAGAGAGAGAGAGAGAGAGAGAGAGAGAGAGAGAGAGAGAGAGAGAGAGAGAGGGGAGGGGCAGAAAGAGGAAGCCATGGTAGAGAGGTGGGGTAATGGATAGAATGAGGGAGGGGAGGGGAGGGGAGACACAGACAGGGAGGGGCAAGATAGAGGGAGAGAGGTGTATGTACCTGCGAGATTAATACACTAATTAACTAATTAACAAACTAATTGATACCATCTAGCTAAATATTTACTGATTTATAATTGTATTAATTAATTTTAATATAAATAATTTACTTAATATGTTAATATTAATTAATTGAGTAATTAACAATATTAATTATTAAATAACTACTTGATAAAATAAATACATCAATTTAAAATTAATACTTACTACTTAAATTTAAAATATGTATTATTTATTATTCATTATTTTAATCAATTTTAATTTAAGTATGAACTAATAAGTAAAAATTGATTAGTTATTGATTTTAACTAATTAACTTAAAAAGGCAATTCTACGTCCTAGGCTAAAGTAGCAACCTTAGAGCTAGGCAAGCTATGACCAAATGCGAATAAAGGAAATGAGATTGCTAGATCTGGGGATAGTTGGCAAACAATCAACAACAAAAAGGGAAAGTAAGCTTCCCACCAACAAAACTTGCAATACCACAAGTGGTGAATATCTCAAAACAACTAGCAATACATCAGAGGATTTTGGACAAAGGCCTCCATCTTGAAGGGACATAGGAACAAAGTGAGTGCATTTAGCCGCTTGTCCGGGCATCAAGGTGAGCTCACTGCACCCCCATAGGATTGAAGGCACGTTGGCTAGGTGAGAGATAGCCATTTGTGCTCACTTGAAACACTTGAAGTAATAAGCAGACCATGGGGTACCATTGGGGATGTTTAGAGTCGAGACACTCAACGAAGAGGCCATGCCCATCACATTGCATGTTATGACCCAAGTACAAATAAACCGGGCTAGCATATCATTGCCAGGGCCCAGTAACCTAAACGTAGCCTCGATAGGGAAGAAGAGCCGTGAGGCGAAGGAAGAAGAAAACCAACACATAGGTCACACTTAAAACCGAGAACGCAATGACACTACTTGTTGGAAAGAAAGTCACAGACACAGAGGCAGAAACATCCTCTCCAAAGATTGCTAAGAAAGGGAGTGCATAGGTAGGCAAGTATCCCAATCCAAAGCACCAACTCGAAGCTATAGAAAAGGTTAAGGAGTGGGTGAGAGAAGCCCAATAACACCTAAAGAATATTGAGTCCATCTTGGAGGACGAGATCGATGATCTCTCTAGCATAAGTATGCCAGTCTCTCCCACACGACTGAGAGATGCATCTGCACCTCAAGTATTGCCGCCTAGACGGAGCTTGAATGCCATGGGCCAGCAAACTAGTCAAGGCTATTGGCCAAGGAGCACAGAATTAGGAGAGAAGCAAGTAGCCAACAATCTTTTGGCAATGCTAGTGGCCACCCTTGTAACTCTAAGCTTAGGAGACCTGCTTAGGTAGCATCTGGCACTATGGCAAGAGTTAAAGCAATGGGTAGAAGGATCGTTAGAGCAAGCAACAATTGACTTGCAAGACTACGATGCAATAACGCAAATACCAAGCCTGACGCCGCACTCAGTGCCCAAGTCCTTGCACGTTAATGGTTTCTGGGAAGTCACAGAGATGCACGCAATCTTGCCGGCTCTAGGTAATACCACAAGGAAAGGGATTGTAGACATGGAGTAGGAGTTAGTGTGCTTAGCCATGCAATACTCTAGGCTTGGGATAATGTGACTATCAAGAATGCTAGGTTCAATGTCACACTAGCTAAGGGAATGAAAGTAAAGCCATTTAGAGTGTTGAAAAATTAGCCATTGAAGATCACAGGAATCCAGTTCTCTTAGGACTTCATAGTCATGAAAGAAATGGACTACGACATCGTGTTAGGCAGACCCTGGATGCATAATGCATGAGTCATAGAAGACTAGGGCAATGGCCTAATCTTCCTGGGCAATTGAACAGAAGCGGTGGGAGTAGAGATTGATACTTGGAAGACTACACTAGTCGACCTAAACACCATCTTAGCCATGCCAAAGGGTGACGCTCAGATTAGAAAAACTTACAAGCCGCTGACCAAGTATATCCCTTGCCTTGAGGATGAGCAAGATCGGATGTATGTGCTACCCACAATCAATTTTCCATTCTCAGAAAACAAGGAGTACAAACAAGCTGCCAAGGCAGTTGGTGAGCCTAAGAACAAACCCTTAGTACCAATTTGTATGATGGCTAGAAGCTCTCATAGATGACCCACCCTTGTCACATCCATATCCCAAACAACAAACGAGAGCTCCACGAGATCTTAGAGAGCTGACGGATAAAATAGCTGGTAACCCAACTGCAAATCTTAAACCACTCAAGGATCTATTGGACTGAACCCAAGTGGCGATGGACCAAGGTGCACGATCTGAACTTGATGTACAATTAGGCCTTAGTCACCAATGATGAGAAAACACAGTATCAAGACCTAGGGGATGATGAGCAGTCGGATGAGGACAATTCAAACGACAAGTACAAGGATTATTGTTCCTTCAGTGTGACAAGAGTGAAGGAGAGATCAACACAATAGAGTACAACACTGAGGGACACGTGATTGAACAAATATGGGTAGACTCCAAACCGTAGAAGAAGAACACCTTCAGAATCGAGAAAGGAGTCATGCATATGGATTGTGATCACACATGGTTGAAGCACATAAGAGCGCTTGATTACAAACAAGTAGGTCTCGCCCAACCAAGTGTCGTACCATTGTTTAGAATGGAATCACTATCCAAGCTATGACCACCATGAGAGACTCCCTCTTCTAGTGAAGACGGAGAGTTCAATTCTAAGTCAGAAGTAATCTTGGATAGTGATCCTGAGATACCCCGACCACCTCTACTAAGACCAAACACACTAAGGGAGACCTACCAATCCACCTAAGGCACTAAAGGTTGAAGGAGGAAAAGGAGACAGCCTAGGGAACTGCAACCTAAGGAGCAGAGAAAGCCGCAAGACCTACTGAAACGATTCACAAAATTTAAAAAAGGTGATAGGATAGTGATCTTGCTAGGAGCCAAACGACAAGGACAAGCAAGTGAGTTGATAGGAGGGCTTGCCAAAGTAAAGACGGTCTATATCTAGCTAAGGAAGGAAAAACACCCCGAATTGTGTGCATAGCCAATGACTTGAGGCGAGCAAGAAGAAGCGAGTCTCATTGCTCTCTTATTACAAGAGTATACAGACATATTCGCTTGGTCCCTTGATGAGCTGAAAGGGGTAGATCCGAGTGTGGTGACTCATAACATCCTCATGACACCTGATGGCAACACTAGTCAAGCAACGACCGTATCCTATGAATCCTAAACATGCTCACACTCTCAAAGAGAAAATTGATAAGCTGTTGCGTGCAAGATTCATTTATAAAATTAAGCATATGGATTGGGTTTCGCCCATTGTGATTGTACTAAAGGAGAATGGAAAGATCAGAGTGTGCGCCACTTATAAGAAAGTCAATGTTGATATAAAGAGAGATAATTATCCATTGCCATACACTGAGCATATGCTTGAGAGAGTAGCTGGTAAAGATACATACAATTTTTTGGACGACTTCTCAAAATACAATCAAGTGCATCCTAATGATAGGCATAAAATCACATTCGCTACCGAGTGGGGTGTCTTTGCCTGCATAGTCATGCCCTTTGGGCTAACAATTGCACCAACCATGTTTCAATGGCTCATGTGTGCTATATTCAAGGACGTGCTTAGGTAAGAGTTAGAAGTGTTTGTTGACGACTTGTGTGTTCACTCAAGGTGGAAGGAACACCTAGACAAACTCTGAACAGTCTTTGAATGGTGCAGATTATATCATCTCTCATTAAACCCCTTGAAGTATCAATTTATGGGTGAATCATAGATGTATCTTAGGGCATGTGGTGTCCAAGAACGGCATTGCCACCGACTTCTCAAAAGTTAGGGTTATTGTAAACCTGCCACCACCAACCAATTACAAGGGAGTTTAGTGCTTCCTAGGCCATACGAGATACTATCGATGATTTTTATTGAACCATGCGTTAATTGATAGAACTCTATACAAGCTGCTGATAATATTCAAATGTACTAAGGAATGCCAATGTGCATATGAAGAATTGAAGAAGGCTCTAACCACCACACCAATCCTAAGATCCCCAGAGATTGAACTATAGCCTTCCACGTTCACATTGACACCTCAAAGTTTGTCATGGGAGCTATGTTGTGCCAGCCTAGTAAACACAATCTAGACTATCCAATTCGCTTTCCTAGCAGACAACTCATGGATACGGAGATGAACTACTCTATGATGGAGAGACAGGGTTTAGCCATGGTGTTTACTGTAAATAAATTTTGGCACTATCTTTTGGCTATGCCTTTTACCTTTTTTGTTGACCCATCAAGCCTTGCTTTATCTTGTTAACAAACCCTATGCTATCGGATTCTTTGCTTGATGGTTACTTCTGCTATTAGATTTGACTTCTATGTGGTTGTACACAAAGGGAAGCAATACTACATGGATGTGATCATATATCTTGCATGCCCACAGGAGAAGCTGTTGGACAAGGCATCACGGATGATTTTCCAGACGTGCATCTGTTTAACCTATCTAGTGAGAGGGATTTGTTTAGAGCCGATTTGATGCCATACTGGGCAAATGACATAGTGAGGGGGATTTTTTTAGAGCTGATTTGATGCCATACTGGGCAAATGACATAGTCCAACTGCTGGAACATGGACTACCTGAATGACCTATCAAGAAGGCCCGACTTAGGCAACTCATCCTCAAGTTACAACCCTATCAGTTGTTGATAGATAGGCTAGGGCAAGACGGATCGCTGCATAGATGCATGTGTGAACATGAGATGCATGACGTACTTGCGGAAGCACATGGCAGAATTGTTGGAGGATACTTCAACAGGTAGAGACACGATAGCCCATAAGGTTTTGCAGTCTCAACTATGGTGGCCTACTCTTTTCTGAGATGCCGCACGATTCGTAAAGCACTATGATGAGTGCAAATGGACTAAGGTACATGCCCGCAAAGACCAAAGGGAGCTAACCCCAATCATTGTAAGATATCCTTTCAAAAAATGGGGAATTGACTCTTTGGGTCGATCAGTCCTGCAACACAATACTCATAAGCTAAGTACATTATAGTTGCCATAGATTATCTCATGAAGTGGGCAGAAGCACGAGCCACAAGAGAAAATGATGCTAGAACCACTGCTAAGTTCCTATAAGAGTAGGTGATCTGATGATTTGGTTGCCCCATTGAACTAGTTAGTGATCAAGGCACACACTTCATAAATGAAGTGATTGCTCACCTCATGTCGACCTTTCTGATCATCCATAAAAAATCCTCACCCTACTATCCTCAAGCAAATGGCCATGTTGAGTCTACTATTGACCAAAGTAGTCTCTGCCTCGTGTAATGACAGAGACAACAAACTAATGGTAGCCTTGTGGGCCTATCAAATAGCCTATAAAACGACAGTAGGACAAAGTCCCTTCAAGTTAACCTATGGGACTGAAGCTATTCTACCTATAGAGTTCTTTGTCCAAGCCTAAGAGTAGCCATCCAAGAGATATGGGATGGAAAGGAGGCATGGATGGATCACCTAATCGAGCTAGAACGCTTATCCGAAGACTTGACTTCTAGCCACCCATGTGCTAATTTGCAAAAAGGCGTGATGCAAGAGGTAGTTTGACAAGCACGACAACTAGCGAGAATTCAAGCAGGGTGACTTAGTGTTGTTGTACTCAATAAAAGGCCATAAATATAAGATGAAGTTTAGGGAATTAAGGCCTTTCTGAGTTCGCACTATCAGTCAAACCAGCAATGTAGAGCTCCAGACCCTAGTTGGAGAGGGCATAGGCTTCTTCAATGGTAGCCGCATAAAGAAGTACTATCCTCCCACACATCCACTGCACGAGCCTCCCATGCTAGAGTCCCTTGTGAATGTTTGAGTTGCCACAATAATGGAAATTGATGAGGATGATGAAGAGGTACTAGCACTTGCTTACCTGCCCATAACGGTCACTGCCCAACAAACATATGCCTTCGATGCATTGATTGATGAGGGAGCTGATTTTAATATCTTAACTCACGATCATTGGACTCAAATTGGTCGACCACAACTACAACCCACCAATCCCAAACTTAGCCCATTTGGGGGCCAATTGTATGCACTTTCAAGAAAGTGCAAAATCGCAGTCTCTATTGAGTCTAAAATCATACTCGTAATTTTTTATATGTTGCCGAATACAAAAGATGATGGTAAGGAATCGCTGTTAGGACGCTCATTTAAAAAGCAAGCACATTGTAATGTCAACTACTACGAGTCTCAGCGTATTCACCTTGCTATAGGCAATGTATGAATAGTCACCGCTTTTAGCAAGGGTAGTGGGGCTCCATCAAAGCCTAAGGAGGGGGGTTGTGACTTGTCACATCCTGCCAAGCCACACTACCAGAAAATCACTGAGATCAAAGCTAAGGCCCCTGAACCATAGTTCAATTGGGTGCCTAAACATCAAGGATTACCGCCTAGAAGAATACAAACACGACCTTGCAAGCCTAGAAACTCATACTCAAAACCTAGGAGGCAGGCACGGATGAATGGTCAAGCCACGATGGGTCCCCAAGACCTTATTGCAAGTGTAAGGCTATTACAAGGGCAATTCTTGAATATGGGTGCCTAAAGCCAAGATGGCCAGTGGCACTATTCAAATGCCACCCTCAAACTTAACCACACAAAGCCCCATGAAAGATTAGGCACTAAGGCCACAAAAGACTCAAGCTGTGAAGCCCATAGAGTCCAATACTGTTAAAGCTGCAGAGCCTCAATGGGTCTATCAACCGAAACTATAGCTTGCTGACACTAAACCAACTCAACCTAGCACTACTAGCGTCCCTAAAGCCTCACAAACATCTAGCAACACAATGTCAGAATCACAAACCTTGCTTAGTGCACAAGAGGCTAAATTGCACACTAAGAAATAGCCGCAATTGCCGATATCATCTACTAGGCTATCGAGTCCACCAATCAAACCCCAGCCTCCAATAGGACTTGAACCATCTTATGAATGATAATCGATTTTTACATTGGCCTCAGAATTAGCTGAAAATATGAGGGATGACTTGGTTGTTTGCCTTCGATGCTTAGATGCCACATTTACCACACTTGCTAAAAGCTATAACCGATTAGACCTAGGTCTTTTAGACGAGCCTTTAGCAATGGAGGTACATGCACTGCCTTGCTCATGGGAAGAATCAAAATTTGTATTCGTTCAAGATCCCTAGGCAACGAAGGAACTAATTGCCACCAAGATTTCCTGCGAACAAGCACTTAAGCAACGCCTTATTACGCCTTATAACAATGGCACGGTCCTTGCTCCCCCCCAACCAAGAAATTGAGGAGTTGAAACAACTTGCTAACAACGACTCCTCTTTCTTACGAAAATGGTATGCTCTTTGACTTCAATGGGAGCAATAGGGCTACCAAATCATGACCAACATTGAGCAAAGACGTGCAATCAAGACCTCAGAATACAATCCCAACTTATGTAGCTCCAACCTCCTAGGGGTGTTTACCACCATTCGCAACAACAACCGGCCCCTAGAAGAGCACATCATGACTCACACCTACTTAGATCACATTTTGACACGAGAGGAGTTACACATTGCTAGGCAGAATAGATTTCGGTGATTTCCTAATGGATGTCCTCACCTACATTACTCATGTAGGCATTCGACCTTTCGACATGGACCACAATGCTAATATGGAGTACAACCCAAACATCTACGCTTGGCTCATGCAAAAGTGAAGCACTGTGAGAATTCACTGAAGACCCTTAACCCTTCAAATCCTAGGAAGGATTCTTCTCATCTCCCAAGGGAGAGGGGGTAAGGTGTGGAACATAAAAACAAACTAGCAGAAAAGAATGGATAAAAAACAACTTGGGATTGAGGAAAAGTGTCAAAAAAAAAAAAGGAATGCATGGATTTCCTGAAGGAAAAATCTCTTTCTATACTTAAGCATTTCAATTTTCCATAAGCACACAACCATTTTCTACATGTCTTTCCATAAGAAATTGTTTTAAAGAACACGAATGGTGAGTCGTGGCTTCATAACAAGCACCTACAATGGCAACACATGAAAAAACCAGCAAGTTGCCATTCTCAGAGAAAAAGCAGGCAAAGTATAACCTCTTAGTCGAGACAAGGGCTTTCAATCAATTCAAGTTTTGGTGCGGGCGGCTGCAAGACGAGCGTTGAGAACCAACGACAACATTAATGTCCAGTTGGGACTGGAGGCCCTCCATGGGTTTCGATGTTGGAAAGCATTGTGACTAAATCTCTAGGTGAAGTAAACCTAAACGACTTTGTGCAGAAGACCATTAGCAAAGGCATTGGCCATAGGAGGAACACCCGCAGGTGGAGAGTCCCCAGCCTCTAACGCAAGAAAGACGTCATCCTCCAAGACCTCGATTATAGGATTTGGTGGGGCCTTGATGGCCATCATCAAGGAGGCATTGGGGGAAGCCTAAGGTGGAGAAGAAGTCGAGATAGGTCACCACCTCATTGTCAGCAGAGCAGGCAAGAGTAGTCCAATGAGAGAATAGTGAGTGACAAAGAAGAAGAGTAGAAAGCACGATCTAGCCGTGGAGGTGCCAAGAAGTCAAAGAAAAAGACTCCATAGGAGAAGGCCAAAGAAGAGAACAGTAAGAAAATCCTTTCTAGATAGGGAAAAATTGCCAAGTGGCCTTGTGCCAAAAAGAGATAAGTGAGCTTAAAGTCAACCGAGCTCAAGGCCAAGGAAGGAGAAGAAGACATGTGGCAAGCTAGGCTTGCCAAAGAGACACAAAACCTCACGAGCCTACAACAACATTATGATGATCTAGTAGTGCTACATAAAGACCTATAAGGGGAGATGGAAAAAGTCCAAGATGCCATGGTAGAGGAGTTAGCAATAGCAGAAGAAGAGAGGGGCCCAAGGTATCAAGAGTACATAGAAAATTTGAAGAAGAGGGTAGCCTTAGAGCAAGAAGAGAAGAAAAGATTTTAAAGAGAAATTGAGGAACAAGAGTAGAGACTAATGATACTAGCTCAAAGGCAGGGTTAAAGCTTGGAAGAGATGAAAAAGATAATAGATGAATGGGTAGGTAGAAGTGAAAGAAGAGTCAAATGCCTAAGGCGCCATCTAGCTCATGTAGAAGCTGACAAGGTGCTAGTAGAGAGTAGGGCGAGAGGCCACACAAGTAAGCTTAGAAGCCCAACAACATGCCTTCCTCAACGCTATCATGGATGTCACCGAAATAGAGGAGGAGGAGGCTGTTGAGTCATAAAAAAGAAAGCTGGGAATCACCTACATGGCTCTAAGACAGGGGCTGCATATGCCATTACAAGCAGCAAGAGTCAACCTAAGCCTACAAGATTAGAGGAGGTATTTGCTAAGGGGAAGCTTGATTATACAAGAATCAGAACATACAAGCCTATCAGGCCAAACCCATAAACAAGAGCAGAAGAGCTACTTAGACACTTTGTTTTCTCACTCACTCTAATTTCTAGCACTCGAAACACACTTAAGAAAAAAGCTAAAAGCCTAATTGCGCATAGTGCACAGAAAAGAGTATGCACACACACACATAGAGTGAGGGTAAGTTGAGGATTGTTTGTAATTAACAAGGAACTCACTTAGATATAAAAACTTCAAGGAATCCACCAATAAGAGAATATCCCAAGACATAGACGGTGGGTGATCGAATCCCCAAAGGTAGGACCAAGCGAAGAACATGACTGAAAGGCCTAACACAGCAACAAGGATCGACACTATCGAGTGAAGTGGATCTACCTGACCTCATCAACCTGATCAACAACTTGGTAGAACAAGAAATCTTAGACATGGACGAGGGAAGCTTAGGCCGTAGGAGCAATGAAGAACTTGACCTAGGAGACTTCCTAGAGGCGATCTAGTAGTTAGTGAGCAGATATTATGCTCAAACCCGATTAGAACACTGCGGCAAACTTGCAGAAGACATCATGGCAAATCTTGAGGAGGAGAGAAAGCTAGCACACAAAGCTCTGCAATGCATAGTCGCGTACAACCAGGATCAACAGAGTAGGAGCTTACGCCAAAGCATGGAAATGCGAGAGATCCAAAGAGTGCTAGCCCTAGCAGGCAATGTTGGAAGAGAGGGAGAGAGACAGAGTGGAGCAGAAGATGAGTCCCAGCTCATTGTTGTTCTTCTTCCATTATTCTTCCATCATACTAACTAAAAGAGACTTACACACATAGGTATGACTAACCAAGACTAGCTGTGGTAAATCAATCAGCCAATACTGAGTATAGGTAGTGAGGTGTTAATCAATTACAAAACATCAAGAGAAGAAGCTGCAAGTATATGCTCATCATCAAAATTGTTAGACTTGCTAAGGACAATTATATGAGATCATCATTGTTTTCTTGCACTTTACCCTTTCCCTTTTTCTTACACATGCCATCATGAATTTTATGGCTTTATGGCTGAATATGACCTTACTTTCCACAATAGTGATATGTCAATGCAGACTTATAGCCATAGGACTTACTATGTGACTATCTGTAAGGTGCCCGCCCATGGACTGTCTAGGCACGCTTTTAGCGGTCTATCAAGAAATGAATCTAAGCTTCGCTGCACGGCGCTCCCATGGAATATTTCGGGTTTTATTACCTAGGGTTTCCCAAATCCGCCTCACAACAGAACATTCACGGCCGAACCCACTAGGATCAACCAAAAATTTGGGCTCCTAGTGGCCAAGGTCTCCTATCAGCATTCTACCGTCGGATCCTGCACATCCTACTTTACGCAGAGATATTCAAGCCAAAGCAGACCCATGCCGCACTTGGTTCAAAGAGAATGGAAAACGAGAGGCATGCGCCGCTCAACCTCTCTACCCGTAGGGCATAGTCTCATTCTGATCCCCTAAAATGGCATGAATCGAGTTCTAACCTAACAATACCTAAAGGTCAAATGACGGTAAAATCTTTTAAGAAGCCTCCCAGTTCTCTGGGACCACCTTGCCATAGGACGAACCCATCGGGGGTTCTGTCCACCTGCTTCTCTTAATAGCTTTAGTTTTCTAATTAGGTCCTACCACATTAATGTGTGACACTTAAAGTCAGCTTCATTAATTAAGCCTTTTAGGGAACAGGGTTCGTTCGCATAACTTATAGCACAAACACAAAAACGGAGCAAAGCAATCTATTGATAAACAAGTTCCTTAACTTATCTTCAAGTTACTCTTTGTCTCCCACCCATACATGAGAAATTATGTATCCCTTCTATCCAACAGAAGTACCTCTTCTGCCCTACAGAAGTAACCGGTCCAAATCACATGGCACCACAAATTCAATCCTTTATCTAGAATAGGATCTCCTAGGATCATTTTAGTGGATTGGAGTGGTCCTTTATCTTGGAAACTATGTTCCCAAATTGTCCTCTTCTTAGTTCGAGACTAATCTCCATGGACAATTGGATCCTAGGACAATTTGGTCTAAAGAAGAAAATCCTACCAAGACAACCAAGAATCTTGTGACCACAAGTGATAAAGTCCTATGATGTTTCTATTGCAGAGAGTTAGGTCATTTCAAAAGGGAATGTCCAAAGCACCATAAACATCGATGCTCCGAGAGCCACAACATTGGACATAACTACATCAATTGTCCCAACAGAACTCGAAGAAAACTTGAGCTTACAAGAAATGAAGTTGTACAAGCTCCAGTGATCCATAATATTCCGGGTGCTTAGGAAAAACCTAGAAGATATCCATGAGATGTAACTAAAATAAAATTTCTCTTGTAATCAAAACTCCGAAGTTCACTCCTTCTTCTTTTCTTTGTTCGAAGTGCTGTCTATTGCCTGTAGACTGCGATCGCGGCGCGCACGATTTTGCAAATCCCTCTCTTTATTTTTCTTTTTATAAAATCTCCAAAACTAACTAAAACATCACTTGTCTTTTCTTTTAAATGACATCCAGTTCTAGAAATCTTCACATCTTTTTAAGATAATATCTAAAATATACTAGTTTTGCCCAAAATCTAATATTTTTGGACCATCCAAACTATACACATTAATAATAGTGATTAATATAGCTCATACGTCTCATTCATGTTGCAACTTACGTGAAGGGTGGCTACGGTCCTTGCCAATCCGAGAAAAATATTAGATTTACGACTCCCATTTTTTCTAAATAAAATATTTTTAATTAAATAAAAGTTATTAGTTATTAATGTTTGTTAGTTTTTACCTTAGTTAGTCTTTAGTTAGTAATCTTACTAACTTATTACTTGACTAACTAACTTTCAAACTAACCAACTAATTTTTATTGCGTGGAAATATTACATTCTCCTCCCCTTAGAGAAATTGAAATGTCCTCATCTCGAGAGAAACCGGGGGTATCATTATGGAACCTGTGGGTTATGGGCCCATTAGGCTTCCATTGCGCTACTTTGATTACTCATAGGCATGCAGTCTTTTGAAACAACAACCTATTGTATTTGATAAGGGAGGTCACCAAAACCAAGCTTCAATTACAAAAGGAAAAGCATGTGCTGTAATTCTTAAAGAGCTTGGAGAATAAGGAAACCCAACTATGGAAGTCGATATGCAAAGGCCATCAGTTCATGCCACCCTCCATAAAGGCCCAAATCGCCAATTTTCGGTGATTCAAACTCCAGCAGAATATCAAGGTAAGTCCTTTAAAATTCTAATTGACTATGGAAGCACACACTCATTCATGTCACCAAAGTGTGCCAAGAAATTAGGTATAGACTCAATACCTTGAGAGCTTTCTAATCAAGTGTCTTGGGATTTTACCCCCCTTTGGGAGCCAATGGAACCATCAAATTTATGATCTGCACAAAAGGATAGGGCTAAATGGTGGGCATCCTATCTATTTATAGATGTAGAAGGATCCTCCCAAATTTGGGTTTTGCATGTGGGACATAGAAACTCTCTAGAATTGCTGCCTGTTTAATGATGCTCTTAGTAATTTACATGTTTTAGAGCTTTAACCTCTAGAGACACCTGCTATATAATAGTCATCCGATTGTACATTTGACCCAACTCCAGCCATATCTCTTGAGCCACAGTCAAGTGCTTGATGTGAGCAATAACAACTAGAGTACAAGAAAGAAAGAGGAAAGAGCGGATGCAGACATTTAGTTTATCCATCTATAGAAAGCTCGGAGGCATCATGGGCTATAGGACGGTCTATAGCAATCAGATCACTGATCTTTCCAAGATGTCCCTCCACCAAGAGCTCCACTTCTCAGCCACCACAAGCCCTCTTCTCTAATTCACTATAAATATGAGGCATGGGGAGGCACAAGGGAGCATAAGGAGACCCCGAGAGGCTTCGAGAGAGAGGTAGATAGAAGGATACCCCTCCAAGAGATTGTGAGAGAGAGCTTGAGAGCTTGAGAGAGAGAGAGAGAGAGAGAGAGAGAGAGAGAGAGAGAGAGAGAGAGAGAGAGAGAGAGAGAGAGAGAGAGAGAGAGAGAGAGAGAGAGAGAGAGAGAGAGAGAGAGAGAGAAGAGCTACCTCGAGAGGCTGCAAGGGAGAGAGTTAGCTCAATTCCCTCTTTTCTGATCCTCGAATTAGCCAACTTCCCTTACACTCTCCCATCTCGAATCTATTCTGCCTTCTTAATCCCTTGAGTCTACTTGCGGACGATGGCCCCAAGAGAAGAATGTCACGTGTAGATGGCAATCCCATTACCAATGACGAAGCTTCAGGCGAAGGCATCACTGTCAATCCAACTGTGGTACCAGTCGTAAGTAATGTATTTTCAAAATTGATAGATGCTTGTTTTGATTCTCGTATCAGATACATTAGGGCCATACTATGGTGCACAAGTATAGATCATTTCATCTCACGTAATCAAAAGATGGAGTTTGCGAAGTGCATGTATCAAGGGAAGTTAATCGCACCTAGTTGCATATGGCTTATTTGCTAGTAGAGCAATTACAAGAAAGAATTAGTCAAGGGTTATGATGGGTATAGTCATTAAAATCACGAATTAAAATATTTTGCATACAAGTGCTAGGTTAAAGCATAGTCAAGGGTTACAATAGCATAATTACTAAAAGAATATGACATTAAGAATCATGAATGGAAAGTACTAGTTTAAAGTTTAGATACTTCAAAAGTACTTAGCCTAAGAGCCCAAATATGAAGAAGAACTAGATTTTAGCTCAATGTTGGAAAGTAAACTACATCAATGGCCTCACCAACCTCATGGTTGTATAATCATACCCACTTACTCGCCTGATGACACAAGTAAATGTCAAGGTCTAGCACTTGTTTTAGCATTATGAAAAGTGCACATGTGTATATGCAGCATAAAGAAACTCACAAAACCAAATCATAGAAGTAAAGAAGGTTCTAGGTTCTTACTGCCTCTCGAGTAATAGGGTGTCTATAAGCCGTCATATTGCAAAAAAGATTCCATGTGCAATGAAGAACAAGGCCTACCCTCATGACATTTGCAACGAACTCTCCAATGTGCTCTACTAAGCACATAATAACCAAGAATCCCTCATCTACCAAGTACTCATATGCTAGTTCCATGGTGCCCGATCACCATACTCTATATACATGTCACAACATGACAACTCATGAACCTCAAAAGTGGCATACAACACATAATGCACACCTAGTATGTGACACATAGCATAACTCACATGCTAACCCTAGACCCAATGTGTCCACTAGCAAACTCGTAGGAAAGTTTGCAAATATCAACCGTGCAACCTCATAACATGGTGCACCATCCATGCCATACAAAGTCAACCCTTTGTGTAGAGAGAAACTAGTTTATAATGTGATATTTGCAAGCAAATACCGTGGTTAAATAATGAGAAATGGAATATACATGTCCAATGCAAATCGATCTATGCAAGTGATATCCACGAGCAATCCATCAACAATGGTGTCGAAGGAGTTTTGGTACAGAGTATGAAAATGGACATTTAACTGAAGGTAGTGATAGTAGAGCTCTTGTCCATTTCACCAACTAATGATGGTCTACTAGATGTTTGACTTATCTTATGGCCATGGGAAGCACTTGACAAGTCATGCTAGTGAGTGGCATAACTTAAGCCTTGATTAGTCACTCAAGTGACTCACTAGAGAATTAAAGTGGTAGACAAGGGGCCATGTAGTATGGCCAGTATCTTCAGCACAATTTTTAGCCTCTTTTGATAGGTGCCATGGTCTCAATCATGGAGAAAAAGGGATGGAGGAGAGCTCATGGTGGCCATGCAACTCAAGTGGCAAGTGAGGAGGAAGCTCTCAACCATTAGAGTAGGTAAAAATGACTTTTTATTCATGCAAAGTGGCTCTCTTGGAGAGGGTGTGCTACTGTATTCTCAATCTTAGAATAGGGTGTGCTTCTATATTCTCAATCTTAGAACAGAGTCTTTAGGCTGAATACTCGGATTTGTTCTCTTCTTCTCTCTCTACACTATCCATATCTTCTTATACTTGCATCTTGGACTTTACCAATAGAAATTCATCTTTGCTCATGGAAGGAGAGTGCTATGTGTCATGAGTGCCATTTGTGGACTAATTTGGGACTATTTTGATAACCAACAATAGAGCATACATGGCTAAAGACAAACTTTTGATTATCCTTTTCTCTCTTTGAACCAACTATGTCATCATCTGCTGGATACATAGCCTCTAACAATGGAAGATTGACCCTTGATCGTTGGTGGATTGGTCTACAAGCTTTGAGTGTGGGTTGTTTTGACTATTTATGATAAGAAAAAATAAGGCCAAATATTGTATGTGGGTTTCATGCACTCTCTTTGATCACTTTATGATGGTTTATGCTTGGTTCATCGTCATAGAGAATAGGGGCACTTGCATATTTCACCAAAGAGAAGTTTTGGCCATGTATGGACTTGATTTGGGCTATTCTTGGCTATAATAAACAATCTAAATCAGGACAACTTGCTGTGATTTTTCATTTGGATGCATCAAAGTGATTCTTTTAAAGAGCTTTTGACCCGAAAGGGATCTCTAACAGTACTAGACATAGTCTAGATAGTTTTGAGCATATTTATCTTGGAATTTGAGCTTCATATGGCTCTTGATTGGCTGTTGTAAATACATAGAAATAATAGGGCTAATGTGCTTTGGTAGCCTTAGCAAGGATTTGCCATGTGCTTTTGGTTTACCAAATGCTTGTGGGTGTTGTTTATGATGATGATATTTTCTATCTACCACTATTGGTTTAATGTCTACATGAGGAGTTGAGGTGAATACCTACTGCAACATATGGATTGAGTCAACATAGACTATGAAATAAAATGATAGGATTCATCTCTATTGGTCTCATCTAAATCTTCTTTTCTTCCACAACTCTTCTCTTTCGTTTGTTCCTATCTTTAAATACCTACACACCCTTCTATCTCATACCCCGCCGGCGGTTGACCTTCCACTAAACATGCTCTGACATTGGCGAACTCGATGTGAAGGCCATCAGATGGAGTGTGAATATGGGAGACTCATTAGATTTCGATGGTGATGTATTGCAGTAGGTTGTGCTATTATTGCAGGCACAACAACAACAGGTTGTGTTGTTGTTGCAAGCACAACAATAGTAGCAGCAACAATTGTTAGAGTTGCAACAACACTGGCAACAACAACAAAGAAGGCAAGATGTGGATAAGATAGAAACTACAACCGTGAATACTTTGCAGGTCGTGGGCAATGAGGAGTTGTACAAGGCTTTGGCAGGTAACTCTAGCCTACAGTGAGATGTGCTAGCAAAGGTCTTCGATGAAGCAATTAGGGTGGATGACTAGGTGAGAGAGAGGAGCTCTCAAAATTTGAACCGCGATAACTCCAGTCAGAGGACCTTAGAGGGGGCCAGCGCCTCCAGCAATGAATCAACTCCTAGCATGCAGGACAGGGGGAAGGGTATAGACCAAGGCTAGGAGCTAGCCAAGGTGAAGATGGAGTTAGCACGATTACACGAATTGTTGAGGAAACCAACGCGACCACACGTCCAATGCGTGCATTGTGGCAGCAACCACCTCTCGACAGAGTGCCAAGATCCTAGGTATAGGCGTTGCACAAAGTGTGGTAGATTCGACCATGATGCCATGCACTATAGGATGCCTAGGAGATTCCCCTATGTCCAGCAGTACAACCCGATGTACCAAGGGAACGGGCCATCAAATTTCCTTGGAAGAGGAGGCCAGCTAGTGCTTCCAGCACCAAATGATGCAAATCCCATCATCCCTAAGATAGAGATCAACTCGGCCACCAGGACCCTATGTGACCCATCCACCAATGCTCCAGTCCATTACGTGGAGGAGCCTAATGAAGACGAAGCCTATGTAAGCCCTTATGTCTTGTACGACAAAGAGGGAAATCTAGTCCTGATGGACTATCAACTGGTACCAGTGATGGTGTTAGGTAGAAGTAGGGAAAGGGGATTCACAGGGCTGACCAAAGATCCAATCTCGTGTTGTACTTGCAGTCACCCATGCCACATATCATCACGATGTCTCGAGAGAGAACAATTGAATAAGGAAAAAGCCAACCTCAGATGTGTCAAGTGTGGCATCACTCACCTCTTTGCTGATTGCCCTAGATGAAAGCCATCCCCTAACCCAGTGAACTTCCCCTTGGTGCCCTTGGGGCTATTCAGGGTTGAGACATTCAGCAATGAGGACACACCCATCCCATTGCGTGTCATGAAAAAAGCACAAACGAAATAGGTAGGCATATCATTGCCAGGGCCCAGCAATGTAGATGCAACCTCAATAGGGAAAAAGAGCCAAAAAAGGAGGAAAAAGATAGATGCAAAGGTCCCTCTTAATACTGAGGGTGCGACAATGCTAATGATTGGCAAGAAGGTCACGAATACAGAGGTAGAAACTACTACTCCAAAGGTGGTAGAGAAAGGGAGTGCCAAGGTAGGGGAGTATCCCCATCGTCGATGCCAACTCAAGGCAATAGCCAAAGTCAAGGAGTGGGTAAAAGAAGTCCAGGAGCACCTCAAAGATGCTAAGTGTAACTTGGAAGATGAGATCAAGGATCTATCTAGTGTAAGCACTCCAGTCTCACCTACACGACCAAGGTTGAGAGACGCACCCATGCCACCAGCGGTGCCACCTAGGCCAATTTTGGATGCCACGGGCTAGCAAGTCAGTCAAGACCAGTGGGCAAGGAGCAAAAACCTAGGAGAGAGCCAAGCAACTAGCAACCTCCTCGTGACATTAGTGGCCACCCTAGTGACCCTGAGTTTAGGGGACCTCCTTAGATAGCACCCCACGCTATGGCAAGAGTTGAAACACTGGGTGGAAGAACTGGTGAAGCATGCTATCTCTGACTTGCAGGATCATGATGCAGTCATGCAAATGCCCAACTTGACATTGCACTCAATGCTGAAGCCACTACACGTTAATGCCTTTTGGGAAGGCACTGAAATGCACGCAGTCTTGCCTATCCTAGCCCTCGGAGATGTCACATGGAAAGGAATCATAGATACCAGGGCGGGAGTGAGTGTGTTTAGCCATACTGTGCTCTAGGCTTGGGAAAATCTGCCCGTTGAAACCACTAGGTTCAACATCGCTCTAGCTAATGGAATGAAAGTAAGGCCATTTGGATTCTTAAAAAATTGGCCAGTGAAGATCGTGGGTGTCTAGTTCTATGTGAACTTCATTGTTATGAAGGGAGTGGACTACGACATTCTGCTAGGATGACCCTGGATGAGGAACGCTTGAGTCATTGAAGACTGGGGCAATGATCTAATGTTCCTAGGGAACCGAATGGAAGCGTATTGAGTGTTGAAATGACCTATTTTTTGGCTAATTTTTGTTGTTTTTGAGAGCTGAATGGTTGATTTTATGTGATGATTGATTGGGTTTGGAAGTGGTTTGAGAGTGTTTTGGATAGGTTGGAATGGTTTTCTTAAGCTCATGATGTTTTTTAGTAGAGATATGAGGTTCTGTGATGTTCTGTTGATGTTCTGATATGTTCTGTTTGATTCTAATACCTTCTATATAGCTTCTATTTTGTTCTGTTTTCTCTCTATATGGAAGGACGAAGTATTGATTGATAAGGTTTGAGATTTTTTGCAAGCTCATTGAGTGGTTTTTGATGGGTTTGAATGGTTTTGGTATGAGTTATGTGGTCCTAATGCTTTCTGTTGACCTTCTGTAACTCTCTGTTGAGCCTCTGTGAGCTTTTGTAGACCTTCTGTATGCCTCTGTATGTGTTCTATTGAATGACGGTGTAGCATGGAAAAGTTTTCTAGCCTTGGAAAGAGATGACTCTAAGTGCAAAAGAGCTTAAGAAAGTCAAAGAAGTAGCTGCTGAAGACTGAAGTAAAGACTGGAATGAAGTGACAGTAGTGAGCTATGAAGAGACACTGTAGTGGCTCTGGTGCCTCTTTGCATCAGACATACCTCTTGGGAGGTGCATCCACGACCTAAGAAAGATAATTGAGAGTCATTATTGAGTATTGTAGTGAGGAGATGATGTACTATTGAGAGAGAGAGAGAGAGAGAAAGAAAGAGAGTCAGAGATAGCCAATTCTATCAAAACAATGTATCTGTATATGAGAGATTGAGAAAGAAAACTATGAAGACATTGAAGATGAATACTATGTGATTGATTTCCATTCAAAAATGGTGTATTCTTTTATGTTCCTTGTTCTATTGATGTATTCTATGAAGATGTTGAAGATTATGGTTGATTCTATCAAATCCGTGGGAGATATCTACTATGATGCTACGTGAAGATTTGCTATTTTCTTTGTTTTGGTCATCAAAAGAATGAAATAAAAGCTTGTTGATGTTACAATATAGATTTTCTTACAGTAGAAACCCCCTTTTCCTTGGTGTTCCTCTTGGGGCTCCATGTTTTTGGTGCGCAGCCGGGGAAAACTTGCCATCAATAAGCATCCAAAGAGGCTGAAAATGAAGGAAGTGGCATTGCCAAGAAGAGAAGAATTCAATGGATGGTTGTAAAGTTCCTTCTTCCATTGAAGAGTTGGAGATTCTCATTGCCAAAGCCACTTTCCACAAGAAGTTCATCCCACAATGGCGGAAACATATTATCATCATGATGCAAGCTCTATGTGGTGGACTATTTCCTCTTCCTATTGAGGCAGTAGAAACTTGCATCTTGGTGGCAAATTGTTTGGGAACAAACTAAAGAGCAGAAGTAGAGAGAATGACTATCCATGGAAGATTTGGTATTCATTGAGAGGTTTCCAGACATCATTAAGTGGGAGATCGTGAAGAAGCTTTAGGAGTCGTGGTTTGTGGAGGTTCACGAAAACAAGAAGGAAAAGAGTTGGGATTTGTTCGTGGGGGATGCTCAACAGCAAGATACGTGGGATGCTTGGTCATCTGACAATCTTCTATTTGTCCAGTTAGCAACCCACTGGAAGTTGGTAGACAGAGTGTTTTTCACAACATACACTATTGAAACCCTCAGAAACTAGCATTATTATAATGTTGGCACAACAACAATCCTAAGAAGAATGAGTTTTGATACTTTCAGAATGGAATATCTCCCCCTCTATAGTGGTTTGAAAGCCAAATTCAAAGATGTTGAAAAGAAGGAAGTAGGGAGATGTTGGCCAGAGAATCCCCTAGAGGCTGAAGCCCCTCTCTGATTCTATTCTGTTGAGTAGTGAACAACTGGTTGGAGCCAAGCCCTTGATGAATGACGCAATCAAGAGGTAAGCGTTAGAACGAGTCTAGAGGTACGTAAGAAGAGAGAAGGCAAGAATCAAGACTGAGAACGAGCTCACAACAACAGAAGCTTCCTTTGACGCCCTAAAAGCACTCTTTACAAAAGTCTCCATGGCGACTCAAGGTCCCCTTCCTAGTCAGATTCATCCTTTAAATATTGATGACAAGCCAGCAAATGTAGTCCCATTGCCAGTTCTTAAGGGAGAGTACAATGAAGACCATGATCTTCATGTAGCAGAGTTTATGGTAGCATGTGTGGCTAACAATGCCATAACCCCTGAGCATTGGTTAGCAATATTCCCCGCCACTTTCAAGGGCGCGGGGTTTCAGTGGTATGAGAGACAAGCAACAAGAACTTTTGGCACATGGGACGACCCGAAGTTGGCCTTCCTCACTAAATTCAGGCGTGAAGGTTTTGAAGAGCGGATGCGAGAGGAGTTCATGAACCTAAGTCAGTCCTCTGGAGAAAGAGTAGAAGCTTATGTTTCGCGAATGGAATCCATCCTGAAGAGATGGACTAACCATCATTTGGACAAAGAAATCTAGAAAGGAGTGTTTCTCAGAGGCCTACAACTAGAAGTTCGCAAGTTCGTGGAATTGAGAAGACCAATCAATCTGCAAGCTGCAGTGGAAGGTGCAAGATTGTATGATGAAGTTGAAGCAAGGCTGTCAATGACTCTAGGAAGAGGAGTCTTACCTCCTCCCATGACAGGAATGGTATATCCACCAAATGCAGTCCCAGGGACAGTTCCCTACCCCTATCCCCAGATGCAAACAGTGCCACAGTATAATGCACCTAATCCACTATGGTCGCCTCAGACGACAGTGCCTCAAATGATGGTTCAACCACAACAACAGTGGCCTCAAACAATTCCTCCAATGGCGACTCAACAACAGTGGAACCTACCAACTGGAATCAACAACCCCAAGTCTCAACAAGAGCTCTAAATCAGAATTAGAACAAAGGACCCTCTGGATCGACCCAACCAGTGTATGCAGTAATTACAGAAGCTTCCCAAAACCCTATTACAAGTACTTCAAGAGGTGAAAATCTAAAGGACTACTTATCCAACTCAGTTGCAAGTATCAAGAAAGAGCTTATGGATGTGATTACAGAGCAGCTACAGATGCTGAAGGTGATTACCGCAAATATATCCACCCCTACGGGAGCTGGAAGAGATGTGATGCGCTCTAATACATGGTGCGGAAAGTGTCATCAAGTGGGACATTTAGCCACTGAATGTACCCAAAAACCAACCATTCCTGGAGCCTTTTGTTCCTACTGTTTGCGGAAGAACCATACAGAGGATATTTGCTCTCTGAAAGAGATGCACGAACAAAGATAGAAGGTTGAAAATGCAAGATTCAACTTGCTAGAATCCAAAATGACAACACATGATATTGGACCAAAGCCTAGGGAATTTGGTCCTAATTTTGGTCCAAGGAGGTTTCCCTCTCAAAGTTACAAAGGACGACAGTCTGGCGGTGGTCTCAGAGATCAGAGGTGGAATGTTACAGGTGTGGAGAAAAGGGTCATATCTCCCTGAATTGTCTAAACCCTAGACGATCTGTGGATTACAAGCCCTTATGCAGCCAATGCAAAGGAGAAGGCCACACTGCAAAGGACTGTCCAAGTCCACCCCCTATCAAGGCCAATGCCACCGATAGCCAACAGAAGGCACAAGAGCCTGCCTCCAATTTGGTAGAGTTGGAAGTTGCCGCTATCACACGCTCGAAGAAGAAGGAACCAATTGTTTGAATAAAAATAATTCTCCTGCCAAGACTGTGAAGTTCAACCTGTCAACAGAGGGATAGAGCAGTACAGGAAAGAACAGTGCAGTACTACAAAGCACTATAGTGCCACAGAGAGTCATAGAGACATTCCCAGAAACAGGACCAGAGGTCCAGGAGATAGATGATACAGAAGCACTTCCAGAAACAGAGGAAATGCCGATGCTGCCATTGTTAGAAGAAAAAGGAAAGATGAAAATGGGTATAGCCCCATTCCCCAGCAAGCTGGAGAAGCCAGTGGATCCTATCAAAGAATATGACTTGGTAAAAGACCTACATACTTTTAAACCTAACTTAACATTCCAACACTCTGATGCTATCTCTGAGCTGCCGAAAGAAATTCAAAAGCATCTTGATAAGAAGACGTGGACTAAAAATTGCTCCTTCAACGGCGATCAAGACCAATAAGGCCCCAGAGCCTGTAAAGGAAGTAGATGTGGCTAACATCTTCCTAGATCCTGGAACCCCAGAGATTAGTGTATGGATAGAAGGATGCTTTATTTCAGATGCATTGATTGATGGAGGCTCATCAATAAACATAATGACGGATGTGAAAATGAAGGACTTAGGATGCAAGGAATTCAACCTACATAGTGGCTTATTAGATTGGCAGACCAAAGCAGAATTAAACCGTTGGGCATCCTCCCATACGTAAAAACAACCCTTGCAGGGAGAGACTATTGGCTGACATATTTGGTGGTCAAACCAAATTCTTATGGGACCTCATACCCTTTGCTGTTGGGAAGACCTTGGCTTTGTGAAGCGAGAGCCAGGACTGACTGGTTCAAAGGAACCCTAACCCTAGGCAAAGGACCAAACAAAGTGTGTTGAAATTGTATGGATCGCAAAAAGGCAATGGATCCACATCCATCAAAGTCATAACTGACTCCTCCAATGAAGTAACAGATGGTACATCAGGGGATGAAGAGGCTGTTAAATAGATCTTTCCCAAGAAAACAGAGGCACATTCCCTAACAATGGGCACTGTAAGCCAACTACAAGGGAAGAAAAGTCTTTGTCCATGGAAGAATACCTCCTGCCTCAACTAGAAGTAACTTTTGAAATCACCTCTGACAGCAAGATAGAAGCATGGATGTACTGTTCTCCCTGTTACATGGCAGTCGTCGCAGAGATAGTAATAGAGCCAGAGCCAGAGACAGAAGCAGAAGCAGAAACAGACGCAGTAGTGGAAGATCTGTTCTTCTCCTACAGAGCCTCTACAAAAGTAGAGACAGAGCCTCCAGAGGAACAGGATGAAAATGATGAGGAAGAAAACAAAGCAGATTATGAAAGTGCAGTTGAAGAAGATCCTCTGATAGTGGATGATCTTGTTGATGTCCCTACAGAGACCTCAGAGGTCGAAAATATCGGGGTGTTGGAAGTGTTGGATGGAATGACCATGGTTTCATTTGGGTTGACCAATGGACCACAAAGTATGCAGAATCTGCATAAGCAATGGATCAAAGGCATAAAAACTAAGTTCACCAGTGGCTCCTGTCGCCCTGACCGTTCACTCCAGAGAAAAGATGATGACGATGCCCCTTGCCAACAAAATCCAAAGCTATCAAAGCCCCAGCTTCTAGAAGGTCCGTTGTCGTGCTACTGCGCATCCGAGCCGTAAACACCTCCATTTTTGTTGTGCATCTGTGTTATCTTTTCGCGTGTGTTTCATTGTGTTTGATTGCTACATTATCTTTCCGTCCTTTTCAGTACCCGCATCCAATGTACATACTCCACTTGTGTGTTTGTGTTTGTGTGTCTTTCAGTTTGTGTGCATGTTGTGTGTGTGTCAGAAAAATATGAAAAACTGATGCCAAAGAGTAATATTATGTTGTCAATTTCAATGATGAATTCCAAGAAAAGTGCAGGATACCGTGGAATCAAAGGAAGCTTACATTTAAGCTATGAAGATAAAGGTTGCACGTGAACAAGGCCAACGTAACATGCGGGATAAAGCATTCTTGAAGAAGAACATAGCCATGGGTTATGGTTGGTCTAATAGCCATAGGGGCTCCTCCATGTGGTCACTCAGAGATACTGGATGCTTCAGAGAAGGTTGTCGGAGAAGTTACCAGCGGAGGTTTTAGTCCTTGCTAATAGGAGCAACTAAATTTGTTGGCCCTTTTTGCTTTATGACATAACAAACTCCTCATCTTTTAGAGAAGAACCAGAACCAGGTTGCAATAGTCTGCTATCAGATAAGCTTTTCGATTGCTTTGGTGTAGTGACAACAGGATGTGAACCAGATTGCTTTGGGTTAGGCTTCCTGTTTCGAAAAACTTCCCAAAGGAACATAAAATTGTTCCAACATTGAGATCCAGGAGGCAATAAGTTGGAGGGAAAGATCAAAAGCTTCGCATCCTCAATATAGCCTTTCGGACGCTATGTTGAGATTGGGGGGCGCATTGCTATATCGAATTATGGTCCAAGCTATAAAAAGCCGGTGGTCATTGTTGATGTCATCGACTAGAACAGGGCTCTACCCAAACATGGTGTGTGGAGCTATGAACTTCAAGCGGCTTTCACTCACCGATTGAAAGATTGACATTCCAAGAATGCCAAAGAAAAAGCAGTTGACAGAAGCGATTGAGGCTGCAGATGATTGAGATGAGGAGCTTGATGATAATGAGAGCTGATCGCGCTGGACTTTACATTATTGTCAGTAGCAAATGGGGCAAGATAAGGAATCTTGTTGACACTTTTGGTCCGTCAGACTAAAGCCTATCGAGTAGACACCTCTCTGTCGTCTGCATCCCCTTTGATGTCGAGTTCGCAATCTCTTTCAAGGCCCACATGATTGACTCGTCTCCGCAGATCGTGGACACCTCCATTGAAGAGCTAATCGGATTTCATGGGAGCAACGTGATCAGCGACTAGCTATGCCCCGATCCTACCTTCGATCTTAGCAAAGCTCATTGAGAGGAGCAGAAGATCCGCCTTTAGAAGCTCAGCTACAACATCTGGAAAACCTTCGCTCTGACCAGAATGTTGAGTGGAGAGGGGAAGCAGAAAGCTCACGATGTAGAACAACAGAAGGGGAAAACATCCCCTTTTCACACGAGAGAGAATGTCAAAGCAGCGAGTTCTTGTGCAAGATGTTTTATCGTTGCAACATAACTGACGGCGTCTTGCTTTTGTGTCAAGGCAGGTGCATAACAAGAGGACGGACTTGGAGGCCGACGAGGAGAGGCTGTCTGTAGCTCCACAGTCCGAGAAGGGCTCAAAATCAAGAGCCATCCTTGCAAGGACGACTCCATCTGGAGTAGTTGCTGATCATGGGATCAGAACCGCCCGTTCTGAGGGTGGCAGCTCTTCAGGGCCAACGCCTGCTGGAATGTGGGCATTTCGTCAATTTTTGGTGGAAATGATGCTCGTTCCAATGGGCAAGATACCACAGTCAATAAAGCTTACAACAAACCTGTGACCAGTAATGAACCTGCCTTTTCAACCATACACCTAAAGGAGCCTCCTGCTGTCTTAAGGGCATCTGATGTCCTGTCAGAGGAAGATGCAGTGAAGTGATTCATGTCTAAGTTAAATGACTTACAATACTTTGTGGATGAGAGCATGAAGGATGGCACTTCTTTGGTCTTTGCATACTACAAGGAAGGAGCCAGATGCTTTGAAGGGAGTTAAATGTTGAAGATGCTCGACTGTAATTTTGAAGATGCTGCTGCAGTTGATGATGAGGATGTACCGGAGCTTGTAAAAGGAGAAACATTCTGCCCAGCTTGCTTACAGATCATCCTAATCTCTATTAACACCTAAAGAAGAGTGGAGACAGGGATGCAGAAATAAAGAAGAAGGGTTAAGCTTTCATACTGTGATTATTCAGAAAAGATTTGACAAGGTTTCTCCAATTGGCAAATCTTTGGTTACCAAGGTGTGGCTCACTTGTTGAGATACCAGCAAGGTGTTGTATCAAAACTGTTCATGACAGCATATAATGAACATGGGCTTGCTCAGGATACTTTGACACTTTATGAACTGATGAAGCTACAAAATCTTTGTCCAAAAAGCTATATGCTGAGATAAAAAGGACTTGAACAAAATTTGTTTGTTTACAGTATCTTCGTTGTAATTCACTTGACAAGCAATATAGTGATCTTTGGCATCAAAAATTTGAGTTCTTCTTGTTAGCCTCTTTCCTTGCTGTATCTTGAACCCCGTGTTCTGCAGCTCTTGCACGAACTCTATGACACTGTGCTATGTGACATTCCTAGATGCATCCTCTGAAGATGAATCCCTGAGTCCAGAAGAAATCACCACTCACACAGAAGCAAACAAAGCTCTAATACCCTTCCAGCAATCTCAACAGACAAATGAGTAATCTGTTCAGAAGGAGGACATTGGTTCTAGTGGAACACCAGACGATGACACTACTCCCTTGAAAGAGTCACCTCTTTCCAAAAGCAATCCGTGGGACATTTATCTGTGAATTGGAAGGTGAAAGGCAAGTGACGTTCTTGGATACTGACGGTACTGAACGTCACCTGAAAGTGGGTCTCAATCTTCCAGAAGAAGAACTAGTAGTCTTGCGAGATCTACTAAAGGAGAACTTAGACGTGTTTGCTTGGTCATATAAAGATCTAAAGGGGATTGATCCCACAGGATGCCAACATCACATTGACCTAGAGTTTGATGCCAAACCTATAAGGCAAATACAAAGGCATATGAATCCTAATTATTCTGCTCTTGTGAAGGTGGAATTATTGAATTCATTTATCCCGTGGCTAATAGTGAATGGGTTTCGCCCAATTGTGGTAGTACCCAAGAAGAATGGGAAACTTCGAATATGTGTAGACTTTCGGAAGCTCAATTAGAAGAGACGAAGAAGGATCATTTCCCTATCCCTTTTACAGACCAACTGTTGGACACAGTGGTAGGCCATGAGTGCATTTCAAGTTCTACGTGGATCATGAAGCCATGTCCTTCCTGATGAATAAAGTGGATGTTAAAGGACAACTGATGAGATGGTTGCTCCTATTCCAAGAGTTTGACTTTGAAGTGGTCACTAAGCGTAGCCATTCCCATGTCCTAGTCGATCATCTCACGAATCCCTCAAACTGCAAAAGAGGAACAAGATAATCCAGACCTTCCTGATGCTTTCTTTTTTCTAGTTGAAATAGTTACTCCCTGGTATCCAGACATAGCCAACCTCCTAATAACTCAACGGTATCCTCCTGGCATCTCAAGCCATGAGAAGAAGAAGCTTTTGTTAGAATCAGCCCCCTACACTTTGCTAGGCAGTGCACTGTACAAGAGAGGCAAAGATGAAGTGCTGCGAAGATGTGTTGGAGGGGATGAAATCGGCATAGTATTGAAAGCATGTCATGACAAACCATGTGGTGGACACTTCGCAGGAGAAGCGACAGCCAGGAAGGCTCTATTAGCAGGATATTGGTGGGCGACCCTCCACAAGGATGCATATGACTACTGCAAGAGATGTGATGCTTGTTAGCGAATAGAAAAACCCACCAAAACAAGTGCCATGCACTGCAACCTATTCTTCCCCTAAAGCCGTTCGAGAAGTGGGGGATTGATTTTATGGGTCCCATTAATCCACCCACCAGACGGAAGCAGAATAGATACATCTTAGTATGTATGGATTATGTCACAAAGTGGTGTGAAGCTAAAGCTCTGAAGCGGGACAATGGTAACAGCGTAGACCTATTCATATATGAGAATATTATCACCTGTTTTGGCAATCCCCTCGAGCTGGTAAGTGACAAAGGTACTCATTTCCTTAACAAAATCATGGAGGAGCTGACAGAGCAATATAAGATCCGCCATCGTAAGACACCAAGCTTCTTCCTCCTAGGTTCCACTTCCTTTCAGTCCGTATCACGAGGCTTCTTTTCTTTTCCATTGATAATGGCTCAGAGGCCCTTCTTCATCAGGATGAGTTTGATACGAGTTTGCCCCAGGTATGAAACCCTCCTCCTTTGAAACGAGCAATTGGAGAATCTTTGCCCATGTTAGACTTGCAGAACATCAACAAATCAATTTCAGAATTATTAGATTTAAGCAGCAAAAGAGTTGGTTGAGATGTGTCAAAAGACACAAGTGCTTAGAGCACTAAAAATGAGTGTCAATAGACACTATGTTTCTTCCTTGAGTCTTCCAAATCTACAAAATCCTTCAAGATATTTCAGATCCAAATCTTCCCCTTCTTGATTTGATGCTGGGACCTTCAAATCTGAGTGACAATGGGTTGTTCTAGGTGGCAGAGAGAGAAAATGATGAGATTTTCGAGCTTGATGAAGTTTGGCTATGGCTTCCTTGATTAGGATTTTGACCCAGCACTGGTTTTTTGCTGATTGTGGAAGCTATATTTAATCATGTTAAAAACTTTTTATATGAGGATGAAGCTTACTTCAAGGGCTATCATTGCACTATGATGGCGACTGAAATCATGCTGCGTAGAGATGGATCAAAGCCTTTGATCAGCACGAGCGCAGATTTTGACAGCGTGATGAATCTTCAATAATACTGAAGCATAGAATGACCAATGTTGCAGCATGATGTGCCACAGAGAAGCATTGATGTTGAGGAAGATTTCTCTAGAAGACATCATGATGAATGGTGGCATGTAGTGTGAGATCCATAAGCTCCAAGATGCCTAGGTACTGCCTAGCTATGGAGGCCACAAAACAGAACCTGAGAAATTTGATAATGCTGAGTAGTGGATAAGGCAATATCAAGTTCTGAGATTATATAGAGAAGCATCAGCAGTGGGAGAACATTTCTCCAAAAGAAATCTCGGTAAGATTTGGCATGTGGAGTGAGATATAAGAGCTTCAAGCTAACAAGGTGCAGTTGGCTATGGCAGCCATGAAGGCAAGCTTGAAGGTGGAGATGAAAAGTGAGTTCATAGACTGAGACTGAGCTGAGTAGAGATTGACCAAAGGTGAAGATCTACTAAAATGAGCTAAGCCATACTCAGCTGCACTTTGATACCATGCTAAAATACATGGGATCTAGAGCATGGCAGATGCGGAAGCTATGGAGGTTGAAAGAGGAAGAAGAGACTCATGAAGACATTGACCCTAACAAAGACAAATTGTCATACAAGTGAATTAGGTTCCAGGTTGAGACTTGGACTCATAAACACAATCTTGTGTATTGACAGTGACAAGACACTTTACTATAAAGAAAAGAGTACTATCATTGCATTAGAAAAAGAGTGTGAGTACAATGCTTTATAGAAATTGAGTGGTGGCACTTTCTCTTACTGTGCATATGGGATTCTAGTCCTAAGCCCTCACTACTCCTCTTACAAATGGACTCATTGTTTCAACTCTTGCCATAGCATTGGATGCTATCTAAGCATGTCTCCTAAGCTTAGAGTCATAGGGGTGGTCACCAATGTATTAAGGAGGTTGCTAGCTGCTTGCCTCTCTCCTAACTCCGTGGTTCTTGGCCAATGGCCTTGACTAATTTGCTGGCCCGTAGCATTTAGACTTTGTGTAAGTAGTACTAATTGTGGTCCATTCGCATCCCTCAATTTTGGTCATGGGGGTGAGACTAGCATGCTTATGCTTGAGAGATCATCAATCTCATCTTTTAGTATGGACTCAATGTCTTTTAGGTGTCGTTGGGCTTCTTTTACCCACTCCTTCACTTTCTCAATGGATTCAAGTTGGGGCTTCACGTTGGGGTACTCCCCAACCTTAGCACTTCCCTTTTCAGCCATCTTTGGAGCTGACATTTCTGCCTCTACGTCACTGACTTTCTTTCCAACGGGTAGTGTCATGGCACTTTCGGTTTTGAGCGTGACCTTAGTGGCTGATCTCTTCTTCCTCCATCTCTGACTCTTCTTTCCGATTGAGGTTGCATTGAGATTGCTAGGCCCTAGCAATGATATGCCGGCTTGCTTTGTCTGTGCATGGGTCATGGCATGCAATGGGATAGGTGTGGCCTCCCCACTGAGTGTCTCAACACCGAACAACCCCAATGGGACCGATGGCTTGTTTGTCGAACTAAAGGATGGCTTCTGTCTAGGGCAATTGACAAAGAGATGAGTGATTCCACACTCAACGCATCTTAGGTCAGCCTTGTCTCTATTTTCTTACTCCCTCTTGGGGCAACGTGAAGAAACATGTCCTAGGTGACCACAAGTCCAACACAAGATTGGCTCCTGGGTCTACCCTCCTAGGCCTCTGCCTCCCCCTCTACCTAATGCCATCACCAATACTGGTCGATAGCCCATAAGGACTGCATTGCCTTCTTCATCGTACGATACGTAAGGGTGTACATAAGGCTCTTTGCCGTTCGGCTCCTCCACATAGTGGACTGGAGTGTCACTTGATGGATGGGTTACGTAGGGTCCAAGTAGTCTAGGGATACCTGTAGGGTTTATCTCTATCCTAGGGATGGCCGGCTTAGTGTCATTAGGTGCTAGGAAGACCAATGGGGCTCCCCTTCCCAAGAATTTTGTCAATGGCCTATTCGTAAGGTAGGGTTGACCATAAGGCTGCGAGTATGGGAGTCTATGAGTAATCAACAATGCATGGCGTCATGGCCAAACCTATCGCAATTAGCACAAAGGTCGTGACCTAGGGTTGTACCACAATACATTCATTGAACGTGTGGGAGCGTTGGTCATCTCATCATCTCCTACAATTTGGCTATTTCCATCTTCATCTCTGCTAGCTCTTGTCCTGAATCAGTGCCCTTCCCTTTATCCTGAGCACTTCGGCATGATCTCTCACTTGACGTTGAAGCTCTCTTGGAATTCCTAGCACTGGACTCTTCTCGATTCAAGCTCCTGGAGCTTCTCTCCTCAAGCTGGTCGTCCACTCTAATAGCTTCTTCAAAAACCCTTGCAGCGCATCTCACTGTAGGCTCGAGTCACCTGCCAAGGCTTTGTAGAGCTCTTCACTTCGTACTCCGTTAATGATTATTGTGGATACCGCTCTTTCAGTTGGTCTCTCGCCCATAGGGATTCTCTTGAAGAGGCTTCTCACATGGGTCACGTAATCTTTGATGTCCTCTTTCTCTCTCTGCTTGACATTCATGAGTCGCACTAGCTGGTTGTTGGAGTATGCTAATTCGGAGAATCTCTTAATGAAGAGATTTGTCAGGCCATTGAAATTGGCTCACTCAGCAGCATCTAGACTCATGTACTAGGTCATACCCTTGTTGCCTAAGCACAAACCAAAAGCTTGCAAGTGTTGAGTGAGATCAGTGAGGCCGTTGGCCTCATAGACCTACTTGAACTTCTCTACAAAGTTGTATATGGGTTGGCTAGTATTTGTCCAACTGGTTCGCTACTACGGAATTTTCTATTGGCTGTTAAAGCCTTGGCTAACTTCTAACCCTACTAGTAGTGATGTTGCTAATGGTACAGCACTCGGTTCCACTGCCTTGTTATCTAGCAGCTACCTCATCAAAAGCTCGCTCAGCGTGAGGTCTCCTTCTAGCGCTCTCTCCTTCTCTTTCTGATTTCTACCTACTAGGGCTAGCACTCTCTAGATTTCTCGCATTTCCATGCTCTGGTGAAAGTTCCTAGTCTGCTGATCGTATTTGTAAGCAAGTATGCCTTGCAAAGCTTTGCGTACTAGATTCCTCTCCTCGTCAAGGTCCGCTCTCATGTCTTCTGCATGTCTGTCGCGATGTTCTAACTGGGTTTGAGTATCATACTTACTCACTAATTGTTGGATCACCTCATGAAAGTCTCCTACGTCAAGCTCTTTGTTGCTTTTACGATCTGAGCTGCCCTCTTCCATGCCCAAGATTTCCTGTTCAGCGACGTTGTCGATTAGGTTGATGAGGTTGGCTAGATCCACTTTCCCGATAGTGTCAGTCCTTGCTATGTCTTTTCAGTTGTGTTCTTCGATTGGTCCTATACTTGGGGGATTCGATCACCCCTCTATGCCTTGGGATCTTCTCTTACTAGTGGGTTCTTTCAAGTTTTTATGTTCGAGTGAGTTCCTTGTTAATTACAAACAATCCTCAACTTATCTTCACTCTATGTGTGTGTGTGTGTGTGTGTACTCTTTTCCGTGCACTGTGCGCAATCAAGCTTTTAGCTTTTTTTAAGTGTGTTTCAAGTGCTAGAAATCAGAGTGAGTGAGAAAACAAAGTTTTTGAGCGGCTCTTACACTCTCTTTTATGAGTTTAGCCTGATAAGCTTGTATGTTTCGATTTCTGGGTGTCCTCGTCGATTTGTAGAGTTTTCGTTGCACCTTCCATTTAGTCAAGATTTGTTTGGGGGTTTACAACTCTGTCTGATGCCGCTAACAAGTTGGATCGCTAGATAGTCGACTAGCATTGCCCCTACATCTGTGTCTTGTTGATTCTTCTATTCCTTGTGCCATAAAGGTGTTTCAAGTGTCTATATGGCCTTCGAAGGTTCGTACGACTGGTGTCTACGTGGGTCTAGTCCAGAATTTAAAAAATTTGAGAAAAATCAAATTTGGTCCAACATATCCAAATTGCAAGGACCAAGTGTATAATTCGAGCAGGCCGAATGGCTGAGGGCCAAGTGGAACTAGGCCAAATTGGGATGTCCAAATGACACAGGCCGAGGCCGAATATGGAGTTCAGATGGTCGGAATGGTTGGTGGGCCAAATGGATGTGGCCGAGTGGATGATTGGCTAAGTCGACCAGCGAATGGCCGAGGGCCGAGTGGATGTTATGTCCGAGGGCCAAGTGGTCGAATGAGACTGGGTCGAGTTGACCGGCCAAAGACCAAGCCACTTTTAACCCGGTTAACAAGCCAACTCCTAAGAGTTGTTGCACTAAACAGGTGATTATTACTACTAACTTTACTAAATTGGTTTAGTCTTCCATTATTTAACGTTTGTTCGTAGTAGTCCAACTATGAATATCTAAACTCCAGTAAACATACTTAATCTCATACTTCGCTTCTTTTCAACTTTTACAGCTAGATCTTTATATTGGGCACTAAAACGCTAAACCTAGGATAACTACAGTTTCCCTCCATCTTTCAGGAGCGGCTTCTCATAAATTTCTCCTGCCAACTAGTGGCGGTTTATCCAGGAAGTCTTGATGTTTTACTTTAAGAAGTTTGTTTCATGTAACAGATCCCTTGGATCTATTTAAATATCTCCATTTAAATTCCTTTATATATTTATCTTCTTCAACTGATTAAAATTATTTCATTTTATTTATTTAATTAACAACAAACATTCAAATCAAAACAATCCAACGTTCTAAAACCCATAGCTTTTATCCCTTGATAAACGTCTCCCCACTTTGTACCGCGATTTCATCGTTGCTTATTAGTATTTAAATACTTAATTCATTTTGCAAACATAACGTTCTTTCCTTCTTTTCTATTATTAAACATCAACCAGAATAAAACAAGTTCTTTCATACTCTCACGTGTCCACATTCATAATTTATTTTAAATTCCCATATCACCCTTTAATTTATCAATGAGTCCTAGTAGCCCTCCACTCTATGTATTTAAGAAATTGGTTGTAAGATGAATAACATGTAAAAATTTAATATAGATGCTGAGGCTTTTTCCCCCATGCCATCCATTCAATCATCTTATTAAGTTTTTTTTTTAAAAAAAATTGTAACTTAGTTTAAGGTTATAATTTTCTTATCATCAGCAAACATCAGGAAAATACTATTGTATCTCTCATTTGTTTTTCCATCCCTGTATTATTGAGTAGTACATCACGTATCGTTTTACTTACTTAAAATAAAAACACCATGTTTATAAAAAAAATGTTTTTTTGATAGAATATAATTAAACTGATGTTTCTTTTCATCTTAAAGCTTACAAAAATTCATCAGCAATCAAGAATTGTCTTTTCAGCTTTCCATGTAAAGATCCATATTTTTATTGATAGAGAACATTTTTTATTTAAATGAAAACCGCTATTTTGCTTTGAAAATAACTAATTTTGAATTTTTAAATATGTTAAACCATCTCTAAAAATTCTGATAAAAATTCAGTAAATTTCTTGAGTCATAAACTTTATAGAAAAAAATGTCACAACGTATAAATTTTCAATCAGCCATTTTATAAAAATTTATTTGTGTCATTTTTAAGTCATTTTAAGCATTTTCGACTATTTTCTATTTCTAATAAATAGAAACAAGTCCACATAAATGCAAACAACCATTCAACGTAGAAAAACAAGTTTCAAAGCATTTTCTAAAAATACTAAACTAAACATTTACTGATAATATATCATTCATTTTAGATAAACGGTTTAGGCATGTACTTGTAAATCCCGCGGGTCGTTGTCGCGTCTTTGAAGGCCGTGTCCTCTTGCAATCTAGTCAATGCAAGTCCATCGTCCGGCCAGTCATTCCAACCATCAGCTCGTCGATCTTTTTACTCTCTCACCGATCCTCACATGACTGTTGCTCCATGGCAATGGGAATGACCTTTTTCTCTTAAATTAAAGATTAAACTCTTAATCAAGAGTTGATTGGCTTTTGGTTGAGGAAGCGACGACTTATGAAGGAGGTGGAGACTAATTCAATATCTCCATGATCTGTCCACCAATTCCTGCGCGAGGCCAAGCGATTTGATGAGAACAAAATCTTCTACCAGCCTATGATCTCAGTTTGCCCAAGTACATTGAGGCTCCAATTTGGCCATTATGAAGAAGGACATGGCGATGGAGGAGAGAAACAATAATTGGTATCATTTTGGATATCAACAGTTAAATTGTATTCTTTTTACTTCCCTAGACTTCCATCTGCTCCTATTGCACCAGTCGTATGGGCAAAAGATGGCGCCCTCCACCTCTTTCTCTCCTACAAAGGTACAAAGGTGTCACTTGAGAGAAGATGGCACCTTTCATCATTTTCCTCTCCTTGAGAAGATTCTCTCCCTTAAAAGGATTCTCTCTGTTTTGCAAATTGTTATGTTGATTTTACGATATTTGATGATGATGATAGCAACGGTTGCAGATAACCCTTTGCGCCTACTATGCTATCCTTCTGAATTATGGCCGCCATGATGTCGTTTATTGGAGCCCCCATGTCTTGGAATTGTGTCAATTGATCCCGCCTCGATCAACTCAAAGGGAAAGAAGAATACTTCATGGACTTCAGAGGAGGAAAGAAAACGATGATGTATCACAGCACCAACTAAATCCTTGCGGCTTCTATGTCATTGACTTGCAATAGAGTAGTGGTATATTGCTTGTTGTGGGTAGGTATTACGCATCATTGATGAACCATAAGGAGGAAATAATGAAGGCAATGACCTCTCAAAGGTAGGGAAACGACAATCTCTCGCTTCTCTTCTTCTCCTTAAGAAGCATGATGAAGAGGATGAGGATTGGCAAGAGGAGATGAAGAAGATGATTGATGCTCACGATGGCGCCTTTCTCTCATGCCCCAACAATTCGAAGATCTCCTCCCTTCCTTCATCTCTATTCGGCCAAGAAGAACCTCCCTTCCCTTTCATCACACCGCCTCCAATCACCTTCGCCTTCAATCTCCTTGGTCCTCTCTCTCTCTCCATCCCTCTCTCATAGCCAAGAAGGCACCTCTCTCCATCCCCACGACACGAATTGCAACGGCTTCCCTCTCCCATGACATTCGTTTTTTTCTTCTTTTTCGTTAAAGTTCCTTCTATTAAGGTTTCTTCCTATTAAGGTTCCTTCCCATTTAACTAGATATTGCACCTGACCCTTATGCACTCGCTTCTTCTTAATGCATTCCACTATGTAAAATTCTTCTGAAAGCGTCTCACCACCTCCATCTTCCCTTCCTTCCCCTAAGGCAAAGTCAAGACCCCATCCATCTTCTTTTGCAAATAAACGACTCCTCCCAGTTGTGGCTTGGAGTAGGAGTTTTTGAGAATTTCCTCGAGCACACTCACATTTACGATAAGACCAACATTGAAATCTTTTCAATTCAGGTCGATTGCAAAGCCGAGGGATAGTGCACACATTATTAAGTTTGTAATGATTTCATGTTGGCATTGGATTCATTATAGCTGATTGGAACTTTCAGCTCTCTATTGCATTTTCTTATGCACTACTCCTTAATTGCATTGATGCAGTGGCACTCATCTTCAGTTGAAATAAACTGTGCCCTCCATGACCTGAACCATAACCTAAGACTACATAATCTGCTATGAATAACATGATTTCTAGTGGCTCTAAGAATATGGATTGCATAAGCTCAAAGGACTTCATTTTTGCAAAGTCCTACAGTCTCTAAGTCTTGGTCTCAATAGCCTATGCCTTACAAATGAGATATAGGAGTTTCTTGTGGTTGTACACAGGCCAACCCCGATTAAATTTTGTACCGACATTTCTTGGCTAGACTGCAGGGACACGGCCTCCAAAGACAGCAACAACGAATACCGCATCTGCATTAAATTAATGTAAAATAATGGTAATAATGTATCAAATGTATACAATCTTATCGAAAATTTTTGCAATGTATGACATGTTTCTAGGTGTTGTCATTCTCCCCCACTTAATTGCGAAGCGTCCTCGCGAGCACAGCTACATCACGAACATTCTGCATCACGAACACAACTACCACGAGCACTGCTACGCAACTTTGAAAGAAAAATATACTCTCCTCCACTTAATTGCGAAGCGTCCTCGCGAGCACAGCTATATCATCTGCAAAACCGCACATGGACAACTAGTAGACACTAAAAAGATAGGAAAAATACTTGTTGGTGTCATATTAAAACACAAACCATACAAGCATTTCAAGTAAATTGTATAAAAACTTATGCAAACTAACATTCTCCCTTACTCACTCTCCCCACTGAAATGCATAACAGAGCTTCATCCATTGCATAGAATATACCAACTAGGAAGCTGTCTAGAGCCGCTAAACAACAATAATCCCTCTAGGCAATAAATTGCCACACTACTATCCTACTAAAAATATTGCTTATGAAATAGCATCACTGATAAGGTCGTTACTTAACAAAGAACCCAAACAAGGCAAACTAATACTACAACACTAAATGGGACTCCCAGGGTTTAGCTGCTAACCCTCCACGTTCTACTAGAACAACCAGCCAATGGTTCGTAACTTCTAACTGTCCAAGGCTTTTCTTTTAAGTTTAAGTTTTAATGGCATTTTGTCAATGTCAAAAGAGTATATACATTGATTCTCTTTCCCAAAAGGTCCCACCCCAAAGAGATACAAGGCATCGGACGCAGGGCACCCGTCAAGGAAATCCCTACAGCCTACCAAGACCTCAGAGGCGATGGTTATCTTCTTTTGGTTGTTTTTTTTTTTCAAACCCTGCAGTCTCAGGGTGTTTTTTTTTTCTTTCTTTCTTTCTTTCTTTAAAAGAATAAATATATAGACTCTTCCGAACTTTTAGTATTTGGATTGGATTTTAAGTAGTTTTTTTTTTAAAGGATCAACTAGAAAGCTAAGAATACATTACTTAATTGAACGGTCAAACATTTCAGCTCAACAACTTTGCTCGAGGAATCTAATCTAACGCATAATACTAGTCACTCTGCCTAGGCAAATGATAAGCAAAGAATACTCACCAGCTCAGCATCTCTCTTCCACGCTACTCCTAGTCAAAATTTCGTGGAGAGAACCTTGTTATTCAGCTATCCCACATATCGCTAGAAAAACAACCAAAAGATAGGGAAAAACTCTATAGGATTCCTAATCGGACACCCATACAATGAAATTCACTATGTTATGCACACATATCACCCCCTTTTTAATCACTCCCTAATGCTAAGTCCCATCCCTTGTGAGTGGACTTCATATAGACAGAATTGTATATATATCATTCATATTCGTTTAAAATATTTATTTATAATTCCTCTGTGATTACTTAGGTTTTTTTTTTTTTAACATATCCAATTTCGTTCCATCAATTTTTTATTCTTATATTTTATTTTATTTTTTTAATACCAAAATGAATATGAAATAAAAAGTTTAGGTATGAAACAACCTTGTATGTTCGTGGATATTGCAACTCCAAGAATCAGCAACAAAAGCATACAACAGTGTGTAACGCAAAATCATAGTCAAATCTGCACATGAAACATACACTAGCCAGTACAATGTTAAAGGGTTAGATAAATAATAAAACTTTTCCCTGTGCAAAAGAATTGTCAGATACTCATGGCACAATCTCGATCAACTAGACTGTCGTAACGCTCCCACTGCTCAGTTGTTTAAGAAGTAGTATATTGCTCCACTTGATAACCATTCTTGCATATAGAACTGTCCATCTCACTAACTTAAATATCCCAAACTCCAGCACTGAAAGGAATACCCTGACCGTGCGTGCAACTAACTACCTAACTACGTGGAAAATAAAACTAAAGTGCATGAAAACCTACAGGATATCAATAACTCAAAGCATTGTATGTTTTTTTTAAAAACGATATATATTTGTTTGTTTGTTTGTTTTTTCAAAATGTAGAAGAAAAGAAAAACATAAAAGACTAAGAAAATAAAATATCTAGACTAAAATCTTCAAAGTCTCTGAGATCTTCTAGTGAAAACAATAATCCTAATCCGAAATCATCAACACTATCTAAGTCAAACCTATTAACTAAACTATCAGCTATAGGATGCTCAAGAATAGCCTCTAGCATAGGCATATCAGAAGTCACAAATCCGCTATCAGGTGCATCGCTAAGAACCTCCATCACATCATGGAGCGAAGCCGAAGCTGCATCATCATAGTAGGGCATAGGGGCCACTGGTAAAGCATCTAAAGAATGCCCCTCGGTCGCATCCATATACCAACAAATATAATCCCAACATGGACATGGAACTCTAGTCTGCAGATCATGATAAGATGGAGTAAGGCGGTAGACAGTGGAACGATATCTCGCAAATTCTGCTTGCTCTCGGCCTACCCTAGACTGACCAGCGCCACACTCAGGAGAAAAAACACTATTATAATCATGACGCTGGTAGGTATAACCAATCATTTCCTGCATGGCAGTGGTACCATAGCGTCGAAAGTATGTGCGACACTCCCAACACAAGAGCTGAGCACGCACAAATAAATGCCGCTGACAGGACCTACAACCAAAAGGTGGATGATACTGTAAACAAAAAATAATCACAAAAGAAGAACCACAACAGGCCTCCCCTCTCGGTGCATATAAAAACCTGTCATGCGTCTGAAGACGCGGAATATCGTAAGGTCCAGCATGAACAGGATCAGTACTATCGGCATCAAGACGAGGGTAAAGCGCATCCATCCACAAAAAGGCCATACCTGCATCCCTTTTAAAAACCCCCCAAGAAAGAAAAGACATCCAAGGGTGGATTAGTCAAAATATTATTTTAACTACTAATCTAACTATACCTAGCTAGCCTAAGTCACAAAATGTTTAAGGCGCAGGCCATTGACCCTAAATATCTCATTTTCAGCATTAATATCCTGCACATCAAGAGAACCATTATCATAAACATTAATCACTTTAAAAGATCCCAACCAACGAATTTTAAGCTTCCCAGGAAATTTATAATAACGACTGTCATAAAGTAAAACTAAATCGCCTTCTTTAAACTCCCGTACTTTAATATTCTGGTCATGCCATGCTTTACGACGTTTTTGCATTGCTTCTAGACTTTGTAGAGCTAATAATCTTTCCTCATCCAACTTTACCAATTGTAAAATCCGTTGTTTCAAAGATTCAACCTCACCTAGTCATAATGATAGAGCTACTCGTAAAGTGGGCAACTCTTGCTCAATAGGGAATATAGCATTAGTGCCATAAACTAAATTGAAGGGTGTATTTTGCACTGTCACCTTATAAGTAGTTTTATAAGCCCATAACGCTTCATATAAACGTTCAAGTTTCCCCTTACTCCCACAGATAGATATAGTTGAAGAATAAATTCATCAAGTTGAATTATTTCTATTTTTACCATGTACTAAACATTTCATTGTTAACAAAGAATGTGAAGTTGGCATACCTGGCAAAGTATCCGAAGTAATACCAATGTCGTCATAATCTTCTGTAAAGTCAGGCATTTCCTCACGTTCTTTATCTTCCATTGCACCAAGATAATTGATATGGACTGGTGGCGATAATGTGTAGAAACAGTTTGTAAATTCAATTCTTTCACTAACTTTGCAGAAATAAAATCATGAGTGCTACCATCATCATGGCTCTGGGATAATAAGGCGTTGATTTGCGATGTTTAATTTTATAGATTTCCATTAGCTCGCTGATAAGACCATTCAAGAAATGGGAACCTCGGTCACTTACTAATTCCAGTGGGCAACCAAAACGTGTAATAATATTCTCATACATAAACTTAGCCACATCAATGGCTTTATCCGTTTTAAGCACTTTCGCTTCCACCCACTTTGTAATATAGTCAGTACAAACTAAGATATAACGATTCGATCGATATCTAGTAGGTGGATCAATTGGGCCCACAAAATCAATTCCCTACTTCTCAAAAGGTGCTAATGCTAGTATAGGTGTCAAAGGCGTAGCAAAACTCTTAGAAGGACGACCAGTCCTTTGACATACATCACATTTTCGACAATAATAATAAGCATCCTTAAATAGGGTAGGCCACCAATGACCAGCTAATAGAACTTTTCTTGCAGTCAATTCACCGGCAAAATGGCCACCACACGGCTCATCATGCAATGCCTTAAGAACCACTGGTACTTCATCTTCCCTTACACAGCGTCGATAGATACCCTCGCGTGGAAAAAATTTATAAAGGTAACCCCCTAATAATCCATAGGAGCGTGCTTGCATTAATATCTGACGTTTCCTGCGCTTATCAGCACCAGGTGGATATCGAGCAGTACTAAGAAAATTCGCAATATCAGCATACCATGGAACTTGTGTCTCCATAGTAAAAAGTGATGCATCCGGCAAATCATCTTCCACACCTTCCTCCTTGTCTGATGTTAATAATCGTGATAGATGATCTGCTAGAACATGAGCTCTACCAGGACGAGTAACTATTTGAAAATCAAACTCTTGGAATAACAACATCCAACGAATCACACGTCCTGAAAGTTCTGCTTTATTAAGCAAGTACTTTAATGCCTCATGATCAACATATATAGTAAATTTATTCCCTAACAAATAATGACGAAATTTCTCCACCGCAAATACCATTGATAGGCATTCTTTCTCAGTGGTGGTATAATTCCTTTCTGCATCACTTAAATTTCGACTCGCATAATAAATTGGATGATCCACCTTATTATCATCTGCTTGGCACAAAACAGCCCCTACAGCATACATAAATGCATTAGCATGAATATGGAATTCTTTTGTCCAATCTCGGGGTGCTAATACTGGTCCTTCAATTAACTTCTGTTTAAGAAATTCAAATGCTTTCTGGCAGACATCATCCCAAGTAAAAGGAGTATCCTTTCGTAGTAGATTTGTCAAAGGTGATGCCACCTTTGCAAAATCGAAAATAAATCTCCGATGATAATTTAGATGTCCTAAAAATCCACGCAATTGCTTAAGATTTGTTGGAGGTGGAAGTGCAAAAATCTTAATAATTTTAGCTGGATCCATGGCAATACCTTCTTTAGAAACGATATGCCCCAATAAGGTTCCTTTTGGTACTCCAAAAACACATTTATCAGGGTTCAAGGAGATATCTACATCATCACTACGTTCAAATACTTGCGCCAATTGATTAGGCATTTCTTTTGCTATTCCATAGACACAAAAGTCATCTAAGAAAACTTCCATCCATTGACGTAGAAAATCTTGATAAGCTGCAATCATAACTCTCTGAAATGTTGCGGGTGCATTGCACAAACCAAAAGGCATTACTCTATAAGCAAATGTACCCCATTCAGTAGTAAATGTAGTTTTGGATTGATCTTCAGGATGAATTAGTACTTGGTTGTAACCGCTAAATCCATCCATGAAAGAATACAGCTCATGACCAGCAACCTTATCAAGTACCTGATCAGTAAATGGCAAAGGAAAATGATCTTTACATGTTTTGCTATTCAGCTTTCTATAATCGACACAAATGTGAATCTTCTTACTATTCTTCTTGGGTACTACCACAATAGGAGATACCCATTCATTGTATGCAACAGGATAAATGAATCCAGCATCTAAAAGCTTAGTAATTTCAGCTTTCACTAACTCTGCATACACAGGGTTTGTTCGTCGTTGACGTTGACATACAGGTTTTGTGCCTGGTTCTAGATCGATAAAATGCTGACATAATTCAGCTTTGATACCCTTAAGGTCCTTATATGACCAAGCAAAAGCGTCAACATGCACTCGTAAGACTTCTTCGAATCTTTCACGATGTGGCGATTCCAATTGGTCTCCTAAATTTAAATATTTTCCTTCTGCCATTTTAAGCTTAACTACTTCAACTTCAGGCTTTTCAATAAATAGAGAGTCTATTCTTCGTGGCGTAATTGTGGGCACATCTTCGGATATCTGCATCGATACATTTTCAAGCAAGCTAATCTTAGTACTTGATTCCGGTGCTTCTTCTCCCACATTCACAAAATTTACTAAGGGTAAAACCCTATAAGGAATAATAGCCAGGTTATCTTGCGTAGCACCATCAACTTCTACTCCATAAACATTTACTAACTCAGGAAAGGATTTTTTAGTATATCCCTTCCCATATTTATCTAAACAGCCATTATTGACATTTACATCTTTACGAGATTTCATGGTAAATGAGGTTCTTACAGAGTCAATTACGCTAGGTATCTGCTCTGAATTACATGGATATTGAGCATGTAACCTACGGCGATATCGACGTAAAATTTTGTTATTCTTTTCTAGACATTCCTGATCATCTAAACTCCAAAACCATTGATTATCTTTAAGCTTGAGAATTAATGAATGTAGATTCTCATCCTCCTCGCCCTGAATTCGACAGCCCAAATAATGTATGACTTGTTTCAGTTCCACAAAATTCCTAGGTGCTGCAGGTTCAAACCATCTAAGTTGTGGCTCTTGCCCATCCCCATAAATAGTAAAATCCATTACTCTTTCTTTTGGATGAGGCAACACCACCGCTTGCATATTGGGCAATTTAACCTTAGTAGGTTCAGATTGGATTCGTTGATAACCAATTATTGGTCCCCTAGAACAGTGATAAATCTTCTGCGCAATTCCGTTGGAACGCTTAAAAGAATGACACAACCATGGAACATTTGTAGGGTTTTTCTCTTGAGTCTCTGGCTCAAAAGTATTCTTAGATTTATTTTTTTCCAAAAACCTATTAGTTTTTTCATGTTCTTCCCAATAATTCGTATCCATAGATAATGCGTGTTCCATCTGTAACTCACCCCTACTGAATTTAGATTTCTCTTCTTCTAAATAAAATTCTAAAAGCGAGATTTCATCTAGATATCGCCTTTCTCTAAACTGAAACTCTGCCTTTTCCTTTTGCAACTCAGTAATCTTCTTCATTGCTTCATTTACAGCAGTCAACGCTGCCTCACGCTCTACTTCCAATGCCTCGTTCAATTCTCTAATAATCCTAGCGTAATTACCATAATGTTCACGAGAAGTCTGCGAAAACCTATTAAAAGCCGAAGCTGAACCATCCTCATCCTCACGAGATAGTGGTCTTTGTAAGGGTTTGCACCCATGCCTACTTCTCCTTTCTCTTTCCTTCCTTTCTAGCTGGTAGTAATAAATCCTTTTAGCTCTATCTGGCAGTTGTCCAAATCCAAAGGGTAAAGCATTTTCCCCATAAGGAAGAGCTTCTAAGATCCTACTCTGAGGCATACTATTATTATTATCAGTAACATCATCTTCTCCCATACTTTCTGAAGAGGTTATTGAAATGTCAGCCACATCAGATATCATTAACTCATGCATTTCTTTCTCCTCTAATTCATCCACAGAAACTGCTTCCAACCTGCTATATGCAGAAAATACATCTTCTTGATTATTTCCTTCTTGATCCGTAGTTAATTGAAAACATGTTTCAAGCGAATCATCAAGATATTCTGCTTCCTCTGCTGAAAGCATTAAGCAGTCTAGGGTTGTATCTTCGGATGTAGATAACCACTGAGTAATATCACTGTCCGAATCATTGTCAGATGAAAACGCTACAGCATATTCACCAATACCCATCTGTTCTACCTTGTGAGGCTGATGTACTATATTGACCTCTACTTTTTCTGCTGTTGCTGCGTGTGGTGTTTTAAATAACCAGGCATAAGGCCCTTCATGATCAGTCCTCTCCATGTCCGAATCATAAAACTCACTGTTGGATTTCTCATCCATTTCACTAACTGCCTCATCTCCTGACTCTTTCACAAATCCTTTTGAAATAACTTGTATTCTAACCCTATCATTTCGAGGACCAATCACAATTGAACCTTTATACCAGTCTTGAATGCATCTTGCTTGGTATAACCAAGGTCTTCCCAGCAGCACAGAATATGATGAAATATTCGTTTGCGAACGAACGATCAAATAGTTCACATGAAATTCTAATCCAGCTACTACAGATTTCACATTTCGCAGTAACCCCAAAGGAGTTACTTTTCTTTGATCAGCCACCCGTAAAACAATATGAGTAGGTTCTAGATCCTTCAACCCTAATTCTTGCATTGCCTGTTCTGTCATCAAATTAACTATTGAACCACCATCTAACTGCACTTCATGTAGCAAGTGGCCATTAATAGTAGTATCGATAACTGGAGCTCCTGGGTCCACAAATAAATCTACTATTTTTACATCCTTAGTTGTTTTTCCTTTGGAAGAATTTTGACTGACTTTAGAAGTGTTTATCTCAATCCTCTTCCTTCGATGCCGAACTAATTTATGATAAGGTTGTTTCCGACAAACAGGCGCTATTTCTAGCAATTGCCGAAGGTTAATAGTCAATGATATTTCTTCTAATGCAGCCCAAAGATCATAGGTCTTATTTACGGATTCTGCATAATCTTTACTCCCTTCCTTAGGAGGAACCAATCTTTCGGGAAAAGGAGCTACTCCCACTTGAATCTTAGGATTTGCTAAGGGCACAGGTAATAACGAATGGTCAGAGGAATGCTGCGGAGAATCCGATTCAGGTAGTTCTATATTAGGATCTATGTCCTTAGACTTATCCTTCACTGCACCGTTTAATTGTGGACTCTCTTCCTCTAAATCTTGCTCCTTCTGTTGTTGCTTTTGTGCCTTCGTAATGACACCAATCATCGGGTCAGCTCTAAAGGTCACCTTGCGAGGTATAAATTTTGACTTGACTCCAGTATCTTTCCTTATTGTTTCTACTTCAACTAAATTTGCAGCAGATGTTGAAGGTTTGTTAGAGGTTTGTTTCCCTTTGTCAGAAATTTTATTATCCTCTCGCTTAGGGCAATTCTCTTCATAGTGTCCTTCACCACTGCACCTCCTGCAAAGAGGAGTATAGTTTTGATTTTTACGCGCATTTGGACAATATGTGGCTATGTGACCTTCTTGTTGGCATCGATAACAAATTACTGGTCCCCTAGGTCTTTGTTGACCACCTTGTCCCATTGGATTACGAAAATTTCCATTATTTCTTCTAAAAGGAGAATTTCTCCCTCGATTGCCATCACTGTTGTAATTGTTTCGAGGCACTGGGGGTCTACCCTGGGTGGGCAATCCTCGTGGCCTAAAAGGTTGATTGGGTGGTCCAATCTCATAAGTCGTATTATTACGATCCATGTAATTGTAATTCGTTTGCATTGAACGAGCTTGTTGTTGGTCTTGACCTAATTTATGCCAGCAATTTGTATCTAAATGACCGGTCTTGTGGTAAAAAGAGCAAAACGGTGGATGATCAGGCATTAACCTTGAAGGCGTCGGACACTCTGTAGCCACATGGCCGTAACCATGACACTTACCACACCAGATATTAGATCGAGGTGGGTTTGAAGTTGAATTTCCCGACGATTTTTGAGCACTAGATCCTTGTGTCGTTATCGAATAAATTTCCTTCAAAGGCGCTTGTACTGCAGTCATAATTTCCTCCTTTAATTTTCCTAGAGATTTCGCAATAATATCTGCTACTTTTGCTTCATCCAGAGGAGATTGAGATTGCGGCATAGAAGGCATTCCTGTCTGCATCATATAGGCTGGAATTGAAGTGTACGGATTTAGAGGTACACTCGACATGTTTGAACTTGCGGTTACCGAGGGATTTAAAGGAACGGTCACATAAGACACGTTCTTAGGTACCCCGCCTGAAGTGCTTGGATATTTTGTCCGAGGTTCTTTGAATAGATCTCTCCGTCGTTGTTGACTAAGCTGCACTTCTTCCCACCATCTAGCATGTGTTTTAGCATCTGCCAACGCAGCTGGTCGTTGTAAACTAACATGCTGATGAACTTCAGGATTAAGTCCATCAATAAACTTACGTTTTTGCGTGGGATCGTCACGAGCAGGATTCATCTTACGAATGATTGTCTCCATGCGCTCAATGTAATGTTCAACACTTTCAATTGCTCCTTGGGACAAACAATCCAGTTGAAGAGCCAATCTATCTTGAAAACCTTGTTGTCTAAATTTTTCTAGAAAAGCTCTTGATAAGGCAGCATAGGTCCCTTTATGTTGAGCATCTAAATTCCCATACCATTTCGCTGCTTCATCTTTTAATGTTGCAGGGAAGATATGAAGCTTCTGGTCGTCATCTATTATCTCATTGGCGACGCAAGTCACCTCAAATCTTTGCGAATGGGCATCGGGATCTTCGTCCCATAGTCCCCCGAATTGCGTGAAATCAGCTAATCTGACTGGGTTGCGAGCCATTGTTTCTCTAAACAATAGACCTAACCCTAAATCGTTGATAGTATCAAACCACGTAGGTTCCTGAGGTTTCTTAAATAATTGACGCAATCCGAAATTTGACTCTAAATCCCAGTCAAAGAGCAGTTCAATACTCTCGACCGTGGCATTAGCTTCACTCTCCCTATTTTCACTATTTTGCCTACCTCTTTCCCCAGTGACATTGCTAATACTGGAGACAACTTGATCCCATTGATATGAAGCTGCTTCACTTTCCTTTGATGGTGTTCTATCAGTTGATAAGCTAGGCTGAAGAGGTTCTACCGTTGAGTTAGACACAGCGTCTACTCCCAAGTTCAACAATGCGTTGACCCTCTCTAGCCTTTCTAATAGCCAAGCCTCTTGTCGCACTGCTCGTTCTCTCACTCGCTGATCCCTATTTTGCTGCTTCCATCTCTCTTCGGAATTCATCCACAATTACTAAACTACTCTTACTGTCGTACTCCAAAATTACGCTCATTTTATTTGAAGCTATAAAATTAGGTTGTCGCTTGTATGCGCGCTTAGAAGGTTCAAAATAGTCGGCAACTCTGGGTCTATTTCCCCAAAAGGTAACTTTTCTTCTTGCTCGGGGATTAAACCTAGAATTTCAGCAACCTCTCTAACGTCTTTCGTGTTGAAAGCAATTTTTAAACCTCTGGATACACGTATCCAAGGCAACACATCATCCCACACTACTCTTCTAAACGTCCGATAAGCTGTGCGGTGATACCAATCAAAGTGGTACGATACACTGATTGTATTTATCTCTACCGCATCTATTAACCCAAAGTGTGTCGCTAGTAGAACTATGGTTTGCGCACAGTCGTTATAACCCCAGCTCCAAGAGGATAATTGTTCAACGTCCCTCTACTAACTCTGTATCCCTCGCCCAATCTAGCACTTTTCTTTGGCACTCTTGGGGCAAATTAGGAAAATAGTCCCTTAGAAAAGAGACTGCGTATTCACTCATAAATAACACCTAGGATTTGAATACCCTAGGAAAATTGATCACCCGCTAGAGCGCACTTGGCTCCCGGCAGACGCACCAAAAAATGACCGACCAAAGACCAAGCCACTTTTAACCCAGTTAACAAGCCAACTCCTAAGAGTTGTTGCACTAAACAGGTGATTATTACTACTAACTTTACTAAATTGGTTTAGTCTTCCATTATTTAACGTTTGTTCGTAGTAGTCCAACTATGAATATCTAAACTCCAGTAAACATACTTAATCTCATACTTCGCTTCTTTTCAACTTTTACAACTAGATCTTTATATTGGGCACTAAAACGCTAAACCTAGGATAACTACAGTTTCCCTCCATCTTTCAGGAGCGGCTTCTCATAAATTTCTCCTGCCAACTAGTGGCGGTTTATCCAGGAAGTCTTGATGTTTTACTTTAAGAAGTTTGTTTCATGTAACAGATCCCTTGGATCTATTTAAATATCTCCATTTAAATTCCTTTGTATATTTATCTTCTTCAACTGATTAAAATTATTTCATTTTATTTATTTAATTAACAACAAACATTCAAATCAAAACAATCCAACGTTCTAAAACCCATAGCTTTTATCCCTTGATAAACGTCTCCCCACTTCGTACCGCGATTTCATCGTTGCTTATTAGTATTTAAATACTTAATTCATTTTGCAAACATAACGTCCTTTCCTTCTTTTCTATTATTAAACATCAACCAGAATAAAACAAGTTCTTTCATACTCTCACGTGTCCACATTCATAATTTATTTTAAATTCCCATATCACCCTTTAATTTATCAATGAGTCCTAGTAGCCCTCCACTCTATGTATTTAAGAAATTGGTTGTAAGATGAATAACATGTAAAATTTTAATATAGATGCCGAGGCTTTTTCCCCCATGCCATCCATTCAATCGTCTTATTAAGTTTTTTTTTTTTAATTGTAATTTAGTTTAAGGTTATAATTTTTTTATCATCAGCAAACATCAGGAAAATACTATTGTATCTCTCATTTGTTTTTCCATCCCTGTATTATTGAGTAGTACATCACGTATCGTTTTACTTACTTAAAATAAAAACACAATGTTTAATGAAAAAATGTTTTTTCGATAGAATATAATTAAACTGATGTTTCTTTTCATCTTAAAGCTTACAAAAATTCATCAGCAACCAAGAATTGTCTTTTCAGCTTTCCATGTAAAGATCCATATTTTTATTGATAGAGAATATTTTTTATTTAAATGAAAACTGCTATTTTGCTTTGAAAATAACTAGTGTTGAATTTTTAAATATGTTAAACCATCTCTAAAAATTCTGATAAAAATTTAGTAAATTTCTTGAGTCATAACCTTTATAGAAAAAAATGTCACAACATATAAATTTTCAATCGGCCATTTTATAAAAATTTATTTGTGTCATTTTTAAGTCATTTTTAAGCATTTTCGACTATTTTCTATTTCTAATAAATAGAAACAAGTCCACATAAATGCAAACAACCATTCAACATAGAAAAACAAGTTTCAAAGCATTTTCTAAAAATACTAAACTAAACATTTACTGATAATATATCATTCATTTTAGATAAACGGTTTAGGCATGTACTTGTAAATCCCGCGGGTCGTTGTCGCGTCTTTGAAGACCGTGTCCTCTTGCAATCTAGTCAATGCAAGTCCATCGTCCGGCCAGTCATTCCAACCATCAGCTCGTCGATCTTTTTACTCTCTCACCGATCCTCGCATGACTGTTGCTCCATGGCAATGGGAATGACCTTTTTCTCTTAAATTAAAGATTAAACTCTTAATCAAGAGTTGATTGGCTTTTGGTTGAGGAAGCGACGACTTATGAAGGAGGTGGAGACTAATTCAATATCTCCATGATCTGTCCACCAATTCCTGCGCAAGGCCAAGCGATTTGACGAGAACAAAATCTTCTACCAGCCTATGATCTCAGTTTGCCCAAGTACATTGAGGCTCCAATTTGGCCATTATGAAGAAGGACATGGCGATGGAGGAGAGAAACAATAATTGGTATCATTTTGGATATCAACAGTTAAATTGTATTCTTTTTACTTCCCTAGACTTCCATCTGCTCCTATTGCACCAGTCATATGGGCAAAAGATGGCGCCCTCCACCTCTTTCTCTCCTACAAAGGTACAAAGGTGTCACTTGAGAGAAGATGGCACCTTTCATCATTTTCCTCTCCTTGAGAAGATTCTCTCCCTTAAAAGTATTCTCTCTGTTTTGCAAATTGTTATGTTGATTTTACGATATTTGATGATGATGATAGCAACAGTTGCAGATAACCCTTTGCGCCTACTATGCTATCCTTCTGAATTATGGCCGCCATGATGTCGTTTATTGGAGCCTCCATGTCTTGGAATTGTGTCAATTGATCCCGCCTCGATCAGTTCAAAGGGAAAGAAGAATACTTCATGGACTTCAGAGGAGGAAAGAAAACGATGATGTATCACAGCACCAACTAAATCCTTGCGGCTTCTATGTCATTGACTTGCAATAGAGTAGTGGTATATTGCTTGTTGTGGGTAGGTATTACGCATCATTGATGAACCATAAGGAGGAAATAATGAAGGCGATGACCTCTCAAAGGTAGGGAAACGACAATCTCTCCCTTCTCTTCTTCTCCTTAAGAAGCATGATGAAGAGGATGAGGATTGGCAAGAGGAGATGAAGAAGATGATTGATGCTCACGATGGCGCCTTTCTCTCATGCCCCAACAATTCGAAGATCTCCTCCCTTCATCTCTATTCGGCCAAGAAGAACCTCCCTTCCCTTTCATCACACCACCTCCAATCACCTTCGCCTTCAATCTCCTTGGTCCTCTCTCTCTCTCCATCCCTCTCTCACAGCCAAGAAGGCACCTCTCTCCATCCCCATGACACGAATTGCAATGGCTTCCCTCTCCCATGACATTCGTTTTTTTCTTCTTTTTCGTTAAAGTTCCTTCTATTAAGGTTTGTTCCTATTAAGGTTCCTTCCCATTTAACTAGATATTGCACCTGACCCTTATGCACTCGCTTCTTCTTAATGCATTCCACTATGTAAAATCCTTCTGAAAGCGTCTCACCACCTCCATCTTCCCTTCCTTCCCCTAAGGCAAAGTCAAGACCCCATCCATCTTCTTTTGCAAATAAACGACTCCTCCCAGTTGTGGCTTGGAGTAGGAGTTTTTGAGAATTTCCTCGAGCACACTCACATTTACGATAAGACCAACATTGAAATCTTTTCAATTCAGGTCGATTGCAAAGCCGAGGGATAGTGCACACATTATTAAGTTTGTAATGATTTCATGTTGGCATTGGATTCATTATAGCTGATTGGAACTTTCAGCTCTCTATTGCATTCTCTTATGCACTACTCCTTAATTGCATTGATGCAGTGGCACTCATCTTCAGTTGAAATAAACTGTGCCCTCCATGACCTGAACCATAACCTAAGACCACATAATCTGCCATGAATAACATGATTTCTAGTGGCTCTAAGAATATGGATTGCATAAGCTCAAAGGACTTCATTTTTGCAAAGTCCTACAGTCTCTAAGTCTTGGTCTCAATAGCCTATGCCTTACAAATGAGATATAGGAGTTTCTTGTGGTTGTACACAGGCCAACCCCGATTAAATTTTGTACCGACATTTCCTAGCTAGACTGCAGGGACACGGCCTCCAAAGACAGCAACAACGAATACCGCATCTGCATTAAATTAATGTAAAACAATGGTAATAATGTATCAAATGTATACAATCTTATCGAAAATTTTTGCAATGTATGACATGTTTCTAGGTGTTGTCACGAGTCAGGTGGCAGGCTGGGTAGGCCAAGTACCTAGTGTGTCCGAATGTGCAACTCATCAGGGCCCAATCTAGGTGGGCCGAGTGGCTGTGTGTCCAAGTGAGTACGGTCAAGTTGGTCGGCGAGAGTAGACCAAAGTGAAGTGGCCGAGGGTTGATTCTGGGACTCGACCCAAAATCGAGCCGCTCAGACGGGCCGAACGTAGTGCATTTCTTGCCAAAATGACAAAAAATCCGATAAACTAAGAGATTCAAGGCAAGGTAATCGTCAAGCACTTCCAAATCATATCTATGGATTAAGATGAAGGGTTGGACATAACTGTAGCGAGCAACAAACTCGTTGGTAATAAGATCAAAGCAAATCCACGCAATGGAGCTCTCTCTCTCTCTCTCTCTCTCTCTCTCTCTCTCTCTCTCTCTCTCTCTCTCTCTCTCTCTCTCTCTCTCTCTCTCTCTCAATATGGGTTTCAAATGAGCTCTCCCTTGGCCTCTTGGCTATTAAACCCCTTCCCAGCAAAGGACTTGCCACTTTTAATCACTCACTTGTCGACCTTAATCCCCTTGAGCACTCTTTTTTCCCCGTTTTTCTTGATTTGTGCCCTGATTAGGCCCGTTTTACAGCAACAAACCCTATGCTTTTCCAATCCGATTTCTTAATATCCTAACCTACTCTAAATGCAACAAGAATCAAAAGCAAAGTACTGAAATGATTTCTCCTACTCTCCTAATCATGAAACCACCAAAATAACTAAACTACTTACTTGTTGTGAAGATTATAAAATCCAAAACTTCCTACCTATCTCAAGCTCCGGTTTGGGGATGAAACCCTTACTTCGATGCTCGATTTAAGGCACGCAAGTGCTCAAGCTTGAATCCATTGGTCTCAGCAAATAGAACCAAAATGTAGAGGGAGCTCATGCTCAACTGCAAAGACCCACAGACCGCTTATTCGTTTAAGTGTTTCAAGCGAGCACCTATGGCTATCTCTCACCTACCCGGCGCGCTTTTGATCCTATTGGGGTGTAGTGAGCTTACCTTGATGCCCAAATGAGTTGCCTCCTCCCTCAAGAACACCAATGGCTCCACGATTCTTGATGCAAGCTCAAGCATCCTTAAGTCTCCACCTTTAAGCTCTATCCTCCATAGTTGCGCACAAGAGAAGAGAAGAGAAGAGAAGAAAATAAAAGAAAAGAAGAAGAGAGGAGATGGTGGAGAGCTTCACCTCCTTGAACCCTCACCCACACACACTCACTTCCTCACACTCTCACACTCCCTCTCTTAAGAACACACAAGCAAGCAAAGAGAAGAGAAGAAGAGAAGAAGAGAAGAAGAAGAGTCTCTTGTTGCCACACACCAAAGAATGAGCTCTCATTCACTTTTTGGAGTTTATATACATGCCCTAAAATCCCTTGGGTAGTCATCTCCTTTTTTATATGACCGGCCATTGTGGCAAGGCCCTCTTTTCCATTCCCTTCTACTTGGCCTATTTCTTTAGCCTATGCTTGTCTACCCTTTTACAATTTGCACAGGAGGAGCCTAGCGCTCTTTCACAAAAGTTTTGGGATGCCTTTCACTTAAAAATGTGATTTTGCCTTTAACTTGATTTTAGAGGCTGCCCTTGTGCCTTTGCTTATTCTCCGTTCTGCTTCTTCCATTTCATCCGCATTTCACTTCTTTTGATTCCATCTCGAGTGAGGGTTAACATCTACAATCACAGTAATCATATGCCTACTGTCGTTGAGGAAAAAATAGATTGACCAACGAGGTCCATGAGAATAGAGAAGCAAAGAAAGGCTTATGTTCACATAGTCAATATGGCCTTGATGGCTAAGATTATGAGAGAAGTAAATGAGCTAGTAGACCTGGAAGAAGCACTTGCCGATCCAGTATGGAGAGCAGCTATGCAAGATAGGTATAATAGCATCATGAAGAATTATACTTGGGAGCTAGGGGATTGCTAGAAAAGAGGGAGATTATTGGCACTAAGTGGATCTAGAAGGTAAAGTACAAGGCTAATGGCAGCTTAGAAAATTACAAAGCAAGATTAGTTGCACAAGGATTTTCATAGGTTGAAGGATTTGATTTTCAAGAATCATTTGCTCCAACTACTAGAGTGACCACTATCTGCATAGTACTTGTAGTGGCTGCTCATAAAGAACTAGCTAGTTTACCAAATGGATGTCAAATCAACTTTCCTAAATGGTGACCTCAAGGAAGAGGTGTACATGGCTCAATCACCAAGGTTTGAGGCCCCCTATCCTGAGAACAAAGTTTGTAAGGCTAAAGAAGGCATTATATAGGCTAAAACAAGCCCTAGAGCATGGTACCAACAATAGATAGATAAATTATTTCTAGGTTTGAATTTTAAAAGATGTGCCTCATGCTAACTTGTATGTTTATAAGGATAGTAAAAAGTCTTGTAGTAGTGATTGTCCTATATTTGGATGAGCTTTTTATTATAGGTGATTATGAATATATGATCCATCAGACTCAAAAGGCTTTGAGCTTTAGGTTTGAAATGATAGACTTGAGTTTGTTGCACTATTGTTCGGGGATTGAAGTCTGGGTAAAATCTTCATCTCTTAAAAGAAGTATGCATGGGAGATCTTAAAAGCATTTGGCATGACCAAGTGTTAGGAGATGGCTACACCTATGGAGGTCAATGTGAAGTTATCCACTAAGGATACATCAACACTAGTAGCAGACATTGGGAGGTATAGGAGATTGGTTGGTAGCCTCATCTACTTGTGTAACACTAGGCTAGATATTAGTTTTGTTGTTGGTGTTTTGAGTAGGTTCTCAAACAAACCATGAGAAAGTCATTAGAAAGATAGGATGTGGGTGCTCAAATACTTGAAGGAAACTCTTGACTATGGTATCACATACAGTTTTAGAAGTTCTCTCACTGGGGAATTGTGACGACTTAGATTGGGTAGATGACAATGATTCCAAGAAACCAGTTTCTGGATATTGTTTCTCTTTAACTTTAGGAATTTTCTATTAGATCAGTAAGAAGCAACCAATGATGGCATTGTCTTCTACTAAAGCAGAGTACAAGGTAGCTTGCTTTGCTACATGTGAAGTAGTACAATTACAGAGGATCCTATGGCATAAGGGAGTGCAAGATAAAGATCCAAAAATGCTAAGATGTGACAATCAGAGTTGCATTGTCATTGCCAAAAATCTAGTTTTTCATGCACAACAGAGGATAATGGAGTAGATATCTTCACCAAAGCCCTTACGAAGGATCTCCTTTGAATTCATCTTCAGAGACTCGGCATTGGGTTGTAGTTCACATGTGGGTGGACATTGGGGGGTGGTTGTTAGATATGCTCAATGCCCCACTCTCGTAAGGTGGCACCAATGATCCATTGTGCTTCCACAGTCCATGGTTGGGGGTCTCAAGGGGATCAATGACCCCCCTAACAAGGGTTCAAGAATAGCATTGATGGTAAAGAGAATATTCATTGGGTTGACTAGGGAAGATTCATAATATGGTCGAGCATGCCAACCAGACTACCTTCCCAGGCTATAAAAGAAAGACCCCTCTAAAGCCATCATCAATCTGTCTTTCAGTTCTTCTAGCTACCCTAAGCTCTTGCCTATCAGAATCACCATCTAAGCTTCACAATGGAAGTGCATAGGTAGAATAGATCCATCATTGTATTAGTTCATTTGAAATTAAAGCAATCTCTGTTCTTCTTATATTTGCTATGTGTTCTCTACTCCTTCCTCAAATTCTGTTTACTAGGCCGTGTAATTTCTACACAGAGATGTTTGAGAAGCTTATCACTTCTTTGTGCAATAGTCATATAGTCACCCTGTTATTTTCGGGCAGCCATACATTTGCAGAGTCAAGGATGGAAACTAAAGTATCAAATGATGGTTCTTCTTATGCTTATGTGTAGAGTAGGGATGGCAAAAAGGCAGTTCAGTTCTTGATTGCATGTGTTAACCATTCTCGCAATCAAGATATGCTCAGAGAGTATTCAGTTCCATCCAATGCTCATAAATTCAAGGGTTTTTATATTGCATTGCTATAAATAGGGGCTATGGTAGTGCTACTAGGGGAGTTTTGTCTTTGTGGTAGGCTTACAAGGATGGACATCAAGCAATGTAGGCAAATTGAAGATATTTCAACCATGTGTAGGGCTGAAAAGAGTTATGTATATTAGGTTGAAAAATAGATAAAGAAACATGGTATTTTGGTCGTAGATGAATGTGCTTCATGACTATTTTCATGGTTGAATGCTACTAATACACTTGCTAAAATTATAGTAGTGGTTAATGTTGAAAATAGGGCTAAAAATTAGGTTATTCATCTATGTTCTTTGGATATGCTTGATGTTATCAGAGATTTTGCTGAAGAAGAGTGCAATGGGATGTGTAGAAAGTGATGGGGTAGTTGAAAAAAGTGTCAAAATAGCCAAGCCTACGAGATCCAAAGGGTGTAGGCCATAAATTTACATCTAGCTTGAAAGAGCTAAAAGTTGGTGGTGATAGATTTCTCTTGCCAACAAAGAGGGCTTTGTTTTTTGCAAATGCTCGCAAAGCATGGTAAAGCTTTTGTGTTTCAGCCTGATGAGATTAGCTATGTTGACCCGAGCATGGTTGCTCCAATGGTTATCTTCACAGTGCCACATGTTCCATGGAACATAAAGTCTATTCCAATGCCTCAACCATATTTGCCTAAGTTGTTGGAACTCTTGAATAAGAAGATTGGGATGCATATATTGGAGCCATCTTCAGCTCCATATTTGAATCATTGATTTACTATTCCAAAGAAGAAGGGCATTGCAATTTATACAGGATATGCAGCTGATCAACAAGGTCAAGATCAAGAATGTGGGTGCAGGTAGTTTGTAGAAGCCTTTGTTGAAAATGTTATTTACTCTATGGTGATTTGTACTCCGAATATGATCAATTAAGCTTACATTAGAAAGTAGGGATATCACAACTATGAAGATAATGCTTGGCTTCCTACAAATGTGTACGCTTCCACAGGGAGTGACTAATTCAGTTGCTCGCATGATGAATGCTATGCATAAGGTTTTGAGGAAGTACATCCTACAATTGACTATGCCTTTCCTCGACTATGTCCCCATTAAAAGATATGAAGTACATGAGAAGAATGAGGAGATAGATGAGAAGGGATGGAGGTTATTTGTGGCTACTCATAGACATGACTACTATGAGAAGGTTTTGACTTGCGACTTGAGGAAGTACACCTCACTCTTTTAGGTGCCAAGTCTATCTTTAGTGTTGAGGAGGTGTTGATTGTAGGGCACATGTGTGGTCCTTATGGTCGAAAGTCCTCACCTGTTAAAATTGATGGGATTAGCAGGATGTAGGAGAGGAGTTCCAATGTCTCGTAGGTTAGAAGGTTTTTAGGCACGTGTCTTTTATATGATTTGGATCCCTCATTTTGCACGTGTGGTTGAAAGCCTTTATCAACTATTAAGGAAGGGGTGAAAGTTTTATTGGGAAAGAAATGTATAAAAGCTATTTGAAAGTTGAAGAAGTTGTTGAATTCTGAATTGACACTGAAGAAGGCCTATCATTCTCACTATGGATACAAGGCATTGGATGGGTAGTGGGTCAAGAGGATGCTGAAGGAAATAGATATGCTATTAGATTTGGAGCAAAAGTGTTGAAAAGAGGCAATGGAGGTATCCGCAAGTAAGAGAGAGCTTTGGAGAGCAGTCACTACTCTAAAATGTGATCAAGAATATTTCATGGGAGCTCATGTAATGGTAGAGACTGATTTTTTACCTCTTTTGGGCATGATTGCTAATTGCTCAACCCCGAAATTGCTATGCTACATTGGATTGCTTATATTAAATCACTAATCACTAAACCCTCATTTGTAGCATATTGTAGGTTGGGATGATTCGGTGGCTAATATGCTTTCACGTGCACGTTTTGAAGATGAAGAGGAGATGATCGAAGATGAGGAGGAGGACATTGAGCTTGTTGTAAATGACTGTTTGATAAGTAGGAATTGAGTTTTCATTTGTTGTAAATGTAGGTGCAACTGTCTTTAATGTAGGGACAACATTGGATTCAGCAAGTTTAGAAGATACACATGTAGGGAATGCTACTGTAACAGACAAATCGGTAGCAAGAAAAATGCTTTTAGTTATAGGAAAAGCATGGACACCTAAAAGGAAACATTGTAGTTGTTATGCTTCAGTTATGGAACATTTTTTGGAAGAATTGTATGCAAGTGATTGGCTGAAAATAGGCCAATATCTCAATATTTTATCAAAGAGGGCTGAATGGTCTAAAGAAAAGTTTAAGAGAATCGAGAGGAAAGATTATGGTTTCTTTTTGAAATATGGGTATTTATGGAAACCTACAAAAAAGGAAAAGGAGTGCCTTTGCATGCACTACAAGATAAAGCTACACAAGAGCAAGTGATGCATGAATTTCATGAAAGCTTATGGGTTGGACATAGAGGTGCTTGGAGTACTTTTGCAAAGATCAAGGAGAAATATTGGTGGTAGAATATGTACAAGATGTAGCTCACTTTGTAGAGTCATGTAGTGTTTATCATGTATACTTTGTAGTGAACCACATAGATGGTCTTCAACTGACTTACCCATTATCTATACACTACAAATGTGTGGTAGACTCGGTTACCATGCCTACAGGTCTATGGAATATGCGCTATCTTGTGCTTGCATGGGACGATCTGACAAACCAAGTGGAAGAGCTCTTGGTACAAAGACTATTCACGCTATGTGCAGGTTTCTCTTGGAGGAGGTATTTTATAGATATGGATGTGTGGGCAAGGTGATAGCTAACAGAGATGAATTAGATTTGATGAGGCTCGTGATCTTTTCTCATGCTTGGGCATTAAGTTGGCATTGACTACATCCTACAATCTACAAGATGACAGTTGCCAATCATAAAGGCACTAGCTAAATCATTCAAGGAGAAGATCAAGGAATGGCCTAGAATGCCACCATTTGCTTTATGGGGCTAATAGGACTACTCATAGTGTTGTCACACAGTTCATGCCTGTTGAATTAATGTATGGACAATAGTCTATTATGCCTATTGATGAAGAGATAGTTGCTACATGGTGTGTTTTATCATTGGAGGAGGGTTTGGATAGAGAAGCATTGTTGGTGTTGCACATAAGGCAGTTGGAGAGAAGGCCTTAAGACATAAGGGCGGTAGTGGAGAAACTTAAGGCAACAAGGCTTCGAAACAAAGCAAGGTCTAATAAATGTCACATACTCTAGTTACGAGCTATACATGAGGGAGATTGGTTGTTGTTATATGATAACAGCATAGATAATTAGCACAATATTGTTTGCAAGGTGTCAAAGAGATGGTCTGAGCCATATGTAGTACGAGTGATGTATGATAATGCAACCTATTTGCTTAGTGAGTTAGATGGGACTACATTAAGGATTCCAATAGCTAGTAAAAGGGTTAAACTCTTCAAGTGAATGAAGTCTAAGTCTATAGCATATGAGCTACATGAGTTGGTTACAGATCTCGTTCATTATAGTATGGAAGAAGAGGATGAGGATGATATGGATATGGATAAGGAGGACTCCTCTGAATTTGCTAAAATATAATACTCTAGCACATGCTAGAGGATGTGCAGGTTTGGAGAGGGGGTTGGATGCCAGAGGAGTTTCAGTACACAATGTGAAAATGGACACTTAACTAGAGGTAACTATAGTAGAGTTGTTGTCTATTTCACCGAGTAATGATGGTCTACTAGAAGATTGACTTATCTTATGGCCTTGGGAAGCACTTGACAAGTCATGCTAGTGAGTGGCATAACTTAAGCCTTGATTAGTCACTCAAGTGACTCACTAGAGAATTAAGTGGTAGACAAGGAGTCCTAGAGTATGGCCAAGATTAGCACAATTTTTGGCCTCTTTTGATAGGTGTCATGGTGTTGTCCCAGTCATGTAGAAAAAGCGATGGAGGAGAGCTCATGGGGGCCATGCAACTCAAGTGCCAGGTGAGGAGAGAGCTCTCAACCATTGGAGTAGGGAAAATGGACTTTTTATTCATGCAAAGGGGCTCTCTTAGAGAGGGTATGTTGTTGTATTCTTAGTTTTAGAACATGGTTTTTAGGGTTGAATACTCAAATTTGTTCTCTTCTTCTCTCTCTGCACTATCCATAGCTTCTTATGCTTTCATCTTGGACTTTACCAGTAGAAGATTCATCTTCGCTAATGGAAGGAGAGTGCTATGTGTCATGAGTATCATTTATGGATTGATTTGGGACTATTTTGATTGCCAACAAGAGCATACAAGGCTAAAGTTAAACTTTTGATTATACTCTTCTCTCTTTGAACCAACTATGTCATCATATGTTGGATACATAGCCTCTAGCAATGGAAGGTTGACCCTTGATCATTGGTGGATTGGTCTACGAGCTTCGAGTGCCATTTGTGGGTTGTTTCAATTGTTTATGATAAGACAAAATAGGGCTGAATGTTGTACGTGGGTTTCATGCACTCCTTTTTATCACTTTATGGTGGTTTATGCTTGGTTCATGGTCCCAAAGAGTAGGGGCACTTGTATGTTTCACCAAAGAGGAGTTTTTGGCCATGTATGGACTTGATTTGGGCTATTATTGGCTATAATAAATAGTCAAAATCAGGACAGGTTGCTGTGTTTTTTGATGAGCTTTTGACCTGAAAGGGATCTCTAATAGTACTAGACATAGTTTAGATAGTTTCAAGCATATTTATCTTGGAGTTTGAGCTTCTTATGGCTCTTGATTGGCTATAATAAATACATAGAAATAATAGGGCTGATGTGCTTTGGCAACCTTGGTAGGGATTTGGCAGGTGCTTTTGGTTTAAAGTTTCTTGTCTTAGTTACAATGGATGATCTTTGCCATCTATTAGTTAATGTCTACATGAGGAGTTGAGGTGAATACCTACAACAACATATGGATTGACTCAATAGAGATCATGATATTTAATTGTGTATAAGCTGAGCTATTGCCTCAGTGTGTCTTGGGCTATCATCCCACCTTCACAAATTTATATGTCTTGATTTGATTATGGGCTGATGTATTACACGTATGTCAAGATGCATGCTCTGATGAGCTCTATGAAATAAAATGACACGATTCATCTCTATTGGTCTCATCTAAATCTTCTTTTCTTCCAAAACTCTTCTCTTTCATTGATTGCTATCTCTGAATCCCTACACACGCTTCTGTCTCATACCTCGGCAGTTGACCTTCCACTAAACACACTCTCACAATAGTAGTGTACTAAAAGCATATGCATTCACAAAGAAGATTAACACTATAGATCTCATTCTTTAAAGAGCACACAGGACATGCAACTAACATTGCATGTTTCATCAATGTTCATCAACACTATGTATAATGGGTCATCTTTCCCAATCATGATGCCCAATAATTGACCGCTCTTAAACATGGCTAGTTGGATCCATCAACTTCTCGCCTTCGCAAATAATACATTCAACTAGCTCAATAAAGCATAATCAAAGATAATATTAATACGAAGGAGAGTAAGAGATCAAACAAGGGGTAAGATACAAAGGTCCATATATTTATTGCCTAGTATGTCCTACAAATTCTTAGAAGGAACTACACAAATCGTATCTTAGTTAGCTTGTGTAGCAAGTACAACATGTGTGTTAGGCATTTCAATCCTAGATGGGACTAGAACATTGTTGGGCTATGTATCTATAGTGGAAGCCTTGCAATTCTCAACCATCATGTGAGGTGCCTCCTCCAATGGACCCAGAGGAGTCATCTTAGTAGTCAACCGAGATTCATATCCATGCATATCACTATCCTGTCTCTCCATGGGAAACCTTGGACTTAGTTGAACATGGGAATCTACAAGTCACCCCTAACAACAATCTAACACCCACCTAAGAAATGTTAGATATGCTCAATGCCCCACCCTCATAAGGTGCCACCAATGATCCATGGCGCTCAAAGTTGTAAGGCCCCCATTATGAGGAGAAGCCATATGTGAGCCTAGATATTGGTTGAGTCCTAACTTGTATGTCAGATGAGGTCTATGTGACTGGATGGCAAAAAGGTAACCGTTATGGGTCTAATCTTTGGGTTAGACGGAGTAGTTAAGCTGGTAACAACTCGAGGCACATTGCATTGAGTTGCGGGGTAAGGGAGTCAATAGGGGCCCTAGCCAACGGTAAAGGGAATATTCCCTACTTAACAAGTGGATGTGCATAAGGAAGGTCAACATACACGTGCATATGGAAGGTCAACAGACACATGTGCACATGGAAGGTCAACAGACCCAAGTGCATATGGAAGGTCATCCATCATGACCCCCTTCATAGACTATAAAAGCTAAACCCCTTCACAGCCATCAATAATCTATCTTTCACCCAGTCAGAGTTGTTCTAGCTAGCCTTAAGCTCTTCACTTATCTTCTATCTAGATAGCCATCTAAGCTTCATAGTGAAAGCGCATGGGTGGACAGAGCCAACTTTGTATCAGTTATTTGGAGCTAAAGAATTTTTTAATTCTCCTCTTATCTCTTGTGTACTCTCTATTTCTTTCTCAAATTCTATTTGCTTCGCTGCGTAATTTTTACAAGAAAGACCACTTTGTAATCAATCAAAGGCAAGAGTGAGGTTAACACCGCACTTGTTTCAAAGAGAGTGAGAGACGGGGGAGAGTATAACTCGATCCCCCTACCCATAAGGTAAAATCTTAGCTCCGGCCCCCTAAAACAGTATGGTAATTAATCCTATCGATATTGGGAGGGTCACAATTTAATTAGCTCTATCTAGTGTTGGAAAGTTACCCGACTTATCGAGTCCACCCAGCCATAGGCATTCGATCGTCAGGATCGAAGCCTCCCACTTTCCTTGATTGGGTTTGCTTTAGTTTCTAATTAGCAAAGCATACTACCACATTGTTTGGACATATAAAACCAGCTTCCTTTTATTACTCCATTAAATTGGGTTCGTTAAACTCAATCTTTAGCACATAACAAATATTTCAGAAATCAAATACTTTATTTCATAATAACAAGTAGAACCATCACTCCATAGAGTGGTACAAAACCTTCTTTTTGCAATCACCGTTCAGCCTAGGATAGGACCTTCCAATCCCTCGAGATTGGGCTATATGTGATCGCACTATGTCTGCGATCAATAGGGAATTTACTAGCTTAGAGCCCCTCTAAGCTTCCCTGAGCCTCAGGGGCTGTCCTATATAACAAGGGCACTTATCACTCGGCCCTTTGTTCTCTGAGGTGCTCAAGTGATCAAAAACCAAAAACACCACCTCCCTCGAGAGCATAGGACCCCCACCCCCACAGGTGAGCAATGTCCCAAACCGCCACAATCCACATCTCGTTGTTCGACTGGTATAAGCTCGGAATCATAAGAGACATAATTCATCATTCATAAATCCAAAAGCAGTCATAACCATAAAACATTTTTTAACACACTTGTCAATGTATGCAATGCATAAAATCTATCTCCCTCATCGATTCCCATGTTCTTTCCTAAAAGCCAATTGATAATACTAACATTCTTTTGTAAGTTTAAGTACATTCTAACTAATCGCAATCTATGTAACAGATTTATTCTATGGGCTTTTCTAACATCACTAACTTATCCCTCGTTTTATTGTAAGATGCAAAAAAGCAATAGAAAAATTAGGAAGATGTAGATAGCTTAAAAGTAATACTTTTCTTATGTACTAAACCTAATTATCTCCATTCGGCCATCCATCGTGATTACGGGTTATGGCCACAACCTCAATTTGTTGTGGATAATCGGTCCTTTAGGTTGAATGGATTCGGGGGTAATTTCTGCTTGCGCTTCAACTTAGCATCTGTCACTTCCTTGCCTTGGGGAGCTCTCTGAGCATGACCTTGCTCAGCATCTCGATGACTCTTGGGAGCCATGGAAGAAGCTTGATGGATTTAAGTAGCGCTTTCGCGTAGGGGTGGAGAGAGAGAGAGAGAGAGAGAGAGAGAGAGAGAGAGAGAGAGAGAGAGAGAGAGAGAGAGAGAGAGAGAGAGAGAGAGAGAGAGAGAGAGAGAGAGAGAGGCTCAATTAATTGCAACAGAGCTTTATCGCATCAACAATAGAGAGACTTTTGCATAGGTTGTTGTGTTCCTAACGTGACGCTCTACCCCTATTTATATAGTAATGGGAGGGGGGGAGAGAGGACACTTGCTATTTATCATTTTTTATGACATCATCAACGATGATAAAGAGAGAACACTTTCTTTTAGTGTCTTCAATTACATCATTGATGACATCAGAGAGGGGCTCCATTTTTGTAGTGCGAAGATAAAAATTTACGAACATACGTGCAAGCACTCCGCATCGTGTCATCGAGTTGTGTCATCGGGCAGGAGTCACACCAAAGCGGCGACCAAGGCATAGACCTTGGCACCTTGGCCTTGGCATACTTGGCAACGAGCTACAAAGGCTTCATTGGTGCCATTGGCTGCATGTGAGACGCTTCCACTAGCTTGTAGGAAAATCTTCCTGAGAGGTCACCCATCCCGACAGTGTCGTCACCCAAGTGCACTTAACTGCCAAGTGACTATCCACTAGGCTAGTTCTTTTTGTTGTCCTATACTACAAACATAGTTTTAATAAGTTTGTATTGGGAGGGTTTCCCAAGCCTTCCTTCCATGAACTAGCATATAATACCTCATTAATAATAGTTAGAGCTAGTTTTAAAAATGTGCAATTATCTTCATAGTTAGAGCTAGTTTTAAAAATGTGCAATTTTGTTTTCAACATAAATCAATTTTTGGAATGTATACGCACGTTGTTTATTAAAATAAACTAAGTAATGGGGACATTACACATGAACCCTAGAAGAACAACACCATGATTACTTTAACTATCATATCCTCCACTAACTAACCATTCAACCAACATACTAGACTTTTGTAAAATAAACAAGTTACTGCCCTTACTTACTCACAAATCTGTCTCTTGCTTGGGGGTAATCAAGCCTCCCATTTGATGATCCCGCACTCCTAGATACTCAAAGAGTACATGGTGTTCTCATCTTTTACATCAATCCACTCTTTGGCCACTACAAGCACTACAATAACCGTTTGCTTGGTAACGTAATGTAAGAACCACTACTAACCACAATGTAGCAGTCACAATGCAAGTTAGCATATTGTCCAAAAGAAAAAATTGATAGAGTCTCCCTTGCTTGGGTGTTCTATCTCAAATCAAATAAGAGCCACCCACTACCATGGGTTTGCACACATGCATAACAAGCAAGAGAACAAATCTAAAACAAACCACCCTTCCATGGGTTGTAATAGCCACCAACCAATGATAGAAATATAGCTATGCTTGAGTAAAACACCAACATAATATTTGTAGAGTAGTCTCTTAGTTGAGAATTCTAGCTCATGCATATTGTCTTGGTCCTCAAATAACTCCACTATATTCAAGAGATACACATATGCTTGCATGACAAACATGGAAATCCACAAAGGTATTTAGGTTAGATTGCAATAGAAGCAAGCAAGATACCACAACAACATTGATGCAATTACAACCTATAGTATGTGAATCTTAAGTGAGGCTTTATAATAGTCCTCAAAATCTAATGAAAGCTCGGGACCATCAACCTAAAGCTTGTGAATTACTAAGGAAGCTTTGACATACGTGTGAACCCAATATACCTCATCCTTCATGTATACTTGAAAGGTTTTATAGCCTCCAAAGTAAATGAATTGGGGCTCTTTTGCCTTGGTTCGGATCATGAGATGCAAAATGTTTTTCTTCCTATAGAAGATTGCAATCCACTCTCACAAACATACGAATTATAAAAGTGTAGCATTTAGACACACCAAATAATCTTACCTCTTTGGAGGAATTTTGGAGCTTGACAAGCAATATAACTTGTTGCAACAAGTAATCTTCACTATGCTTGGTTCATCCCACTAAATCCTATATAATACCTTGAAACACTCTTCTCCATTGGCAAGATTGGCAATGGAGAGATACTTTGTAGTCATAGTCTTTCAACCATTCTTCCTAAGCTCTTATGGTAATCTTTTTTTTTTTGTTTCATGTTTTGGCAATTCTTGACCCTTGATTTTTGTAGTTTCTTTCAGAACGAATGCATTAAACTCATCCTAAATTCAACAAAACACGATTATGAAGATATAAACATGATAAAAATCATGAAGATTGTGAAAACACTGAATTGTAAAAAATTTGGATATAGACTTGTTTTATTTGGAGCAGTTTTTCAAAAAAAAAAGACCATCTCTTCAAGAGGATCTTATTGGGAATTAAAGGTATCAATGAACTTGTAGTGATACATAGATGATTTTAAAAACATGAACATGATAAAAATACAAAAATTATGAAAATGCATGGATTTTAAAGAATTGGATAGAGTCTCCTTTGTATTTGGAGCTTTTTTCCACAAAATACCTATTTGAGAGGCTCCTATGTGGAATTTAAAGTCAACACTATTGACATGCAAAGGAGTGGGTTGAGGTGAATACCTTTTGAAAAGCTAAGACATTAGCATGCATGGTGTGTTGTACCATTGTGGAGTGCCATGGTAGACTCTCATCTCAATGGAGATCTCTCCACCTTAGCCCACTTTCACTACTTAGGTGTGAGCCTAGCCAATATGCTCTCTTTGTTTACAATTCCAAACTTCTAAAACATATAAATGTCATGGTCAATGTTTAAGGGAGCATGAGCTCTTGTAATTTTGTATTGGAGTGAGAGAATTACTCAAGAAACCAAATAAAAAGATTTTGAAAAACAAATTGAGGGATAGAAAATGCACTAACGCATTGGTCGTATCTAAGGCTAGACGGAGCTCTGCCTCTTTTGATTTATCTACCATGATGAATTGAGAGCACACAGATATATGGTACTCATGAGAGCTGGCATACACTATGCATCATAGGAAAGCATGAAGGTTATATACTTATCTCAAACAAGAAAACACTTATGTGAAAGAACTCAATTATAAAATAAGAACTTACCGTCCTTAATTCGCTTCATCCATGTCTTCAAACAATGATTACCATTCCACACAAAAAATTTCTTGCCTTTCAGTTTCCTGCCACCCCTTGTCCAATGACTTCTCAGACTCTAAGTGCCTTTGTCTCCATATTGGGTCCCATTCTTCCAAGTTTTGACTTGTGATAGGCATTTTACCCCCTCTAGGCCCCACCATTGAGACCAAAAAATGTCCCATATTCTTAAGATATGCCATCATATCAAAAGTGCCAATTAACCATGATGCATGGTCAAAATATTTTTTAATTGCCTCACGAGGAACTAAGTGATAGAAAGGAACTTAAGGTGGGATAGTATTCTCTTTACATAAAACAGACTGAGTACATCTCGTATTATCCCTAGAGACACTTTCCTTCCTAGTTGTTTGAAATGTTTAGATTTTTGCCCATATTTCTTGTCATTTTCACCACTATTATCATTGCTATTTTCAAGAGGATCACCAGTGGTATCAGACTTGGTATTTGTTCCTAAAAAGAAGCACACATTTAACTTAACCATTTTGCAATGAGACAAATATGCAAAAAGAAGAGATGAAGAATCACATACTTGTAGCCTCTGTGTCATCATTGAAGTTGTTGGAGTCCTCTTAAACTTGTGCCTTGTCATCATCAACAAAGATGCAATGTTTCTAATGAAGAGGCTTCTTGATCAATTGTCCTTTTAGACACACAACCAAAACTGAGTTTCATGCTCTCATGATGTCTACTTGTGGGTGATGTAGACTTCAAACATCTCTTGTTTAATCTCTGTGGATTTATGATTCCAAAGAAACTAGAAAATAGTTGTCAAAAATATAATTTCCTACTTATATGTATACATTAGTGCATGTGCATAACAACCATGCGTACATCACTACATCTGTCCATATGCATGCATGATTGTGTGCATACATCCATTTGTGCATGCATACATATAATCATACATACATAGATGCCATCATATATACATACATGATACATGCATCATACTAATTGTAGTAATCATATAAGATCAAGTGCCAAGGAGGATAGACACACCCATGTAATGATGCATCTCGCCAAATGAACAAAAAAGTGTTAAGGCACAAGCCCATACAAAGTATGGCTCAAATCATACATTTCTTCTTAATCAACGCTAAGAGGATAACCTATTACATCAAACATTTAATACCAAGTGACTCAAAGAATCAGTATTATTATTAAACTAGAGAACTTGTGAAATTATAAAAATCCTACATGATACTAGTATAGATGGCCTACATTAATCAATTATAGAAACATATAATTTCACCATCTTATGTCTAGATACTAGTAATGTATTATGAACTACATTAGAATCCCCCTTATAGGCAGTGTTGTTATAATTGAAAAAAAAAGAGGACATCTTTATTGGGTCATGTTTCACTCACTCTCATGTACAACAATCCTCATGTATATATTTCGAAATAGGCCAATAGTATTTACACAAAGAATTCTTAGTTGATGATGAGCCAAGTCATGTTTTGGTGCATGTAACAAAGATTAATGAAGAAAGGTCCACCAAGGTTCTCATGACCAACGAAGTTGGACTCCTAATTTTCACTTAAGTTACTTACATGAAAGTTTGGATGAACCTTGCATTAACTTCTACATTTCACCTATTATGGATGAACCAGAATAGCTTGAGGAAAATTGAGAGCTCTTTCTAGTCTTCAAAGACACAAATTGATCTAGTACTTAAAAAGCATTCTTTAATAGCCTCTTAAAAATCAACTTATCTTTCTTCAGAGTTTCCACATTCTCATAAAAGTAGTCTTCATCTGATCTCAAGGACAAAGACGATGGTCTGTTGTAGTGATGGCAAAAACATATTTGCAAGGTGACAAGGGGTAGTTATTTTGTGACAGTCGATGAGAGGAACAAATTACTGTGAATAGAAAAAAGGAAAATGTCATCTCTTCCCGTGCAATGACTAAAATAGCAAGAGAATTTGACTTGTTACGTGCTACATCAAAGTTTCCATGTCACACGCAGTTAACTTGGTGAAAATTCAAAACATTGCTTGATCTCTGAGCTTGACAGCTTCTGCTAAGCATGACTTTGAGGAGCAATGCTGATGAGTAGCTAGACAAGGTAAGTGAATACTAAATTGCGATAACAAGGGTTTAGGTACTGAACTGTGGCTTAAAGGTTAGGGAGGGTCGCCGCCCAGGGTAAGTCGGACTGGGCGCGTGCAATCCCTAAACAAGTAGGGCAAAACCCACCTTCTTCCCCTTTTCTCTCTCTCTCTTCCATTTTGCAGCAGGCAAACAAACCTTCATCGCCATCGTCAGGCAGGCAACGACACGATCGTCTACGGCGATCTCCGCCAGGTAAGCTCCAGCTCCTCTCTCCCTCTCTCTCTCTCTCTCTCCGTGTACCAAGTCGCAGAGTGCTCGTTGATTACATGCGACAGCTCTGGGCCGCTCCTGTGCCATTTGTCTCAGGTTTATGAAATCCTCTCTGTTCGCTTTCTGGCTAATCCCTGTTGAGCCTGCGTAATCGAGAGAGCTTTCTCTCTTTTTTTAAATGGCTTTCTTAGCTTGCCTTATAGGTTGCAATAGTGTATGCACATTCATTTCAGACTTGCTGGTTCTCTCAGTTTGCTTTCTTGATTGACGAAAGTTTTGCTTTCTCAGCTTGCCTGACGCGTCGCAATGTATACCGCACGGAGAAAGATCCAAAAGGAGAAGGGCCTTGAACCCGATGACTTCGAAGAGTCTGTCGCTCAGGTATCACCGGCATTTGCAGTCACTTCTATTGCATAAGTCTAATTGTCTAGGGTTTTTTTTCGAGTGACGTTTCCTTGTTTGCTGCAGGCCCTGTTTGATCTCGAGAACACCAACCAAGAGCTTAGAAGCGATCTCAGAGATCTGTTTATTAATTCTGCCAAGCAAGTGCAAAATTGTTCAAATGGTCCTAAGTGCTTGTTTTTCGGTTTTCCATTGGTGCTGTGAATGACTGTATTAACTTATTCTTCTGGGCCGATTGATGCTGCAGGCAAGTTGACGTCTCTGGCATGAAGAAGGCTGTAATTATTCATGTGCCTTATAGGCTTCGCAAAGCTTTTAAGAAAATTCACCCTCGATTAGTGCGAGAGCTGGAGAAAAAATTTAGTGGGAAGGTGAGTAGTTTAAAGATCATTGCTTTTATTGTTCACACTGTCTGGATATGGTAATTCGGCACTGTACCCCTGTCTGACCTTAGCTGTTTTTTTCTGGTTCTTTTTATGTGCATTGGTTGCTCCTTGGTCACTGAGAGTACTGCCTTTGGACTGTCTCAGGATGTTGTGCTAATAGCCACTCGGCGCATTATGAGGCCCCCTAAGAAGGGTTCTGCTTTGACCAGGCCCCGCAACAGAACCTTGACAGCTGTGCATGAGGCGATTCTTGAAGATTTGGTTTACCCAGCTGAAATTGTCGGCAAGCGTGTCAGATTCCGCCTTGATGGATCCAGAATCATGAGGGTTAGTGGTGACTGTTAATTTGTGATTGAATGATGCATTATGTTCAGGCGTCTTGTGTTAATACTGTAGAATATCTTGTTAGGTTTATCTGGATCCAAAGGAAAGGAATAGCACTGAGTATAAGCTGGAGACATTCAGCGGTGTCTACAAGAGACTCACTGGCAAAGAGGTTATATTTGAGTATCCAGTTCAAGAATCCTGATGGAACTTTGAAAGGCTTGTATCTTGGACTTCGAGTTTTTGTATGGTAGGTTATTTGAGCTGGAAAACACTTCTGGCTGAACTTGATGAGTCTTAGTTTCTGAGAATTGGCAATATTCGACTTTCAGGATTGAGTTTTAACAATGTGAGTTCTGGAAATCTTGTAATGAATTCCGGCATTTTTTGTCAAGTCATTGTTTCATCTTTCCAGTTGTGATGATTATAAGTTGCTATATAGTTCTCACTGCTATTTGGACCAACAGTTTAGACTTGATACTGTCAAATGTTATGTAGCTGCTTGAATACTTGCTTCACTTCTTTATCTGGAGCTTACATCAATGCCAGAAGGCAACGTGCACTGCTATTTGGACCAACAGTTCAGACTTGATACTGTCAAATGTTATGTAGCTGCTTGAATACTTGCTTCACTTCTTTATCTGGAGCTTACATCAATGCCAGAAGGCAACGTGCCAATATTTGGAAAATAGATTTTAGTTTGAGTTAAACATACCAATCCATCCAGTCCTTAGAATTGTTTTAATGATTGTCAGAACCTTTACCTAACTGCATGCAAGCCTGTGACTAACATTTGTAAAGCTTATGGTATGGAAGCAGTTACCCAGGAGTGTCCTTATATATCACCTGCAGTTAATATCACAGTTGTAGGAATCTGATGTGGTTGACAAAGGCTGCTCACTCTGAAGAATTATGTTGTTTTGAGCGACCCTTAAACGTCAGCTAGTTCTTATCAAGGGTAGATTGCCTGCCATGGCTTCGATTATTGTAAAGATTGAATAAGCAAGAGTGCCAAATTGCAACTGTACTCGCTCTCTGGCTATGAATAACTTTCAAAGAGGGCAGGCCTATATTGTTGGTGTGACACATAAATTGATGCTCCTCAGCCAAATTTAGAAAAATTTCAGATGGAATCTCCTTAATTTATTCGGGAACTTTGTAATTGTGCTAGTTTTGGTCTATGTCTTATCCAAAAAATATTTGAAGTCTATTTTCAAAGTGTTATTCTCTGGAATGCTATCTAGCTCTATTATGGGTAATTTCTTTTTAAAATTAATTCTGAGCCACAATAGTCCGGCAACATAAAGCGAAAGGAAGCAAGAGCTTGATAAAGAATTGAAACTAAGCAGGCATGATGAAAGTGAAATGGGTAGTGAAAAAAGGTTAAGTAGAAAAAGACTGTAGAACACACGTGAGATAAGTTTTCCATGGGAAGTTGATCAATTGATCAATTGACAAAGCAAATCATCTCTCGAGAGTCATATTACCTGAGAAGTATTTGCTATGTGTTTCACTTGGAAAGACCTTGTCAAAAGAGGTCTCTTCATGCCTGATTAGATGACCCTTAATTGATGACCTACGATTGAGTATTTCTACTTTATGCCCTTAACCACAATGCTATCTTGATGCTGTGCAAGAGATTTGTCTGATGCTCTAGGAATCATGGAAAAACATGCATGGAAAACTGAAGCTTGTGAAGATTGCTTTTAAAAGAGAAGGGTTGAATGTCCTACCTAACTTTGCTGAACGTACAAACCAGAACACAAAATTGTTGACCTGCTAGGTACCATCGTAGTGACAAGACAGTGCATGTGGATGTATGAGCTTGCCTGGTTGCAACATATCTCCTCCCTCCTGCGTCATAGAACTGAAGGCAAGATTCGTAATATGGGAGATTAGTGTTTGTGCTTGACAACCTGGATCGTATCTGTTGAAATTTTCCTTGGAGGCTTGCTTAGTTTAGGTGAGAACAGCATTTCCTGCACAATTGATAGTTTGCTGTGTAAAGCCAAGATTGAACCTTAAAAATGGTTTTTCAAAGTTTATTATTTACATCAGGTTGTTTACCTAAGGTGGCTAAATATTAATTAAGATCTTAAGGTTCTTATGGAGGGGGGCTGGCTGTTCACCCAAGGTACTATGGAACCGCACACAAAGGGATTGTTGGTTGAACTGCAAGTTGAACTTGAATTTGAGAGAGAGAGAGTGAGTTGTATTAATGGCCTTTTAGGTGCCTTAAATATGTATAGCCTAGTTTTTGGATACAATCAACTTTGAGGAGCCATTGGTACAAAAAAGAGCCCACAACAAGGTGCCATTAACACCAAAAAGAAAACCAACTACTAAAGCTATTAAATTTAGGTGCCTTAAATATGTATAGCCAAGTTTTTGGTTACAATCCACTTTGAGGAGCCATTGGGACAAAAAAGAGCCCATGACAAGGTGCCACTAACACCAAAAAGAAAACCAACTACTAAAGCTATTAAAGTTAATATAAAGAGTAACTTAGTGCTTTTACAATGACTTTGATATTCGATACTTAGTGGCACTAAGCATCAAAGTATCTTTATATTAAAGTTACTACTTAGTGTGTAGTGGCACTTAGAGGATTGAAATACCAAGCTACTCTTTATATTAAAGCTATATAAAGAGTAACTTAGTGCTTTTACAATGACTTTGATACTTCGATAAATTGCCCATTTGCCTTAAAAATAATTTAGTGGTTAGGCGTTTTGAACTCTTCTAAGATGACTTTGCTACTTGGGCAAACTACCCATTTGCCCTCTTTTCTAGTTATCTTTATTTTGGCAATTTTGCGTAGTTGTGTTGGTGTAAGTTCACGTCTAATCTATAATTTGGTTACTTACCTCAATTTTATCTTCCATGTTTCCAAAATTCAAAGTTGTTTGAATCTTTCCTTCCCTAAGGACTTGCCACAATACCATTAATTTTGCTCCTAGGATTGGCCTTATCTTGTATGATTCTAAGCATTCTTGGTGCTCTTCATTAGCTAGTTCCTCTTTCATACCATCCCTTACGGAGACCTCTTATATGCACAAGGAATGTGATCTTTTGCAATAGAGCTTTGCAATGGAGCTTCATTATTTACTGAAAAGATGGTGCTTATCAAAACCTTGTTGATTTGCCTCATCCATTATTTCAAATTTCCTTAGGCTTCTTGATCTGCCTTCTTTCTTATTTCACTTTCCTTCTTTACTTCTTCTTGTACTTTGGTTGTTATATCGTTGGGTTAATCTTCAATCTTTTTATTGGTTGTAGCTAGTATTATTGCTAGCTTTCTCTCTAGCTCCATCAAGTATGTAAGCACTTTAGTGAGTCTTTCAAAACTACATTTTCTCCTTTTAACTTGCGAGCTCATTGATGTAAATACTCCTCACATGAGCTCGGCTCTCAACTTGGCTTGGGTAGTGATTCCAAGATTGTTGAAAAAGTCTTTGGGTTTCTCTCACTATTAGGGCAAGCGCTTAGGCATAACTCTCACCCTTAGGTGTTGCCCTTGTACCTTGGCGGAGGTAATGGGAGAGATTAAAAACCAATTAGCCCGTCTATGTAAACATGCATTAAAAAAAAAAAGGGAAAATGTTGGATAAAAAAGAAAGAAAGAAAATGATAGGTCTACACTTGATTTAAATGAGCTGAGAGAGAGAGAGAGAGAGAGAGAGAGAGAGAGAGAGAGAGAGAGAGAGAGAGAGAGAGAGAGGTTTACCCAACTCTATTCATATCATAATCCATTGTTTAAACTCTTATTTCATAATATGTGTCTTATTAAAGTGGTTAAACTCTTATTTCATAATATGTGTCCTTATTAGATGTGCATACATGGGGCAAGGAGATTGCATTGATTCATATTTTGGGGTTAGGGAGAGTTAGGAGAGGGGCAAGAGAAGTGTGGCCCACATAGAGAGTGTCCACCCATGTTAATATTAGCCACCAACTCAATTAAACTTTAGATTTCCAAGGTTTCATGATGTTTATGTAATTGTGTTAACCCCCTTGGCTTGCCAAACCCAACATGCACATGTACACACCTAAAAAATAAAAACTCACACCATTGATGGATTACCATGTAACAATCCTTGGGTAAATCAGTCTCCCCTTACATCTCTCTCTCTCTCTCTCTCTCTCTCTTTGTGCACGCTTTCCAAGTAGTACAAAGGATTAGAAACGAGTTCCTACATGATTTGGATCACTTTTTTTAAAATGGATTACAATGTAACTATGGGCAAATCCATCTCCCCCACACCCCCCCCCCCCCCCCCCCCCCCCCCCCCCGCGTCCTGTAAGGGCTTTGTAGCTATACCATGCCGTTGCTACCGATTGCACCTATATAGGGAGTAGTAGTGACTCAAAGCCCTGCCTTGTTTCCACTCTATGTGTGATTCCCTATGCCCAGTGGTGAACCCTCTTATGTGCGGCGTCACGAGGGTGTAGTCCTGGGATGTGTCTATGTTGTCCCGCTTTTGGATTGAATAATACAAGAGTATACCTTGAGCTCATATCGTGTTACCTTTCTGTGCCGTGTTGAGTGCGTAACGACTTCAGGTTTATCACACTTGGTATCAGAGCAACTCTTGCTCGGAGTGAAGGAGTGCTCACGGAAGCAGGAGGAAAGATCTAGTGCCCCGAAGAGATCGAAGTCGTACCGACCCACAGCGCGACGCCCTACGTCGTGTCGCCCCACGTCGCGTTGACCCACGTCGCGACGCCCCCTCGACGCGTCGCCCCAACCTCGATATCCCGCTGTCTGAAGACGTGATGCGGCTTCCCTGTGGCATGACCCACACCACCATAGGCGAAACGCGGCTTCCCCGCGTCGACACCACCACCAACCATATGGAGGACGAAAGGGGGAACATCACCCTCCCGACACTGGAGGAGAGGAAGAAGAGTAGGGGACAAGAATGGAGAGTGGCCCAAGAGGAGAAGGTGGCCAGACTAGAAAGACAATTAGATGGTATGTCAGGCATGCTAGAATCAATATGGAGGAACATGCAGATGAAAGAAGAAGAGGAAGAAAGGAGGAAAAAACTAGAAGTAGAGCAGGGCTATAGAGAATGGGTGAGTCAACAACAAGAAGAGGAGAAGAGACACCGAATGCAAGAGGAGATGGTTAGAACGGGTAGAGAGGAGTCATCTAGGAGGGCGCAAGATATAAGGAAGGAGAAGGAGAAAGTAGTAGAATTAGGAAGCAAAAAGAAAGACAAGAAGAAGGAGAAGAAGCACCATTGCAAAGAAGAGGAAGATAGCAGTAGTTCAGAAGATGATTATGGAAAATTCAAGATGCCCCAACCCGCCAAGTACAAGGGAGAGAGAGATGGGTTGGTTCTGAAGAAATGGATCGCAGAGGTGGATAGGTACTTAAAGTATTCAAGAATTACCGAAGATAGGAAGGCGGAGGTGGCAGCCATTTACTTGGAGGAGGATGCTGCCAGTTGGTACCTGTTAGAACAAGAGCAGGGCCACACAATCTGTTCGTGGGAAGAACTCCAGGAAGAACTGAAGGACTACTTTATTCCAAAGCTGGAGAAATTCAAAGTGAGAGATGAATGGAGGAACCTCAAGCAAGCACATGGAAAGATGAAAGAGTATGTCAGCAAATATAGGCAAATCATGCTGCAGCTACCAAACATGGATACAGACACTAAGCTACATGGATTTTTGTTTGGGATGCAAGAATGGGCTAGAAGAGATGTGGAGAGATAGGAGCCAACAAGCTTAGCAGAAGCCATGAGAATGGCCGAACGACTGGTGGACCTGGAAGGCAGAAGAACAGCACAAGGGAATCAAAGCAGGTTCAACAACAACTTCAACAACACCTTCAACAACAACAACTCCTGGAACCAGAGGTCCAATGCTCCTAGAGGGGCATTCACAGATACAAGGAGTCAAAACACCACTAACACCACGGCCGTATCCCAAATCGCATTAGTACCAAGAGGAGCAGCAGGGAGATGGGGAAACAATCACTACAGGCCAACCCCTAGCACATCATATGGGCCAGCAGGATCAAATACATCATGGTGGAGACCCCCAGGCCCTTCCATCGGCATCAGATGCTTCAAATGCGGGGGTCCACACTACCAAAACAGATGCCTAATAGAAGACACAGCTTCATCGAGTGGATCAAGGGTGAATGCAACTTGTGCATATGGAGGAGAAGAACCACAACCACCGCGTATCCAGGAAATTCCAAATGGGAGTGAAGAGAGCATGGACTACCCAAGGGTAGGGTCAGTTAGTGCCCGACCCCAATGCATGGCAGCCAGAGTAGTGGCAATCCACCATCTATACATCAAAGACCGATTGGGTGAAGGAAACCAACCTATCATGGTGGACACAGGAGCAACCCACAACTTCATGACACCACAGTGTGCAGCAAAACATGGATTGAAACTATCCAAAGCCCCAGAAGGATTAACAGTAACATTCGCACAAGGAGAAGCCAAGGCAGTAAAACAAGTCTTTGCAGTCCAAGTGGAAGTCGACAAGTGGAAAGTGAAACTCAACTTCTTACTAATCCCCATGGATGATTTTGAAGTGATATTAGGCTTAGAATTCTATGACAAGTATGTCATTGCAATGTTTGGTAAGGGTGTGAATGAAATGATGCTAGATATGCAAGGAGAAGGCGTCAGAGTACCATGCGAAAGAATGCAGCTACCTGGTAGGACCCCAATCAAGGTGCAAATGAAGGAGAACAAGCCAGGAGTATCATGCCAAACAGTAAAACCAGCTGCAAACCAACCAAAGGGCCAGACCCAAAAAGCACCGGTCCAAGGGACCGTTATCAGGCCACGTATCATGACATGCAGTGCAAAGCAAGTCGAGAAATCAGTCAAGCAAGGAGATATGGTCTATCTGTGTATGATCCGACCAATTGAAGAAGAAGAAGATGGCAAGAAACCCAAACAACAGAAGAGGAACACAGAAGTGGCAGAAATACTTGAAGAATTCAAAGATGTAATGCCAGCCGAACTACCCAAGGGTCTACCACCCAGACGAGATGTGGATCACAAGATTGAGATGATTCCAGGGTCTGCCCCATCGGCCCGAGCTCCCTATCGCATGAACCACATTGAGCTCATGGAATTGAAGAAGCAACTACATGAACTAGAAGAACAAGGATTCATCCGCCCTAGCAAATCCCCCTTTGGTGCTCCAGTGTTGTTTGTAAAGAAGAAGGATGGGGGACTTAGACTCTGTGTAGATTATAGGGCTCTTAACAAAATCACCATAAAAAACAAATACCCTATGCCCCTAGTGGAAGACCTCTTAGATAGACTGCATGGGGCCAAGCACTTCAGTCGGATTGATCTTAGATCAGGATACCACCAAATCCGCATAGCCGAAGAAGATATCCCAAAAACAGCCCTCCGTACCCGATATGGTAGTTTTGAGTGGTTAGTATTAGGGTTCGGCCTAAGCAATGGGCCAGGCACATTTTGTGGCCTCATGGATGGAATTTTTAGATCGGAGATAGATATCTTTGTCATTATCTACATAGATGACCTCCTAGTCTACAGCAAGACCTTAGAAGAGCACAAGCAACACTTACGCCAAGTTTTTGAGAAACTGCGGCAGCATCAGTTATACGCCAAGCCGAAAAAATGTGAGTTCGCAGTGAAAGAATTGGAGTTCTTAGGCTTTATTGTAGGAGCATTGGAATCAAAGTGGACCCTAAGAAAGTGGAAGCTGTCCAAAGATGGCCTGTATTGAAAACTGTAAGAGAAGTACGGGAGTTCCTAGGCTTCACAGTATTTTGTCGAAGATTCATCAAAGATTACAGCCTTATCACTACCCCCCTCTCCCACCTCACCAAAGAAGACCACTCTTTTACATGGGGGAACGCGCAGCATGAAGCCTTTGAGCAGATGAAGAAGTGCATGAGCCAAACTCCCGTCCTAAGGGTGTCGAACTTCACCAAACCCTTTGAAATCTCTACAGATGCATCTGACTATGGCATAGGGGGGCGTACTGGTCCAAGAGGGTCACCCCATTGCGTATGAGTCAAAGAAATTTACCGATGCTGAAACAAGGTGGAGCACACATGAGAAGGAAATGTTGGCAGTCATCCACTGCCTTAGAAAATGGAAGCACTATGTTCAAGACAAGCATACAATCGTCTTCACCGACAATATCTCCCTCAAATACTTCCAATCCCAACCCAAGTTATCAGCAAAGCAAGCCCGCTGGCTAGACTTCCTAGCCGAATTTGACCTGGAGATTAAGCACAAGCCCGGCTCTACTAACAAAATAGCAGATGCCTTGAGCCGGAAAGCTGACCTAAAAGCTGACCTGAAAGCTGTCAGTGTCGTCAGCAGCAACTTCATAGAACTTGTCAAAGAGGCCCTAGAACAAGATCAAGAAATGCACAAAATAATCAAAGATGTGGAAGCAGAGAAGACACCACATGGAATGTACACCTTAGAAGAGGGTATTCTATTTTTAGGCAAGAGATTGTATATCCCCAACAATGTGGAATTAAAGAAACTCATCCTGCATGAGATACACGACCGCAAGATTGGAGGTCACAAAGGGCAAAGCAAAACCTTGGAGGCCCTTAGGAAGCAGTTCTTTTGGCTGAACATGAAGGAAGAAGTGATAGACTACATCAAAACTTGCCCCACTTGCCAAATGGTCAAAGCACCAAGATCAAGACCAGCCGGACTACTACAACCATTACCAATATCTAACCACCCATGGGATGTCATCAGCATGGACTTCATTGTGGAACTACCGGAGTCCCATGGGTACACAATCATCTTTGTAGTGGTGGACTATTTTTCCAAACAGGCCCACTTCATCCCGGCCAAACCACCGCTGAATGCCAAGGAGGTAGCACGCCTCTTCTTCACACATGTATTCAAACTGCATGGCTTACCACTGGCCATTGTATCAGATAGAGATGGAAGATTCATGAGCGACATGTGGAAGGAACTCTTCAAGACTCTGGAAACCCAACTGAGATTCTTATCATCCTTCCACCCGGAGACAGATGGACAGACAGAACGAGTCAACCAAGGCATCGAAGTTTACCTCCACAGCTATGCTAGAGTGGATCAGAAAGATCGGGCCTTGTACCTTGATGTCTTGGAATTTCACTATAATAGCTCCATCCACTCGGCTACAGGGTACACTCCCTTTGAGTTAGCAACAGGAAAAGAAGTCATTACACCACTGGCCTTAGCATCCGGAGCGGCCAAAGCAGAGGATCAAGATGCAGAAGAATTCTTGAAGAAATGGAGAGATCGCAATGCAGCAGCTAAGCAAAGTCTCGAGCAGAGCAAGATAACAATGACAGAGCAAGCAAACAAGAAGAGAAAGGCTGTATTATTCGCCAAAGGAGACATGGTCCTAGTGAGCTCTAAGAATATGTCACTTCCCAAAAACATGACCCCCAAGTTCAATCACCGCTACTATGGACCCTACCGAATCACTCAAGTACTGAACGAAGTCACTTACAAGCTAGACCTGCCAGACAGTGTTTGTGTTCATAATGCATTTCATGCTCATCTTCTGCGCAGGTTCTATCCCGACAACCAATGGGGACGGAGTGTACCAATGCTCCATTCCAATGGTCCCTTCGAAGTAGAAGCATTCCTACGACGCCGGGAACAAAGAGGCTTCCCCGAATATCTCACCAAGTGGCGCGGGCGTCCACTCAAGGAGGCCACTTGGATCTCAGAAGCGGAGGCCTGTGAACGTGGAAAGGATGCCTTCGCCCTTTGGCTCGAGGAGAGCCCCCCTGCTCCTTCTACCGACCCTTGAGCCGCCCCAACACTCCAACAAATAATGCGGTTCTCAATCATAGACCCCAAATGTGCCTCCACTCCTCAAATGTAATCGAGTCGAGGGTGGACTCGCATGGTAGCAATCATCACAAATAACTCCATCAAACGAAAAAGCCCCAATATCTTAGTGCAGCAAACACTGGCCAGTCTGATAGTATAGACTGTGTTAAGACCCCGCGGTCCCTTTAGACCGGCAGACACTGACCAGCTTGCTAGGAAAAGCTGTGTTAAGACCCCAGATGAGTCAAATAACAAATGCTACCCTTAGATTGCTGAGGTCAGCAATCCAGTAAGCGGGGGTGAGTGTAAGGGCTTTGTAGCTATACCATGCCGTTGCTACCGATTGCACCTATATAGGGAGTAGTAGTGACTCAAAGCCCTGCCTTGTTTCCACTCTACGTGTGATTCCCTATGCCCAGTGGTGAAGCCTCTTATGTGCGGCGTCACGAGGGTGTAGTCCTGGGATGTGTCTATGTTGTCCCGCTTTTGGATTGAATAATACAAGAGTATACCTTGAGCTCATATCGTGTTACCTTTCTGTGCCGTGTTGAGTGCGTAACGAGTGCACGTTTATCACACCCCCCCCCCCCCCCCCCGCTCTCTCTCTCTCTCTCTCTTTGTGCACCCTTCTCAAGTAATACAAAGGATTAGAAATGAGTTTGTACATGCTTTGGATCACTTCTTTTCATCAAATTAGTTAGGGTGGGTTTAGACATTTCATACACTTGCTTTGTGTGAGCGCATCTAGTTGATGTGTCAACATGAGATTAATATTCAAAAATGTTGATAGATGTTAAAAACATCCACTCCTTCCATGTAGGACAAAAGGTAGACATGATAGCAAATGCACATAGAAGCATTTGAACTCTTGTCACATATGAGTGAGAAGTTCCAAGTTTTCCAATTGTCCAACATTGATTAGTTGAAAATGTAGGACCAAAAATTTATGTCAATTTTTAATCTGTTTGTTTGTGAAAAGAAGGGGAGGCACATGTACATGAATTTTCCGCAGATAGTTCATCCGTCCTACTATGAACCCACCCTTACTTCTCTCACCGAAGACATCAAAGAAATGAAAAACACAAAACTAGATCCCCTCTCTCACACTAGGATTCTCCTAAAAAACACCTTCCACATGCTATTAGTATTCTCCTACCCTTGCATACTAGGATTCTCTTAAAACATACGCAGTTTCACCTAGTAACATGAACATACTAACTCTCTCAAACTAGTGGCACCACTTGGTTCACATAAGCCATATAATAATGATGGTTATTATTTTGGTATAGAAAATAGAAGAATATAAAATGGTGGGAGGTGCACCACAATTTTTGAAGGGATTATCTCCACAAATAATTTTTTTTTGGGGGCCTAAATTCAAGGGAGTGCCGGAGCAATATGTTCAACTCCTTCACACCTCTTTATCTATGCTAGGGCTTGTAGTTACAGCGCTCGAATTTGAAGGATTATTTCCATAAGGAGTGGATGTCTAGTAGGAGCCTTTAAATGCAGTGTGGCATCCGCCTCCTCCTCTAGAGGGTCGTGGCTGCGTAGTCTGCCGAGCTACCGAGGCAGGCACAACGATAGGTCGTGCAAGCTCTGCAGTCCCATTTAGCGATCCGATCTGTGCAACAAATCGCTCATTTGCCCTTCATGCTTTTGAGGGAGCAAAGCTGGCAAGATGAGCATCACCTTGCAATGGCACCCATCGTGATTATGCCCTTAGATCTTTTCTCAGATTACCAACCCTCCTCGCTCTCAATCTAGTTGGAAGATCGTGCACAATTTGATGAACATATGGAGGCTTCCCCTTCTTGTGTTTAGACTAAAGTTATTGGCCAAAGTTCTTAAAGTTGGAGATTTTGTACAATTTGAAGCTTTGATACACTATGTCATGCATTGCTATTTGAAATTCTATTGCATGAAGAGCACATGCTTTTTGGGCTTTTTTTGGATGGGTGTCCCATTGCTGTTCTTTTGGTCCATGATCGTGTGTCAATATTAGTAGATAGATGAATGTTCATGAAAGTGTGCCAATAATTTGAAATGTATCCTTTTGTCGTTTCTTGCATTGCAAGCTAACATGGTGGCTGAATTGTACAATGAATGTTCTTTGTTGTTTTGTTGGTCATTCACATGCTTTTGCAATCCACTGTTTGTTTCCATATGGGATCATTTGCCTAGCTTTGTGCAATGCAAAGCTCAATAATGGTTTAAGTTTTAAGATTCTAATTGACAGAGTCACGACTCGTTTCATTCTAGAAACCATCCATACAACCCACAAAGTCACAAGGATACTTCACCATAGAGGGCGAGTTGGCCGTTTCTTGTATTGCAAGCTAAGATGGTAGCTGAATTGTATAATGCTCTTTGTTATTTTATTGCTCATGCTCATAGTTTTGGAATCCATTGTTTGTTTCTTTGATTAAACATTCATTGTATTAATGTAGACAAGAGAAAGGTCGATCCTTCATTGATCAAGCACAAAATGTTCTTTATGGTATCTTCTTGTGCTTGTGGTGTTTATGTCATGTTGCTTTAAATTTAGTTGCACTTCCTAGAGAATTCTAAAAAGATAAAGTTTTACAAATTGATGCCAATGTAGCTTTTGAACACTACAATCCACAAGATTTGCTCCATGCTCAAATCATTGGCCATGAGTCTCAAGATTACCTATTTCTAGAGGTCAACTATCTATTGTCATGAATTGAGGCACTAGCACCTCCATTTTTTGCATGGAGGTCATGTAAGTAGGAAGATGGAGTAATATATCTTGAAGCTAGCCCAAGAAATTATCTTGCATTTTTGCATGACCAGATGTGTCACAAACACTAGAATAAAGGGGGACCAAAGTGGGTAGATCTCCTAGCAGCCCACTAGAGTAGCCCAAGCTACTTGAGCTAGGGGAAAGGGCAAGTAGGTTCTCCTAAATAATTGAGAGGAGAATACGGGTACATTAGCCCATGTAACAATTGTTGCCCTACTAGATCAAGGAGTATTCAGAATGTGATTAGTTGATGAAGGTTGTTGATGAAGCACACACATGACTCAAATGTTGCACTAACAAACATGGTGAGAGGGGAGGTCAAAGAGCTGTCTATTTATCTATCTCTCTCTCGTTGCAACACCAATGAATGTTGGGCTAAGGGTAGTCAAAGAGCGTTCTCTCTCTCTCTCTCTCTCTCTCTCTCTCTCTCTCTCTCTCTCTCTCTCTCTCTCTCTCTCTCTCTCTCTCTCTCTCTCTCTCTCTCTCTCTCTCTCTCTCTCTGGCCATCCTTGTAGTGAATAGCAAGGAAAGAAGGAGTGCCTAGTTGTGGCTACAATGAAACTGGAGTCTTTTGGTGTATCAATTGTACCATGGCACCCTCCCAAAGAGTTGTCATCCACATTTCCATGTGAATAATTATCATTAATTTTGGATTCATTGCTTTGAGATTATGGCAACTATGAGGTGTCTTGGAGAATATATGTTTGGTGTCATGATGCTTTTTGGTTGTATTTATGGTACATGATAGTCGTAATTATTTTTTATTGTATTTGTAGTACAAATATCAATTCAAATGAAGGTTCATTGTTGTTTATAAAGAGAATCTCACCTCTATCTTCATGTGAATATTTGTTTTCCCATCAACCCTAGTCTCTTTATAAATCCCTCTTCATGATTCACTATACAACCTTTCTACTATGGTTTGGATAAGCCTAGGAGCCTCTTTTATCTCTTCTAATTCATATTATCTTCTCTATAACTTTTAATCTATAGGTTGCCTTATATCTCTTCATTCTATCCTCCATTGCATAGAAAATATGTCTAAGTGTGTAACTATATATTACCTCTTTGTTGGTACTAAGCTCATCATCTGCTTCGCTATACATTTATTAAAGTTGGGAGACATGAAATCCTTTATAACCATGACATTTATGGAGTCCCATTTTCTTTGCTTCTTGTTAAAACAAAAGATGGGGTGCGAAGCTAAAACTAGTGACTCTAGAGGATGGTTTTGACAAATTTGTTCTGGATGTAGAAAGGATGTAATTCTACAAATTACAATTGGACCCTATCAGATGTTGTGGCCATGGAGGATGAGGATGTTGGACAAAAATAAAAATGTGTTTCACAAGGAGGTCTCCTTAGTGGCTTCATTAAGTGTCTTTGAATTGATCCGACTTCAACCAAAAGACAATAGTCTTCATGTTGCATTTCAATGTGCACAAAAAATAATAGCTATTGATGAGCTCTCTTGAACCTATGATAGTTAAATTTTCTTTGAGTTGCCACTTGTTAGAAACTTCTCACTAATGTTTGGTATGGAGCATAGATTTGATGGGTATGTTTGGGCAAACTATGCAACATGTATGTGTGATTGCTTTTAGGTATAGCTCTACTAAGTTGTTGTGCTGGTCATTGAATTGCTATAATTTGGATTGTCTACACATGTTGTCTAGATCGATTGTTAACAAAACTCATTGGGTTTGGGGTAGATAGTGGGCCTCTTGTGCCTATAACCATTGCAAGCTTCCACTTGAACATTTATAGCAATGTTCTTTAGTGACTTATTACGAAGTTCCTAGAGGTTAAGAGTGGTATATAAGGTGTGCAATTGACATGGAATTTCATGGCCATTCTCATGTAGAGAGGGATGAGCTATGGAAAGAAGAATATTGTTGAGGAGGAGGTTTGCTCTAAAGCTATGGGTTTCCCACAATCAATGCCTAAACAAGTCGAGGTATTAGTGGCCCAAGAGATGGTGCCTGATATGTTGAATAAATAATATTACTTTTCACATAGAGCTATCAACAGATAAAGAAGAAGATCCTAAGATGCATGATCCTCCTAACCTAAAGTGAAAGAAAGGACGTAGGGTTTGGTGAGTAGGAGTCAAGTGAGTTACAGTTGCCACACTCTTGAACAATAAGAAGAGGATAGAATGATGTATTTGAGAGGTTAGATTTATGAGTGGAAATGGCTCCAAAGGAATCGAGGTAATCCTTGATTTGAAAAATAAGATTGGTTAATTGTTGATACATAGTAACTTCTTCCCTACTCAGTAGCCTAGCCCAAACATGCGGTTACATGTCTTTAAGATGTCAACATTGGGGTCATTTAGTAGTGTGGATCTTGTTAATCAAATGTGGCCAAGTAGCAATTTACAACATATGTGGATCCACTTTGACCATGTGCATCGTGAATCAAGATGGTCAACAATGGGAGCTCATGTTTATGTGAGTATTAAAAATCGGAATTCACGGGTTTCATGGAAGATGTAGTGCAAATTGGAATGCTATGTATTCTATTTATTTTCATGGCAAATCTCAACCACACCTCTAGGTGTGGTGCAATACATGTAAGTGCATATTTATTTATATTTTGCTTTATTTTTTCTTATTATCTCTCTCATTTTCTCTCTTTTTTTCCCCTTACAGTTAATAATTAGATTATTGCCATACAAGTAGGCATGTAGCCTTACAAAGATAAATGGATCTATGAAAGTTCTAAAGACTTACAACTAGTAAATTTGACTCAAAGAGTGAAGTTGTGTAATGAAGTGCATATATTGAAGATTGAATATTGAGCATAGACATTAAAAACGCAGTGCCTCATTGTTGTTAAAGTTATTATTGAAGAAGAATCATACTGTTAATGAATGGGCACTCATTGTATGAAGTAATTTGCAAATCCTTTGATGGAGGTAGATGACCATTGTATATTATCTTCAAGATATGCCATGGTTCAAGAAATTTGGGATGTAATTTTTCATCACTCTATGATGTCTTTGTCTCTTGTTGGAGTCTCTCAGATGAACTTAGTAGCTTGATATTTTGATGATCTATGATTTGGATACTCTTGGGACTTGAGATTTTCAAGAAAGTTTCTAGGGCTAGTGCCATTGAAGCCTTGGATGTTTATTCATTCACTTGGTGAAACTTTGAGAGTAACATGTAATGAAAACAGTAGAAAGAAATGATGATAACTTTGATGTATTTTGCTATCGTATCTAGAACAAAAGTCTACTAGAGCTCATATCTTTGACCTTGCCCTCACATAAGTGTAACATTGTTCCAAAAGTTGGAGGGGATTTGACTCTTGCTAGTGTAAAACTTTAAGCTACAGGACAGAATATGTACAAGGCTAACTAGGATTAGTTATATACAAGAGCTAATATTGTTCAGTGAGTCAGTTGAACCATTCATGGTGAAGGGAGGGAAAAATCTCATGCAAATGTGAAGCTTTGGCAAGAGCGATCATGGCTGAAGAATCTTGGATACTCATGGTATCTTTTGGGCATCAAAAAAGGGTTATCATGGCTCATTTAATTTGTGAGAATTAGGCTAAAACAGGGTAAGTGACTATATGAAAAGGCCTTCTTATTGAGGTTCAATATACCAGTGTGTGGACCATAGGTGGAAGACATTTGCAAGCTTCACACTATAGGTGGAAGACATTTTCAAGGAGTCTACTATGTCATACCCATCAGATCCATTCTACATCTTTTGCTAGATCTCAATCTTAGGACTCTTCTACTGCTTTTGCTCCCGAATTCTCCCTTGAGAACTTAGACTCATTTGAGCTAGTCTCTTTGAATCCCTCTTGGCCTATCCAAAGCAAGCTAAAATTCAACATGCACGTGGGGAATGGGTATAAACTCATCTCCAAATTAGTTTCACTACTCTCAATCCATATTTCCATTTAAGACCTTTGCTCATTTACCACTTTGTTAGCGGCATGATAATAGACTTAGCCAAGAAGGATATTTCCTCGAAAGCTATTTGATTGCTCCAATTTGACTTCACATTTTCCACATTTACCAAATTATTTAGCATAATTGATCTTGGTCTTGCCAATAATGAGGTGCTTGAAATTACTATACGATGGAATCCCACTTGGGAAGAGAAAAAATATCTCTTTTGCAAGAGTCTCCTTGTGTAGGCTAAGTATGCTAAGACTCCTCCCTTGGAGTATCTCTAGTCCTCTTGTTTTATCTCTTCTTATGCTTCTATGGCCAAAATAAACAACCTGTCTTAGTACTTGATCAACTTGAGCAAAATTAACCTTCCTCAAGCCCATTCTATAGAAGTGGTTTTCAAATAGACTTGAGCTTGCTCACGATCGTATTCCTCTCAGGATGATGGTTGAGCAATGATATATAGTTAGTGCTCTTTAATTTGATCCGAATTATTATAGGACCACTTTACTATAATCTATAATCTTAGTTTGGCATATTTTTATGCTATCACAGCTACAATATCACCCATTGATTGTTGTAGCCAAGCTTGATTACTTACTCAAGCTTGGTTGAATAGGCTATAGATGTTGACTCTACTTGAGATGGATTAACTGGGAGCGATGATGTGTGAGGTTGCAACTGATATGAAGTTTGGCATTGAGATCTACCTAGAGCTATCTTGAGTGGAGCTCAAGGTAAAGGGACAAATGGAGATGTAGATTTTTTTTGGGATCCAAATGTATGCATTACCCTTGTAGTACTCTTGGGTTGCTAAGAGAGGAAGTGTCACCTAGTAAAATGAAGTTTTTGACCTTGGAGGGGATTTGCAATGTGGGATTAGCATTCTATGCATTGGTTTTTTGTGTTTAGAGGGTTGAGATGGAACTAGTAATGGGATGCGAGATCTCCACCACTAAAAATGAGTAGAATTTCCAAGTTTGGATTTTGAGGCTTGATTAATAGAAGGAATTTGGTGGTGCTAGTCCTAGAGCAATTAGTGGAGCAATGACCCACTAGATTGAGAAGGGGTGGGATGAGTAGTTGGCATTTTCCCTATACAAAGATCCCTCTTCTTGAAAGTAGAGATGAAATGGGCACTAAGAAATTGTAGGTTAATGCACTAGTCAATATAGTTGAGATTGAATGGAACTTGATACTCAAAGGGTCAACCCAAGAGAAATTTCTTTCCACATCCTCTCTATTTGGAAGAACATAAAAAAGGAAAGTGATGCTTTGAGTTTCAATAGTAACAAAGAGCTTACATCTACCTAGTACTAAGTAGGGATGGTCACCATAGGAGTTAAGGTTATATGTAGGTGTCAAAGTGGGTTGGCCTAATTGAATCTCGATGTTATATGAAAGTGTGTTATGTTAGAATATCAAGATCCCATTACTCTTCAGTCAGTCTATCTTTATGTGTGTGATCGAAATTAGCTGGATACAACTGTACATGTGTGTGACATTCAATAAGTCGGTGTAGTTGGTGACTTAATCACAGTTAGTCTTGGTTAGTCATACCTATGTGTGTTAGTCTCTTTCAATTAGTATGATGGAAGAATAATGGAAGAAGAAAACCAATGAGCTAAGATTCATCTTCCACTCCACTCTGTCTCTCTCCCTCTCTTCTAACATGGTATCAGAGCTTCAATGCGTGAAGCCTGGAGGCTTGGCAATGGCTATTTGACATCAAGACATCAGATTTGAAGAAAACGTCATCAAAGGAGACCGTGCATGCAGTCCATTTTTTTGCAGAAGCTATATCTTGCTACAAAAATGGTTTTTTGAGAAACGGTCCTCCATTTTAGACCATTTTGACGTGATCTACAACTTTGCAGAAGAAAGGTTTTTCAAATTCCTCACAGATTTTGAGATATTCAGCATAGACATGTGCAAATTAGTTGTTTATTGCAGTAAATAATAGCTGATTCCAGGGCAATGGTGGCTTTCATCCTAACAATGTATATGGCCTTATTATCATGCATTTGAGCATGATATTGGAGTGTTAAATGCTCAATTTCAGAGCTTATTTGTAGGCTGGAAACAGTGAACTGGTTGATGTCCTGAATTTGGAAACAATATACCTATAGGGTTGAAGTATTTGTGATACTTATTTGCTAGTGACAAATGCTTGGATCATACCACTTGAGTGGTAGATGCTTTTTGGGATATTGTGAGTGCTGAAAGTCCAAAGTTTGGATTGATTTGTTGTTGGTTATATCAGGGTATTGACTGGTTATTGTCTGTAGGAAGGATACCTATCATCTTCACTTGACATACATGCAATATATTCTGACCTGTTGGACATGTATCAATTCCTGCATAGAATGGCAACTGAATGAGATGTTTTGGGACTGTTTTGAGGTCTGAATACTCTTGTTTTAGCAGAGAAAATACTACTGATTATAGCAGTGGGCTGACTGTATTTGGTACTGCTACTTGCATACAATACAAACATTAATACTTGTATGGACATAGTTTGTTGCTAGGATGTTTTGCCACTACCATAGAATGTTTTGAATTGATTCGAGCTTGGTTTATGCTCAATTGACAATGTTTTTTCATTGTTGGAATACATTTTACAGCAAGCAAGTTGTCAGGAAAACTATCATGAATAGTAGGAAACTGGTCCTGAACTATAGGAAATGGAGTTAGATACTTACAGGTTGTATACATCACTGAATACCTAAGCTGCAACTATGGCAAATGCTCAAGGCATTGACAATATCACTCCAATTGTGGGAGAAAAGCTGGACAACAAAAATTTTGCTTTATGGAAGTTCCGTATGAAGAATTTTTTGGTTGGCAGAGGTTATTGGGACTTATGTATAGGTGATGAGGCTGAACCTAAAATGCATAAAAGGAATCCGAAAAATGATCAGAAAAGGGCTCATAAGCTATGACTGAGAGAGCATGCAAGGTGTTACATTGGTTTTCCTTATGTATATCAGATGCTATGGTTATATAGATTACTGGATGCAGTTTCCCAAAGGATGCATGGGACATACTCATGAAGAATTACGAAAATGTAACACAGGCAAGAAAGATTCAACTAAAGCAACAATTCAATAACATGTCTAGGAATGACAGAAGCATTCGGGCCTACACTACAAAGATCAAGAACATAGCGGATCATCTTGCCACAATTGGATCTTCAGTGTCTGAGGATGATATGATCGCAGTGACATTGAATGGACTTGGCAAAGAGTATAAAGCATTTGATATGTCTATTTCTGTGAGAGCTAAATCCCTCGATTGGGATGAGCTGATTGCTTTGCTGCTGCATGAGGAAGTTAAGCTTGGGCTGAATACATGTTCTAGTTCGTCTTAAAGCAGAGACACTGTTCTTTACTCTAGCCAGCATAGTAGAGGCGGGAGAGGCTGTGGCTCTTTTCGAGGTCGAGGAGACACTTGAAACACTTATGGACAACATGAGCAGAATGCCTGGCATGGCACAAATACATAGGGCCAGCGTGGATCTGATGGCTTTAGAGGCAGGGGGAGATCGCCCCATGGTAGAGGTGGTGGATTTGGTTCATGGCAGTCAAATGATCCAGTAAAACAGAGATAAGGACTGTCATTACTGTGGTAGATATGGACACATTGCAAAGGATTGTTACAAGAAGCAAGGAGATATGAAGGCAAATGGCAAACAACATGGACACTATGCATCTTCTAATGGTGCTCATGATGAGTAGGTTGATAGATTGTTTGCCATGCAGCATGTGTTTAAGAATGCATGTAGGCAGAATAGAGATGAGAGATGGTACACTGATTCAGGTGCTTTAAATTGTATGACACCCCATGGAGAATGGATTGATGAGATGGTTGTAGGTTCACATGGTTATGTGTGTACTGGGGATGACACCCAATATGTCATTCATCACACAAGAATTGTTCCATTGTTGATGCATGATGGCAATAAAAAGAGCCTTCATGATGTACTACATGTACCTACAATAACCAATAATCTTTTGTCAGTTGGACAGATGGCAGAACAAAATCTGCAAGTGAGATTTAATAGAGATGGATGCTTTGTTGAAGAATATGGTAATGGCTGCAAATTGATTGCTAGAGGCCGAAGAGATGGCAGAATATTTACTCTTGATGTGTGAATTCCAGAATTGAAAGTAGCCATGTTTGCACATGATGATGGTGCTATACGAGATGTTGAGATATGGCATAAGCGGATTGGCCATGTGAATGTACAAAAGTTGAAATCTATGTAGTAGAAGGAGATTGTGCTTGGACTGCCTAAGTTCATGTATCATGACTTTGGACATGTATGTGATGCATGTCAGTTTGGAAAGCAAGCACGGTTCCCATTTATGAGACATGTACAGAATATTTCACGACCCTTGCAGTTGGTACATTCAGAAGTATGGGGTCCGTCTCGTAATGCTTTGTTTGGTGGTGCTCGTTACTATGTATTCTTCAGTGATGATTTCAGCAGAGGTATACTTGGCTTTACATACTGAAACATAAGGATGATGTGTTTGATGCATTCAAGGACTTCAAGAAGCATGCTGAAAATGAGTTGAGCTGTAAAATTTCATGTCTTAGATCAGATGGAGGTGGAGAATATGTACCTAATTACTTTGACAAGTACCTTGCTAAACATGGGATTAGAAGACAATTAACTTGCAGCTATACACCGTAACAAAATGGTATAGTAGAAAGGAAAAATAGGGTACTGATGGAATCGGCAAGAGCTATGCTGAATGAGAAGAGTTTGCCAAATGGTTATTGGGCTGAAGCAGTAGTGACTGCTGTCTATGTGTTGAATAGAACCCCTACAACAGGGATTCATGATGTAACTCCATATGAGAAGTTGTACGGTCATAAGTCTGACATTTCACACTTGAAGGTATTTGGCAACATTGCATATGTGCATGTTCCTAATGAAAAGAGGAAGAAATTGGATCCTAAAGCTGTTAAGAGTGTATTCCTTGGTTATGCACAAGACTTGAAAGCTTACAAGTGTTATGTACCATCTACACATGAGACATTGATTAGCAGAGATGTTGTTTTTGATGAGCTAGCATCATGGTATGGTAATCCTGTTGCAGTGGCTACTGATGGATCAACCAGCACTAGTAATGCTGAAAATACACCTACAGTGAGTACATCTATGAGTGGTCGTACAGGTGATGGGTCACCTACAATAAGTCCTTGGTCAGGACGCTTGTGGAGTTGTACACCTACCTCCACTGACACGGATATGTCAGTGAGGGGGAGATTGGATAAGGAAAAAGAAAAGATGCATGAGGACGTGACAGGTCCAATTACAATAGGTTATGAGTTATCTAGCAACGATATAGTGAGTTGGGCATTCCGTCTATTATGATGCCTGGAGCAAGGCAGAGTCGTTATGTACCACCTCATGAGAGGCAAGCTCAGAGTGAGCCACAATTACGGAGATCTGAGAGAGTCAGAAAACCAGTTGATAGGTTTACATACACTGGTTATTCAGCCCGCCATTATGCATATATGGCTAATGTGACAGGTTACAAAGAACCTACAAAGTTTGACGATGTAGTTGTATATGATAATTGGTGTGCTGCCATGGATGAGGAGTAGCTGAAAATGAGACATGGAAATTGGTTGAGTTGCCTGAAGGCAAAGTCTCCATTGACTGCAAATGGGTGTACAAGGTTAAATGCAAGTCAGATGGTTGGTTAGAATGCTATAAGACTAGGCTGGTTGCAAAAGGGTATGCACAGTAATATGGCCTTGACTATGAGGAGAATTTCAATTCGGTGGCTAAAATGGCAACAGTCAGAACTATCATTGCTTTGGCAGCATGCAAAGGCTGGAAATTATGTCAAATGGACGTCAAGAATGATTTCTTGAACGGTGATTTGGTTGAGGAAGTATATATGGAGTAGCCTGAAGTCTATGTTCACCCGAACTTTCCTACACATGTATGTAAGGTGAAAAAGGCTTTATATGGGCTGAAATAGGCACCTAGAGCATGGAATGCTTGAATCAACAGTTATTTACAGCAACATGGATTTAGATTGGGTCATGCAGATCACAGTTTATTCACGAAGAAGATAGATCATGGATATGTGTTTCTAGTGGTTTATGTAGATGATCTTATCATCACTAGAGATGATGAAGAGGGCATTGCTAAAATTAAATCATGTTTATAGGCTGAATTCAGAGTCAAAGACCTTGGTGAACTAAAGTATTTTCTTGGGATTGAGGTAGTCTCTACGCCTCAAGGTATATGGCTGCTACAGAAGCAATATACTCATGACATGTTACAGAAGTATGGTATGGCTGAATGCAAGCCTATGGAGACACCTCTTGATCAGAATGTCAAGTTGTAGATTGATGTTGGGAATGATATAGAGAATGTGATGTATCGGACAGATGGTGGGCAGCTTGATATACTTGACTATTACCCAGACTATTACCCATCCTGACTTATGTTATGTAGTGGGGCTGATTAGTCAGTTCATGTAGAAGCCTCGCAAACCACATTTAGATTCAGTCAGGAGGATCATGAGATATGTAAAGGGTACTATAGATTATGGGCTGTTTTATGCATATGGAAAATCTCTTGACTTGACAGGGTTTACTGATGCTGATTGGGCTGGTTGTGCCTATGACAGGAGGTCAACCAGTGGTTACACATTTGGATTGGGTAGCAGTATGATCAGTTGGCAGAGTAAGAAACAACCTATTGATGCATTGTCTAGTACAGAAGTTGAGTACAGAGGAGCTGCCTTAGCAGGTTGTGAAGTAGTTTGGTTAATGAAACTGATGAAAGACTTGGGAATACAGCTGGAAAGCAGAGTGAGATTGCATTGTGATAACCTCAGTAGTGTTATGTTGGCTAGCAATCATGTCTACTATGCTAGGTCCAAACATATTGAGGTTCACTACCATTTCATAAGAGAAATGGTTCTTACAAGGCAGATTGACTTGATTCATGTGAAGAAGGAAGACCATGTAGCAGATATATTTTCCAAGTCTCTTGGTAAAGAAAAGTTCATATATTTCAGACAACTACTTGAAATTTATCAGATGGTTTGAGCTTGAGGGGGTGTTAGAATATCAAGCTCCTATTACTCTTCAGGGAGTCTATCTTTATGTGTGTGACCGACATTAGCTGGATACAGCTGTACATGTGTGTGACATTCAATAAGTCGATGTATTCAGTGAATTAACCACAATTAGTCTTGGTTAGTCATACCTATGTGTGTAAGTCTCTTTCAATTAGTATGATGGAATAATAATGGAAGAAGAACAACAATGAGCTGGGACTCATCTTCCACTCAACTTTGTCTCTCTCCCTCTCTTCCAAAATGTTATTGTCAAAGCCTTCATTAATGAGTACATGAGTAGTGAGTTGCTTGGCCACAATGAGTTGGCCACGATCAACTAGATTTGAAGAAAAGCTAGATGAATAATAGGGTCATTCTCTAAGTCCATTAAAGAGATAGAAACAGCCTATATATTAAAGAATGAATAGGACTTTTGTGTGCGACTAGTGGGCTCAACTTTTGAGCATCAACCTTCCGCTCAAGTTACTCATACCAGGTTTGTTTAGCCACCATGACTGTGCTGATAGGAATACTAGGAGGATGCACGGGGTGTTTATGTAAGTAATGGCATGGGGGATAATACTTCTTAATATAGCTACCATTGAAGTGGCCAATGCCTTTCCCCTCCAAGGTCTCAAGTTCAACATTGCATGCCTTGCTGATCTCATAGACACCATATGGTCCCAGGCTACCTTAGAGTTTCAAATTTTGCTTATGGCCTTTAAGAGAGTACATGAGCACCGTGTCATCTTTGTCAAAGTATCATTGTTGCACATGTCTATCAAATTAGGCCTCACATTGGGTTGTTTTAGGAAGGAGGACATGTATGGCCAAAAGGTGAGTCTCAATGAGATGTTCCAACTCCACATGGTAGTTGGTCTAGGCAGAGTGCCTTCCCAATGTTCTTGTAGTACAATGCAAGAGGAGCTAGAAATTCTACTAGCGTGATGATATCAGTGCCATAGGTAAGTCAAAAGGAAGTCAAGTCTTGAAAGCTGTGTGATAGGCCCATAGGGCAACCATAAGCTTGTTATCCCAATTTGAATACAAAGCAAAGATAGTATTAGCCAAAACATTAGAAAAAATATTGTTCGTAGACTTAGCTTGGCCATTGACTTGAGAATAGTAAGGAGAACTTGTAGGGGATAATCAAGAAGTTAGTGAGAAAATGCTCAATGATCTCATTCAAAAAATGCATCCCTTAATCACTAACCATCTCAATAAGGTAGCCAAATCAAGAAATCACTTGCTCTCACAAGAACTTAGCTATGGTATGGGCATCATTCTTACGTGTGGCTCATGCCTTTCATCGAGCTATATAGTTGGTTGCCACAATGATATAGCAAGCTTGTGATTATTGAGCCACCGCATTGATAGGCCGTACAAAGTCAGTTCTCTCGACCTACAAAGTCAAATCCCTAATGGAGTGATAGGCCCTACAAAGTCAATTTCCCAAACCTGCGAAGTCAATTCTCCACTTTTCAAAGGGTTCCTTGGAAATCACTAATGATAGCTTTATCTTGTCCTTGCGAATCATAAGTTTGGTGTGCTTGCACTCATCACAATGACCCATATACTGGGCAATTATTCAAGATTAATCACAGTAAAAAAATTTGAGCAATCATCTAGTAGGGTTGGGTCTTTTACTAAACAAGGAGTGAGGCAAGCCTTCTCAATGAGACATTCAAGAATTCCATGCTCCAAAATAGTAACAATTGCATATGTCCAATGAGGTGGAGATTGGTCTTGAACAATTGGGTCTTCTATTGAAGTCTAAAGTGGGCATCGGGTGATTTATCATCCATGCTAGTTTTCCTTTATTCACTTTGATAGTCAAGATATGTAATCAGCCATGCAATACTACTGTCCTTTGTGCACTACCATAGAGAAATCAAATTCAAGCAAAAGAAATAGTCGTCTAGTAGCTCTTCTTATAGCACATGACTTGTCTCTACACGATAAAGCAAAAGACGATCAACAAAGTACGTGAAGGGAGTGAAAGCAAATGATATCAGGACTTCTTAACTCTATAAATTGCCCAATCTAGGGCTTGTAAAATGGGTGCAGAAACAAGAGCCATCTTTAGGGTCTCATAAGCTTCTTAACATTCAGTAGTCCACTCCACACAGTCAAAAGGTTATAAAGTAGCCTAATAATAGTAGTATAGTTTAGAGCAAAGTGGAAAGAATAGCAAGTATTTCAATGGATTTAAGGATAGTTGATTCTATCAACATATTTGAAAGACAAGGCAAACCTTGGCTAAGTATTCTTTCCAACTAGAATGGACACATAGATTCTCTATCAAAGACTTCAGGCAACTTATGTAACATGTATTTAAAGATAATGCACAATAAGCATTTAAAAAGTATGAATGCATTAGTTAGCCCAAATGATATGATAATGTAAGCAAAGATGCCCTGCTCAGTGGCAAAAGTAGCCTTATACCTATCATCTTGGTGAACCTAAACCTGATTACATCTGAAGAATCCATCTAGAAAGTTATAACCCTCCTTCCTAACCACTTTCTCAATCATGTAATCTATGTATGACAGTGGATAATGATCACATGTGGTTGCTACATTGATCTTCTTGTAGTTTATGCATAGTTTGATTGTACTGTTGCTTGATAGGTTTGGCATCTAGCTACAACAGAATAGTGTGGGTAAGTACTTGGGGTGGTAGTACTTTGAGGTTTGCATAGCTCCAGGTGAAACTCCTTGAGAAATGAGATGAGCGACTTCTCATATTCTTTGCTAAGATCCCTAGCAATTAACACAAGCTTATGTATTTTCCCCTCCTCTATAAGGTCAATCTCCTTGACTTTAGATGGGTCTTCAATAGACTTGCTAGTTGCTCCTTGTCATTTGGCATCAAGCATAATGATGATCCAATCTCCTCTCCTAAACTTAGTAAAAAAATAAGGGAGATCATAAGGCTTAGCTTGAGTGCCTATGCTGAAGTTAGAGTTTTCACATGAGTGTTCTTAAGATGCTTCCTTCTAAAATGGATTGGAAAACTCATATTTTAGCAGGGAGTTGGGATAGGCTAAGGTATTTCGAGATTAGAGTCATTGCTAGCATCTAACTTTGACTTCTCTCACATCATATATGCATCAAAGGGTGGGTCATTTGAGGATTCAATATTAAACAGATCAAGGTTAGAGGTTGGTTCAAAGGTGTGTAAATCCATCTAATCATTGCCCATGGCTTTTAAGCACTTCCAACCAATTCTAACTCTAAATTGATGCGAACAAGGCCTACATCAATAAATAATGATTTTTGTTCCTTTGTCAGAGTCATTGTTTTCATTGGAATTTGAATCACCTTCATACTCAATTGATTCATCGTCAAACTCACTTTCCTTTTTAGTGTCGGATTTTGTAGGGGGACATCATGGTGGCAAAGGGATTATTGTGGTAATTGAAAATAACATTGTGTAGTTCAATCCAGTGCCATGTGTGGCTACTTAAGAGCTCTTCCAAGGCAATTAAGTTGGCATTGGTAAAGTTCTTGAAGGTTGGTCTTCATAGTGAAAGGAGTTTACATAGTTGGAGTTTATTGATAGTAGGTGTAGGAAGGTCTTTTTGCTTAGATATTCTTGAAGAAAAAACATTCATTATCAATAGAGGCACAAAAGGATATTCTTCAATGATATCAAACATGTTGATTGGGGTTTCCTTAAGTCTGTGTTGACTCAAGTGTATGTTGGCCTCTTTGTACTCTCCTTCCTCTATGAATGGTACCTCTAAGGTTGTAAGAATAAGGAGCTAGTCCTGCTCATCCTCAAGGCACAGAACATATTTTTTTAATGGCTTTTGTGTTGGGGAACATATGGCGTCACCTTGTAACAAGCTAGAAATAATGTCCAAGTTGACTATGGTAGCCTTTTAGTTATCCATTTCAATGCAAAGAGCCTTAGTTCAATTTTTCAAAAAGACTAGACCATTACCTCAATCTTAAATGAGTTATGCATTATGTATCTAGTGTTGACTAAGAAATAGGCCATAATCAACTCCCTTTGTGACTAATGTTTTTTTTAAAAAAAGACCTCTCTTTGAGATTTGCTTATTATTTGGTGAGAAGATCCTCAACTTGAGAGGTACCTTATCACATTTGCTATATACTTTTGTAGGGATGTCTATGGATGTCCATACTTTGGGCAATTCTAGAATGAGTATCCACTCATTTGAGAATAGCCAAGAGATAACTTCTATGCATGGGTAGCTTTGCATGATCACACAGCAAGTTTCACTAGTCAGTCTAGTGCTCATGCTCATTGGAATTAAAAATTCCAGTCGAATTGCCATCATATGTGGAGGTTTAACATAAAATTTTAGTATGCTTTGCTAGATTAAGAATAATGTCATGAACTCAATAGATACAATGATACAATTTAGCCAAAGGAAGGATAACGATGACACCCTCAAGAAAGCTAGAAGGATAATAATGACATCCTCAAGAAAGATGGAAGGAATTTCAAGATGGATGAAAGTGTGTAATACAATGAACCTCTCAAAAGGGATACCTATTTCATACAAGAGCTCAATTTTTTATCAACCACATGGAAACATTTTATTAAAAGCTCTAAACACACGAGATATAACATAAAATTCATTTTTTACAAGGCATTATGGGTTGGAATCAAGATTTGATGTCTTGCGATGGTGCGGCGAGGCTTTTTTTCAATACAACTTCAAAACTCTAAGATCTCCTTCATTCATGACCTTGATAAAAAAACAAGTAAGAAATCAAAAACTGCATAACACATGAACACTAAGAACCCATGAGGACTCAAGCATTTACTACATGTGATCCTCCATTTTTGCCTAGTCTTGAGTTAATGTTTTCATCATTGTGTACTCTCAAAAGGTACATCTTCATGCAATCACATGTATGGTTTGAAGGGTAAGCAAAAGAAAGATTGAATAGGAGTAATGCCATTGAGCTTCATTATTATCAAAGGTTTAAAGCTTAGATAATGGGTTATGAAGAAATAAGACTCTAGATCGACCATAAATAAGAGAAGGAGATTTAGAAAGCAAAATGGCAACCCAAAATCCAACCTTATATTATCGCCCCTAATCAAATGGATATTTAAATAAATATTAAACTTCTCTACATCATCTAATACTCCCAAGTCTCACGCCATGTGGTGGCCATGCAACAAGTCTAAACTCACTATCGATTCATCAATCCTTTTTCTTGTAGCATCACTAGCTTGGAAATATTCTCCTCTTTCTATTTTTGATCAAGTTGGTAGTAGAACACTTCACCATGAAGCTCTTAAGGAAGCCACATAACCAAATGGCTATATTTCCTTCATAATCCTTTTTTTCTAAGGCTTCTCCTAAGCCACTAATAATATCAACAAGTCCTCCTTTCACATAAGGCCAAACACTCTTTTAGCCACTATAAAACCCACATTTTTTTGGGAGATAGCACTCCCTTCATGGATGCATACAAGTGGATCCACAAAAAGTCAAAATTTTAAGAAGTCTCTTCAACCTTTTTCTCCTTCAAGTGCTCATATATGCTTAAGGTCTCATTGAGAGTTGAATTAAAGTTTCCATCATCTCTTAGGATTCTAACCTTGTAGGTGAACCATTTTGACATACAAATTGACAGCTTGTACAAATACATATTACAAGCAACCTATTTTCACGCTCCATCTTCCTAACCATTACCTACTACCCATCCCATTTACCTTTTTTGTAGACCATCAAGCCTTGCTTTAGCTTGTAAATAAGCCTCGTGCAATAGGGCATATTAGTAGATGTATAGTAGTGCTCCTAAAATTTGATTTTAACATGGTCATAAGAAAATGAAAGCAACATTGCATGGCTGAAGACATGTCAAGAGTGACATTTAGTGAAAATGCAATTGGCATTGACAACAACCTTCTTAATACCCAATTTTTCATGATATAGCAAGAAGCTTTTAAACCAACCTAATATCTTATTGGAGCAACAAAATAGTGGATATACTAGAGCATTGGTTACCCAAATTCCCTATAGAAAAGGCCTACCTCACATACCTCCTCATCAAGTCCAGGTATTATTAATTGATATACAGAACAAGTGTATAGACTAGAAAATCTGTTTCAATAAGATGCATTTGTGGTCACAAAATAGAAGAAGTGTTGAAAGAGTTACATGGGGGAATAGGCAAAGGTATGAGACTTTTTGAGTCCACACATGTTCATGAATTTGAGAGGTTGGATATGGAGAATGGTATCTTAATGTTGAGAAAGGAAGCTCAACCACGTGCAGACATGAGTGATAGACCGGTTGGTTAGATGGGTCCACACATTTGTACTTATCACATTAGTGGTCATTATGATCCTCACATGGCCACTAACTTATCACTTATTATATTTGATATGTTGCACCTACCTATAATTAGCATAGTTATAGTGCCACTCAATTAGTATGGTCACTTATGCACTGTTCGGCTTAATAGGCCACTTTTCTTTATATTGTATATAATCTATAATTTGTATACATTGTATTATGTGTAAAAGAAGAAGAGGAAACTAGCAATAAAACATTTTGACCTCCATATCTCCTCTTGCATTCTTGAGTGATCTTCCTCTTGTGTTTATAGTATGTGTTTGGCATAACAGCTTAAGCAAGTCCCCCCACCATGTGATTCCTAATATGGTATTAGAGTGGCACCACTGAGGGAGTCTATTTTTTAAGGCTAAAGTGAAAGAGAAGTAGCAAAGATTCAAGTAAGCAAGTAACATGTAAGAAGTTCTCTTATTCTTCTACGCATAGGAAGCATGGCGCATAGTAAAAGTCTTAGATTGTTGTGAGATTTGGTGTACAATTAGAGTATTGTATATTCTATAGATCAATCCTTTAGGCCCAATTTGTTGCTTTTCTGGCCATCTAAGGCCATTTCAGGTCCTGTTTTAGACTTGTAAGGTTGCGGATAGCAGTTTTAGGGTATACTGCAATTTTACTTGTCCCAATTGAAAGAGAGTACACACGTTACATATTTTGAATTTGTAAGTTCTAAGGTGTCTACATGGAAGAAAACATAAGATTTATCTACTAACATGTTGTAGATTACATGTACTATTGAGTAGTTAGTAAAAAAGATTGCTTCTGTGTTGCTATGTACTTTTTGTAAAAGGTTGTAGAAGACTTGCTTACTGTTTTGTATCAATTTTGTGGTAATGGGGGAGAAGAGTGGAAACCCCATCATTGAGAAGCTAAATAAGAACAACAACCCATCATGAAAGTTTTATGCAACAAACTTCTTTATTGGAAAAGGCAGAGAGTTTGTTTCAAGTGAAGAAAAAGAGCCAAATCTAAGTAATCATGTGACTATAAAAGAATTGAAGGTGTGGAAAGAATGGAATGCAAAAGACAAAAAGATAATGTATTGGCTGTTTGCAGTCATTGATAACACTATGTTGGGGCATATCAGAAATGCAAAAGCTTCATATGCGACTTGGAAAATTTTTGAGAATATGTTTTCAGTAAACATAAAGACATTGAAGATTCGACTCAAACAAGAGTTGAATACTTCAAAGAAAGGAAAGATATTTGTAAATGAGTATGTTTTGAAAGTGAGAAGCATTGCAAGTGCCTTAGCAACTATTAATGCAATACTTAATGATGATGATTTGGTTGCATTTACTTTGGGTGGCCTTAATAATGAGAAGGTCTGAAGATCCTTTGTCACTTTTGTAAATGTATAGAGATCATTTCCAATTTTTGATGAGTTGGTCTCTCTCATGATCACTAAAGAGATTAGGTAGCGACATGATGAATAATCTAAAAGAAGTGGTGAATAGGTCTAAGCATTTTACTTAAGTTTAGGAAGGATACATAGTAGATCCTCTTCAAGAGTCCATGGTATAGGATGTATTGGTGATAACTAGCAAAATATTTTGTCACATTTATTGAAGATTGTTTTAGAAATCTGTGAGTGTATTTCATGAAGAAAAAGAGTCATGTGTTTGAGAACTTCAAAACTTTCAAGGCTGGTATTGAAACAGAAACATGCTTGAAAGTTAAGTGCTTGAGGTCAAATGGAGGGGGAAGTACATCTCTAATGAGTTTAGTGAACTTTTGAGGTCTCATTGGATAAGGAGATAGTTTACTTGTATGTATACACCACAACAAAATGAGATTGTAGAAATGAAAAATAAGCACATTGCAAAAGTTGCATGGGCATTTATGACTGAAAAGAATTTGCCAAAATATTTTTGGTATGAAGCTATTCATATTACTGTCTATATTATGAACAGAACCCCCACAGTTGTAGTTCATGAAATGACTCTTAAAGAATGCTTTATAGAGGTAAGAAGCCTGACGTGGTATACTTGAAAGTGGTTGTTATATTATATATGTTCATGTGCTAGATGAGCTATGAAGGAAGCTTGATCCAAAGGCTAAAAAATGTATTTTCATTAGATACTCTTTAGAGTAGAAAGAGTATTGATGTTATAACCCTATCACAGGTGAGTTCAAAGTAAATAGGGATGTTATTTTTTATGAGATAAGTAGTTGGTATACATCTAGTGGTGATGCATTAGATGATGATGATGATCATTGCAAATAAGAAAGAAAGAATCATCCTACCTTAGTGGATTAGTAACATCATTTGGTACTACATCTACAATTAGCCCTTGGTCTAGGAGACTAAGGAGCAATCCCACATTTTCAAGTGCATCTACAAGTATTGCAAGCAAAGGCGAAGGGAAGAAAAAAGTGTCAGATGATAATGATGCATCTACTATTCATTTGGAGTTTGATGGAGATTCCAGTAGTTCAGAGATTTTGGATGATGATATTGGTATTCTTTTTGTTAGGACACTAGGTGTACAAAGAGCACATCTAAAGGCTCCACTGAGTAATCTAGTGATACATAGGTCTAGCAGGGTCGAATATACTATTAAAAGATTTGGTTTTGAAGGTTATATAGTTCACCATTATGCTTATATAGTAAAGGTGTTTGAGGATGTTGAGCGTACTTGTTTTGAGGATGCTGTTGATCATGCTCATTGGGATGTAGGAATGGATGAGATAGCTGCATTAGAAGCTAATAAGACTTGGGATCTAGTACCATTGCCTAAGACTAAGAAAGGTATTAGTTGTAAGTGGTTCTACAAAATTAAGTATAATGCATATGGTTCTTTTAGCAAGTATAAGGCTAGGCTAGTTGCAAAAGGCTATCCTCAACATATAGCATAGATTATAAAGAGACATTTAATCTAGTTGCTAGGATGGGAATTGTTAGATGTGTGATTGCTTTGATAACAACCAAATATTAGAGTTTGTAGAAAATAGATATAAAGAATAACTTCTTTCATAGTGAATTACAAGAAGAGGTGTATATGGAGTAGCCAAAAGGTTATGAGGATTTAGAGCATTCCACATATGTGTGCAAGTTAAAGAAGGCACTTTATAGACCAAAGCAAGCACCTAGAGCACGGTTTGACAATATTTGGAGAGTATCTTGTCAACATTGAATTTTATGTTTTTGAGCCTAATCACTCACTTTATGTGAGAAAGGAAGATGTAGGTTTCGCCATCATAGTCATGTATGTGAATGACGATGATTACAGGTGATAGTGACAGTGGGACTGTTAAGTAAGGACCTTTTGAATAAGTTTGAGATAAAGAATTTGGGTGAGCTGAGGTACTTTCTTGGTATTCAGGTGATCAAATGTGATGATATTATATGGCTATCCCAAAGGCAATATGGCTTGGATATGTTGTCCAAGTATGGCATGACAGCGTGTAAGCCTCTTTCAATGCCATTAAAGTAGAATGTGAAGTTGAGTGTACTGATGTTGGGGATGAGGTAGAAGACCTACTATGTTCAAGAGGATAGTGGGGAGTTTTATTTACATGACTATTACAAGGCTAGACTTGAGTTATGTTGTTGGAATTGCCAGTCAATTTATGCGAATACCTAGAAAGCCTCATTTGGATGTAGTTAGATGCATATTGAGGTATGTGAGGCCCACTTTGCATTATGAACTTTTTAATGAGGCAAGTAAGGATATATAAGTTTTTAGATATGCAAATGTAGATTAGCTTGGTAGCATGTTTGATAGAAGATCTACCAATGGATTCATGTTTTCCCTTGGTAGTGTAACAACTATGTGGAGCAACAAAAAGTAATCTATGGTTGCTTTATTGAGTACAGAGGCTGAGTACAAAGGTGCTACTATGGAAACATGTGAGGTGTATTGTTACAAAAGTTATTGGTGATTTGGATGTGTAGGGAGATGGTCCAGTTTTCATTCATTGTGATGACATGAGCAGTATATAGTTAGCTAGGAACCTAGTGTTCCATGCTAGGATAAAACACATTGAGGTGCATTATCACTTTGTGAGAGAGAAGGTACTTATAAGAGAGTTTGACTTGGTATATGTTAGTACATAGGATCAGATAGTTGACATTTTCACAAAGGCATTGGGTGTAGAGAAGCTTTGAAAATTTCAAAGCTTACTTGGAGTCATAGAGATACAATTGAGATCGAGAGGGAGTGTTGAGATAGCAAGCTCCATATTTCCAGACATTGATGATGGACTACCTAGTTGGATAGGTCCGCATGTCTATACTTAGCATGTCGGTGGTTCATGATGATCCTCACATGGCCATTGACTTATCACTCATTATATTAGGTTTATTGCACCCTCTTACAAGTGGTATAGTTATAGTACTAGTCAATTAGTATAGTCAGTTATGCAATGTTTGACTTTGTGTATATTGTATTATGTGTATATTAGTGAATCTATATTAGTATAGTCAGTTATAACGCTATTTCAAAAAATTAGTGAATTCATTGGAGAGGTACGCTTCCCTCCATTAAACCTTAGGTATCTAATCTACACACTTATTTGTTTTCTCAATCATATTTTTAAAATCTTGAGAGTGAGAGAACACCAAACTTTTCTCTTTGATGAATACACCTATATCTTTCTTTTATGATCATGAAAAAATGTTACGAAATACTTATATGTAGCCATTGATGTAGTATTCATATAGAGTCTCACATATCTGGATGTACAACATGAAGCAAATGGTTGCTTACATGTTTATTATCATGAGGAAATACAAGCCTTGTCTTTTTTTTCACATTCGTATACTTTACATATTTTTCGCATATCAACAACTTTAAACTTGGGTAAGCTTGTCATAATTTCATATGATCGCATATTTTTCAACTGCTGCATATTTACGTGGCCAATATTCTTATACCTAATATCAACATCAATATCAACCACAACTCTACCACCTTGTCTAAACATAGCAACCTTCAGATTTGGTACATTTACATATAAGGTAAATATTCTTCCTAGATGCTTACCTTTTGCAACCTGCTTATAGCCAATTCTTAACATCTTCTTATCAAAAGGATACTAAAGACATAAAAACCAATATATAAACTCTAAAAATTAATCTAGAACTAGCTAAGATGCAAAGTAACTATCTTAATTGGACTTTATTTGCAATTCCTACTCAACCATTGCCTAAGAAAAATCAAGTTCTTTGTAATATTAGGCACATGAAACACATTAACCAAACACTTAATTTTCCATCCTACATAGATTATGGAATAGTCTCAACATGAGTAATAGAATATGTTGTATTATCTCTTGTTTTACAAAACCAGGAATTTCATGATTTTTTGTTTCTCAAAACCTTCTTGATGAGACATCATATGGTTAGAGACACTTGAATCCATATATCATACATCATCACTCACATTGCTATGAATCTGTATTCACTGCATTTGGCATATGATATGTAATAAATAACTTCTCATCATCAATCGAATTATTGGTAGATGCATATTCGTTATATTCTATCTTCTCCCCTATTATTTCCATCTGTTCTCTTTTCTCAATAGTCATAATGCAATATGACATTTCTAACCATAATTATAGCCTTCTCTATTATCATAGCAACTGTTCTATCTGCCATCTATGGGTCCCCTTTCTTAAAAATTACGTCTATCACCTGTATGTGACTACTCCTGTGAGTCATTAGATTGCCCATGATCTTGCCCATAACTACTAGCACTATAGCCTCCCCAATTATATTATTTCAAACATAATGAAAAGCTAATTAATAACTTTTCGAGCATCTTGATTAATACCCTATTATGTCATGTTTTGAGTGGATAGAGAGCATGTTGTAGAAGTCATGGATAGCTATGGCAACTTGATAGTGTTGTTATATATTGTCAATAACTTTTGCATACAATATTGGATTCAACTATTCTATATATAGAAACAAAGATGTAACAAGAGTTATAGATTTAGTATCCAAAGTTGATTCTATGCAGTTTTTAGTTCTCCATTTTAGATAGAATATAATAGTTCTAGTTTGGACAACAAGCATTTGATTTTTTAATGCTTTACTAATGCTTATGGAAAATGTTTACAATGCTCGAATGATGTATTGTTGCTACATAAAGGCTTTAAGGCTAATTAGATATTGATTAGCTCCATCATTAAAGCAATTATTATTGTAATAATAGTTTGGGTAGCAAGCATACAATAGTTAACATCATGCTTTGAAAGCTTATTGTACATACATGGTATTTTGGATATGCTACATGTCTACAATGATATCTAGCATTGATGTATGAGCCCATATATGGTTATGACATACTTTGGCAATTGGATTTGAGCTACATGTGATGTACTAGAAATTTGGTCAGTTTCTTTGAGCTTTCATGCTTACCCATTTTATTGGACACATGCTCACATATGTATTTGTAATGCACTTTGGACTTCTTGGATGGTTGGATGTATATGTCTTTAGCTTTGCTTGCTCACTTTGCATTCCAAATTTTCTTCTAGTGGGAGACACTTATATTTTTAATTGGAAAATCTTGGTTCTTTGAGACATTGGGAGTCTTGGTTCATGTATATGCTCTCTTGTATGCTATTGAATATTGTTACCTCCACTTGCTTGGCTAATTTGATATCGTATGCTTTGAGAACTAGCACTTACCTCTCTTAACTATTTATTCGTGATGTATACATAGGTATTAGTTATGCAATGAGAACCATTGAACTTTGCTTAGTCAATTGTGAATTTGACTAATTTTTATAGTCGCTCTTGAGATCTTCTATATGCATGATGCATATCTTGATGGAATGTATGGTTTACTGACACTTTGAGTTTGTGATAGTCTTTGGTATTAGTTGTCTAGGCTCTCAGTCACTACTAGTTGTATTCTTTGTATCTTGGTTGCTACTTGGATATGCTTGGTAGTGGGAGCTTGCTTTCTTGGCCATTTGCCCATAGTTGGATTAATATATACTCTTTATTTCAACATTGTTGTAATTACAAATTTTAGCATTCTTTTGGAGAGCAAATAGTTTTTTTGTCACAACTCTATAGAAACAGAATTTGTATCCTTTTTCATTAATTTGTCTATATAATGATTTATTAAATTTATTTCCTTTGCACTAATTAGATATAAAGAAAAGTGCATTGGAGCTGGCCACTGATGAGTGGCAGGTTATGGTGGACCCACGCGGTGGGTTAGAGAAAAGATAGTTCACACTTCCACCTATATGGCCCGATTGGGCACCTGTGACTAGAACTCATGCATATCAGGGTTAGACTCGCACACAGAAAGGATTGATGCCTTGAAGTGTGGGCTAGATCCACCAGAATAGACAGTTACAATCAACAAGATGGCATGATCATGAAATGCTTGTATAATGTGCATGTGTGGGCTGAAAGCTTGAAATGCACATTTCTTTGCATAGGAAAGTCACATGAAGATTCAGATACCATTTTTGCGATGTACACGGAAAAAGCTTTCATATGACACCCATATTGGGGGGGTCTCTAAATTTTAGGAGATCCCTAAATTTTAGGAGGTCCCTAAATTTTAGGAGCCTCGAATTAGCCTAAAAATGCTAGTCCTAAAAAATAGGGATATCATTCTAAAAATAGTAAGTTCTGTACTCTGACTGTGCTTACTAAATTTGGTTGTTTCTATTCTTGACAGTATTCAACCCAAAAAGGAAGGCCATAGAGAAGAGACAAGTGTCGAGACACTTGTCACACAAGTTTCCAAGTGTTCCACCACTTGTCACATCTCATGACATGTGGCTGGACACTTGTCTTGTGCTACTCCACTTTCCCCTTTTGTACTAGCTCTTCCCTCTCCTATAAATAAGAGCTCTTTTTTCTTCATTCAGCATCATTTTTCTTTGCTGTAAACTCATGTACAACATCCACAGATAGCCAGAAACTAGCCCCATCCATCCCCATCATCATTCCCCACTTCTCCATTATCAAATTCCTCCATATTCCCTCTTCTATCACTGCTGTTTTATAGAACAACAAGCCTGTAAATTCATTACAGCACCTCCTTTTCAAGCTCTTTCTTCCATTTTAGCAACAAGAAGCAAGCCCTAGCCATGTACTACTGTTCAACGATGGAGAAGGCTGATTTTCCCTTTTTCTTCTCTCATACTGTAAAGAAATCAGTTCTTATCATTGCATAATAGATAATGCATGTGTGTTTGTAGATCTTTGCATGTTCTTGTGAGAGTGAGAATTACTTCTTCTCACTCTCAGGTTGATTGTAACTGAGCTCTTCCCTAAGGGACTTGGGTTGAGTAGAAATACATTCCTTCGGGGCGTTTACAGTGGTATCAGAGCTTTGGCTCGGTCCTCACCCCCAACACTGGTAGTGCTTACAATTATAAGTTTGTTTGTTTTCAGCCCTTGCATTGAGTGCTTGAGCATATTTTTTTTTCTTAAGAGTCTCAATGGATCAGTCGAATGCTATCCTTCAAGCCATTCAAAGTCTTAGAGAGGAGAATCAGCAAATTCGTGGACCAACTTCTCAAACTAAAAAAAGTTGAGAATCCCAAAGAATTCAAGGAAAGAAGCCCATCTGCTTCAAGGAGACAAAGCCATACCAATGAAAGGAGCCGATCAAGAAGTCCAACTACTTCTAAGAGGCAGTCCCATTCTACTTCAAGACAAAGAAAAAGATCGCGTCGAAGCTCATCCTCTTCTTCAAAGTCATTTGACGCCTACTCTGATGGACCCTCTTCTAGTAACGAAGAGTCACACCCTTCTCGTGGAAGACCTCATCATCGTCAAAGGCGTCGACATTCTTCACCCTCGTCTCCATCTTCATCCCCATCAAGCACTTCATCGTCTTCAACCTCAAGATCCGAGCATGGACGAAGGCATAAGAAGAAGAAGAAGACTAAGTCACTATCTCAACTTGAAAAGAAGATCAAGTTCAGTATGTATGATGGTTCCCGAAATCCTGATCTTCTTCTGAAGTTTATTCGTCAATTTCAATTTTGTATGGTCGTGACAAGTATAAAGAAAAATAAAAGATTAAGTTTGTAGCTTTACATTTAACCGACTTAGCCCATACTTGGTAGACGGGGTTGGAATATGATCATGCTGTCCCAAAATCATGGTGGTCCTTTGTTCGCATGATACAAAGCCAATTTCTTCCTGTTCATTTCAAAAGAGATGTAAAAATGGAACGGGATCGGCTTTGGCAAAGGAAAAATGAGTCACTTGGTGACTATACCAAGAGATTTTGGGAGCTACTTTTGAAGGTCCAACATTTCAAGAAGATCAACAGTTCGGAAAAGCTTAGGAAGTTTCAAGGAGGTTTGCATTTTAAAAAAATTTGTGATCTTTATGATAAACAAAGTCCTATATCTCAATTATATTGGTTGAAGTAACTTGTGGACCTTCGCATGGAGTGTACAACTATTTCTACTCATTTGAATGAGTTTCATTCCAATTTTAGCCAGCTTGTATCGCAAAGCATTTATTTTGGACATAATAGTAAGTCTTAGTTCTTGCTTGTTACACTACTTGAGTTTTGGGATATCTTTTGCACTATGAATGCTCATCCCCTTGAGGGTGGTTTTAAATGTAGTGATGTAAAGAGTGCTCTACTCACAAAAGAGGTAAATAGAAAGAGCATTGATGCAGCCTACACTTCTCATGCATTGATTGTTAGAGACCAAAATGATAGTAATGACAATACTAATTCTAGTAGAGACTCGCAGCCCAATAGGGGCAAGTTTCAGTCTCATGGATAATCTCCTAGTAAGTCCTGTGGACATAAGTCCTCTTTGACATGTCATTATTGTGGGCAATAGCGTTATATTAGGCTGCAATGCCATAAAATTCACAATAAGAAAGGCAAGGGAAGGCAAAGGATAATGAAAAGTCTAATAATCATAACATCCTCCATAGTAAGTCCAACGTGAAGATTGAAGATATAAATATAGTGTAGGCTAATTTTGATGATGACCATGTCTTAGTTTCTTTGTGTTTTGATGCTACTCAAGTGATTGATGCTTCATCTACTTACTCTTAGTATTGGTTGCTTGATTTGGGGGATTTTTTTCCCTGTTACCCCACACTCAACTTGGTTTCATACCTATCATAGCATTACAAGTTTAGTGAGCATGAGACTGGGCAATGGCATTGCATTGGATATAATTGGCGTTGGGGATGCTAGATTGCAATTTACTTCAAGTAGCTCTTTTGTTTTGGATAACGAACGTTCTCATGCCGTTACATAGACATAGCATGAAAAAACTTGGACTGTATCATCATCTAGCTTTTTTATTAGTCTAGAGAGTCAATGTCATATTAGTCATCAGTGTTAGTATCCATAGTATGGATGGTTCAAAAATACGATATTTTTGACGATTTTCACCTATTTTTGATATTTTGGATAATATTTCTTACAAATAACCTAAAAAGGTGTGGAAAACTTTCATATAATGTGTGATCGCAATTTTGAGACAGTATACAACACTTCGAACGTGAAGAAGAAGAAGGAGCGATCTGGAAGAATTGCAAGTAGGTGTCTTGATGTTTTACCCCCCTTTTGGAGCCAACGGAACCATCAAATTTATGATTTGAGCAACAAAGAAGAAGATAGTGTTTGGTGCATAGTTTTGGTCTACCAAGGAGCTGGAGGAGATCTAATGCTTGGGGATTGCTTTCGAGTAGTTCTAGACAAGGATTTTGTTTATCTTCTCAGGTTCTATCAATACATAGTGCTTTGAATCATTGAGCTTTGTCTTTATATTGTGTAAAGACTTTGGAAAATTTGAATCCCTTACCTATTCTTTTTATTCTCTTCTATCTCCTATTCTCTACTTTATGCTCTCTCTAATCTCTGATGAATACAACCTTCCGACTAAAACCCCTCTGACATTGGTGAACCTAATGGAAGGAAAGACACGATGGGAGAACCTTTAAGCATAATTTCTAGTGATGTTGTGTAGAAGTTAGTGAAGAATATGAACATGCTTATGCAAGTACAACAACAATAACAAGTGATGCATGCTTTTGCTCAAATAGAAACTATTGTGATGAATGCTTTGCACAGAGGCAGTAGAGCATGAGATGATGTTGATTAATGGCACGAATGTATCTACATATTTACATACCTATGCTCAAAAGATAGAGTTATTTGGGGTCTCAACATGCATGGAGCTGGTATTTTGTATAGATCACTGTACATGAATTGAAAGCCCAAGTTACTGATTTATACATGTAGGATGATGATTGGGTAGCTTTCAAGAAGACACTCCATGAAGAATTTTACATTGAAGGCACCAGTTTGATTACCCACAAAACTTTTCTAGGAGTGGATTCTAAAATCTAATAAGGGTATTGTGGCTTTACAGAGTTATTAAGAGAACTTGAAAGTCGGTTTGAGCAGTTAGATCTTGCAAAATAATAGGCTCTTGCAAGTCAAAAAATTGAATTGTTTCTACAAGTGGAAAATCCTAAGCTTCAAGGGAAGCTTGGTGATTTATTAGAAGATCAAACTATAGAGATATGGCTTAAAATAGAGTGGAGGCACGTTAAGGATGCTTTTACTATACTAGTGAAAAATCATAGAAGAAGAGAAAGATTGCACGTATCTAGCTTGCTCACTGTTACGGGAAAAATGGTTGGTGTGTTCACTAAGCCACCTACTTTTGTGGCTAACCCTATGGCTACACTTGCTATTCCCACTGTTAGAAAAAATGTATCAGATGAATTGGTTAAAGGCATGTGGGATCTTCAGTCAAAGGTTGCAAATTTGGATTAGAAAGGATAAGAGGAAAGGGGAAGGGAAGTAGCCCCTAAACTAGGGAAAAGTTGTATGTGGTGTGATAGTTTGCAGCATGAAAGGAAGGATTGCACTGCTTATCAGGAGGCCTTGGCACAACAACTCATATTTGGAAAGATGGGAAGATCCATGCACAAGAAATCGGATTATATCTTGCTTTGAATTTTTGAAAAATAGATATATAAAAGTTGTTGGAAGACTTGGCTATCCAAAATGCTTATGTGGTTGCATATGCTGCTACTTTTGGTCTAGAATTGGACAGAATTCCTAACCAAGTGATGGTTAGAGGTTGCAATATGGACACATACTTTGCATACAATTGAAAAGAGGAAAGCTACTGATAGCGAAATGTCTCATGCAAGCAAGGCAAGACATTTGTGACATAACTAGATGGGAATCATCAATAGATGCATATTTAATGGATACATATTTAGCAAAAGTGCAAAACATGGATGTACTTGTGGAAGAGAAACAAAAGAGAGATGAAGATAATGCAAGGATATCTAAGAGAGTGACAAGAAGAAGTGTGGATTAGCCTAAAGTTGCAATAATCATTCACCCCTTGAGCATGTTATGGAAGGGGTGGGTAGGAGTAGAAACAAGATAGCAAACAAGAGGGCAAGCAACCAGGATATAAGCTTTCATTTGGTATTGAGTCAACCCCACATGGATGCCTTGGAAGATTCTATAGTGGAAGAGTCAACCATGTATTTGTAGATTCTCTTAATGCATACGAAGAGGTTTACAAAGCTCATGTTTTACTTGTTGCAAGGACGTAGAGGAAGATTGGTGACTTGCTGGATGTACATGGTTTGTAGGACATAGTTGCTGTCTTTAAGACAGTTCATGAGCTAGAGGCTATACAGATAGAGGATCCTGTGTATGATTCTCCACAATTGAAAAATGTTTCAGATGCTTTGTCAAAGGCCTTGACAGGCAATTCAAAGATGCTTCAAGATATGGATTGCTTCCTTCACTATTTTTGGTGATGGTTAGCATGTTTGGATGCAAGTGAGGCTTATTCTATGTTTGCTGTGATAATAAGCAGTTTTCCATGCGTTGCACTCTGAAAGAGTAGGCATGTTGCTATGTCTTTGTTAATGGATACATTGATAGTATGTATATGGAGATTCACCACATCATACATAGGATAGACATTGGGATATGGTAGGGAGAGAGTTGTATTTCCAGGATGATCACATTAAACATTAAAGGAGGGGAGGGACAAGTAAAAGAACAAAGGCAATGCTAGTGTGGACAAGGAGAGTCACTACTCTACAATGCCAAGTATATGAGACATCTTCCAGTAAGTGGAGTTAATGACATGGATAAAACAATTAGTGGACCATGAGTATTTGAGTTAACAGGACAAGATACTAACATGGTTACTTCTTGAGTCAACATCCAAAGCACTTGTTAGTGAAGGTAGTAAAAGTGGTTATATGCCCAGCTTTCCAATGCCAATGACAATGAAGATGATGTTTTTTGAGATGGCAATCTCATCAACGTTGCCAACACGAGCAAAGGAGGGAAACCATTTTGATAATGGTGGATAAAAGTCAGACCTCATAGGCAAAAACGCAAGAGAGGGGAGTCGTATAGGGAAGGTGGAAAAGTAGCTAACATTTTAGTTAACAAAAAATTTATGTAAGAGAGGATGCTAGTTGATATAGGAGGGGGGTGTTCTTTTATGTGTTATGGTTCTAATGGTTAGGAAATGAGTTTTTAAAAAACCATAATCAAAGAAAAAAATGTTGCATGATGTTGTGTGGAAGGGGGAGTCGTGAGAAAGAAGAGGGTGCCGTCATAGTGGAAGATGAAGAGAGGGAGAAGGGAAAAAGGCTATGCTTGCCATTGGAGGAGGATTAGAAAAGGGAGAGGAAGTCCAAAGGGAGGCAAGCAAAGAGGGAGAGAGGGTGCCATTATGCTACAATGAGTGGAAGAGAGAGAGAACAAATAGGGGGAAGAAGAGGGCGCCATCATCTCCTTGGGGGGGGGGGGGGGGGGGCATTAATTGGAGAAAGAGGGAGAGTTAAGAGGCTTTGGAAGCCATCCAACCAAGAGGATTTAAAGAAAAATTGTAGTTGGAGAGGGCAAGAGAAGAGAATTGAAGCCAATGCCTCTCCCATAGCCATCGCCATGTCTTCTCCTCCAAGCTCCATTTTGGAGCTTCAATATACCTGCCTAATCTGAAGTGATAGAGTAGGAGAATTCTTTGTTGCCTTCCAATTGCTCTACTTTGCTCCTGATTCTGTGGACAGATGATGGAGATATTGCATTACTCTTCTCCCCTCTCTTAGTCGTCAACATAAAACCATGGAGGCTAAGCTCTTAAGCTTGAAATTAAGCAAGATTAAGTCATAAAAGAGTTACAAGTGGCTATTCCTATGGCAACAATGCAATTGGCCAATGGATCTCTCGGGAGAGGGAAAATGATGAGCTCACCATTGGGAATGATTGGACAGACTCCCCTTGGTTGGATTGCAAAGGACACAGCTCCTAAAGATGCAATTACAATTCTCGTACTTTATGTAAGTGCCTTAACTCGTTTAACAAGAAAAACTAATTCTGCATAAATATCTCTTTGGTTTATAATTTTTATAAAATGTATTTGAACCTCAATTTCAACTCTGGATAGTTATTAGAATTTATGTAGGTTTGTTTTTATATTTGAAAAATTAAAAACATTTAAAAATACTTTAAAATGGCTTAAAAATGGTATACCGACCAAAGACCAAGCCACTTTTAACTAGGTTGTCAAGTCAACTTCTAGGAGTTGTTGCACTGAATATGTGATATTGATAACTAATTTCTATGATTTATCCTAGCCTTCCTCAATATTTACGACACTCATTCATAGTAGTCAAGCTAATCTAATATCGAAAACTTAGTAAGTTTGCTTAATCTTGCACTTCATCTCTATCTTTACACTGGATACTAAATACTAAAACTAGGATTTTTTTTAAATCCCTTCGAAAATTATTTTCAGAGCATAAATCCATTAGTTCTATCTAATTTCTACCAATATTCATCAAACCCATAAACTATAATTTTCTTTTAAAAATATTTCCCTTGTCCAATATTGGTATAACTTAATACCTCGTCAACACTTTTTATTTGTATAAAGTTAGATACATCATATTTTATATTAATAATGTTCAAAGTAATAACATCAAATCAATTTTCGTTTTTTCTAACCCCAAGCATATTCCATAAAATATCCAAAACTATATTCTCAGGTTTTCTATAGAAGATCCTAATTTTTGCTGAATTAAAAACATGATTTTTATCAAAAAAATTTGTAATATTCATCTAAAATAATTATTTTTTATTTTTAGAACATAGTAAATATCTTTCAAAATTTTTGGATAAAATTCAAAATACTTAGAGCAGTGCATACTTCATTAAAAAAATATCATATCCCATAATTGTTTAATCAAATATTTAATAAAAATTTATATATACTATTTTAAAGAATTTTTAATTTTTTTATTTTTAAAATATTAAATCAAATCTACATAAATTCTAAAAACTATCCAAAGTTGAAATTGAGGTTCAAATATATTTTATAAAAATTATAAACCAAAGAGATATTTATGTGGAATTACTTTTTTATGTTAAACGAGTTAAGACACTTACGTAAAGTATGAGAATCATAATTGTGTCTTTAAGAGCCGTGTCCTTTCTAATTGCTTTTATTATCAAATCAACTAACATTCCTCAAATCCATAAACTCTAATTAAAAATATATATATTTTTCTTATCCAATATTGATATAACTTAATACCTCGTCAACACTTTTAATTTGCATAAAGTTAAACACATCATATTTGATATTAATAATGTTCAAAGTAATAACATTATATCAATTTTCTTTTTCTCTAACCCCAAGAATATTTCATAAAACATACAAAACTTTATTTTTAGATTTTCTATAGAAGATCCTAATTTTTGTTGAATTAAAAATATGATTTTTATCAAAAAATACTATAATGTTCATCCAAAATAACTATTTTTGATTTTTAAGATATAGTAAATATCTTTTAAAAATTCTAAAAAAATTTAAATACTTTAAGTAGTACACATTTCATATAAAAAAAAATCATGTCTCATAATTGTCTAACTAAATATTTTATAAAAATTTATCTATGCCATTTTAAAGTATTTTTAACTATTTTTGATTTTTAAAATATAAAATAGAATCTACATAAATTCTAATAACTATCCAAAGTTGAAATTGAGGCTCAAATAAATTTTATAAAAATTATAAAGCAAAGAAATATTTATGCAAAATTACTTTTTTCTATTAAATGAGTTAAGGCACTTACGTAAAGTAAAAGAATCATAAATGCATTTTTGAGAGCCTTGTCCTTTGCAGTCTGGCCAAGAGGAGTCTATCCAATCGTTCCAAATAGCAAGCTCATCATTTCTCCTCTCCCGAGAGATCCATTGGCCAATTGCATTGTTGCCATATAGAAATAGCCACTTGTGACTCTTTTAAGACTTAATCTTGATTAACTTCAAGCTTAAGAGCGTAGCCTCCATAGTTTTATGTTGATGACTAAGAGAGGAGAGGAGAGTAATGCAATATCTCCATCATCTATCCATGGAATCAGGAGTGAAGTAGAGTGATTGGAAGGCAACAAAGAATTCTCTGACTCTATCGCTTCAGATTAGGCAAGTATATTGAAGCTCCAAAATGGAGGTTGGAGGAGAAGACATGGAGATGGCTATGGGGGAGGCATTGGCTTCAATTCTCTCCCCTTGCCCTCTCCAACTACAATTTTTCATCAAATCCTCTTGGTTGGATGTATTCGAAAGCCTCTTAATTCTCTCTCTTTCTCCAATTGATGGCGCCCCCAAGGAGATGATAGAGCTCTCTTTTTCCTCATGAACCCCCCCTCCCTTCCACATGACATCATGCAACATTTTTTTCTTTAATTATGGTTTTTTAAAAATTCATTTCCTAACCATTAGAATCATAACACATAAAATAACACCCCCCTCCTCTATCAACTAGCATCCTCTCTTACATAAATTTTTTGTTAAGATAAAATGTTTGCTACTTTTTCACCTTCCCTATACGACTCCCCTCTCTTGCATTTTTACCTATGAGGTCAAAATTTTATCCGCTATTATCAAAATGTTTTCCCTCCTTTGCTCGTGTTGGCAGCATTGATGTGATTACCATCTCAAAAAACACCGTCTCCATTGTCATTGGCATTGGAAAGATGGGCATATAGCCGCTTTTACTGCCTTCACTAACAAGTGCTTTGGATGTTGACTCAAGAAGTAACCATGTTAGTATCTTGTCACATTAACTCAAATAATCATGGCCCTTTAATTGTTATATCCATAACAATAACTCCACTTACTCGAAGATGTCTCATATACTTGGCATTGTAGAGTAGCAACTCTCCTTGTCCACACTAGCATTGCCTTTGTTCTTTGACTTGTCCCTCCCCTCCTTTAATGTTTAATGTGATCATCCTGGAAATCCAAAACTCTCCCTATCATATCCCAATGTCTATTTGTTATAAGATTCAAGATACACACTTGACTTTCTTATATACTTAAAATATATATGGCGAATTTTATGCTGGCACAAAGGGATAATAGATGAGAGAAAAGAAAGATGTAGAGAGAGAGAGAGAGAGAGAGAGAGAGAGAGAGAGGTAGAGAAATTGGCAACACACTAGGGACTTGAAGATGGACCAGTCCCCCCCCCTTGTGGAGTTATACTATTGACAAGGAGCAAGCTTCTCCATTACACATAAGCTAGTTCTTACTTGTAGATCTTGGAAACAAGATCACGGTTCCTTGCACAGTATATACCTGGCTAACACTTGCACAACTTGGAAGTTGGCACCTTTTGATTCTTCTTGAGTCTCCTTCTCTCCTACACAATATGTGTAGGGCTCTCCTCTTGGCACTTGATTTTAGTAGAGCTTCCGTAACACTTGCACCTTCTCTTCTCCTCTTGGAACTTGATTTCAACAGAGCTTCCGCAGCACTTGCACCTTCTCTTCTTCTCTTGGAACTTGATTTCAACAGAATTTCTACAGCACTTGCATTCAACAGAGCTTCTGTAGCAGTTGCACATTCTCTTCTCCTCTTGGATGCATGCAAAGTGATGCTTCCTTTACCTCTCCTCACACCCAAGGAGAGCCTCCTCTTTTATAGGCTTTCAAGAGCTTCTCTTCTTGGAGAGAGACTTGAGTTGATCTTCATGCAAGATGTGGTTGTTCTAGGACCTACTCAGGATTACTAATTTCGAGATATCTCTCTGTGCCTTGTTCGGATGAAAAAAACATCCACACAAAAGTTGTAGATCTTGCTATTTCCAATAACCCACGCAGCCCATTTTTAGAGATCGTCTTTCTATCGCGAGATATTTTAAAAATGGATTCACCATGTCTTTTTTAAAAAGAACAGCTTCTCAAACAGTACTCTTAACTTGTGGTCCATACAACCACCTTAAGGAGAGTTCATTAAGTTGCCTTGGGCCTCAACCTTAAGATTGACTTCCACACAAAAGCTTGTGTCTTTTTAGACCTTAGAAAGAGAAAATCACTTCTCTTCTCACTTCCACAGGATCATGTCTCTTGTCTTTCTTAGTGAGAGAATTACCTCTCTTGTCTTTCTTAATGAAAGAAAAGACCTTAAACCTTGACTTGTAAGGGAGAGGATGACCCCAAATGAATGCAATGCTCATTACACACAAGTATTTGTTCCCAAGCATCCCCGGATGTACACATAAATACATATACACAGTGCTAATGCACTTCCTCTTCTTAGAAATTAATCCATCTTCATTGATATATGTAACTCCTTGGTTCTTGTGTACACTCTTACACTTGACAGACACTTCTTTCCCCCTTCATAACTTGTACTGCACGTATCAGATATCCCCGTCACAGTGCTCTGATCACCCCATTAAGTGATGCACTAGGAATATTGGTCTCTAAATGGTCTCATGGCCATGCTAGATCATCATCAACACTTAAAGAAAAGTGAGTCATTAATTTATTGACATGAATTCATTAAATAGGGAATGCATAATAAGAAATCAATTTAGTGACACTATCCTATGTATGATGCGGTGAAAAATTTGCTAGTTCTACTACTATCTATGATCATCATCAATGACCAAGATCACTTGTCCAATCTATGCTATCGAATTCATGTCTTTTGGTTTTGCAAAGTCGTACTCGACTATACACTCAACCATCTCTAACCTTTCAAAAACAACTCATTTGGATTTGTCAATATATTCTTTATGGGAAGAAAGGTCAAATGATCATCCAAGCCAAAATTCTAATCCCTTATGATTAGATAAAACTATCGAATTCTACTTGGTATTTTCCAAAGTCCACCTTCTAGCACAAAACTCCTTCAAACCAAGTTTTTCCACTTGTCGGATTGTAGAGACACATCCTCCAAAGACGAAATCTCGACTGCATTTGCATTAAATTGATGTGAAAAGTTGGTAACAATGTGCCAATTGTGTATAATGTTACTAAAAATTTAGTCGAATTTTGGATTGCGCCAACTATTTAAGGAGCCTAAGGAACCTACCTGGTTGGATAGATTGTGGGACGAGGATCCCGATGCGCATTTGCAAAGATTTGAGGTGACCTGTGTCGCCAATGAGATAATAGACGATGACCAGAAGCTTCATATCTTCCTTACAACATTAAAAGATGAGGCAATAAGGTGGTACGAGAACCTAGATGCCCAACATAAATCGACTTATGCGGCCTTATCAAGAGCATTCCTGGAAAAATTTTGACGACAAGGTTTCCCAAATAGACTAGCCTTTCAATTGGATTATTTATCCCAAGGAACAATCGAAAATGTTGAACATTACATTGAACGTATGGAGACAATTATTCAAAAGATGAATCCAGTGAACCTATGCAAAAGCGTAAATTTATTGATGGGCTTAACCTTGAAGTTCATCAGCATGTTAGCCTACAACGGCTAGCTACGTTGGTAGATGATAAAATACATACTAGATGGTGGGAAGAAGTGCAACTCAGCCAACAATGACGGAGGGACTTATTCAAAGAACCTTGGATGGAATATCCAAGCACTTCAAGTAGGATATCTAAGAACGTGTCTTATGTGACCGTTCCTTTAAATCCATCGATAACGGTAAATCCAAATATATCAAGTGTACCTTTAAATCCATACACTTCTATTCCAACCTATATGATGCAAATAGGAATGCCTTCTATGCCGCAATCTCAATCCTCTCTTGATGAAGCGAAAGTAGCTGACATTATTGCAAAATCCCTAGGAAAGTTGAACAAGGAGATTATGAGTCCAGTGCAAGCACCTTTGAAAGAAATTTATTCGATAACAACACAGTCTTCTAGTGCACAACAATCCTCGAGTAGCTCAACTCCAACCCCACCTAAATCCAATGTTTGGTGTGGTAAGTGTCATGGGTATGGCCATGTGGCTACAGAGTGTCCAAAACCTTTGAGACTAATGCCTGACCATCCACCATTCTGCTCCTTTAGACAAGGCATCTAGATACAAATTGTTGGCATAAGATAGGTCAAGAGCAACAACAAGCTTGTTTAATGCAAACAAATTACAATTACATAGACCGTAATAATACGACTTATGCAATTGGACCACCTAATCAACCCTTTAGGCTAAGAGGATTGCCAACCCAAGGTAGACCCCCAATACCCCAAAATAATTACAATAGTGATAGAAACAAAGGAAGAGCTTCTATTTTTTGGAGAAATAATGGTCATTTTTGTAATCCAATGGGGCAAGGGGGACCACAAGGGCCTAGGGGACCGGTAATTTGTTATCGATGCCAACAGGAAGGTCACATAGCTACATATTGTCCAAATGCGCATAAAAATCAGGACTATACTCCTCTATGTAGGAGATGTAGCGGCGAAGGGCATCACAAAGAGGATTTCCCTGAGAGAAAACATAAACAACCTAATGACAAGGGTAAGAATTTTTTTTAAAAACTCTCAACCTCATCCGCAAATTTAGTTGAAGTAGAAACAACAAGGCAAGGGAATGGAGTCAGGTCTAAGTTCATACCCCATAGGGTGACCTTTAAGGCTGACCCCATGATTGGTGTGGTGACTAGAGTGCAAAAGCAACAATGAGAGGAGCAAGGTCAGGAGGAAGAAAGTTTACAATTAAAAGAATAAACGAAGGATAAAATTAAGGATATAGATCCTAATGTAGAGCTATTTGAGTCAAATTCTCCACAACATTCCTCTGACCATCCATTATTACCTGTGCCTTTAGCAAATCCTAAGATTCAAGTAGGGGTAGCTTATTTTTCCGAAATACTGATATCTCCTAAGGAAGGAAGTAAAGAGTAGGCAGAAGCAGTAAACAAGACCTATAATCTTTGGGCTACATTAGAGCAAGTATCTTTGACCATTAACCTTCGACAATTGCTAGAAATAGCGCCTACATGTTGAAAGCAACTTTATCATAAATTAGTTCGGCATCAAAAGAAGAGGATTGAAATTAATGTTCCTAAAGTGACCATAAGAAAAGCAACTAAGGACGTGAAAATAGTAGATTTGTTTGTGGATCCAGGAGCTCTAGTTATAGATACTACTATTAATGGCCACTTTCTTAATGAAGTGCACTTAGATGGTGGCTTAGCACTCAATTTGATGACTGAACAAACGATGCAAGAATTAGGATCGAGGAATCTAGAACCTACCAATATCGTTTTATGTGTGGCTGATCAAAGGAAAGTGATTCCTTTGGGGTTACTTCATAATGTGAAATCTGTAACTGATGGCCTAGAATTTCATGTGAATTACTTAGTAGTTCACTCATTGTCAAATATCTCTTCATATTCTGTGTTGTTGGGTCAACCTTGGTTATACCAAGAAAAGTGCACTCAGGATTGGTATAAAGGTTCAATTGTGATTGGTCCTCGAAATGATCGGGTTAAAATACAAGTTATTTCAAAAGGATTTTTGAAAGAATCAGGAGACGAGATGGTTAGTGAAAGGGATGAGAAATCCAACAGTGAGTTTTATGATTCAAAAATGGAAAGGATCGATGATGAAGGGCCTTATGCTTGGTTATTTAGAACACAATGCCCAGAAGAGTAGAAAAAGTGGAGGTAAATATAGTACATCAACCTCATAAGGTAGAACAGATGGGTATTGGCAAATATGCTGTAATATTTTCACCAGACAATGATTCATATAGTGAGATTACTCATTGGTTGTCTACGATTGAAGATACAACCCTAGATTGCTTAATTCTCTCTATAGGGAAAGCAAAATACTTTGATGATTCGCTTGAAACATATTCTCGATTATCCATGGATCAAGAAGATGTATTTTTTAAATATAGCAAGGCAGAAGCGACTTCTATGGATGAATTAGAAGAGGAATAGGTGCCTGAGTTAGTGACATTTAATGTAGATGGCATCTCAACAACCTCTTTGGGGAATATGGACAAATTTGACATTACTAAGAGTAATAATGGTATGCCTGAGAGTAGAGTTTTTATTGTTTCGTTACAAAGACCAATATGGCACGGTGATGAGGATGACTCAGTTTTGGCCTTGCATAGGTTTGTACAAACATCTAGTGAACATCTTGGTAATTATGATAGGATTACTAGAGAATTAAATGAGGCTTTGGAAGTAGAACCTAAGGCAGTAGTGACTGCTGTAAATGAAGCAATGAAGAAAATTACAAAGTTACAAAAAGAAAAGGCAGAATTTCAATTTAGAGAAAGGCAATATCTAGATGAAATTTCACTTCTAGAGTTGTGTTTAGAGGAGCGGAGATCAAAATTTAGTAGTGGGGAGCTATAGATGGAACAAGCTTTATATATAGATAAAAACTATTGGGGCAAATATGAAAAGACTAATCGGTTTTGGGAAAAAGATAAGCGTAAGTGTCTTTTTGAACCAGAAAATCGAGGGAAAAACCCTACTAGTGCTCCTTGGTTGTATCATCCCTTTAAGTGCTTCAATGGAATTATGCAGAAGATGTATCATTGTTCTAAAGGACCACTAGTTGGTTATCAACGAGTCCAATATAAATCCACTAAGATCAATATGCAAAATATGCTAGAGGTTGTATTACCTCATCCCAAAGAAAGGGTGATAGATTTACTATCTATGGGGATGGAAAGGAACCACAACTTAGATGGTTTGAACCTGTGACACCTAGGGATTTTGCAAAACTTAAACAAGTTATACATTATCTGGGTTGTCGAATTCAAGGTGAGGAAAATGAGGATCTTCATTCATTAATTCTTAAGCTTAGGGGTAACCAATGGTCTTGGAGTTCAGATGATCAAGAATGTTTAGAAAAGAACAATAAGATCTTACGTCAATATCATCGTAAGTTACATTATCAATATCCATGTGATCAAGAGTATATTTTTCAAAAGATAGGTTCTATAAATACCATGTTCACGACAAAGTATAATACAAATTTGAAGCCTATTTTGCATGGCTTGAGTAAAGGACAAGGAAGTCATACCGATAAGCTATTTCCAGATCTATTGGATGTCCACATGATCAAAATGAGTGAGGGTATTCAGAATGATCTCGCTATTGTTCCTTATATGGCTGTACCCTTGGTACATTCTGTGAATGCGAGGGAAGAAGAACCAAAATTGAGTGCCAGGAAGAATTTTCTTGAAAATGTATCAATGGGGATATTTGAGGATGTACCTACAATCAACCCTCGAAAAATAGCCTCTTTGTTTCTTGAAGAGCCCGAAGTGAAAGTAGTTAAAATAGAAATGGCAAAAGAGAAATTTTTGAATATCGGGGCTCAATTGGAATCCCAAGATCGAAAAAGGTTTAAGGAATTATTACGAGCACATGTTGGGAAATTTGATTGGTCTTATACCAACCTTAAAGGTATTAAAGCTGAACTTTGTTAGCATTATATTGATCTAGAACCATGTACAAAACCCATATGTCAATGCCAACGACGAACAAATCATGTATATGTAGAACTGGTCAAAAGTGAGATTACTAAATTTTTAGATGTGAGATTTATTTATCCTGTTGCATATAGTGAATGTGTTTTCCCTATTGTGGTAGTACCCAAGAAGAATAGTAATAAGATTTGCATTTGTGTTGATTATAGAAAGCTGAATAGCAAAACACGTAAATATCATTTTCCTTTGCCATTTACAGATCAGGTACTTGATAAAGTTGCAGGCCATGAGATATATTCTTTCATGGATGGGTTTAGTGGCTACAATCAAGTGCTAATTCATCTTGAAGATCAATCCAAAACTACTTTTACTACCGAATGGGGTACATTTGCTTATAAAGTAATGCTTTTTGGTTTATGCAATGCACTTGCAACATTTCAAAGAGTTATGATTGTGGCTTGTTTGTCTAGACGATTTTTGTGTCTATGGGACGACAAAAGAAATGCCAGATCAATTGGTGCAAGTGTTTGAACGCAATGACGAAGTAGATATCTCCTTGAACCCTGATATATGTGTTTTTGGAGTGCCAAAAGGAATGTTGTTGGGACATATTGTTTCTAAAGAAGGCATTGCTATGGATCCGGCTAAAATTTCTAAGATTTCTGCACTTCCACCTCCAACAAACCTTAAGCAATTGCGTGGATTTTTGGGGCATCTAAATTATTATCAACGATTCATTTCTGATTTCACAAAAGTGGCCTCACCTTTGACAAATTTTCTATGAAAGGATCCTCCTTTTAATTGAATTGCTGCTTGTCAAGAAGCATTTGAACTTCTTAAGAAAAAGTTAATTGAAGGACCAGTATTGGCACCCCGGATTGGATGAAAGAATTCCATATTCATGCCAATGCATCGATATATGTTGTAGGAGCTATTTTATGCCAAGCAGATGATAATAAAGTGAATCATCCAATTTATTATGCAAGTCGTAATTTAAGTGATGTGGAAATAAATTATACTACTATTGAGAAAGAATGCTTATCAATGGTATTTGAAGTGGAAAAATTTCATCATTGTTTATTAGGGAATAAATTTACCATTTATGTGGATCATGAAGCATTAAAGTATCTGCTTAATAAAGCAGAACGTTTAGGACTTGTAATTCGTTGGATGTTGTTATTTCAAGAGTTTGATTTTCAAATTGTTACTCGTCCTGGTAGAGCTCATGTTCTAGCAGATCATCTTTCATGATTATTAACATCTGATAAGGAAGAAGGTGTGGAGGATGATTTACTAGATGCATCACTTTTTACTATGGAGACACAAGGTCCATGGTATGCTGATATTGCAAATTTTCTTAGTACCACTTGTTATCCACATGGTGCTGATAAATGACGAAAACGACAAATTTTAATGCAAGCACACTCCTATGGATTATTAGGGGGTTACCTTTATAAATTATTTACACACGAGGGTATCTATCGACGATGTGTAAGGGAAGATGAAGTCCCTGTGGTTCTTAAGCCATTCATGATGAGCCATGTGGTGGCCATTTTGCCAGTGAATTAACTGCAATGAAAGTTCTATTAGCTAGTTATTGGTGGCCTACCCTCTTTAAAGATGCTTATTATTATTGTCGAAAATGTGATGTCTGTCAAAGGACTAGTCGTCCTTCCAAGAGTTTCGCTACACCTTTGACAACTATATTGGCAATAGCGCCTTTTGAGAAGTGGAAAATTGACTTTGTGGGCCCAATTGATCCGCCTACCAGATATAGATCTAATCGTTATATCTTGGTTTGTACTGACTATATTACAAAGTGGGTAGAAGCGAAAGCGCTTAAGATAGATAAAGCCATTGATGTGGCTAAGTTTATGTATGAGAATATCATTACCCATTTTGGGTGCCAACTGGAATTAGTAAGTGACCGAGGTTCCCATTTATTGAATGGTGTTATTAGCGCGTTAATGAAAATATATAAAATTTAGCACCGAAAATCAACGCCTTATTATCCCCGAGCTAACGGGCAAGTTGAAGTAACCAATCACATTATTTATGGGATTTTAACTAAAAGAGTTGCTTCTCACTGGAGAGATTGGGATGAGCGTTTATATGAGGCATTATGGGCCTATAGAACCACTTATAAGGTGATAGTGCAAAATACACCCTTCAATTTAGTTTATGGAACTAATGCTATTTTTTCAATTGAGCAAGAGTTGCCTACTCTACAATTGCCCTCTTGTTACGATTAGGAGAGGCTGAATCGTTGCAGCAAAGAATTTTACAATTGGTGAGGTTAGATGAGGAAAGACTGGTAGCTTTACAGAGTTTAGAAGCAATGCAGAAATGTCGTAAAGCTTGGCATGATTAGAATATCAAAATACGACAGTTTAAAGAAAATGATTTAGTTTTATTATATGATAGTCACTATTATAAATTTCCTGGAAAGCTAAAAATTTGTTGGTTAGGACCTTTTAAGGTTGTTAAAGTTTATGATAATGGTTCTCTTGATCTACATGATATTAATGCTGAAAATGAGATTTTTAGAGTTAATGACCTCCGCCTCAAACATTTTGTGACTTAGTTTAGTTAGGTATAGTTAGGTAAGTGGTTAGAATGATCCCTTAACTAATCTATATTTGGATTTATTTTCTCTTTTGGGGTTTTTTTAAATGGGATGCAGGTATGGCTTTTCTGTGGATGGATGCGCTTTACCCTCGTCTTGATGCCGATAGCTCTTATCCTATTCATGTTGGGCCTTATAGTATTCCGCATTTTTAGACGCATGACAAGTTTTTATATGCACCAAGAGGAGAGGCCTATTATGGTTCTTCTTTTGTGATCATTTTTTGTTTGTAATACCATCCACCTTTTGGTTGTAGATAGTGTCAGCGACATCTTTTCGTGCATGCTTAGCTCCTGTGTTGGTAGTGTCACACATACTTTCGATGTTATGGTACCATTGCCATGCAGGATGCTATAGGCTACACTTATTAGTGCCACAATTATGATAGTGTATTCTCTCCTGAGCATGGTGTTGTTCAGTCTTAGGGTGGGTAGAGAGCAATAAGAATTTTCCCGATATCAAGCTGTTGTTTACCATTTTACTCCATATCCCGATGATCGAGTGAATCATCCCTGTTGGGATTATATTTGTTGGTATATGGATGCGACCAAGGGCTACTCTTTAGGATGTTTACCAATAACACCTATGCCCTATTATGATGATGTAGATGCGGCTCTGCTCCATGATGTGATGGAGGTTTTTAGCGATGCACCTGATAGCCGGTCTATGATTTCTGATGTGTCTACGTTGGAGGCTATTTATGAGCATGGTTTCATTGATAGGCTTGACTTAGATAGTGTGGATGATTTTGGATTAAGGGTATTATTTGCAGTAGAAGATATTAGGGAGTTTGAAGATTTTAGTTTAGCTCTTTTGTTTTCTTAGAGTCTTTTGGGGTTTTTACTTTCTTCTACATATTTGAAAAAAAACATACAAAACAAATATTCATTTGAAAGAAAGAAAGAAAAAACTTTTGGTTTGGTTAATACCTTTATGTTTTAGGTTTTAGCACACTTTAGTTTAGTAAGTCTTCACATGGTTAGGTAATTAGTTGCATGCACGGTTGAAATACTCATTCAGTGGTGCTAGGAGCTCATTACAAGGCCGTTTGACTCGATGGCCGATCTTCAAAGGAGTTTCACTCTTTATTGATCTAACATATTAATGGGTTAGTAGTTAGTGGTTGAGTTCTGTGCAGGTTTGATGATTGTTGCAATTTGCGAATCACTATGTGATTATCTTCGCAATTATCTTTGAGTTGCAATATCCATGTACATAACAGGTTGTTTCATATCTAATTTGTCTCTTTATATTCGTTTGAAATCAGGGAAAGTTCAAAATATAACTTGATTGAAATCATTTAGAGTTTTCCAAACCTAACTACCTACAGAAGAAACACAAACCTTAATTTTTAAGACACACATACATCGAAAGATATAATATATAAACACAATTTAGGTATATATAAGAGTCCACCCACATGGGATGGGACATAGCACTAGGGAGTGATTGAAAGGGGGTGATGTGTGTGCATGCATAGTGAATTTCATTGTATGGAAGTCTGATTAGGAATCCAATAGAGTTTTTCCCTATCCTTTTGTCGCTTTTCTAGCGATATGTGGGGATAGCTGAATAACAAGGTTCTCTTCACAAAATTTTGATTAGGAGTAGCATGGATGAGATTTCTTAAGTGAAGTTGTTGAGCTAAAATGTTTGACCGTTCAATTAAGTGATACACTCTTAGCCTTCTAGTTGATCCTTTAAAAAAAACCACTTAAATTCCAATCCAAGTAATAAAAATTCAAAAGAGTCTATATATTTATTCTTTAGAAGGCAAGAAAGAAAGAACGAAAAAACAAAAAACAAAAAAAAAGCCCTAAGACTATAGGGTTGAAGAAGTGAAAGAAAAAAAAAACCAAAAGAAGGTAACCATCACCTCTAAGGTCCTGGTAGGCTGTAGGGATTTCCTTGACGGGTGCCTTGCATCCAATGCCTTGTATCTCTTTGGAGTGGGACCTTTTGGAAAGGAGAATCAATGTATATACTCTTTTGGCATTGACGAAAATCCACTATTATTATATAAAATAAATAAATAAACAAAAATTTTGGACAGTTGGAAATTAGGGACCATTGACTGGTTGTTCTAGTAGGACATGGAGGGTTAGCAACTAAACCATAGGAGTCCTATTTGGTGTCATAATGTTAGCTTGCTTTTTTTGGGTTCTTTGTTAGGCATGGACCTTATCAGTGAGGCTATTTCAACAGCAATATTCCTAGTAGGATAACAGTATGGCATTTTCTTTCCTCGAGGGGTTATTGTTGTTTAGGCGGCTCTAGAAAGCTTCCTAGTTGGTATATTCTATGCACTGGATGAAGCTATGTTATGCACTTACGTGGGGAGAGTGAGTAAGGGAATGTTAGTATGCACATGTTTTTACACAACTTAATTGAATATTTGCTTTGTTAGATTTATAATATGACAACAGTAAATATTTTCCTATCTTTTCAGTGTCTACTAGTTTTCTTTGTGCGGTTTTGTAGTTCTTATAGATATGTTTGTGAGGACGCTTTGGAATTAAGTGAGAGAGAGTATATTTTTCTTTAGAGGTTGCATCGCAGTGCTCGTGGTAGTTGTGTTCGTGATGCTGGATGTTCGTGATGTAGCTGAGCTCATGAGGACATTTCGCAATTAAGTGGGAGAGAAATGACAACACCTAGAACCAATGCTACTATTGAAAAAAGCAACATTGTACACAATTGACACATTGTTGCCAACTTTTCACATCAATTTAATGTAGATGCGATCAAGATTTTGTCTTTGGAGGACGCGTCTTTGCAGTGCGGTAAGTGGAAAATCCTGGTTCAAAGGAGTTTTGTGCTAGAGGGTGGACTTAGGAAAATACCAGGTAAAATTCGATAGTTTTATCTAATCAGAAGGGATTAGAATTTTGGCTTGGATGATCATTTGACCTTTCTTCCCATAAAGAAATTATGCCAGGAGGCATATTCCACGATGGATTTTGTGAGACCACGGTGGATTCCGTGAGTTTTTTTAATTCCACGGTGGATTCTGTAAAAATATATTTATTTTTTGGGGCTCTACACAAGGTGGATTCCTTGTGCGAGAAGTTCACGGGGACGCATGTCCTTTTCGGGAGTCATATTAATTTAATGTGCATGTGGGTGATTCCATAGCGGATGATTTTGCAAAATACATATTTAAATTAATGGACTTTTATGAGTTTAGAGTGCACTCATATTAAATTAAGGTTAGGACAGAGTTCCAACCTATTTATTTATTTTGTAGCTGAAGACTGCTAGGTATTCACTTTTGTCTGTTTAATTTTATTATTTTCTAACAATTGTGAATGCTTTAGTTGATGTGTAGAGTAGGCAACGGTGGCGCTAGGAAGCACTGGGCAATAGCGTATATTCAAATTACCTAGATTAAATTATCATTTTTTATGGAGGCACATCTTATCATCAAAGATGTGACACTAATATTTATTTAGGCGCGCTTATTTATTGAAGCGCTTGATAAATATTTATTATTTTGTATGTGCATGGATGCATGGTTTAAATATTTCATTATGGGACATTATATTTGGGCACAACCCGAATTTTGGGCCACCCAACTACTTTATTCTTTATTTGGACAAAAGCAAACACAAAAGCTAAAGCATTCTAATTATAAAATTGGGCTATTTTGTAGCTTTGAGATGAATACATTTATAAATACATACCTTGTGAAGCGCTTACACAAGGCATGGAGGGGAGATTGTACCCAATTTGTCTTTTTGCCTCATATTGTGCAAACTCTCTTCTTGCTTTTATGAGTTTTAGTAGAGTTCTTTGTTCTTGGGGACCTTTCGGTGCTCACTACACACGTATCCAACATCCGATTTACGCACCAGTGGTATCAAAGTGAAGCTGAGATCAAGGGCTTCCAATCGCTTACTATCTCGCGAGAAGGCAAAGCTCCTAGAATGAACTGGCTCTATAGTCACGAACCATCAATACCAGCGTGTTCTTGGTGGTGAAGAACCCCCTGCTATGCTGTTGGATCGCGAAGGACCACTCTCTGTCGACGGAGAACCACCCATGTCGATGGCGGGAGGATGTACTCACAGCTGTAGATGTCGTCAAACTGATGCCACCGTCCTGTCAAATTTCCAAAAAAAAACATAAAGCTTTTTATAAAGCTTAAAGCTTATAAGCTTTACTAAGGCTAAAATTCCAATTTTCAATCTTTCCCATAGTGGGTGTTCACACTGAACCAACCTCGAACCGATTTCACAACTCCAGCAAGCCACAAAAACAATTTCCAGCAACAAGCAGATTGTTATACACAATCTACACATACAAAGTATTCATTGGAAGGACTTCATCAATTTTCATACCCGTAAAAAGAAGAAAGATCGTAAAAAGCCATATAAAAAAAGAAGAAGCAAGCCTTGTAAACTTAACCTTGAGCTATGCTCATCCCGCTAACAAGATTTCGAGTGTGTGAGGTTGTTTGAAATTTTGCAAAATGTCCGATCAAAATATGTAAGATTTTATGGGCAGAAGGTGATTTACCGCTAATTATGATGCAGCTTCAAGAGGAACAAAGAGCACGTTAAACTTTGCAAGCTCAACTGATTACTCTTCAATGATCTACTGTCGATCAAGGACCGTAATCCGAAGATGTTATACAATGTACGATTGATGCGACACTCGAAGCACAATCTATCAGGAAAGAAGCCAAGATAAGTAAAAGAAATTTTAAATTCCATACTTTTAATAGGCTATGTGACAGAAAAACTGTTCTCGCTTTTATCAGTTAGTTTGATTATTATTTCCATGAAGAACAGTATGTCGAAAAAGACAAACTTAAGTGTGTCACTAACCATTTAGTGGATAGAGCATCGTTATGGTGGACAGTTGTTCGCAAAAGTATTGATTGCCCTACTACTTTGGGAGGCTTTTCAAAATAATTTTTTGAGAAAGATAAGATTAAAAAAAACACACGATTGGGCCCAACCTCCCCCGTGGCAAAAGCTATGGTTTGCCATCCTTAATTATATATTAAAGTTTTACATGGATATTTGCATTTATATCTTGCATATAATTACAAAGAAAGTACAAATATCAATTGAAATACAGAGTTTATCAATTGAAATACAGAGTTTTAAGAGTCAAGAGGTATCCTGTAACATGCTGCAATTGCTTCAGAAAATGCTGTGCTTTGAATCTTGACATTTTGACATTACCATTGCGTCCAGAGCATGCCAAAACTCCCAAAACAACTCTTGAAGCTTTGAATTCCGATTCCAGATAAGAGAAAAACGAAAAAAACTCAGTTTTCACCATCTTCTCTTGTTTTGCGCGCGATCTTGTTGCTTTTATAAAGAAAGCTAGAAAATCCTTCTAAACTTAACTACATTAAAAAAATAGCAAGGTATTTCATAAAGAAAGCTTATTTCAATAAAAGCATATCTTAAATCTTATATTCTAAAATAATTTATATTAAAAATAAATAAATTAATAGTACTAAGAACAATGATCTAATTATTACTAAAGAAGTTTAAACTTATAACTTACAAATAGAGTAATAATTTTAATAATAAAATATCATATAAATACATAATATTATATATTATACTTAAGATAACTAATCATAATTATGAAATTTACGCTTGGACTTACTCTAACGCCTAGTGCTACCCAAAGCCACCGCTGCCTGCTTTACACATCAATTGAAGCATTCACAATTGTTTAAAAATAATAAGATAAAACCCAACAAAAGTGAATACCTAGCAATCTTCAGCTACAAATAATTAAATAGGTCGGAACTCTGTCCTGACCTTAATTTAATTCAAGTGCGCACTCTAAACTCATAAATGTCCATTAATTTGATATGTATTTTGCGGAATCACCTGTTGTGGAATCACCCATGTGCACATTAAATTAATCTGACGTCCTAAAAGGACAAGCGTCCTCGTCAACTTCTCGCACAAGGAATCCACCTTGTGTATGAGCCTTGGCAAATACATATAGTTTTACTGAATCCACAGAAAAACCTCAAGGAATCCACCATGGAATATGTCTCTAGTTTTACAAAATCCACAAAAAAACCTCATGGAATCCACCGTGGAATATGCCTCCTATCATCATACTCCCGGGGTGGGATAGCAATTATCCACAATTGCTATAAGTTGCTCAATGTGGAGCTAGCAGTGTAGGGTAACCATTAAGGGCACGTGCAGTCATCTATTGCATGTCTTCAACTGAATCGAGTATCTAGTATAGAACAATGAATCAATCAGAGTCTAATTATTAGCAAACAATTGATTCTAATAAGATTAAAAACTAGTGTTAGTGTCATGGATGTCTTTCATGGGAGTAAGAGAGTTAAAAGATAAGATAGAAATATTATGAATGCTAGGTCTCATACTCAAAGCATCGACAATAACAAATAAAATTGTTATTCTAGTTTAGTAGTAAGTAAAATTTTAACTAAGAATTCTAGAAAAAAAGAGTAAAAGACTTACCTAGCTTACCTTGATTGGAGTCTATCTTTACTAGAAAGCGTGAATTCACAACAAAATTAGAAAGTTGAAGAATTTTCCAAAGTACTTCTAAGAAAAATCTATTAGATTCAATGTTTATCAAATCAAAAGATAACAACATTAAAGACATACTATAATCGTCAAAAATTAGAGTGAGAATCATATTGAAGGCCTACTTTGAATAAAAACAACTTATATCTTCTTGTAAATCGAGATAGTCTATAACTAGAGAGTTAGAGCTTATAAGGAATTTTACAAAACATTTACTTATGACTAAGACTAAAATTAAAAAAAAACATATTAAAGATAATGCTAAAGTTGAATAAAATACTTGTCTCTTGGTAAAAATTAGTAATATTCAAGTTCTATGGTATATTTAGATATGATTATCTTTTAATATATACATGCTAGGATAAAATGCATCAAGGTGCATTAACACTTTGTGAGAGAGAAGGTACTTGTAGGAGAGATTGATTTCATATATGTCAATACACAGGATTAGATAGCTAACATTTTCACAAAGGCATTGGATATAGAGAAATTTCAAAAATTTCAAAGCTTACTTGGAGTTGCAAAGACAGAGTTGAGCAAGAGGGGGAGTATTGAGATGGCAAACTCAACATGTGAAGACATTGATGATGAACCACTTGGCTAGATGGGTTTGCACGTCTATAGTTAGCACATTGGTGGTCATTATGCTCCTCACATGGTCATTGACTTATCACTTATTATATTTAGTTTGTTACATTTATCTACAGTTAGCATAGTTATAGCATCAGTCAATTAGTATAATTAGTTATGCACCATTTGACTTAGTAGGCCACTTTACTTTATGTTGTATCATATATATACTTTGTGTACATTGTAATGTGTGAAAACTAAGAAGAAGAAACCAATTTTTAAAAAAAGGTTTTGGCCTCCATCTCTCTTCTTATGTTCTTGAGTGACCTTCCTCTTGTGCATATGGTGTGTGTTTGGCGCAAAGCTCAAGCAAGTCCCCCCACCACACGATTCTTGATAGTCTCTCCTCCTTTTTTTTCATTTTTTGAGATCCCTCTCTTCCCTAACTTTTCCCCTTCCCCCTTTCAACTCCCCTTCACAACATCACATCTTCAAGCCTACCCATGATACCCTCTCCAAGGAGGAGATGTACCATGGCTAGTGGAATTCTAAACATGAAGCAATCAAACCATCTAGGCAAGCAAACATAAGCTATCAAAAGTCATTTTAGAAGACTCAAGACTAAGCAAATGTTGGAAGAGAGAGTACCATGAAAAGTACTTCACATTAAAGATAGCTTCAATGCCAAATGAGAGGATGAGATAGGTAGGAGCAGCCAATGAATGTGTGTGTGTGTGTGCGCGCGCGCGCACGCGTGTGTGTGGCTTAAGCAATTCAATGAAAAGAACCCTGAGAGAAGAGAGAGAGAGAGGATGAGGAAATGAAAGAAGCGAGATATGGGAATGTTATATAGCACCCACATAGGATTAGTTCTATGTTAGAGAAATCTATCAATTATAATAGAGTAGCTTTCTATTTCTTTTAGGTTTCCTTGTTTCTACCAAATGGATTGTTTTCACTCTTATCTATTTTAGGGTATCTTCTTTTTGAAGTAGAGTTAGAGCTCCATTCTTTGTTTATTTTAGGATCGAGAGTAGGTAGGGGCTCTTACAAGGAATGACGAGTCCTATTTTGATCACCCTCATCTATGTTATCCAATAAAATGTCCTTATACAGCTCATGTAGTTCTTGGTCTTTATTATACTTGCTACTCATTTTCTAAGAGTCATCTCCCATTATTTTATCATCTTCTAAGCTAGATGATACTAATGAGGGTTTAAGATTATTGTTCTCCTCAATGAGTTTAGCTCTACTTGCTTGTCTGGGATGCCCATAAGTAAAAGAGGAAACTTACTATTGTTCTTTATTTGTACATTTTAACTATTTATGGCATTCCTCTTGGTGTTCCCTTTATGAGACACAATCTAAAAACTATTTGTGTTTAGTTTTGTTATGTCACTTGGAGGAATTTTCTTTAGCTCTAAGTTATGACCAATCTTTATTGAAATGGCCAGCCTTGAGATATGTAATGCACATGCTATACAAACTCTTGTAGGTCAAAGGCTATTTTTGAGTATCTTACACTCGAAATTGGATATTAGCAAAGACTTAAGTAGTCTCTCATTGATATCCATTTCCACGAGAACTTGTGGATACCAATGGGGATTAACTAGGCTCATAGGATTATCTCCCACTGATTTGTCTAATGAAGAAACCAACAATCTTAAGAAAGAATATAGATTTTGATGTAGGTTGGTCTAGTTGACCTAGACATGCATTTTTGTTGATTTAATACAGTGTGGGTTAGATTTAGGGGTCCATCAAAATAGAGATAAAGAAGAATTATTAACCATCCACTCTCCAATACACCAAGGTCATTGAGCATCATCTCCTCAATTGGAAATAGAACCAAAAATTAGTTATTGTGTAAGTACTACATTTCCAAAAATCTACAGCCTTGATTTTCCCAACTCTTCTTTATTTGAGCTCTCAGAAATTCAATGAAGGAGGTTAGTCCCATAGTACAGTCCTATTAGGGCTCTTGATTCATATATAATATTTCACATATTAATCCCTATTATAGGGATAGGTGTCAGAGTTATACAATTGGGTTTTCCATTCTCATTGTTTTATTATGTGATTGTTGAACCTTGGGTGCCTTTGCTCTCCTCTGTCCCACTTCAAGTGCATGTTGGCTATTACAATGTTACAAGGCATGTCATGGACAAGAATCATGTAGCCAAGAGGAAGCAGAGAAATACCAAGGAAGCCCAAGTAAAAAGTGAATGAAGAAGCTCATTCTGCCCAGGCAGGAAAAGTGGAGGAGAAGGCATGCTCAGAAAAAACATGGAAGGCCACTAAATATTCTAGCAAGTTGCTCACAAGGATGAAGGAAAGAACTAAAGATTCTAGCAAGGTGCTCTCAAGGACGAAGGAGAGCACCAAATATTCTAGCAAGGTTCTCAAAAAGAACGTGGGAAAGCATTGAATATTCTAGCAAGGCTCTCTCAAGGATGAAGGATAACCTTCAAGGACTCTTGTAAGAAAAGTGCGAGGCACAATGTAATTCATTTTATAAGAGTGCCAGGCTCCCTCCTGTGCAAGTTGTAAGGTCTAAACGGATGTGGGTGAAGGGATAAGGCAACTAGAAGGGAATGGACAAAGAGGAACTTGTTAAGATGCCGAGTCATGTGAAAAAGGGGATGGGTATCCAAGGGATTTAGGATTTTGTATCTAAACTCAAAAAGTGAATGAGAAGCTCATTCTTTGGTATGCAGAAAAAGTGATCTCTTCTTCTTCCATTCTTCTCTCCTTCTTGCTTGATTGTGTGTGCTTGAGAGAGGGAGTGTGAGAGTGTGAGGGAGTGAGTGTGTGAGGGGGAGGGATCAAGGAGAAGAATCTCTCCATCATCTACTCTCTTCTTCTCTTCTCTTCTCTTCTCTTGTCTCACACGTGGCTATGGATAATGGATCTTGAAGGTGGAGGCTTGAGGTTGCTTGAGTTTGCATCTCAAATCGTGGAGCTACCAAGTTACTTGAGGGGCAAGGCTACTTGTTTGGACATCAAGGTAAGCTCACTATATCCTTGTAGGATCAAAGGCGCGTCAATTAGGTGAGAGATAGCCATTTGTGCTCACTTGAAACACTTGAACAAACAAGTGATCCGTGGGTATTAGCAATCGAGCGTGAGTTCCCACTACATTTTCGTTTCATTTCCTTGACCAATGGATTCAAGCTTGAGTACTTGCGCACCTCAAATCAAGCATTGAAGTAGGGTTGCATCCCCGAAGTGATGCTTGAGATAGGTAGGAGATTTGGGCTTTTAAGCTTCAAAACAAGTAAGTATTTTGGGTTTTTGATGAGTAGACAAGTAGGAGGATTCATTTCAGTATTTGTGTTTTGATTCTTGTTGCATTTAGAGTAGGATAGGAGCAAGAAATCAAAGCAAAAAGTTTTAGGGTTTTTGTTGTAAAACAAGTCGAAATAGGGAAAAATCAAGGAAAAACTGGGCTTGCACTCCATTGACAAGGCTTGAGCACTAACAAGATAGAACTTGGACATTAGGACAAGGGCTTAAGACCCAAAGAAGGGGAATGGAAGTCTCATTTTTAGTTTTTGTGGTAGAGAGAGAGAGAGACTTGGAGCTTAGGGCAAATCAATTGGCTACCATAGGAGTTTTCCGTGCATACCAGGTATATAGAACCCTCCTTGTGTATGCCTTCTTGCATTCTAGAGCTCCTTGCTTAAGGGTGTGGCCAAAATCGTGGCCATGATTCAAATTTTTGTTGTCATTGTTTGCGTGCCAACAGAATCGGACATAGTCCATAGGGTTCCGATTCCCAGAATCGAAGACTCGAACATTTGATCTTGGAATTTGGTAATTTAGACTAACTTGACTTGTCTGATCGAATGTTATTTGTCCGATCCTAAAAATCGGATTATCCATCGCCTGTCCGATCGGACATTCATCCCATTGATCGAACTCACTAGAATTGGACTCAGACACTCAACCATTAGCCACTTGGATAGAAGAAAATTGAACCTTGTTAGAATGAGACACATGGCACTCGAACATGCTAGAATCGAATACTCTAAAATCGGACAGTTGACAATCGAATGCTACAAAATCGGACATTGTCAAATCAGACCAAAATCTTGATAGGAGAGATTGACAAATCTAGCATATCCCAAGTGAGACAGAACACCTCTCACAATCGAGGAAGGTTCCGAAAGCCTTACAAACAAAATTGACCCTAGAAATCACACCTGGATGACTAGATGCAACCTCTAATAGTCACATCAACTTTTAGTCCCTAATAGAGCCATGAGACAGACCCCACATCCCCATTTGACTATGATCAAGATGAAAAATGTAGCACAAACCCTAGAGACGAGAGAAAGAGGCCAGTGACTGAGCCTAAAGCCCTATTCGGCCAAGAACTTAGACTGGAGTGTGGAAGCTGCACTTATTGACTTGTGTTTGCACCCACATTGTTTTTGACACTTAAAGAGCACTTGGAAAAGCTGAAAGCCTAATTGCACACAGTGCATGAAAAAGAGCAACATGCATGCACTGAGTGAACTAAAATTGAGGATTGGCTATCAATAAAAATGAATGCACTCATACCTAATTAACAAAACAAACCCACCAATAGGAGGTGACTCTCATACCTAGATAGCAGATCTAGTAACCCCGATTGATAGAGTTAAGTGACAGACATAACATGAAAGGCCAGATGCATCAAAGGAGCAATACCATTGTGAGCACAATGCTGCCCGACTTGATCAACCTCATTGACAACTTGGTGGAGCAGGAAAACCGCAGATATGGAAGAATCTAGTGTAAATCGCGAAAATGAGGAGCTCGACCTAGGAGACTTCCCGGTCGAAATCCAACGAATAGTCAATGCATATGACACACAAACTTGGGTAGACCACCATGGCAGACCATCAGAAGACATCATAGCGGACCTTGAAGAGAAAAAAATCTGATGCAGAAAGTCCTACAAGGCGGCATAGCAAAATACCACCAACAACAACAGGCTAGGAGATTGCAATAGGACATAGAAATATGAGAAGTCCAATGCACACTAGCCCTAGCAAATAGAAACCAAATAGGACCAAATGCAAAAAGCGAGAGAGTGCTAGAGGCAGACTTGACTCTAAATGAGCTTCTCATGAAGCAGCTAATAGACAACACATCGGCGAAGCGAAGCGCGATAGCACTAGCAACATTGTTGTTGGCAGGATTAGGAGTTACCTAAGGCTCCAAGAGCCAGTCGAGGATCCCTATGGTCACGAAACAACTAGACAAGTACCAGCCAAGCAATGACCCATATAGTTCTGTAGAGTAGTTTGAGTAGGTCTGCAAGGCTAATGGCCTCACATAAATCTTGCCCAACACTCGCAAGATTTCAGCCTATGCATAGGCAACAAAGCACGGATGTGATACACCAGTTTGGACAATGCTGAATGCAATGATTTCAATGCCCTTAAGAGTCTCTTCATCAAGAGGTTCTCTAAGGTAGGATACTCTAACAACCTCATAGTTAGATTGATGAATGTCAAGCAAAAGGACAAGGAGAATATCCAAGACTACGTCACCTATGTGTGAATTCTTTTCAAGTGAATCCCAGTCCTCAAAGAGACATAGCGAACGAGCAGTCTCCACCCACTGTGTTCATAAGTGGAATCCAAAGTGAAGAGCTTTACAAGGCCTTGGTGAGCAACTCAACCCCGTAAAGGGACATGCTAGCTAGGGTCTTTGAAGAAGCCATACGAGTGGATGATCTGCTTAAAGAGAGGAGCTGAAGACCCACAATCCAAGACATCACTACTCCTAGAACCTCTAGTAGAACTTTGATCGCTAGTGACGGATCTAGCCAAGGCAGCCAAGACAAAGGAAAGAATGTCGATCAGAGCCACAAGTTGGCAAACGTGAAGCTAAAGTTGGCCAGGCTACATGAGATGATGAGAAGGCCTATGCGGTCACATGTCCAATGTGTGCATTGTAGTGGAAACCACCTTCCAGCTGAGTGTCAGGACCCAAGATTCTGACCTTGCACCAACTGCGGTAGGTTTGGCCACAACGCCATGCATTACAAAGACTATCACGAAGACTCCCATATTCACAGTCGTACAACCAGCCTTACCCAGGGAGTAGACTCTCAAATTTCTTCAAGAGAGGAGCCCCATTGGCCCTCCCAGCACCTAATGATACAAAGCCACCCATCCCCAGGATAGAGATCAATCCTAGAGGCATACCTAGGCTGCCTGACCCTACATAACCCATTCAGCAAAGCGATGCTCTAGTCCACTATGTGGAGGAGCCTAATGATGAGGAGTCCTATGTGAACCCTTACGTCTCATATGACGAAGAGGGCAATCTAGTCGCCATGGACTATCAACTAGTGCCGGTGATGGTGCTAGGAAGATGGAGAGGTAGAGGCTTAGGAGGGAAAACCCAAGAACCGATTTCTTATTGGACTTGTGGTCACCCAAGGACACATCTCCTCATGCTGCCTCAAGAGGGAGCAAGAAATTGAGAAAATGCCAATCTCAAATGCACTAAGTGTGGAATCACTCACCTTTTTTTCAATTTTCCAAGGCGGAAGCCGTCCTTTTGAGTTCGGCCATTGTGCCATCCGTACCACTTTACATGATAGCCATGAACTCTAGTAATCAACCAACACCAGTGCACCTACCACAAGCGTCTCCAATGCTAGAACCCCATGCAAATGTGACAGTAGCCACCATCACTAAGATTGAGAAAGAGGGTGAGGAAGTGGTGGCACCTGCCTACCTATGCATATCAATGATTGCCCAGAAGACGCATGTCTTTGATGCACTCATTGACGAGGGGGGTTGACTGTAATATTCTTATGCATGATCATTGGACCCTCATTGGTCAGACCCAACTGCAGCCAACCAACACTAAACTCAATCCATTTTGAGGAAAATCCTACTCACTTCTAGGAAAGTGCAAAATAGCGGTCTCTATTGAGACTGAAAGCCTACCTATGATCTTCTATGTGATGCCTAACACCAAGGCCACTGGTAAGGAATCACTACTAGGATACACGTTCAAGAAAAAAGTACACTGCAATGTCGACTATGACTTGCAATGCATTCACCTTGCCATTGGCAATGTCCAAATAGCGACAACTTTCAGGAAGGACAGCTTGACTCCATGAAAGCCTATGATCTCACTGGTGGAGAAACCTAATGCAAGGCCTAAGGAGGGGGTTCATAACTTGACCCATCCTCCAAAGACAAGTTGGTTGTAGCCTAAGGGAGACACACCAAAGATCACTGAGCAAGAGCTCAAATGGGTGCTCAAACAACAACCATAGCAATCTAGAAGCCAACCCGCACAAATCCATGACCACAGAGTATCACGTCCTAGGCCTGGCACTACCAAAGTAGAAAAATGGTCAAGCCACGGTGGGTGTCCAAAGCCCTATCATCCAACCCTAGGCCTAGCCAACTCAACCTAACACTTTCAGTGTCCCAACTGCTCCACAAGCGAGGAACAACATGTCAACCAAGCCCCAGGATCAAGCTATCGTACAAGCGGTCAACAAATACCCCATTGAACTACCCACATGAGGCAAGCATCAGTAGTCGAGCCATCTAGCTCAACCAAACCCCAACCTCCCGTAGGCCTTAGACCCTCCTATAGACATCAGTCTATCCTTATGATGGCCATGGACCTAGCCACGAATACTTGGGACAACTTAGTCACCTACATCACGTGTTTGGATGCCACATTCACCAAACTATTCAAGAACTATGAATGGCTAGAATTAGGCCTCCTTGATGAGACATTAGCAAGGGAAGTACGCTCATTGTCATGCACTTGGGATAACTATGATTCATGTTCAATTAAGATTCCCAAGATAGCCAAGGAATTGATTAATAATGAGATCTCTCAAGAGCAAGCTTGCACACAATGGCTGATCACATTATATTGCAAGGGCAAATCCCTACAACATGCCAAGAACTAGGACAGCTAACAAAGCTAGCCGATTCTGACTCTGACTTTCTGCAAAAGTGGTATACTTTGTGTAGAGGCAAGCTCACGCTCAATTGCCAAGACCCATGGACCGCTTATTCCTTCAAGTGTTTCAAGCGAGCACCTATGGCTATCTCTCACCTAGTCGATGTGCCTTCAATCCGTGGTGTAGCGAGCTTACCTTGATGCCCAAATGAGTTACCTCCTCTCTCAAGCACTTCGATAGCTCCACAATTCATGATGCAAGCTCAATCATCCTCAAGCCTTCTCCTCCAAGCTCCGATAGCTCCACGTTTCATGATGCAAGCTTAAGCATCCTCAAGCCTCCTCCTCCAAGCTCCATCCTCCATAGCCACAAGCGAGACGAGTGAAGAGAAGAGAAGATAAGATAAGAAGAGAAGAAGAGATGATGGAGAGCTTCGCCTCCAAGATCCCTCACCCTCACACACTCACTCCCTCACTCACTCACACTCCCTCCCTAAAGCACTCACAAACAAGCAAAGAAAAGAGAAGGAGAGAAGAAGATGAGTCCACTTTTGCCACACACCAAAGAATGAGCTCTTCATTCACTTTTCAACTTTATATACAAAACCATAAATCCCTTTTGGGTAGTCATCCCCTCGTCTCCTTTTTTACATGGCCGCAGTCGTGGCCTAGGCCCTCTTTCCCATTGTCCTCCTATCTTCCTAGTTTCCTTTCTATCACCAATCTACCTTTACAACTTGCAAAGGAGGGAGACTAATGCTCTTTTACAAAAAGTTTAGGGGTGCCTTGCATTTAAAAAAGTGCATTTGCCTTTGACTTGATTTTTAAGGCAGTCCTTGTGCTTTTAGTCTTTCTCCCTTGCCTCTTCCGTTGAGGCCGATTTTCTCCTAGACCACCTCTTTTAGTCTTTCTCCCTCCTATCTCTTCTGTTTCCTCCTAGGCCACCTCTTTTAGGTCCTGACTTTGTGCTTTTCCACTTTTTTCCACTTTCTTCTTGTGTTGAGGTTAAAATTACACCCCTCCTAGCGTAGTGCCAATCCCATGTGTTAACCCCAACACGAACAAAGCAAAAGGAAGTGGAAAAGACGCAAGGCAAAGGCGGAAAAAAGGTAGCCCGACTGAAGAAAGAAAAGGAGAAAAGGCCAAAAGCGCAAGGGCAACCTTAAAAGTCCAAGGCAAAGGCAAAAGGGGAAATGCGCATTTTAAAATAAAAAGGCGCACCCTGAAATCTTGTAAAAGAGCGCCGGGCTCTCACCCATGCAATTTGTAAATGTAAATGGGCGGTGGAAAGAAAGCTAGGAAGATAGAAGGATAATGGGAAAAAGGGTCAAGGCTACGGCTGGCCATGTAAAAAGGGGATGACCGCCCAAAAGGGATTTAGGGTTTTGTATATAAAGTTGAAAAGTGAATGAGAAGCTCATTCTTGTGTGTGGCCAAAAGTAGCTCTCCTCTTCTTCTTCTTCTTGTTCTTGCTTGCTTGAGCTTGTGCTTGAGAGAGGGAGTGTGGAAGTGTGAGGGAGTGAGTGTGTGAGGGTGAGGGACCGAGGAGGAGAAGCTCTCCATCTTCTCCTCTCTTCTTCTCTTCTCTTCTCTTCTCTTCTCTTGCTCGCGGCAATGGAGCTTGGAGCTTGGAGCTTGAGGATGGAGCTTGCTTGAAGCTTGCACTTGGATCGTGGAGCTACCGAAGTGCGTGGGAGAGGAGGTAACTCGAACGGCATCAAGGTAAGCTCACTACACCCGTAGATATGGATGGCGCGTCGGCTATGTGAGAGGTAGCCATTAGTGCTCGGCTTGGAACGCTTGAAACAATAAGCGGTCCGTGGGTCTTGGCGGTTGAGTGAAAGCCCCCACACCATGACACTGATGTGTAATAGTTGAAAGGTGATGTGGGTGTAGCCAAAAGGCTTTTTTGAGTTTGTATACTAGCCCTTGCGAGGGATGGTATTGGGTGGACTAGCCCTTGAAATTGAAGATGTAGTTAGGGTGGGTCTCCCTTTGATGCTGGCCTTGAGTGAATTTATCCTTTGAAATTGAATATCATGTTAGACGGATCCCTACTTGGAGAATGGCAGTGGACAGATCTCTTTGAAATTCACAATGGTGTTGGGCAGATTCGTCTTCTTGCCCTCCGCGGTTGCTACGATGCAATGTTAACATGGCTTTTCCCCATTCCCATCAAGTTGCCTTATCCCTTCACCTATGTCCGTGTAGAGTTCACCATTTGCATAGGAGGAAACATGCATGCCTTATAAAATAAATTACATTGCACCTCGCGCTTTCCTTGCAAGAGCATTCGGAGGTTCTCCCTCATCCTTGAGAGAGCCTTGCTAGAATATCTGGTGCTTACCTCCATCCTTTTTTAGCACCTTGCTAGAATCTTTGGTGCTTTCTGTCATCCTTGAGAGAGTATCTTTCATCCCTAATAGAATCTCCCTCATCCTTGAAAGGAACTCACCAAAGTAGTTGGAGCTCCCTTTCTTTCTGAGCTTGCCTTCTCTTGCACCATTCCAAATGAGCTGCAGTACTTTTCTGTTACAGGATGTATGTCATGTACGTGTGCTACATGTAGTCTTATGTTTGCAAGCCACCTTGATGATGAGGGATTTTATGTTTCATTTGGGGATTTTGCTTGGAAGATCACCCGTGGGACAGACTTGTGCTTGCTAGAGGTGCCAAGGCTGGCAGCCTCTATCCTCTTGTAGTTGATGGATCTGTGTTGGCCATGTTTTGTCATTCAGTTACATCCCACATATATCTCTTTGGCATGCCCATTTGGGCCATATGTCCTTGAAGGGAATGAAAATGCTTTCTGGTTTGCAGTACTTACCGCCCCTTGACTATGCATGTTTTGATTCATGTGAGCATTGTCTTTATGGTAGATAGACTAGGAATACACACAAGAAGTCTGGTAGGACACGCATGAGTGAGCCCCTGGCATTGATACAATTCGGATGTCTATGGGCCCATGCCATGTTAGTCTATGGGTGGTGCAAAGTATTTTGTGATGTTCATTGACAATTTTTCGTATAAAGTCAGGGCTTACCCCATTAAGATTAAGTCGAATGCCTTGGCTATGTTTCAGTGATGGTTTGCATTGGTTGAGAACCAGACTGAGCATAGGTTGAAATGCCTTAAGAATGAAAATGGGGGAGAATATGTGTCACGTGCCTTTGAGTAGCTATGTGAGGAGAGGGGTTTTAAACGTCAGTTGACCGCCCCCTATACCCCACCCGAGAATGGTTTGACTGAGCGGATGAATAGAACCATCTAGGAGAGGGGTCATCTTATGCGACATATCACCATGTAGATGAAACAAGGCAGAGGTAAACCGAGGCAGCCCCAATCAAAAAGTACATGACACTGCCTCAGCCCAAAAGCTCTGTGGTAGGCCTGCATGGCTGAGTGGATGAATAGAACCATCTAGGAGTGTGTACGCAATATGCTTAGCCAATGCAGGCCTACCACAGAGCTTTTGGGCTAAGGCAGTGTCATGCACTTTTTGATTGGGGCTACCTCGGTCTACCTCTGCCTTGTTTCATCTACATTGTGATATGTCGCATAAGATGACCCCTCTCCTAGATGGCGGGTGCTAGTTCCAGGACACTTGCGATTTTGAGTTGATGAAGGTTCGATGATTTAAAAGGGCAATTGTGTGAGTTGATGATAATGAGGTCTTGAGGAAATTGGTCTCGGGAAGAATTAGATCAACCAATTAAGGTGGTGGAGGCCGGGAGCGCATTGCATGGATGATGGGGCCTCCAAAGTTGGGGGATTGGAGCCTTTATTTGTACCTGAAAAGAAAAGAAGGTGCACTACGTGGGGGTGTACCTGCTTTGTCATGTGGTGCATTGTGCTTATGCTAGTGGAACTAGGAGTTGGATCGAACCACATGCAACAAGCTTGGATATCGTTCCTTACTTGAGGGGGTCAGTTTGTGCATAAGGGAGGTGTGATGTGTGTAGCTTAGGGTGACAGGTCTAACCATATGTGAGTGTCACCTCCCTAGGTATGTCCTACCCTTGATGCGCCCTAAGCGTGAAGTGGGGAATCAAAATGAGGCTAGAGGGTTAGGGACGGAGCTGGCCGACCACAACCACCATTGGTGGATGCACCTAACTTGAGAACCCCTAGGTGTAGTGACTGTGGCCTATGTGGGGTAAACTGTTGTTCGTTGTGATTTCTTCACTTTTCATCTTTCTTTCTTTCTTTCTCTTTCTTGTTCATTTTCTTTTCTTTTTCTCTTCTTCTTCTTTTTCTTCCTTTTTTTTGGGCCTACATAAGTAGGATGAGAGCTAAGCTTTGTCATCTGAGTGGGGTAGAGAAGGGAACCTAAGAAACTTATTCAGGAATTGCCAACTCTGCAAGTATCCTTCAAGGTTCAAGCAGATTTGCAGAGTGGTGGTAGAGAGAAATGGATGATTGCAACGCGTAAAGCGGCTATCATTCATATCTTCTAGAAGGGATAAACAAAATGAAGGGAGAATAACAGCACACATTATCAGTCAAGCCATGACACAATTGTCTATGGCGTTGGGATCAAAGTAGAGGGGCAGAAGGTTGCATTCTTGTGGAGTGGGATTTTTCCTAAGTAAGTATTCTAAGTAGCCTAAGGTAATTACAGATAGTAATGAATGTAGGGTCAGGGCACGAGGAAAATCCATCTATAAAACGGACTATAGAGTCATACAAACTTTCTATGGTGAAGATGAGGACCTCTTTTGGCTTAGTACAGTTTGTGTTGTAGATTATGGGGAAGTCGTACCAATTGTGGACATTGGGTAAATATCCACTCCCATTCTTTGGGGGTATAGCATGAATGTCGATTTGTTGCATTCAAATGGGAGGGTGTTGCACAAAGCCACCTAAGTGTCCATATTTACATCACAGAGATGCCTTCTCCATGTAAGCTGGAACTCATAGCCTGACATTGATCTTTGGACCTCAAAAACCTTATTTTGCCAAAATTATGCATCCTATGTGTCCTAGAGGATATATATATATATATATATATATATATATATATATATATATATATATATATATATATATATATATATATATATAGGGGTCCTATTCTCTCTCCACCAGCCATTTTTGCCCAAGCCTACTTTCAATGTTGATTACTTCTTCCACCACCTTGATCAATAAAACCCTGAGAAAATTAGTGGGGAACTGGAAGATTAGGTCGAAGGGGTTTTTCTAGAAGTTTCCTATTGTTCCCAAATCACCAAATCAGCGTGGAAGCTCGCTGGGAAATTATCCTGGCTCAGTGAAATAGGTGCGGGTGGCACTTGTGTTGGTCTAGCATTCAACCTTCTCCTTGCCTCCTCCACCATCTGTTTTCTTTTTTCTTTAAGTGTGGCCCTTCTTTCTTTGGATGTGTCTGCTTATTTTTTGTCTTCTAGCCGTGGTGGGGAAGGAGGCTGTGGGGCTATCTCTTCTTCATGGGGCCTTATCTCAAAGCTTGGGCTAGCCTCATCTCCTTGTTGGGTTTCCTGTTGGATCCCTTCTGCGAACCCAATTGCATCTATTTCTTGTGGGGTCAGGCCCACCAATAGTAGGTATCTTCATTGCTCTTCCAGGGTCAAGCTGACTCCCACAGGTTGCGGCATCATCTGTAGGCCTGCTCTCAAGGCCCTATGTGCAATCTACAGCTTTTTCTTGATGGTTCCAATGGCTCCCTTTTCTCCATCTAGGTGACATCGAGTAGTGAATTGAGGAAGGCACTTTGCTGGGTTTTGAAGAAGCCCACTGGGCGGCCTCTGCTTGGCTTTCAACTAGTACCTTATCTTTTTTAGCCTAAGCTAGATGGCACACCAAGGCTTTGACTTGTCTTTCATTATGCATTGCCCGTTCGTTTGCCCTTTTTGTCATCTCTTCCAGGCTTTTCCCCTACCTCTGAGATAGCACTGTCATCCTCTATTGTCAATCTTCCATTTCTCTTTTCAATCTCTGCTACTCTTTGTATGCTGAGGCTACCTCTTGTGTCAATTTCTCCACTTCTTTTTTGTATTTGCGTGCTCTTTCCTCCCTCAATGCCTCTAGTTCCTCTGTGGCTTTAGTGATCTTTTCCATTTCCGCTTGCAAATCCTCATAAATCCCTAAAATCTCTTCGTTGTGTCTTTGCAAATGCACTATGGCTTCAATTTCTTCAACTAATCTTGCTTGCCATTCGGCTTATGTTTCTTCTTCAGCCTGTAGCTATTCCTTGATCTCACCGATCTCCCTTTGGGCCATGGCTATTTGGCAGGTTTTCTCCAGCTAAAATGTAGCCATGGCCTATTTTTCTACTTGTAGCTCTACCATGCTAATTTTTTCTCTTCCTTGGCTTTCTCTAGTTAAGAGAGAAGCTCCTTGACATATTCATCATACTCCACAGGTGGCATCTCTGTTGCGAGGATGGAGGTTGTAGAGGTTGCCACATTTTGTTTCTTTGGGTCTCTTGTCTAGACTCAGCATTTGGTGTTGCGAGTCTTTTGGTTCCTGGCAAAGCGGTCCATTCTCCTACTCCTTGGCTCATTTCCTTATTCATAAAGTATTGGACCTAGGCCATTAGGTTGCTGGTGGGTCGTAGAACTAGGTGTGAATATGGTGGTGGTGGTGGTGGTGGTAGGTGGCAAGAGAGTAAGAATGGGGGTGATTGGGGCCTTACACTTGGTGCGCAAATCGGATGTTGGATGTGTACATAGCGAGCGTCGAAAGGTCCCCAAGAACAAAAGAACTCTACTTTAGCTCAAAAAACAAAAAGAAGGTTTTGCAGACATGAAGAAAAGAGATAAATTGGGTACAATCTCCCCCCATGCCTTGTGTGAGCGCTTCGCAAGGCATGTATTTATAAATTTATTCATTTCAAAGATAAAAAATAGCCCAATTTTACAATAAGCATGCTTTAGCTTTTGTGTTTGCTTTTGTCCAAATAAAGAACAAAGAGGTTGGGTGGCCCAAAAGTCAAGCTGTGCCCAAATACAATGTTCCATAATGAAATATTTAAACCGTGCGCCAATGCACATACAAAATAATAAATAATTATCAAGTGCTTTAATAAACAAACACACCTAAATAAATATTAGCGCCATGCCTTTAATGATAAGGCACGTGCCCATCAAAAATGATAATTCCTCCTATATAATTTGAATACATGCTATCACCCAGTGCTTCCCAACGCCACTGCCGCCTACTCTACACATCAACTGAAGCATTCACGACTGTTAGAAAATAATAAAATTAACTCGACAAAAGTGAATACCTAGCAGTCTTCAGCTACAAAATAAATAAATAGGTTGGAACTCTATCCTAACCTTAATTTAATACGAGTGCACTCTAAACTCATAAACGTCAATTAATTTAAATATGTATTTTGTGGAATCACTCGTTGTGAAGTCACCTCCGTCAACTTCTCACATAAGGAATCCACCTTGTATATGAGTCTCGAAAAATAAATATAGTTTTACGGAATCCACCGCAAAACCTCACGGAATCCACCATGGAATTTAAAAAACTCATGGAATCCACCATGGTCTCACGGAATCCATCGTGGAAAATGCCTCCTAGCATCATTACCCCCAGGGTGGGATAGCAATTGTCCTCAATTGCTATTAGCTCAATGTGGAGCAAGCAGTGAGGGATATGCACTTAGGTCATGGCCGTGCATCCATTGGGCCTCTTTAACATGATGATTTTTAAACTTAACCAAATATCTAGAATATCTATGGCCAATTCTAGTGGTCATAAAGTCGGTGTTTAGAATAGTTTCAGGTCCAAGGATTTCAGTTTCTTCTTCTAATATAGGAGGGTTTTCATAGACAAGGTGAACAGGTAATTGGCCTCTAAAAGGTCATAACAAACTAATATAAAAAGTATTGTGGATTTCCCAGTATTGGGGTAATTATAATTCAAATGCATTATCATTGATTTTGTGAATGAATTTGAAAGGTCCATAAAATCTAGGGGCTAACTTAACAACAAGGTGTTTCTGAATACTTTGTAATCTTCTCTTTTCAATGTGTAACCAAACATAATCATCAACTATGAAACTCATAGCTTTTATTTTCTTGTTAGCTTGTTTAGTGTATGATTGCTGGGCTTTCCCATTCATGTCTTTGACTTCAGCAAAAATAGTAGCATGCATTTTGGCAATATCATCAGCAACTTTAACTTTGTTTGACAATGATGTAACAGCTATAGGCAATCTATTTTCATAAATGATTTCAAAATGTCCTTTTTGTGTAGCTATATGTGGTGTGCTATTGTATGCAAACTGAAGTAAATGCAAGTGTGTATCCTATATTTGTGGTTTTGAAATTGTGTATGCACGCAAAAGATCTAAAATTATATTGTTAGTAGCTTCTGTTTGCCCATTTGTTTCAGGTGGAAATGTAGATGAGAAATCAATCTTTGTATCTAAATTAACAAACAAAGCAGTCCAAAAATTATTGCAAAATCTAGAATCACGGTCAGAAATGATAACTTTTGGCAAACCATGGTTGGTGAAAATAGTTTTCAAAAACAATTGAGCAGCTTGAGATGCAGTTAATGTTTTCTTGCATGGAATGAAATATGCTTGTTTGCTAAATCGATCTACAATAGTCCAAATCATATCATGATTAGCTTGGGTGCTAAGCAATGGGTGTTAGGCAAACTAGTAATAAAATCCATTGAAATATGTTCCCATGGTTGTTCAGGAATTGGTAAAGGCATTAATAAACCATATTGCTTACCATGGTGTTGCTTAACTTTTTGATAAATTAAACACTCAGATACAAAGTTCGAAACATTAAATTCCATCTGTGACCAGTAAAAATCTTCTACCAATATACGTAAAGTAGAAATAAGACCTCTATGGCCTGGATATGGGGGACAATGAATTTCATGCAACACAAATGATCGAAATGGAACAATTACACACAACCTTTTCTCATAAAACATAAATCCATCAAAATAAGACAATGAATCTATTGGAATCCAATTATTTGTAACTAATTCATTTCAATCACCTTGAAAACTGGGGTCTTGATCATAGGTATCTTTCATAAGGATAAGGGAATCAAAAGATATAACGGAGATATTATGGATACTTGGTCTTCTACTTAAGGCATCGGTAACAACATTCTCTATTTGAGGTTGGTATTGGATATGTGGATGAAAACTTTGAATAAAAACAGCCCATTTAATATGACGGTCAGAAATTTGTGGCTGACTAAGGAGATGTTTTATACTTTGTTTGTCAGTTTTGATCATGAATTCAGATCCCATTAAATAGTGTTTCCATTGACGTAAAGCTTGTACTACAACTAGAAATTCCTTATCATAGCTAGAATACTTGAGTTCAGATGGTTTAAGTTTGTAGCTAGAGTAGACTATGGGATGTGAATCTTGCATAACGACAGCTCCTATTCCAGATCCACTAGCATCAACGGCGACTACTAGGAAGAATGGTCTATTAAAGTTAGGTAGTTGCAATACAGGGGCATGTGTTAAGGCACGTTTCAGTAAATCAAAAGACTTTTGCTGATTATCAGACTAATGATACACAATACCTTTCTTTAATAATTTTGTCAAAGGTAATGCAAGCAATGAAAAATTTCTCACAAATTTTCTATAAAAGCTAGCAAGACCTAAGAAAGAACGTAATTCATGCACATTTTTAGGTATCGGCCAATTCAAAATTGCTTCTATCTTTTTAGGATCAACTTTAATACCATCAGATGAAACAATATGTCCTAAGTATTCAATGTGGGTTTGGAAAAATTCACTCTTTTCAAGATTATCATATAATTGATTTTCTTTCAATAATTTGAAAACCAAAGATGAATGTTCATAATGCTCATACTCATTCTTATTGAAAACCAATATGTCATCAAAGAAAACAATGACACAATGTTAACGCTTCAAAAATATGTGATTCATCATACGACTGAATGTGGCTGGTGCATTAGTTAAACCAAAAGGCATAACAAGGAATTCATAATGACCAAATTGAGTTCTAAATGCTGTTTTGAAAATATCAAGTTTATCCAATTGTACTTGATGATATCCAGATTTAAGATCTATCTTGCTAAATATTGTGGCCCCTTGTAGCTTATCCATGAGGTCGTCTACCCTAGGAATCGGATATCTATTCTTGACAGTGATCTTGTTTAGGGCACGATAATCAATGCACATCCTATAGGTGTTATTTTTAGTTTTAACTAATAGGATAGATGCACCAAAAGGATAACTATTGGACCTAATGAATCCTCGGGTTAACATTTCTTCAACTTGGGTTTGAATTTCTTTTTGTTCAATTTGATTATGTCGATAAGGTGCTTTACATGGTGGTTGAGAACGTGGAATTAAGTCTATTTTATGATCTTCAAGACGTGTAGGTGGTAAGCCAGGTGGTAAGTCAACACAGCAAAACAATCTTTAAATTGTGAAAGAAATTGTGTGTGCCTAGAATGCATTTGATTTTCCTTAGCTTCAATTTCATTCACCTATATTAAGTAGGATTTGCTACCTTTTCTTAATGCACGTTTAGCATGTGTGTGACTAAGTAATGGAAAAGTATCTAAGGTATGCGTACCATGTAATGTGATTTGTTTCCCATTATAATGAATGGTCATTGAATGTGTGGAATAATCTATATCGGGATTATATTTATGACGCCAAGGCATTCCTAAAATAATGTCAATAGATTGCAAAGGCACAACTAAGAAATTTCTACGTACATAATCGCCAATTTTAATTTCTAAGTCATAAACTTCTTGTGTTCCATTGTATCTAGTATCTAAGAATGTAGCCTTGATATGATAATGAGTTGAAACAGTGTGTAAATTCAATTCTTTGACCAATTTTGCAAAAATAAAATCGCATATGCTCCCGTCATCATGTAAAACAATCATTTCTCTACCATGCACAAGACATTTTATCATTAATAAAGAATGAGGATTTGGCATACCTAGTAATGTATCTGAAGTAGTATCGATATCATCATCGTCTTCTTCCATAAAATATGTTCATGGTCTTCGTCTTCAGTCGCTCCCAAGAAGTTGATGTGAACAGTTGACTTTTTAGATTAATAATTCGCCTCTAGATGTCCAGGTTGGTGGCACTTGTAGCAGACTATGGGTTTGGCTTTGAAAACATTATTGGTAATAACTGGGAGTTTAGGTATATTGGGATTTGGCTAGAAAGATATCTTAGGATTGGGATTTGTGTTTGATGGTAAAGCAAGGAGTTGTGTCCAAGATTTATGAAAAGAAGATGGAACAAAGTGATTTTGATTGAATCTTCAAAAGTTAGAATTGAATTGCTTTGTACATTACCATTAGTTGGAAATTGTTGTGGTCACTTCTCTCGTCCTCGAATTTTGTCTTCACCATCATGGGCTAAAGAAATCACATCCTCGAGGGTCGTTGTCTTGAACATGTTCACCTCTGCATAAAAGTGACCAAGCAGACCAAACATAAACGTGTGCTTGTGGATTGCCTAAGGTACATCTTCAAGAATTCGAAGTTGCAATAAGGCATTCCAAAAACGCTCTGTATATTGTGAAATAGGCTCGCGATCTCTTTGTTGCAGAAGATCCCACTGTTTTATTGCTTTTTTGTGGAATTGAGGTGGAAGAAATTTCTTCAAATTTTTCTTTTGAAAAGCCTCCCAATTAGTAGGACAATCAATACTTTTACGGACAACAGTCCACCATAGCGATGCTTTGTCCACTAAATGGTTAGTGACACACTTGAGTTTGTCTTTTTTGGCATAGTGTTCTTCATGGAAATAATCATCAAACTGACTAATAAAAGCAAGAAAAGTCTTTCCGTCACATAGCCCACTAAAAGTACAAAATTTGAAATTTCATTTACTTATCTTGGCTTATTTCCTGATAGATTGTGCTTCGAGTGTGTCGCATTGATTATACGCCATCTAACATTCTTAGGTTGCAGTCCATCTTGTTTGACAGTAGATCGTTGAAGAGTGGCCAGTTGAGCTTGCAAAGTTTGATGTGCTCTTTGTTCCTCTTGAAGCTACATCATAATTAGGTTCAATTTTTGCTCCACCATTGGTTCCAGTAAATCACCTTCGGCCATAAAATCTTCCATATTTTGATCGATCATCCTGCAAAATTTCAAACAACCTCACACACTCAAAATCTTATTAACGGGATGAGCGTAGCTCAAAGTTGGGTTTACAAGGCTTGGTTCTTCTTTTTTTGTGTATCAGTTTACGTGCTGAAAAGTGCCTCTATTAGAGTGCAGATACGACCAGGGGCTTGTTGAAGTTACAAAGCCGGTTCAAGGTTGGTTCAGTGTGAACTGCTGCTATGGAGAAGATTTAAGATTAAAACATTTAAGCTTTAGGAGCTTAATAAGCTGAAGCTTTATCAAAAGCTTCATATTTTTAAGAAAAACGAATTAGGACGGTGGTATGTTAGTGTCGAATTCATCGCCAGTTAGGATGTCCTTTTGCTGCCATTCATGAGATTTTAGAACTTTTAAGCCTTAAGCTTAAAGAATAAGCTTACTATTTGATTAAAAAACTTGGCACCTTCTGTTTGTGTCTGAGAGAAAAAAAAACGTCTTTGTGAAGGAGCTTCCTGAGTGGTCCTTCACCTCTAGAGAGTGGTCCTTCGCGATCCAACATCACAGCAAGGGGTTCTTCACTGCCAGGAACATGCTGGTATTGACGGTAGACTGATTGTAGAGCCTGTTCGTTCCAAGAGCTTCGCCTTCGTACGAGATGGTAAGCAATTGGAAGCCCTTGATCTCAACTTCGCTCTTTGATACCACTGATGCGCAAATCAGACGCTAGATGCGTATATAGCGAGCGCCGGAAGGTCCCCAAGAACAAAAGAACTCTACTTTAGCTCAAAAAACAAGAAGAATGTTTTGCACAACATGAAGAAAACAGACAAATTGGGTACAATCTCCCCCCATGCCTTATGTGAGCGCTTCGTAAGGCATGTATTTTATATCTACCGCAAAACCTCACGGAATCCACCATGGAATTAAAAAAACTCACGGAATCCACCATAGTCTCACGAAATCCACCGTGGAATATGCCTCCTGGCATCATCTCTTGCCTTCTTGCACTATAGGTGGTATGAGTTCGGGCACGTGGGCACTTGAGCTTGGTCCTTTATTTTTGAGTGGGATCATGGGCTCTAGATCGTCCTACCTAGACTATTGCTCAATGGGTCTGTGCATTGCAAGGGCTATATCTTCCTCCTCCTTTATTTTCAACTCCTCCTCCTCTTCTTTCACCTTTCTCTTTCTTTCCTCCTTGGCCTTCTTGGAATCCCTAGGAGCCTTTTGTAAGTCCGCTTTTTCTTTTTTCGTCCTCTCCTCTTCTTGCTTTTCCTGTGCAATTTTCTTCTTTGTCTTCTTAGCCTCTCCATGGCTAGAATGCTCTTCTTGTTTCCTGTTCTCTTCATCCTCACTCATTGTCCTTTCGCTAGATTGTGCCTCTTGTTCCTGGTGAGGTGGCGACCTACTCGCGGTGTCTCATCAACTCCTTCTCCTCCTCCCTACCCTTGCCCAATGGCTTCTCTGATTATGGTGGTAAGGACCCCACCAAATCCAATGGTTGAGGTCTTGAAGATCAGGCTTTCCTTTTAGCCTTGGTGGCAAGGGACTCTCCTCGAGTGGGTTGTCCTCCTATTGCCAGAGCCTTTACCGAGGTCTCGATGGTCTTTCTCACAAAGCCATTGAGGTTCACCTCATCCAGTGATCGTACTGCAATGCTCTCTAGCAAGGGGACATTAATACGGCTCATGATTGTGTTATACCTCTGATTAGAGAACAATGCATGCACCATCTTGGCACGAAGTTGGATTTTGGGATTTGGAATATCTGCCAAGATGATGCCATTGTTAGTGTGGACCTTCACCTTGCCCATCCCTAGCATGGCATATACGTCTCTCTTCGGCTTTCTCTCTACTTTTTTTGCCAAGCCCAATGCTCTTTCTACCAACTCCAAGGTCAATTCAATTTGCACCCGATGAGTTTCTTTTCGCTCTCGAACAATCATGGTGCCACGGTTCCTATGAAAAGTTCATAATAACTCCATGCAATGGATGTAATCAACCCCTTGGCCCAATGGTTCCATGTATTTGTGTAGATTGTACTGCTCAATAATCTATCTCATGGCCCGTCTACATCCTCTAGGTTGAAGATATGCCGAAATTCAAACTGGTCGAAAGCCCTTGTCTCCACCGAGAGGCCGTACTTCACTTGTTCTTCTTTTGAGAAAGGCAATCTGCCAATCTTTTCTTAGCTTGCCATGATGGTTGCCTGTCATGAAGCCATATTCACCATTAGTACTTTTTTAAAAAAAATTTACTCATCAAAGGAAGACTTCATGCTTGCTGACTTGAGATGCTTAAGCATATTAGTAGACTTTTCCTTCAAACAGCCCCTTCATTCCAAGATTTTATGCCATTTTTTGTCAATTCACAAACTAGTTTTTCATCTATTTTGGACATTAACTGAGGCTTTTTGGTTTTCCTTGCACGTTTGATTAACATTACCTATTTGGTTTTACCTTTTGATTTCACTGATTTCACCTTACCCCCTCCCCCCTTGAGAATGAGAAGGATCCTTCCTAGGATTAGAGGTTAAAGGGTTAAGGGCATTCAGTGCCTGTGCACGGTGCTTCACGTCCACATGAGCCAAGCATAGAAGTTTGGATTATATTCCATTTTAGCATAGTGGTCCATGTCGATAAGTAAAATACCTATGTGAGTGATATAGTTGAGGACATTCATTAGGAAGTTACCAGATTCAAATTCGGCTAGCAATGTGTAACTCTTCCTCAGTTAGAATACAATCTAAAGATGGATGGGTTAGCAAGTGCTCTTCTAAGGGTCTATTAAGAATTGTTGTCAAAACCCTATAGGATGTTGGAGCTACATAAGTAGAGTCATACTCCGAGGTTTTGATAGCACGTCTTTATTCAACATTAGTCATGATTTGACAGCCCTCAAATTCCCATTGGATTCGAAGAGCATACCAGTTTTGCAAGAAGGAAGAGTCGTTGTCATCAAGTTGTTTCAATTCTTTGATTTCTTAGTCGGTGGTATATGCAGTGTGCTTGCCATATGATGTGATGAGGCATCATTTTTGTGCTTGGTCATGGGAAATTTTGATGGAAATTAACTCCTCAATTGCTTCGATAGCCTTAATAAATACACATTTGGATTCTTCCCATGAGAAACGTAGCGTACGCACCTCCATTGTTGCTAAAGGCTCTTCCAAAAGGTCTAAGTCCAAGCGGTCATAGCTTTTAGCAAGTGATTGGAAGGTGGCATCTAAGTGTCTAAGCCAAGCAACCAAGTCATCCCCCGTGTTCTCAGTGAAGTCTGCAACCCTAAGGTTTAAATTTATCTCCACTCATAAGAGGGTCTAAGGCCTACAGGTGACTGGGCCTGACTGAACTAGAGAGTTCAGCAGAGCTGATTGTTGCGGCTCTAGTTGCTTCTATGGTTGTGGCTTGGCCTCTTGTTCAATGGGCTCGGCCGTGGCTACTAATGGTGCTTCTGAGGTTTGAGGGGCACTAGTAGGCCCACATTGAGACAATTTCTTAGTAGCAGGCTACGATTTTGGCCTACAAATTGTTTTAGATTCTGTGGGGCTACATTTCGGAGGTTCTTCGGATTTAGCAGCTTGAGTCTCTTGTGGCCTGAGTACCTAATCTAATCTGATGGTTCGTGTGGTCAAGCTTGGGGTGGCATTTGAGTAGGGCCTTTGGCCTTTTCGGCTTTAGGTATCTAAATCCAGGTGTTACCTGTATAGTAGCCTTGCACTTGCAATAAGGTCTTGGGGACCTATCGTTGCTTGATTGTGCATTGATGTCTATAGTTTTATCTTGGTCTCCTAGGTTTTGAGTGTGGGTATTTAACTTTCGGGGATGGGGATGTGTGCTTCTAGGTGGCATGTTTTACCGTCTAGGTATCCATTGAAGCCTTGGTTCAGGGGGCATAGTTCTGGCTTCAACGGTTTGCAGGTCTTTAGGTTTGGCGGGTGGTGGCAAGTCACGATCCCCCTCCTTAGACTTGGTGCAGGGTTTCCCTACTGGTGGCTTTGCGGACGTCACTAAAGTGGCATAGCCCTTACTGAAAGTGGTAACTATATGTACATTGCCTATGGCGAGGTGAATACGCTAGGACTCGTAGTGGACATTGCAATGAGTTTACTTTTTAAATGTGTGTCCTAACAACGATTCCGTACCTACATCCTTGGTGTTTGGTAACACATAGAAGATCATTGGTGTGCTTTCAGACTTGATAGAGGATGTAGCCTTGCACTTCCCCAAGAGTGCATATGATCATCCTCCATATGGGCTGAGTTTGGCATTGGTGGCTGCAACTATGGTCTGCCAATGTGAGTCCAATGATCGTGAGTTAAGACATTAAAGTCAGCTTCCTCATTCGATCAATGCATTGAAGGTGTGTATTTGCTTGGTAGTGATCATTATGCTTAAGTAGGCTGGTTCTACTACTTCCTCATCCTCATCATCAATCTCCATGATAGTGGCCACTCACACATTGACAAGGGATTCTAGTATTGGCACCTCATGCAGTGGGTGTGCAGGAGGGTAGTACTTCTTTATGCGGTTGCCATTGAAAAAGCCTATGCCCTTACCCTCTAGGGTTTTGAGTTCGATATTGCCAAATCGATGGTGCAAACTCGAAAAGACCCTAGCCCTCGAAACTTCATTTTCTACTTATGTCCCTTGACTGAGTACATCAGTACCAAGTCTCCCTATTATTCGACATTGTGCTGCTTAACATGCTTGTCAAACTAGCTTTTGTGTCCTCCCTTCTTGCATATTAGCATATGGGTGGCTAGAAGTCAAGTTTCCCGATAGGCGTTCTAGCTCAACTAGGTGCTCTATAGATGCCTCCTTTCCATCCCATCTCTCTTGATGAGTGATTCTCAGGATAGGGACAAAAAACTCTACAAGTAGAATTGCTTTAGTCCCGTAGTCTAACTTGAAAGAAGTCTGTCCCATAGCTATTTTATAAGTTGTGCAGTGGTAGGCCCATAAGGCTACCATGAGTTTGTTATCCCAGTCATTGCGTGAAGTGGAGACTACCTTGGTCAAGACGTTTACTAGAATTTTATTTGTAAAGTCAGCCTAGTTATTAGCCTGAGGATAGTATGATGAGGATTTATGTTGGATGATCAAAAAGGTGGATAGGAGATGAGCGATCACTTCATTGACGAAGTGCGTGACTTAGTCGCTAATGAATTCAATGGGGTAGCTAAATCTTGAGATTAACTGTTCCCAAAGGAACTTGGCAGTGGTCCTAGCATCATTGTTTCTTGTTGCTCATGCTTTTGCCCACTTCATGAGAGATAGTCTATGGCAACAATGATGTATTTCACCTGTGAGTATTGTGTTTTGGGACTTATTGGCCCGATGAAGTCGATTCCCCATTTCTCGAATGGCTGCCTTGTAATGATTGGAATCAACTCCCTTTTGTCTTTGCAAATTGGTACCTTGGTCCTTTGGCACTCATCACAGTGCTTTTTGAATCATATTGCATCTCGAAAAAGAGTGGGCCACCATAGTTGAGACAACAGTACCTTGCGGGCTATTGTGTCTCTGTCGAAATGCCCTCCCACCATTCTATCGTCTGCCTCTGGAAGTGCATTGTGCATTTCATTCTCGTACACACATCTGCGTAGCAATCCATCTTGCCCTAGCCAATAGAGTTGGCCTCCTATCAACTAATAAGGTTGGATTTTGAGAATGAGTCTCCTAAGTCGGGCTTTTCCTATGGGTTGTTCAGGGAGTCCATGCTCAAGCACTTGGAATATGTCATCTATCCAATAAGGCGTCACTTCAGCTCTAAACCATTTTTTTACGATGGATAGGCTAAATAGATGGGTATCAGGTAGTTCATCTGCAATGCCTTGTCCAATAGTTCTTCTCCCATGGGGATGCAAGACATATGGTCGACCATATAATGTTGCTTTCCTTTATGCACAACCATGGAGAAGTCGAATTCTAAAAGCGGAAGTAACCATCGAGCTATGCATCTTGTAGTGCATGGTTTATTAACAAGGTGAAGTAGGGCTTGATTGTCAACAACAAAGGTAAAGGGCGTAGCCAAAAGATAATGCCGACTTCTTTACAACAAACACCATGGCTAAACCTTCTCTCTCCATTGTCAAATAATTCATTTTTGTATCTATGAGTTGTCTGCTAGCAAAGCTCACAGGATAGTCTAAGTTGTGTTCACCAAGCTGCCACAACACCGCTCCTGCAGCAAACTTAGAGCCATCAATGTGAACATAAAAAGTGATTGTCCTATCTAGGGCTCATAGAATTGGTGCATGTTGCATATGCTCAATGCCCCACCCTCATACGGTGCCACCAATGATCTATGGTGCTCAAAGCTGTAAGGCCCCCATTATGAGGAGAAGCCAGATGTGAGCCCAGATATTGGTGGAGCCCTGACTTGTATGTCAGATGAGGTCTATGTGACTAAATGGAAAAAAGGTGACTATTGTGGATCTAATATTTGGGTTAGATGGAGTAGTTAAGCTGGTAGTAGCTCAAGGCACATTGCATCGAGTTGTAGGGTATAGGAGTTATTAGGGGCCCTAGCCAATGGTAAAGGAAATATTCCCTTGCCAACTCTAGTGGAGGTGCATATGGAAGGTCAACATACACATGTTCATATGGAAGGTCAACATACACATGTTCATATGGAAGGTCAATAGACACATGTGCATATGGAAGGTCAACCGACACATGTGCACATGGAAGGTCAACTGACACATGTGCACATGGAAGGTCAACTGACACATGTGCATATGGAAGGTCATCCACCATGACCCCCTTCACATGCTTTAAAAGGTAGACCCCTTCACAGTTTTCATTATCTATTTTTCACCCAGTCAAAGTTGTTCCAACTAGCCTTAAGCTCTTCACCTATCTTCTATCTAGATCTCCATCTAAGCTTCACAGTGGAAGCACAGGAGTGGACAGAACCATCTTTGTATCAATTTTTTGGGGCTAAAGAAATTTTTTAATTCTCCTCTTATCTGTTGTGTACTCTTTATCTCTTTCTCAAATTTTGTTTACTACGATATGTAATGTTTACATGGTATCAAAGCCTAGGGGGCTCTAGGGATCGAAGAGTGCACAAGAGGCAAAGGCTTCAAGAGTAAAGAGGAACTATGTCGTCTTCTGGAAGAGGTTTTGGCACATCAGGAAGTGGTGCAAGAGGTTGTGTTGTTGTATGGCTATTCAAACACTAAGGATTCATCCACCAACCTTCAATGAAGGCAAGTTAGATGGTACAAACTACACCTTGTGGAAGTTCAAAATTACAACTATCCTTGATTCTTATGAGCTTTTGGAGACTCTGCTGGGGACTGACGCAAAACCACAACCTACCCCCAACCCATCAAGTTCTAGTGTGATGATTCCTATTCTATGAGCTTGGAAACAAAGGAATGCATATGCATTGTGTGCTTTAGTTACAAGCTATTCTGACAGTGTTCTAACTTTGATTTATCATACAATCAAAGCATCAGAGGCTTGGAATGTAATGAGGAGTCAGTATGAAACGCGAAACCAAACAAGGATTCAAAACTTGGAGAATTAACTAGAAGCGGAGAAGTTTGCTAAAGGAGAGACAGCTAAAGCATTCATCACTCGGATTAAGAATCTACGCGACCAAATCGCTAGCACTAGGATACAAAAGACTAGAGAGGAGCTAGCTCAAAGCTGTCTTTAAATTTATCCACAAAAGTTTGATGGACTAGTAACTGCCCTTAATACTCAGGTGAGACCTCAAGCTTTGACTTTGGAGGAGTTTTGTGCATTATTGATGGAGAAGGAGTTGAGACTGAAAGACTGAGAAGGAAGCAACAATGGAGATGCTGCATTCTCTGCCAATGCAAAAGGCAAAGGTGGTTCCTCCACCAAAAATGATGGTAACAAAAAGAAAAAGAGCAGTAAGAAGGAGTTTCAAGGAGAGTGCTTTTAGTGCAAGAAGAAAGGACATGCAATCGCAGATTGTCATGTCGAGAAGGTAGATGAAAAGAATGGTACCCTTAAAAGTAAAGAGAAAGAGACAACTAATACGATCGAAGTAGAGTTGGAGTTATTCATGGCGACCATTGAAGAAGTGTGCTCCTCGGCGCAAGAAGAATCTACCACTGACTTATGGGTGTTGGATAGTGGGGCCTCCCATCACATGACCAACAAGAAAGGTCTATACAGTTCTATGCAGCCTCTACAAGAATCCATCACTGTGATAGTTGGAAATGATGCAAAATGCCATGCTGTGGGCATAGGTACTATTTCTTTTTTTGTTGAAAATGGTGAAATCAAAAAGCTTTTAAATATGTTTTATGTTCTCAAAATTAGGAGAAATCTATTATCAATTACTACCATAATTGATCTTGGTCATGAAGTGAGGTTCAAGAAGACAGGTGTAAAAATTCTCGATAGTGCTAGCAAAGTTGTTGGCAAAGAAGAAAGAAGGAACAACCTGTATGAGCTAAGTGCCCTTACAGCCACTGCTGGAGTGGGCACAAGTAAGCTTTGGCATGAAAGGTTTGAACACATTGGATTTGCAATATTGAAGGAGATGCACAAGCCAAGTATGGTTGCTCACCTACCTGCAGTGACTGAATTGAAGGAACCATGTGAAGCTTGTATGATGGGCAAGCAATAGAGAAAGGAATTTTCACAGGAAAGCGAGAATAGAACACAGGCTTCTCTAGAGTTGGTGCATGTTGACTAGTGCAATAAGATTTCTACACAGGCCTTGGGGGGATCTTCTTATTTTATGTTGATTATCAACAACTACAATATGAAGATGTGGGTGTACTTGCTTCATGATAAGGCTCAAGCTTTTGGTAAGTTTAAAGAATGGCTAAAACTTGTTGATAATGAAACAGGGAAAAGTATGAAGAAATTTAGAATTGATAGTGGTGGTGAGTTCAACTCAAAGGAGTTTGAAGACTTTTGCAAGAGCAAAGGGATCAAGCGTCAATTGATGATGCCTCAGACACCTCAGTCGAACAATGTTGTGAAACATAGGAATCGCACCATTGTGGAGATGGAAAGATGCATGCTAAAGGGCAAGGGATTGCCTAACCATTTTTGGGTTGAAGCTATTGATACTGTAGTCTACATTCTAAATTGAAGCTATGCAAAGACTCTCAAGGGAAAAACACCTCATGACACTTACACTGGTAAGAAACCATCTGTGTCACATTTCAAAATTTTTGGATGTGAATGTTATGCACATGTTCCAAATGAGAAGAGAAACAAGTTAAAACCAAAAAGTAAAAAATGTATCTTCTTGGGTTATAGTGATGAGCAGAAGGCTTACAAATTATATGACCAAGAGGCAAAGAAGATCATCACGAGCCGTGATGTGGTGTTCAAGGAGCAGCTGCATACAATGGAGGAGGTAAATGCAAGTTCTTCCACTTTATCATCAAGCGAAGAAGTAGTGCACTATGAACATGTCCCGAGAGTTGTCCCTATCCTTAAGAGATGAGGAAAAAGTTCACCAACCTAACATCACCCCACTAAAAAAGCCACTACCATGTTGGATGAAGCAGCTCTATGACCATAATAATCCTATGCCTACATATGTTGAGGAGAAGGTAGACAGAGACCAAGGAGGTCTCAGAGAATAGAGGAGCAAAGGAGGGCTTTTGCTCACATAGTCAATATGACCTTGTGGCTGAGACTATGAGAGAAGTAAAGGAGTTAACTAACTTAGAAGAAGCACTTGCAGATCCAACATGGAAGGCAACTATGCAAGCTAAGTATGATAAAATAATGAAGAATGACACTTGGGAGCTAGTGGATCAGCTAGCAAAGCGGAAGGTTATTGGCACCAAGTAGATCTAGAAGGTAAAGTATAAGGTTGATGGTACCTTAGAAAAGTGCAAAGCCACCAGATTGGTTGCATAGGGATTTTCACATGTTGAAGGGTTTTATTTTCAAGAGTCATTTGCCCCAACTACCAAAATGACCACTATTCGCACAGTACTTATAGTGGCCACCCACAAGCAATGGCCAATTTACCAAATGGATGTTAAGTCAATATTCTTAAATGGTGACCTCAAGGAGGAGGTGTACGTGGCTTGGGCACTGGGGTTTGAGGCTCCCCATTCTAAGAAAGCGTGTAAGCTAAAGAAGGCATTGCATGGGCTGAAACAAGCCCCCAGAGCATGGTACTAGCGGATAGATAAGTTATTTTTAATCTTAAACTCCAAAAGATGTGCCTCATATGCTAACTTGTATGTTTATAGGGATGGTGAAAAGTCCGTAGTGATTTTCTTATATGTGGATGACCTTCTTATTACAGGTGACTATGAAGATATGATCAACCAAACTTGAAAGGCTTTGAGTTTTGAGTTTGAAATGATAGACTTGGGCTTACAACACTATTTTTTGGGGGTTGAAGTTTGGCAAGAGCTAGGAAAGATCTTCATCTCTCAGAAAAATTATGCATGGGAGATCTTGAAGGCATTTGGCATGAGTGAGTGCAAGGAGATAGCTACACCTATGGAGGTGAATGCAAAGCTATCCATTGAGGATACATTAGCACTAGCAGACATTGGGAGTACAAGAGGTTGGGCTAATCTACTTGTGTAATACCAGACTAGATATCAATTTTGATGTTGGTGTTTTGAGCAGGTTCTCAAACAAACCTCATGAGAGTCAAAAAAGTCCTAAATCAAGGAGAAAGGTGCACAAGAAAAAGTGCATGTCAACACTTTTGTAAAAGAGCACAAGGCGCACCATGATTTATTTTAAGAGTGTCGAGCTCTCACCCGTGCAATTTGTAAAGGTAGATGGGCGGTAGGAAGGAAGTTAGGAAGATAGGAGGACAATGGAAAAAAGGGGCCTAGGCCACAACCGGCCATGTAAAAAAGGGGATAAGGGGATGACCAGCCTAAAAGGGATTTAGGGTTTTGTATATAAAGTTGAAAAGCGAATGAGAAGCTCATTCTTGTGTGTGGCCAAAAGTAGCTTTCTTGTTATTCTTCTTCTTGCTTGCTTGAGCTTGTGCTTGAGAGAGGGAGTGTGAGAGTGTGAGGGAGTGAGTGTGTGAGGGTGAGGGACCATGGAGGAGAAGCTCTACATCTTCTCCTCTCTTCTTCTCTTCTCTTCTCTTCTCTTCTCTTCTCTTGCTCACGGCAATGGAGCTTGGAGCGTGGAGCTTGAGGATAGAGCTTCCTTGAAGCTTACACTTGGATCGTGGAGCTACCGGAGTGCTCATGAGAGAAGGCAACTCGATCAGGCATGGAGGTAAGCTTACTACACTCATAGAGATGGATAGCACGTCGACTATGTGAGAGGTAGCGATTAGTGCTCGGCTTGGAATGGTAGAAACAATAAGCAATCCGTGGGTCTTGGCGGTTGATCACCTCCACACCGGCATTGCGTCGGATGTCATGGGTATATTTTGAGTTACTACACTCAGATCTACCCCTTTGAGTTCCTCCAGGGTCCAAGCAAATACGTCTAATTACTCTCGCAAGAGAGCAATGAGACTTGCTTCCTCTTTCTCGGTCAGGTCATCAGCTATAAAGACAAGTTAGGGTGTCCCCCCCTCCCTAGCTAAATTGACATCCTTGACCTTGGCGGGTCCTTCTATTGGTTCACTTACTTGCCCCTAGCATTTGGCTCCTAGTAAGATCACTACCCTATCACCTTTCTTGAACTCAAACGCTTGGAAAATATAAGGCTCTTTGTTGTTTGGCCCCAAACGCTCCGACAATGTACATAAGGCTCTTCGTCGTTCGGCTCCTCCACATAGTGGACTGGAGCGTCACTTGGTGGATGGGTCATGTAGGGTCCATGGGGTCTAGGTATGCCCGTAGGGTTTATCTCCATCCTACGAATGGTTGGCTTGGTGTCATGGGGTGCCAGGAGAGCCAATGGGACTCCCTTTTCGAAGAAGTTTGGCGGCCTGTTCGCTAGGTATGGTTGATTATATGGTTGTGAGTACGTGAATATCCTTGCAATTTGCAATGCATGGCATTATGAACAAACCTACCAAAATTGGCACAAGGTCAAGACCGAGGGTCTTGACACTCAACTAGCAAGTGGTTTCCACCACAATACATGCATTGGACGTTAGGGTGTGTTGGTCATCTCATCATCTCTTGTAATCTAGTTAGCTCCATCTTTATCTCTATTAGCTCCTGGCTTGAGTCAGTGCCCTTGCCTTTATCCTAAGTACTTGGGCCTAATCTTTTGCTTGTTGTTGAAGCCCTCTCAGAATTCCTAGAGGCGGTCTCCTCTCGATTTGAGCTCCTGGAGTGCCTCCCCTTGAGTTGGTCGTCTACTCTAATGGCCTCTTCAAAGACCCTCATCAACGCATCTCGATGTAAGCTCCAATTGCAGGCCAAGGCCTTGTAGAGCTCTTTGCTTTGTATTCCATTAATGAATACTATAGACACCGCTCTCTCAATTGGTAGCTCGCTTGTTGGGATTCTCTTGAAGAGACTCCTCATGTGGGTCATGTAATCCCGGATATCTTCCTTATCTCTCTGCTTGACATTCATCAGCCACACTAGTAGGTTATCGGAGTAGCCTATTCGCCTAAGCATAGACCGAATGCTTACAAGCATTGAGTGGGATTGAAAGATTGCAAATGAGGCTTTATGTTGCCTCCCGGGGTCTTAAACCCTTGCTATGGGCCCTACCTTAATCTTCCTGATCACTCCCCTTGCAATTCTAAAACATCTAAGCACTCATTTTTTCCATTTTTTTCATGTTTATGCCCTATTTGGGCCTGTTTTACAGCAGCAAATCCTAAGCTTTCCACTCTGATTTCTTGATCCTAACCTACTCTAAATGCAACAAAAATCAAAAGCAAAGTATTGAAATGATTTCTCCCACTCAACCAATCATCAAAAACCAAAAATACTTACTTGTAACACAGATTAAAAACCCAAAATCTCCTATCTAACTCAAGCTATAGTTTGGGGATGAAACCCTTAGTTCGATGCTTGATTTGAGGCACACAAGCACTCAAGCTTGAATCCGTTAATTATAATTAACGGAAGACTCGTGAGGGGAGAATCCCTGGCCTCTAAAGCTAGGAAGTCATCGTCATCAAAAGCCTCTTCCATTGGCTTCAGAGGGATCTTAATGGCCATTATCAAAGAGGCCTTAGGAGAAGCGCAAGAAGACAAGGAAGTCGATGAGATGCCATGCAAGTCCCCTCCGTGCCAATAATAGAAGTAGTCTAGCAGAAGGACAATGAGTGAGGAAGAAGGAGAGCATCAAGCACAATCTAGTTGAGAAGGGGCCAAGAAATCGAAGAAAATACTCCACAAAAGAAGGCTAAAGAAGAAAGCAAGAAGAAAGAAAAAGTAGATCTGACAAAAGCCCAAAGTAAGTCCAAAAGTGCCAAAGAAAGAAGAAAAAGAAGAGAGAAGGAGGAGACGAAAAGAATAAAAGAGGAATCCAGGAAGGCTGAAGAGGAAAGGAGGAGGAAAGAAGAGTAGGAGGCCAAGAAGTTAAGGAGGACAGAAGAAGAAGAAGACATAGCCCTGGCCATCTGCCTCTCAATGGAGCAGCCTTCAGAGAAGAAGAGTTGGCTGCCATGAGTCCCCACCAAGATGCAAAGGCCCAAGTATCAACTCCCAAGTACCCAAAAACCTACCATCCCCAGTAATTGAGTTCAAGGGCAAGGGTCTAACCAACCCCATCCCACTCATCCTAGTGCCAACCACCCCAGTCACTACACCCACCCAAGGCTCTTTCACCATGGCGGATGCCAGCAACCTTGTGGCCTGGGTGCAGTTTTTGGTCAATAAAGAGAAAACTGAAGGTGCAAGGTGAGGAACCCCCATGACAGGAGCAAAAAGACAAGTAGCTACAGATGCAAAATATAGAGGGACCCCAAAAGGCAGAAGATAGAGGCATCTACAACCACTGGCCCCACCGCACTGCCGTTGCCTACAAACTACGATGACTATGTGCAAGAACTCTTGTTAGACCTAAAGTGGCCAAAAGAATACAAGAAAATAGTCATCGCTGAGCTCGAAGGGAGACAATGGAAGCCTCTCAATTTGAAAGAACCCATCAAGTATCCATGTATCAAGGAGAGATCAAGGAGCTAAAGGAGAAGCTTGAGGCCAAGGGAGGAGAAGAAGAGAGGTGGCAAGCAAAGCTTGCGGTAGAAACACAAAGTCTCATGAGTCTACAACGCCATTATGATGAGCTAGTAGTTCTATATAAATACCTGCAAAAGGAAAATGAAAAGATACAAAATGCCATAGAGTAGCTAGCAGAAGAAGAAGAAGAGAGAAGTCGATGGCACCAAAAGCACATAGAAGATGTGGAAAAGAGGATGGCCTTTGAGCTTGAAGAGCAGCAATGCTTGGAAAGAGAAATCCAGTAGCAGGAGAGCAAGCTAAGGATGTTAGCCTATAGGAACAATGAAAGCTTGGAAAAAATGAAGAAAAAAGAATATGAATGCATGCTCAAGAGCAAAGAAAGGTGAGAGACTTAGCGTGCCGACTAGCCCTTGCAGAAGGTGACAAGGTGTTAGCAAAGAGTAGGGCAAAGGCCTCACAAGTGACTTTGGAATCCCAAAAACACACCTTCCTCCACACTTGCTTGGATGTCATGCAATCTAAGGAAGAGGAGGCCATTGAATCATTGAGGAGAAAGGTGGAGATCACCCTCGCATGGCTCTAAGGTAAGGGTTGCACGTCCAACCACAAACTGCAAAGAAGCAACCACCAAAGCACCAGGGAGAAGAGAGGCAAAGGCCAACTAAAAACACAAGGCCAAGTTTTGGACATTTTGAATGTATTTATGGTTTTTTAAAAGTAAAAAATGCATTAGGAATAGGGTACCCGAGTACGCACTGCGAAAGAAGCAAGAAGGAAAACGGTTGAAAGTGCAAGGGCAGCCTCAAAAGCTAAGTCAAAGGCAGAAGTGCATTTTTAAAATGCAAAGGCATCACTAAAATTTTGTAAAAGAGCACCAGGATTCCTTTTGTGCAAATTGTAAAGGATAGAAGGGCATGGGTAAAGAGAAAGGGCAACTAGAAGGGAATGGGAAAAGAGGACCTTGCCATGATGGCCAGTCATGTAAAAAAGGGGATGGGTGCCCAAAAGGATAAGGGCTTTGTATATAAACTCAAAAAGTAAATGAGAATCTCATTCTTTGGTGTATGGCAAAGTGGACTCTTCTTCTTGTCTCCTTCTTTTCTCTTGCTTGCTTGTGAGTGCTTGAGGGAGGGAGTGTGAGTGAGTGAGGGATCTGGGAGGTGAAGCCCTCCACCATCTCCTCTCTTCTTATTCTCTTCTCTTCTCTTCTCTCATCTTGCGTGTGGCTATGGAGGATGGAGCTTGGAGGCAAAGGCTTGAGGATGCTTGAGCTTGCATCACGAATCGTGGAGCTATCGGAGTGCTTGAGAGAGGAAGCAACTCAATCGGGCATCAATGTAAGCTTACTACACTCATAGAGAGGGATAGCGTGTTGGCTATGTGAGAGGTAGCCATTAGTGCTTGCTTGAAACTCTTGAAGGAATAAGCGGTCCGTGGATCTTGGTAGTCAAGCGAGAGCTCCCATTACATTTTGGTTCCATTGTCGGGGCCAATGGATTCAAACTTGAGCGCTTGCATGCTTCAAATCAAGCATTGAAGTAGGGTTCACCTCCGAACTTGTGCTCTTCGTAGATAGGAGATTTGGGAGTTTAATCTTCAAAACAAGTAACTATTTCATGTTTCTGATGATTAGGCAAGTAGGAGAAATCATTTCAGTGCTTTTCTTTTGATTTTTGTTGCATTTAGAGTAGGTAGGACTAAGAAATCAAAGTGGGAAAGCCTTAGGGTTGCTGCTGTAAAATAGGCCCAAACAGGACACAGATTAGGAAAAAGGAAAAAAAAGGAGTGCTCAAAAGGGTTTATGTTGTCAAGAGAGTAATTGGAGAGGTCGAGGAAGGCGAGGAAGGGTTTATAACCCAAGAGGTCGAGGAAGAGCTCATTTGCAATTGTTGCATTATTCTAAGTCTGAGAGAGAGAGAGAGAGAGAGAGAGAGAGAGAGAGAGAAAGAGAGAGAGTTATTGCCCATATTGGATTGATCGACTTATCCATGCATTTTTAGCGCATTGCAGGTATACACAACTCTTCTCCCTTTTCTATAGCTTTGATGTAGAGGTGCTTGCTATGGGGCGTGTGGTGAATCGTGTGATTCGAGACATTTATTGCAGCACCGACCAAAATCGACCGCGTCTGGCCCGTCCAAGTGACGCCAATTCTAGGCCGAGTCCCAGAATCGGCCCTCGACCCTCTTGTATTTTTGGCCATTTGGCCCACTACCACTATGACCCCCACTGCTCGGCCCACTTGATTCGGCCCTCAACAGTCCGAATCAACCATTTGGACCAACTTGGCATTCAACCCATTTGACTCTATCCTTGGTTGTTCGAACATTCGGCCCTCAAACAACCCAATCGAACAGTCTAAATTGGATGTTCGGTCTAGTTGCACTCAACTCATTCTCATTTGGCCCTTGTCCACTCAAACGGGCCAAATCGGTCATTTGGTGCCTGCAATTTGGACCTATTGAGCAGAGTCTGGATTTTTCTCAATTTTTTACTGGAAGACCTTGGCTGACCCAGACCATTATCGTACGAACCCCCGAAGCCCATATAGACACTTAGAACACCGTTCTAGCACTAGAAAAAGGCAGAACATCAAAATGTGGACTTTGAAGTGACTCTAGTCAACCAACTAGCAATCCAAGTTGCTAAGTAGCACCAAACTAAGTCATAGACCCCCAAACAGACCCTAATCGAGCAGAATGATGTAGAATGGATCCTAGCATCAGTAAGAATGGCTAGAAACTGCGCTTGCAGCTTATCAAGACAAATTTGTAAACAAGAGTGTGAGAACTATGTAGTCACTTTACCTTCGCACTTGTATTGTTTTCCAACACTTGAAGTACACCTAAGAAAATTCGAAAGCCTGATTGTTCACAATGCATGGAAAAGAATACACTAACACACACACACACACACACACACACAATGACTATAAATTGAGGATTTTTCATAACTAACAAGGAACTCACTTTGACATAGCCCAAGAATGAACCCACCAGTAGGAAAAGATTTGGAGGCATAGTTTGGTGATCAAAACCCCAAGCGTAGGACCAAGCAGAAGGCATAGTAAGGAATCTAGGAGGAATAGACACCATTGGAGGAGTGGATCTACCCAATCTAATCAATCTCATCAACAACTTGGTGGCGAGAGAGACTGTGGACATAGTAGAGACAAGTGCTAACCATGGGCAGGATGAGGAGCTTGACTTAGGCGGTCTCTCGACAAAAATCCAGTGGCTAGTTGCAAATTATGATCTATAGACCCAGATAGACCACCATGGTAATACGTCCGAGGATGTCATAATAGACCTAGGGGTAGAGAGGAGACTAACGCACAAAGCTTTGCAAAGCCTAGTGACCTACAATCAGGAGCAGCATGCCAGGAGCTTGCGGCAGAACATGGAAGTGCATGAAATTCAGAGGGTGCCAGCACTAGCAAACAAGAATAGGATAGGTCCTAATGCCAAGAGGGAAAGAGCGCTAGAGGGAGATCTTACATTGAGTGAGCTTCTTATGAAGCGATTGTTAGACAACGCTTTCATTGAGCGAAGTGCCACTACAATGGCAACCTCGTTGCTTATAGGATTAGGGGTTACTGAAGGCTCCAAGAGCCTGTCTAAAATCCCTATAGTTGCAAAACAGTTGGATAAATACCAGAAATACCTAAAAGATGTTGAGCCCATATTGGAGGATGATATCGATGATCTCTCAAGCATAAGCACGCCGGTGTCACCTCCATGACCAAAATCAAGAGATGTGATTGCACTATAAGCAGTGTTGTATAAACAAAGCCTAAAGGCTACGAGCCAGCAAAGTAGTCAAGGCCATTGGCCAGGAAGCACAAGGATAGGAGAGTGGCAAGCAGCTAGCAATCTCCTCACCTCACTAGTAACTATCCCTATGATGCTAAGCCTAGGAGATCTGCTTAGGTAGCATCTATCATTGTGGCAAGAGCTAAAATAGTGGGTTGAAGGATCAATGAGGCAAGGTGCCACCAAATCGCATGAACACGATACAGAAACACAAATACCGAGTCTAATGCTGCACTCCTGCCAAAATCCTTACACATCAATGCTTTTTAGGAGGGCACTGAAACACATGATGTCTTGCCAATCTTAGCTCTAAGTGATACCACAAGGAATGAAATTGTAGACATGGGAGCTGGAGTTAGTGTGCTAAGCCACATAGTGCTCCAGACATGGCGTAACCCACTAGTTGAGACTACCATGTTTAACATCACTCTAGCTAATGGGATGAACGTAAATTCATTCAGTGTGTTAAAGAATGGGCCAATAAAAATTACAGGAGTCCAATTCTTGGTTGATTTTATAGTCATGAAGGGAGTGGGCTATGATATCCTGCTAGGCCGATCCTGGATGCACAATGCGAGAGTCATAGAAGACTAGGGCAATGGACTGATCTTCTTAGGCAACTAAACGGAAGCAATAAGAGTAGAGATAGACACCTAGAAGACCACACCGGTCGACTTAGATGCCATCTCCACTATGCTGAAGGGTGATGGCCAAAAAATAAAATCTTATGAGCCACTGATTAAGTATATCCTTTGTCCTAAGGACGAGCGAGACTAGATACATGTCCTTGCAACCTATCGTTCTTAGACAACGAGGAATACGAGCAAATTGTTAAAGCAATTGGCAAGACCCAAGAAGAGCCGTCAGTGGGAATCTGCATGATGGCAAGGAGCGCACAGAGAGAACCCAACCTCATCTCATTCCAAGTACCAAACAATAGACGAGAGCTTCATGAGATCTTAGAACACCTAACCAACAAGTTAAATGGCAACACATCAACAAACCTTAAACCACTCGAATATCTCTTAAATGAACTTAAGTGGTGATGGACCAAAGTGCACAACTTAAACTTGATGTACAATTGGGCCTTAGCCACTAATGAGAGGGACGTGACATGTTAAGACCTAGGAGATGAGGACCAATCGGACAAAGATAGCTCTAACAACAAATATGACTATTGTTCCTTCAACAAGATGAGAGCGAAGGAAAAATTGACACGATAGAATACAACACTAAGGGATAGGTGATAGAAAAAAAAAGAGCAAACTCCAAGTCATACAAGGGAAATGTCTTTAGAATCGAAAGAGGAGTCATGCGCATGGATTGTGACCTCACACCTGGTTGGAGCATGTAGGTGCAATAGACTTTGAGCAAGCTAGCCTAGCCCAACCAAGTGCCACACTATTGCTTAAGATGGATTCACCATTGGAGTTATGACCACCGGGAAAGACTCCTTCTTCTAGCAAAGACAGAGAGTTTGATTCTGAATCGAAAGTAAGCTCAGATAGTGATCCCAAGATACCTTGACCTTCCAAGACTAGACGCACCAAGAGGGGCTTACCTGTCCACCTCAAGCACCATAGATTAAAGGAGGGAAGAAGGAAGCGGCCTAAGGATGCGTAGGTAGAGGAGCAAAGAACACCACAGGACCTACCAAGGAGATTCACCAAGTTCAAGAAAGGCGATAGGGTAGTGATCTTGCTCAGAGCCAAACACCAGGGGGCAAGCAAGCAAACCAATAGAAGAACCCACCAAGGTCAAGGAGGCCAATTTAGCCAGGGAGGGGGAGACACCCCAACCTGTCTTTATAGCCAATGACCTGACCAAGGGAGAGGAAGTAAGTCTTATTGCTCTCTTGCAAGAGTATATAGACGTCTTTGTTTGGTCCTTGGAGGAATTCAAAGGGGTAGATCTGAGTGTAGTGACTCACAATATACCCATGACACTCATTGCAATGCCGGTCAAAGGCATCGATCATATCCCATGAATCCCAAAGCACGTCTAGGCTATCAAGGAAGAAAATGATAAGCTAATGAGAGTAAGATTTATCTACGAGATTAAGTACACATACTAGGTCTCACCCATAGTCATCGTACTAAAGAAGAATAGGAAGATCAGAATGTGCATCAACTACACGAAGGTAAATGCTACTATGAAGAGAGATAATTATCCATTGTCGTGTACCAAGCACATGCTTGAAAGAGTAGCTGGTAAAGAGGCCTACAACTTCCTAGATGGTTTTTCGGGGTACAACTAGGTGCAAGTACACCCTAACGATAGACACAAGACCGCCTTTGCCACTAAGTGGAGAGTCTTTTCCTACATAGTCATGCCCTTCGGGTTGACTAACATACCAACGCTACCTTCTAGATGCTCATGTGTGGTATATTCAAGGATATTCTTAGGAAGGAGTTAGAAGTTTTTGTCGACAATTTTTGTGTTCACTCCACTTGAAAGGAGCCTGTAGACAAATTTCGAGTTGTCTCTAAATGGTGTTGATTATATCATCTCTCATTGAATCCCTTAAAGTGCCAGTTCTGGGTGAAGCATGGGTGCATCCTAGGGCAAGTGGTGTCAAAGAATGGCATTGCCATTGACTTCTCAAAAGTCAAGATTATCATCGACCTTCCACCACCAATTGATTACAAGGGAGTTCAGTGCTTCCTAGGCCATATAGGGTATTATCGGCGGTTTGTGTTGAACTATGCATTGATTGTTAGACCTCTATATAAGTTACTCATCATATTCGAGTGGATCAAGGAATGGAAATATGTGTATGAGCAATTGAAAAAGGCCCTAACCACTGCACCAATTCTATGAGCTCCAGATTGGACAATCACTTTTCATGTTCACATTGACGCTTCTAAGTTCACTGTAGGAGCAGTGTTGTGCTGCTTGGTAAACAAAACTTAGACTATCCTGTGAGCTTTACTAACAAACAACTCACATATATGAAAATGAATTATTCAACAATGAAGAGAGAAGGTTTAGCCATGGTGTTTGCTGTAAAGAAGTTTTGGCATTATCTTTTGGCTACGCCTTTTACCTTTTTTATTGACCACCAAGCCCTGCTCTACCTTGTAAATAAACCATGCACTATAGGACACATAGCTCGATGGTTACTTCTATTTTTAGAATTCACCTTCTCCATGGTCATGTGCAAAGGAAAGCAGCATTATATGGCCGACTATATGTCTTGTATCCCCACGAGAGAAGCCGCTGGACAAGGCATTGTGTATAGACGAACTACTTGATGCCCATCTATTTAGCCTATCCAATGCAAAAGGTTTGTTTAAAGTTGATTTGATGCCATGTTGGGCAGATGACGTAGTCCAAGTGCTTGAGCACAAACTCCTTGAATGAGCAATAGAAAAAGCCCAACTTAGGTATCTCATTCTCAAAATCCAACCATATTAGTTGATAGCATGTCAATTCTATCGGTTAGGGCAAGACAGATTGCTGGGAAAATGTGTGTGTGAGCATGAAATGCACAACGCGCTAGTAGAAGCACACGACAGAATAGCGAGAGAGCATTTCAATGGAGACACAACAGCCTGCAAGGTGTTGCAATCTCAGCTATGGTGGCCTACTCTTTTCCAAGATGCAACACGATTCATTAAGCACTGTGATGAGTGCCAAAGGACCAAGGTACCAATTCGCAAGGACAAAATGGAGTTGAGTCCAATCATTGCAAGGCAACCATTCGGGAAATGGGGAATCGACTTCATTGGGCTAATCAGTCTTGCAGCACAATACTCACAAGTGAAATACATCATTGTTGCCATAGACTACCTCACGAAGTGGATGAAAGTATGAGCTACAAGAAAGAATGATACTAGGACCACTACCAAGTTCCTTTGGGAACATGTATTCTCAAGATTTCGTTGTCCCATCAAACTCGTTAGCAATCAAGACACGCACTTCATCAATGAAGTGATCCCTCATCTCTAATCCACCTTTCTAAGCATCCATTAGAAATCCTCACCATACTATCCTCAGGATAATGGCCAGGCTGATTTTACGAATAAGATACTAGTAAACATCCTGACCAAGGTAGTCTCTACTTCGCGCAGCAACTGGGATAACAAACTCATGGTAGCCTTATGGGCCTATCGCACAGCCTATAAAACGGCTATGGGACAAACTCCCTTTAGGTTAACCTACAGTACTAAAGCAATTCTACCTGTAGAGTTCTTCATTCCTAGCCTCAGAATCGCTCATCAAGAGAGATGGGATGAAAAGGAGGCATGGACATAGCGCCTAGTTGAGCTAGAATGCCTATTAGAAACTCAACTTCTAGCCACCCATGGACTAATATGTAAGAAGGCAAGACGCAAAAGCTGGTTTGACAAGCATGTCAAGAAGTGAGATTTCGAATATGGAGACTTAGTGCCCTTGTACTCTGTCAAGGGTCATAAATAAAAGATGATGAAATTTAGAGGGCTAGGACCTTTTAAGATCCACGCCATTAGCAGAACGGATAATGTGGAACTCAAAACTGTGAAAGGAGAGAGCATAGGCTTCTTCAATGGCAGTCGCATCAAGAAGTACTACCCTCCACACATCCATTACATGAGCCTCCGCTGATGCTAGGGTCCCCTGTCAACATGCGAGTGGCCACTATAACAGAGATTGATGATGAGGATGAGGAAGTAGTAGAGCTAGCCTATCTAAGCATAATGATCACTACCAAGCGAACACACACATTCACTACATTGATCAATGAGGAAGTAGACTTTAATGTCTTAACTCACAATCATTGGACTCACATTGGCAAACTGCAGTTACAGCCCACTAAGGCGAAACTCATCCCATTCAAGGGCCGATCATATGCACTCTTGAAAAAGTGCAAAATAGCAATCTCTATCGAGTTTTTGAGAGCATACCAATGATCTTTTATGTGCTGCCAAACACTAAAGATGTAGGTATGGACTTACTGTTAGCACTTACATTTAAAAAGCAAGCTCATTGCAATGTCGATTTTACGAGTCCCAGCGCATTCACCTCACCATATGCAACATGCATATAGTCACCGCTTTCAATAAGGATTGCGTGACTCCTTCAAAGTCTACAAAGCCACTGGTAGAGAAGTCCACCGTAAGTCTAAGGAGGGGGGTTGTGACTTGTCACCACCTACCAAACCCCAAGACGAGTGAATCACTAGAGCCAAAGATGAGGCCTACAACCCAAGGCTTCAATAAATGCCTAAACATCAAAACCTGCCACCTAAGAGCACACATCCCCGACCCCACAAATCTAAGAACCCACACTCAAAACCTAGGAGGCCAAGACGAAACCATACACATCGACGCACAGTCAAGCCATGATGGGTTCCTAAGGCCTTATTGCAAGCGTAAGGCTACTATGAGGGTAACACCTGGATCTAGGTACCTAAATCCAAAATGGCCAAATGTCCTACTCAAGCGCCGCCCTCAAGCCTGACCAAACGAGACATAAAGACAAATCAAGCACCCAGTCCATAAGAGACCCAGGTTGCTGAATCCATAGAATCCCCAAAGTCTAGGCCCACAAAATCTAAAACAATCTATAGGCAATAACCGCAAGCCACTACTCACAAACTATCTCAATCTGGGTCTACTAGTGCCCCGCAAACCTCGAAAGCAACATTAGGAGCCCTAACTCAGCCTATTGAACAAGAGGCCAACTCACAACCTCAAAAGCAATCCAAGTTGCAACAATCACCTACTCAACTATCTTGTTCAGTCAAACCCCAGCTACCTACAGGCCTTAGACCCTCTTATGAGTAGAGATCAATTTTAATCTTAGCTGTGAACTTCGTTGAGAACACAGGGGATGACTTTGTTGCTTGCCTTAGATGCTTAGATGCCACTTTTCGATCACTTGCTAAAAGCTATGACTGCTTGGACTTAGACATTTTGGAAGAGACTTTAGCAATAGAGGTGGGTATGCTACCTTGCTCATGGGAAGAATCCAAATTCATATTCGTTAAGGCTGCCAACCTAGCTGAGGAGTCAATCGCCACCAAGATTTCCCGCGAGCAAGCACAGAAACGATGCCTCATCACATCATACGACAAGCACATTGTATACACCACCAATAAGGGGATCGAAGAATTGAAGCAACTTGTTGACAATGACTCTTCCTTCTTGCAGAAATGGTATGCTCTCCGCCTTCAATGGGAATTTGAGGGTTATCAAATCATGACCAATGTGGAACAAAGACATTCTATCAAAACCTTAGAGTACGACCCCGCTTACATATCTCCAACCTCCTATAGGGTGTTGACCACCATCCGTAACCAACCTCTAGAAGAACACCTCTTGGCCCACCTATATCTAGATCGAATTCTAACTGAGGAGTTACACATCGCCAATCGTGTGAACTCCGGTGACTTTCTCACAGATGTTCTCACATACATCACTCAAAATCGCATTTGTCCTTTCGACATGGACCACTTTGCTCAATTAGAATACAATCCCAAGTTCTATGCTTGGCTCATGCAAAAATAAAAGTCCCTAAACACAAGCACCGATGGCCCTTGACCTTTCAACCTCTAGATCCTAGGAAGGATTCTTCTCATTCACCAGCAAGGAAGGGGAAAGGTGGAACAGAAGTAAGGTGAAATCAACAGGCGAAATTAAGAGGTGAAGTCAGACATGTAAGGGGAAATGAACATGCAAGGAACAACTAAAGCCTCAATCAATGCCAAAATAGATGAAAATCAACTCTTCATTAAGGAAGAATGTCGTAAAATTTTGGGAAACGGATAAGAACTACTCGAAGGAAAATTCCCTATTTATACTTAAGTATGTCCTCTTTCCATAAAAGCACGATCAACTCTTGTTTATCTTCCAGTAAGGAAGTGTCTTAAAAACACTAATGGTGAACCATGGTTGTGTGGCAAGAATTGAAGATGGCAACACAATAGGATTGTGCCCACCGTCTTCCATTCACGAACGAGGAAAGAGCAATGTATGACCTCTTCCTCGAAAATCATACTTACAACTAGCTGAAGTTCTGAAGCATCCATAACATCGCAAAGGTGGTGGCTGCCAAAAGGGTCCTAAAACAATGCAACCTGGCTAACTACATCAAAAAGTTCGAACAAGAACCCAACCACTCCAAGTGTGTGGACTTCTTGAGGACCTACAACCCTGATAGGGAATGTGGGATGGTGACTGTGGGGAGGGGAGAAGGAGCGAAGCAAATTCAAATTCAGCTTAGTAAGACCTTGGTGGAGAAGGCACTGGGTCTAGAACCCAAGGTGGAAACGAGACAAAAGAGGGATGTATACACCATATTGAACATACGCCATAATCAGGACATCCCCGACCTAGAAATCCGAATGCAAACGAAAGTCATCCATTCCCTCTTCTCCAGCCAACGATACAACTCCCTTATACACAGAATCAGTGTGCCCATACTGTTGCAAAGCTTAGCAACTTGTGCACTAGATGAAATAGACTGGAACAGCTATGTGCGGAATACTATTGATCAATCTACTAAGGCACTAGCCCTAGGTAGCAAGCCGATAGGCAGGAAATCCTCGGCATCAAAGGGAGCAAAGAGGAAGAAACCATCTTCCAAAGCCTCGTTCATTGGATATGGGGGAATCTTGATCGCCTTCATCCACGAAGCAGTGAACGAGATGCAGAATGTGGAAGAAGGAGCTGATGAAATGCTTGGAAGGTCACCTCCCTGACAAGAACGAGAACAATCAAGTGAAAGAACAGTTAGTGATGAGGAGGGAGCACTAGAAGGCCCAGCCCAAAAAAGAAAACCAAAAATGCCCAAGAAAAAGACAACACAAGAGAGGAAGGAAGAGAGAATGACAACAAAGGAGAAGGAAGAGCTAATAAAAGCACAAAAATTTACAAGAAAGCCAAAGAAGAGAGAAGAAACAAAGAGAAGGCTAAATTGCAGAAAATAACAGAAGATTTGAAAAGGGCAGAGGAAGATAACAAAACAAGGCGAAAGAAGAAGATGAAGACTTGAGAAGAAAAGAAGAAGAGGACTTAGCACAAGCTGTGCACATGTCCATTGAGCAGCAGTGCAGGTATGAGGAGTTGGCAACAATGAGCCTGTCAAGGTAGGACAGGTCGGGAACCACTGGCCAAGCACCTCAAGACTTGCCTCCACCCGTTCTAGAGGGAAAAGGCAAGGCTACACTCCACTCAATCCCACCCACCATCTTGATGGCCAGCCCAACCATCGCAACAATGCCAGGCACCCCAATCACAATTGACACCAATAACCTCATGGCGTGGGTGCAGTTCTTGGTCGATAAAGCACATACCCCAATGCCCAACTCTAGTGTAGGGACTCCTATGATAAGAATAAAAAGACCGACAGCCCGAATCTCAACAGGGGCCTAAGCGACAAAGAATCGAGGATACCACTACCACGGGGCCGCACCCCGCTAATCAGGACAAGCATATCTAGGAGCTTTACGCTCAATTGGAAAGAGCAAAAGAGGAGAAGATAGCTGCAATGACAAAGCTGGAAACTAAAAGAGAAATGTTAGCCGCCTTCCAACTAGAAAAAACATGCCAAGTGGCCATGCAACAAAAAGAAATCCAGGCACTAAAAGTAGAACTAAGGGCCAAGGAAGGTGAGGAGAAACAGTGGTTAAAAAGACTAGAAGAGAACCAGAAGCTATTCGAAATGAAAAGGGAGTACAAGCTCCTGGTTCTACAGCAGACAAAGCTCAAAACGCAGATGGGAAAACTCCAAGAGGAGATGGAAGAGCTCACCGTACTAGAGACAAAGAGAGAGGGTAGAATCAGAGTGTGGAGTGCAAAGGGAAAGAGAGGAATAAGCAAGAAAAAGAAGAAATTGCATTAAAATGGAAAAGGAAAGAGCTGACGATAGTGGCATTGTCACAAAGGCAAAGTGAGGGCTTGGAAGAGATGAAAAAGAAGGCAAAGAAATGGGAGGCCAAGAGCAAGAAGAAAGTGAAGGACCTAGCAAGTCACTTGGCCCTTGCGGAAGGAAGCAAAATACTAGCAAAAGGCAGGGCAAGTGCCAATTAGGCCAGTCTAGAAGCCCAACAACATGCCTTCCTTAGCACAATCTTAGACATCACGCTCTCTAAAGAGGAGGAGGTAGTTGAGGCACTTAAAAGAAAACTAGAAATAGCTTGCAAGGCGATAAACAAGGGTTGTGCTCCCAAATCCAGGACATAAGCCTCAATCTAACTTGGCAATATGAGTGAGAGCATCTATTGAGAGTGGGCTTGATATCATAGGAGGTTGACACATTGGGACTCCAAGAAGAACAACCATAGGAATCAGTAGCAGGGTCAAGCCATGACAGGGCACAATGAGATGAGAGTGGATTCCACCACCTCCCTCACCACAACCAAAACCCCCTCAAGAGCAAGATGCCACAGCAGAAAGGAAAGCAGAAGCTAGAAAGAAGAGGGCTAGAATGCTTGACCAAGCATGCAAAAGGGCAAAATCACAATCGCCTGCAGTCCCAAAGCCTCCCATCCCACTGAAGAGGGACTCCTCACCCATGAATTGGAACACGAAGCTATCAGTTTGGGAGCAATGGTTCAATCACCGCCAACCCTTTTTTTCACCTTTCGATACCCAACAGTCCTAAGCAAACTAGTATCCACGGAAGCGGTAACAGAAGTAATCGCCATGGGAAGAAGGCTTGGTGATTGATGGCTTGCTGAAAGAGAGAAGAATCCAACAGCTTGGGGAATGGGATCTCTAGATTACTTGAAAAACAAGGTTGAGGAGATACCCCACATAGTGAAAGGCTATGAATCCCAACCAAAGTGGAGGAGAAGAGCCTAGAATGGCAATGTGGATGCATGGATGTCATTTTGCGGCTCCCTGCCCTTTGAATAAAATGATCCAACCTATCTACCATATCCTCCAAGGGTAGGAGTAGATTTTGACCCTGGCATCCATGGTCGATATGACTTCCCGAAGATCTACAACATCAATGCCACAAAGCTTGAGAAAGCACCCGCCTTCTCAGAACAAGATCTATAGGACTCCATGGCTCATTTCTTGATGGAATTCTCCTCTTGCCCAAACCCCACCTTTGTAAAAACATGTAACTACATTAGATTACTTAGGACCCTCCTCAGGCAACCCTCTGCACCAATAGAGTACCATCTCTCACAGCTCTTTTTTGACATTAATACGAGAATAGATGGATGCGCATGCTACGTGTTGCTTTGCTCTTGTCATTTTGCATGGCCCTCCTCTTGCGAACATGAACGACAGCCATTTTACCAACTATAGCCATCCATTTTTTACCACCACTCCCGTCCATGTCAAGATAGGCCCTAAAGGGTACATGCTAAGTAGGAACTTACTTAGTAAATCATTGAAGTCCCCTACCTCCCCATCTCACACTCAAGAGCCCGAGGAATAGATCCTCCATTTTCTACTACCCCTCAAAGGTGAAGGTCAAAAAAAGAAAGAAAGAAAAGAAAAGAAAAGAAAATGAAAGACAAAAAAGAAATCAAGGATGAAGGAATCACAACAAGTAGTTATCCCACATAGGCCACAGCCACGCACCTAGGGGTTCTTAAGTTAGGTACATCCGATGACTTTGGTCACGGCCGACTCCATCCCAAACCCCCTAGCCTCACTTTGATCCCCCACTTCATGCTTAGGGCATATCAAGGGCAGGACATGCCTAGGGAGGTAACACTCACCTATGGTTAGACCTGTCACTCTAAGTTACATGCACCGCACCTCCCTTATGCACAAACTAGGATCTCAAGTGAGGGACAACACTCAGACCCAACTCCCAGTTCCAATCATACAGGAACAATGCACCACATAGCAAAGTAGGCACATCCCCATGTAGTGCACATTCTTTTCTTTTCAGCAGGTACAAAAAAAGGCTCCAACCCCTAACCTCGGAGGCCCCATCATCCATGCAATGCGCTTTCGGCATCCACCACCTTAATTAGGTGATCCGTTTCTTCCCAAGAACAATTCCCCTGAGACCCCATTATCATCAACTCACACGTCTACCCTTTTAAATCATCGAATCTTCATCAACTCAAAATCGCAAGTGTCTTAGAACTACCAGGAACTAGCACCTACCTAAGGAAAGGGGTCATCTTATGTGGCAATGTCACCATAGGCAGAGTAGAGGTAAACCGAGATAGCCCTAATCAAAAAGTGAATGAAGAAGCTCATTTGGAGTAGTGCATGAGAAGGCAACCACGGAGGGCAAGAAGATAGATCCATCCAACACCATCGTGAATTTCAAGCATAGATCCGTCCACCCGCCATTCTCCAAGCAAGGATCCGTCCAACACGATATTGAATTTCAAAGACAAATCCACCCACACCATCCCCCACAAAGGCTTGTATACAAACTTAAAAAAAAGTGGCTACGTCCATTCCACCTTCCAACCACTACACATCAGTGCCATGGGGACTGGCACTAAACTAGGAGGGGGCAATGTTAACCTCAGCACAAGAAGAAAGCAAAAAAAGTGGAAAAGTGCAAGTTGGGTTACCTAAAAGAGGTGGCCCAGACGAAAATCGGACACAACGAAAGAAGCAAGAAGGGAAATGGCCAAAAGTGCAAGGGCGGCCTCAAAAGCTAAGTCAAAGGCCGAAGTGCATTTTTAAAATGCAAAGGCATCACCAAAATTTTGTAAAAGAGTGCCAGGCTCTCTCTTATGCAAATTGTAAAGAGTAGAAGGGTATGGGTAAAGAGAAAGGGTAACTAGAAGGGAATGGGAAAAGAGGACCTTGCCGTGATGGTGCCGGTCATGTAAAAAAGGGGATGGGCGCCCAAAAGAATGAGGGCTTTGTATATAAACTCAAAAAGTGAATGAGAAGCTCATTCTTTGGTGTGTGGCAAAGTGGACTCTTCTTCTTGTCTCCTTCTCTTCTCTTGCTTGCTTGTGAGTGCTTGAGGGAGGGAGTGTGAGTGAGTGAGGGATCTTGGAGGCAAAGCCCTCCACCATCTCCTCTCTTCTTCTTCTCTTCTCTTCTCTTCTCTCATCTCAAACGTGGCTATGGATGATAGAGCTTGGAGGAAGAGGCTTGAGGATGTTGGAGCTTGCATCACAAATCATGGAGCTATCGGACTGCTTGGAAGAGAGGAAACAACTCAATTGGGCATCAAGATAAGCTCACTACACTCATAGAGGAGGAATAGCACATTGGCTATGTGAGAGGTAGCCATTAGTGCTCGCTTGAAAGGCTGGAAGGAATAAGCAATCAGTGGGTCTTGGCCGTCGAGCGGGAGCTCCCATTACACCAACATTCTGTTACTGCATATGATCAATGGAGGCTAGATTCGAATAGTTTTCTACAAGTTTGCCCACTTCTCCTCTCCATAGCTACCAAGGGTGGGTCTTCAACAGATGAAGCCGCACAATTTCTTAGCTCTACACAGCAAAAAAAGTGAGGTGAGGATGTAGATGTTCTACATCCTTGGCTTGCCTTCTATATAGTCTGAGAATGAGTCGGAGAAGTGTAGCACCAAAAGTGATGCCTCCACTAGCATCCACAGAGTGGGAGCTGTGTGAAAGACAAAGATAGTTAGAAGGTCCTATTTTCCTCCCTTCTCACGTGAGACCTCCCAAAATGGTGAAGATTTTCTCATTCAAAAATGGTGGGACACATGCTTTCAAAAGCTTTGGTGGTTTTCATGAAAAACTAACCCCCCCATGTGGCCAGAGAGGGTTTTCGATTTTTAACAGAGACTCTTGGAAATAGTTTGCAAGAAATCACCCGATTTGGTCATGAATAGTGATATCTTTTATGAGGACCTTTGTACATAAACTCTAATCTTAAACCTACACAATTAGGATAAGCAAGCCAATATAGTGGCTTGCAAGTTCCCCACCTTCGATCTTAGCAATCAGGTCAACGGGTGCAAAAATTCAGCTTGCACGCCCTTTGCCTATCATTTGGTGACTCTCAATAAAGAATTAGAGATGCTAAATATGCCTTTGCATGAAGATCAAAGCTTGCTAACAGATTTCAATTCATGAGAAAATGCCCACTAAAGCAAGGCACACCTAGGCTAGTAAAGGAACAAGACACATGATGATTTGTACATAGAAAAAGCACTTGGTCTCTTCCAATCAAGCCATTGGAAATTTTTCCTTTCACTAGCCGACATGTGCTCAAAATCTAGCTGGGAGCTTGAACACTACAAGGGGCCATCATGGTACTAGCCCCCTTACCCTATTACTATCTCATTCTAATTTTCACACAGAAAAGTTGAAAACTATGCCCTTGTTATCAAACAATTCCTCATTGGGATGAGGTTTATAATATGCAAACAATTTTTGTATGCTTTGCACACAAGAAATGCCATCATGCACAACTTCATATGGGAACTTTGCTTCACTTAGTTTCTCACCACACATTATATTTTGACTCCTCTCTCTCTCTCTCTCTCTCTCTCTCTCTCTCTCTCTCTCTCTCTCTCTCTCTCTCTCTCTCTCTCTCTCTCTCTCTCTCTCTCTCTCTCTCTCTCTCTCTCTCTCTCTCTCTCTCTCTCTCTCTCTCTCTCTCTCTCTCTCTCTCTCTCTCTCTCTCTCTCTCTCTCTCTCTCATACCACTACTTCCATTGCCGGCTGCCAACTAAGCCTACCCTACATTCCTTTATGTGAGCTCAAAGAGATTATGTGTGTGTCCTTGCATGTGTCATACTAGAGATAGAGAGAGAGAGAGAGAGACAGAGAGAGACAGAGAGAGAGAGAGAGAGAGATCTTGACATGTAAGGCTATATTACTCTCTCAGTTGTATCACTCTCTCTTTCATTCTTCTTTCTCTCTGTCTATTCCTCCTCCTCCTCCTCCTCCTCCTCCTCCTCCTCCTCCATCTCTTTCTCTTTCCCTGCCTCCCCCTTCTTCTTCTTCTTCTTCTTCTTCTCTCTCAAATTCTAAATGATAGGAATATAATGTTCTCAAAATTTGTCTCCCTCTTTTTTTCAACAAATGTTATACATATGAAAATTATGCGCACGCATGCACACGTGCGCGCGCACACACACAAACACACATGTATGTTTATATGTATGCATGTATGTGCTATTGTGACCCACAGCATCCATGCCACCACTCTTGTCATTTGCATTGCCATTTGCTATTCCAACATCAGCTGCCTCTACTCAATGACCCAATGGTGTGGGGGGAGGGAGAGGGAGAGAGAGAAGGTTGCATTGTGCTACCACCATCCATTAGCCTCTACCACTGCTGCCCATCGACCGTTGCCACCCATTGTGGCTATTGTTGTTTGTGTCAATGCTATTGTTATGAATGTCTATCACTACTGATGCATATGACACTGTCCTTTTGTCCATGTTGTTGCTACTCCTGTTGCCACCTCGGTCACTAACACACCACCATTCTCTAGAACCACACATCACTACCACCACTACAATCTCTTGTCACCACTTCTACAACCACCTACTGATATAATGCCACACGAGGAGAGAGAGAGAGAGAGAGAGAGAGAGAGCGAGAGAAAGAGCCTTTGCAGCAACATAGATAGAAAGAGAGAGAAAAATCTCTACCTTTGCAATCGCCCACTATTACACCACACGCTATTGTGGCACTACATATCTCAAGTGTGAAAGCAAGCATGTTATTTAATGTTATTGGATTTTAGCGTATGCCTTGATTTAAGTGACCTATCAAATGAATGACACAATATAAACTACCAATTCATACAGTAGACTTATAATTTACCAAAATTAAGTGTCAAAGACCATAATCAGTGTTCCAGGACTTGTTTCAAGTGGTACAAGTCTTGCAAGCTAAAAAATATCAAAAAGTCACGCATCTGCCAAAAAATGGGAATTTTTGGCTATTCTAAAGGGATCTTCACAATTATGTTCACATTCCCTTATCAAACAGGTCCATTGGCTTTAATTTGTGTACCCTGATGACTATATTCTCAATTCATGTGCAAAAGTTATGGTCAAAACGAGTTGCAACCAAGCATAGAAAAGAACAAATACAAGAATAGTAAATAGCAAGAGTTTGGAAGGAAAAAGGCATGAAATGAAACAATAAAAAGCAAGTCTGAATTGCTATGAATTATTATAAATATAGATTTGAGCCATTATTACAAGCCTGGATAAATAAACAAGTGTTTTATTGCTATGATTGAGAGGACTAAAGTAAAAGACAAGTGATTCTATCTCTATATGGGGGCCTTTAGCCTAGAGGTTATTTTTTGGACAAATTTGAATATATATATATATATATATATATACACCTACTACTATAGGCGAGACCTGAAAGCCTTTGTGTAATTGTAATTGAAGAGATCTCATAGGTCTTTACCAAAGAATGAGGGTTGAAGTGGTTGTTTTATGTAAATTCGGGCTATTTTGGCAAGGGTATTTTATAGTATTTCCAAGTGTTTCCTATGTGTTTGTTATGGTAATTTTCTTTCAAGCTAAAAGAATGATGTTGAACTATCATCTTAGAGATTGTTTCTCAGCTATCAACTTAGTCATGGTGTATTCAACTTGAAGAGATTTATTGCAATTGTAGAAAGTTCCAAGAGTAATACACTCTCTTGTTGCGTTTATTTGTTCTTATATACTATAGCATATTCAAATGTTCTTATCCTAGTATTTCTTTCTTCCATTTGTCTTCTCTTTCCCTTTTTCATTAGTGGATTTAAGCCTAGAGATTTCCAAGCCCCAACTAAAAGGCCTACCTCAAAGTCTACAACGTGGGAGAACTAGTTGAAGGTGAAGTTGTTGTCATGACAATAGATATCAAAGATTTCTTGAAGACTTATGAATTGATTGAACATGAAAAGGTTGTTATCAGGGCTTTTCAAGAAGTGATTGCAAAGATGAAGATGTTTGACGATAGAAATATTTCCAAGTTTCTTTACTTCTATGTAGAGAAGCTAGAGCTCGCCAATGTACTAGTAGATGATATGTCAATATATTTTACTAGGATTGTTACTTATCAAATCAAGAGCCGTCTACATAGATTATGGAAATATATGGGCTAGTTTCAAGAGAGCCCTACAAGATGAGTATTTCATAGAGGATGCAGATAGAGTAACCAAGTAGACTTTTCATAAACTAGCAAAGGGCCTCTCTGCTCCAGAGCTACAAAGAGAGTTCAAGATGAAATTTGATCAATTTGAAAGTGCTGAGCAATTATCTTTGGTTATAAAGAAAATTCTTTTATTTTTATAGGCTATGGACCCTCTATTGTAGCTAGAGCTAGAGAGGCTATCATAGGATGATACTATAAAGCAAGGCATAAAAACTAAATGGAAAAGTATGCCGGATGCTATATCAAAATTAGTGAAGAGACAAAGAAGAAGAGAGCTGTTGGCCATGCCTAGGCCTATGCCTAGTTAGTCAACAAAAATGTCAAAGCCAATGATTAGGCACTTGTCTCCCATGCCTTCTCTAGATTCTTTAAAAGACAATGCCATGGATGAACTTATTAAAAATATGTGGGATTTACAAATCAAGCTTGCTAATCTTGAAGAGTCAAGGAACATTTTTTATTTGAAGTCTTTAGCTAGGGAAGGTCTTGTCCACCATTCCATATCGTGCGATAGTACACATCATGACTATAAAGACCATGAGTCATATAGAGATGCTTTAAGAAAGAATTTGATATTTTGGAAGGATAGAAAGATTCATGCAAATGAAACGAGTATGCTTCTTTCTACAAACTTCGGAAAGAGAGGTATACAAAAGATTGTTGAAGAGATCTTATAGTGGAGGTTGTATATAAAATTATAGATATTGCTAGTTATGGGCTACAAATAGAGAGATCTCTAGTTTTCAATGCAAGTAATAAAAAAAAGTTATGGACCCATGCCATGCACATAGTAGATAAGGATAAAGTGCCAAAGGCAAAGCTAAATGATGCAAGTCAAAGTACTAGAGAGAAGATTAGGTGGGATTCCCCTATTTCTGTTCTATTTATGCTTATTTGATAAATCAAAATAACAAAAATGAAATAGTGAAATATAAGAGAAAAAGAGATGATAGAAACCCAAGGATCTCGAAGAGGATCACTAGAGGGGGTGGTAGGATAGAGCTTGAGTAGTTTGCACTTCCTACTAGACCTAGTACAAATCAAAACATGGACGATATACAGAAGAAGAAATAGCAAAAGAAAAAGAAACAGGAAAAGCCAAAGAGAAAGCAACCGGGATACAAGCTATTCTTTGAGATAGAGATGGCCACAAGTCGTAAAAAGGTTTTTCAAGAGAGGATTCTAAACAGCAAAGTTGAGTTTATAGTAGGTGAAATCTTTGGAATATAAAAAAGAGAGTTTCATGAAGAAATTGTAGACATTGTAAAAAGAAGACAATTTGTGGGTGAGTCAACTCAGATTATGATACAAATTGAAGAAGAAAGAGGTTTAGATGTAGAGGTTGCATGTGAAGAAGCATAAGAGCTTATTGTAGACTGTACTAAAGTGAATATTGTTGCAGAGGAGACTATGATATATATTAGTAATACAAGAGATGTATAATTGATGCACTATATAGAGAATGAGGTGGATTTAGTGGATTCAGTAATAATACAAGAGATGTACAACCTATTCACTATACAAAGAATAAAGTGGATCTAGGGGTGATACCCAAGAATGATTATTGTAGGAACCATCAGGCTGTACTACCACAGAGACTACAGTGAAGGTTGGAGAGCTAGAAACTCCATGTGTTGTGTTGATAGACCATGGTTTAGATATAAATGTCATGGTAAGGAGTATCTATGAATATGGCAGATGGCATGTAGATGTCAACCATAGATAGAGGATGTAGGCAATCAACAATTGCATAGGAGACCTCTATGTTGCCTATCCAAATGTGAAGGTTACCATAGGAGATATACATGATGATCACCATTTATTTGTCTAGGATTCCTCATCATACCTAGTGATCTTAGGGTAACCATTTATTATTGCAACATGGATGGATACGAAAGTTTTAGATGAAGCTATGGAAAAATCAAGAGCAAAGATAACAGAAGAGCAATGCAGTTTATGACAGTTTGTGTCAATCATATAAGGAAAAATTATACATTGAGGGATTATCCATTGCCTCCAATACTAAAGCGTTTCAGGAGTCATGTTTTCAATAAGTACTAGTGTAATGTAGGACTACCATGGTATTGAGAGGATAAATCTCTTGCCTATTTCTGGAGGTGAAGATACTCTTACTTTGGGTTTTAAAAGATTCCCAACAATCCATGAAATTGCAAAGAATTGAAGAAATGAATAGAGCTTCTAGGTAGTATATTTGCAAGGTAGAAAAGAGTACAAAATAGCAAGGCTTATTCCAATATGATGAGAGGATTACAGAATTATATAATCGAGTGTCTTTTGTAGACATAATTGCAGGTAAAATAATCAAGATATTCAAAAGAAGAGAATCAGAGGAATATGAAGAGCCGGAGCTTGAAGATGAGGAGGTAGAGTAGGATATTGAAGAAGATGATGATTCGAAGCTTATGACAAATGATGAAGACCTTGAACTTGCAAAAGAGTAAGTGGCACATGGCGAAGGATGTGTAGGTTTAAAGGGGCCGGATGTCATGAAATTGCATATTTAAAGTGTAAAAACAAATAGGTTATTCAATCTTACAAGATTTCAATGTGTGCCTATGGGATGAGTTATTTGGTAATTTATGTGAGTTGTCAAGGGTAAGGAAATGAATGACACAATGTAAAGTACCAGTTCATATGCTAGACATGTAAGTGACCAAAAATAAGTGTGAGAAACCATTATCAGCGCACCACATATCTTCTAGAAAGGATAGAGAGAGAGAGAGAGAGAGAGAGAGAGAGAGAGAGAGAGAGAGAGAGAGAGAGAGAGAGAGAGAGAGAGAGAGAGAGAGAGAGGGGGGGGGGGAGTCAAAATTGTGGAATTGGTCATTCAATGGAAACTTTCCCATTCCACCTCATTCCCCTCTCTTGTCACTACATGCAAGCAAGTGAATACATTGTCAAATCAACCACATCAATCTCTAGGAAACAAAGACAAAGGGCAAGAAGGGATATAAGCAATATTTCTCCCCTACATGGGAGGGGGTGCCATGAAGATACAATATCCCACCTCAATATGTTGTGATGTCGTATCCACACCACAAGAAGCTCTAGGTATAGAAAACTCCTTGAAGGCTTCATATGGACCAATCATTTGTAATTTGCTTTATAACACCTCTATAGGTCAATACCCTCATCTCAAATCTCATCCCAGCAATCTAGATTTTTGGGATTGGAATCACGCTGCCAATAATTTGGGAGGACGTGCATGGTGCCCAACCTCAAGGGCCTCAACATACATGAGTAGCGTTGGTCTTCATCAAGAGCTCAAGATTTTAGAGAAGGCACAAGAAGAGAGGAGATGATGGAGAGCTTCTTCTCCTTGATCCCTCACCCTCACACACTCACTCCCTCACACTCTCACACTCCCTCTCTCAAGCACACACAAGCAAGCAAAAAGGAGAGAAGAAGGGAATAAGAAGAGATCACTTTTGCCACACACCAAAGAATGAGCTTCTCATTCACTTTTTGAGTTTATATACAAAACCCTAAATCCCTTGGGCACCCATCCCCTTTTTCACATGACCAAGCAACTTGACAAGGTCCTCTTTCTCCATTCCCTTCTAGTTGCATTATCCCTTCACCCACATCTGTTTAGACCTTACAACTTGCACAATAGGGAGCCTGGAACTCTTATAAAATGAATTACATTGCATCCCACACTTTCCTTGCAAGAGCCCTCGAAGGTTCTTCCTCATCCTTAAGAGAGCCATGCTAGAAGATTTGGTGCTTTTCTACGTTTTTTCTGAGCACCTTGCTGGAATATTCGATGCTCTCCTTTGTCCTTGAGAGCACCTTGCTAGAATCTTCAGTGCTTTCCTTCATCCTTGAGAGCACCTTGCTAGAATATTTAGTGGTCTCCCATGTTTTTTTTGAGCTTACCTTCTCCTCCACTTTTTCTGCTGCCTGGGCAGAATGATCTTCTTCATTCACTTTTGAGTTGGGCTTCCTCAGACTTTCTCTGCTTCCTCTTGGTTGCGTGATTCTTATACGTGGCATGTCTTGTAACATTACCCCTCTCTTAGACGAGTGCCAGTCCCATGGCACTTGTGGGTTTATACTGTGGAAGATTCGGTGAGTTGATAGGCGGCCGTGTGTGTCGATGGTGATGGGGCCTCTGAAGTCAGTTGTTTGCATTGTGTGGAGTTACCTGTAAAGAAAAGAAGGTGCACTTCCTGGGGGTATATCTATCTAATCGTGTGATGCCTTGTTCTCATGCTAGTGGAACTAGGAGTTGGGTCGGCAAGCTTGGGTGTTGTCCCACACTTGAGGACCCAATTCGTGCAAAAGGGTAGTGCAGTGAATGTGGCTTAGGGAGGCAGGTCTAGCTGTAGGCGAGGGTGACCCCCTTAGGTATGTCCTATCCTTGATGTGCCCTGAGCATGATGTGGGGAAGCAAAATGGGCTACGAGGGTAGAGATGGAGCCGGTTGATGGAAGCCACTAGATGTTGCTAACTTGAGGACCCCTAGGTGCAGTGCTTGTGGTCTACATGGAGCGAGTTCGTTTGGTTGCTCTTCTTGTGTTTTTTTTTGGGCCCCTACAAAGAGGATGGTAAGAGGGCGCATCATTGACCTAGCTTATTGCATAGATATCTTGACCAGTGTTGAGATAAAAAAAGAGTGGCGGGAGGTGGCATTCTTGCGAAGTAGGGTCTTGTCTTAAGAACCTTCTACTAAGAAGTTTTAGGTGACCCAACTTGCGCTTTTCCACTTTTTTCACTTTCTTCTTGTGCTAAGGTCAACAATTGGAATCCATGTGATTTGTTGTGTTGATTGTAAATTTCTCATGCACATCACCATGCATGTAGACATGCTCTACCTCAAGTATTCATCTCTTCACTTATATCTCGCCTTCCTCTTGGTGCCTTGTAACATGAACATCCAACCATTTTGAGACTAACATGTACATCCTCTACATTATGGCTCAAAACCATGTTTTGAATTGTCTCTCTTTCTTCTCATATACTTCACCATGCATGTAGGAATCCTTAGCATCTTCCACACAAAGAGCCTATGGCATTTGCCTTGCTTCTCCCCCCCCCCCCCCCCCCACCGTGCAATGACCCCCCATCTCAAAGCTCCTCCCTTCCTCTCTACACACACTGAAGTGTGCTACAAAAAAATTAATAGGTATATCTGAGCATTCCACTAATAGTTTCTTAGTTTTTCATACATGTGTAGTTGGAAATTTTCAAATGAAAGTCAAATTTCATAATTTAGATTTTTAGAGCAATAGTGCATAATCATGCGTCTGCTTTGCTACTTGCAATGTAAAAAACTATTGAGAATTCTGATGTCAAGGAGGGAGCAAACCTTTAATTGTGTCAGTGAGGTAGTCCAATCAAATAATTTCATATGGAATAACAAGTATCTTCTTCAAATATAAAAGTCTCATCTCCAATATGGGTCCTCTCGATTGTAGATAGCCCCTGCCAAAGTACCATCATCTAGGTTTTCTATCTTGGTGGGAGGCCAAACATGGTGATTGTGCATGATTCTTACATTGGAAATGCTATTCATGACCAGTTTGGTGTTTCATGATATCATTGTAAAGGATTTAGAAAACCGGTCATGCATTAATGGAGGGAACTTGGCTTCTTTCCCAAATGCATGAATGCAATAATGAACCATGTGAAGGAAGATTATTAATCGTAGTACTTTGGTTATTCTATTGTGTGTTTTCCTGCTGCTCAACATCGGTTTATAGCACATTTCATCCCACCTTCCCCTTGACACACAATATGTGGAATGTAGGGATTGGCAAAGCCATAGGAGCCAATTGGGCCACCATGCAAGAGAGCATCGAGGTAGGGTTGTTGTTAGTGGGCTAAGAAGAGACAGAAGCAGGCCCATGAGAAAATCAAGCACTTGAAGATGGCCTGAAACTTGTACTAAGCTCTAGGATTCTAAGCATAGTGTTATAAAGGACAAGCCCTTTGTACTTTGCACTATAATATAAATATATTTTTATTGCAATCTATCTCTCAAGCATATTGTCTATTTTTTAGCATTCAACTGTGATAAGGTTGAAGGATTTTACGAACTAATGTTACATGATACTAGTGTGCATAATTTTAGAGTACGATAAATACACAAAAATATAAGTAAAATTTTATCAAAAAAAAATTTGTGGTTCGATAGGCCAATCGGCTTAGTTTTGGCCCAAGCAATAAAAAATGACATCAAAATTTTGATTTAAGCTATCCAAGAAGCCCTAGATGATATGGTGTGTGAATGGATAGGACGACAATATTATAGTGTATAGGGCTTCTTGGACAACTTGAATCAAAATTTTTATGTCACTTTTTATCATTTTGGTCCAAAACAAGTCGATTGGCATGTAGAACCATACATTTTTTATCGATAAATTTTTTAAAATTTTCACATACTTCATCACTTATATGACACATGTTAACTTATCATTCAGCAATGCAAAAAGATTAACTAGACTATTGTCTCGATAATTAATTTTTTGTTCTATGTAATTGTCAAGTTCTCAATAGACGTTGCCAATTTAATCATTACATTGTCATGGACAAATACAATATGAGACATTCAAGGCACAATAAAAAACAAAGGTTTTTCATTACACGTCGAAGTTTATAAAGTACATTACATTGCAGTGTGTTACAAAAAATATAGGCCCTTGGTAGCTTTAATCTCTCTCCCCTCTTATTCATCTAGCTAACTGCATGTCTCTCTGCATGATGTCACTCACTTGGCATGAATTGTGTTGAGATATGTATCCTCAAAAAGGGCAACAAGGTACGCTTCTACATCTTTGAGGATAGTCTACACTTTGCAACCCCTTGTATATGAAATTAATATCCATAACAGTGAAGGAATTCCTTCACTAATCATGCAAATGGCACTTTTCTAATTAGTAGGTTCGTGCTCTTTTGGTTCTTGCATATCTCCCTAAGAGCCGCTAGGTGATATTTCTTCCTCTGCTTTAGCCTTTGCCCTAGGACTCATCTCGCTAGATCTCACCATGGTTGCCGTCCTTGTGCTTGTTGGGCTTGGGATGCTCAAGTGGGGTTGCTCAGCAAAGCGTAAGGATAGTTTTGGAGCAAGGAAGAGGGGTACCAGAGGAGAAGGATGTTCAGTTCACTTTGTTTTTAGCTTGGGGTATTGCATGGGGCCCTTATCACCTATTGAATGCCCCTCGATTGCATCTTCACTAGCCTCTGACAAATCTATGCTTTTTTGGGCCTATTGATGTTGTCGTCAATGTTTCCCTCATCATCATTCTTTCCACCTTTCTCATCCATAGAGGCGTCACCCTCATTATCCTTTGGCTCATTGTTGTTAGCTTCCACATCCTCGCTCGATTCTTCCTCTTTAGAAGAATCTTCTTGCTCATGAGCTCTTTTCAAAGACTCCAAGGATGATTGAGGAAGGGTCTTCAAGCCTTTGGATGGATTTGGGGGGGGGGGGGGGGGGGGGGGGACAATGAACACAGGGATGACCAAGTCAAACTACTATTAGAGTCATCCTATTGGGTGAAATTGGGGATCCTTGGCCTTGGCATGTGTAGTGGACATCATTGCGCAGTTTGCTTGGTACAGGTCATGAGGTGGATTAGAAGAGAAGAAGAGAAGACAACAATAGAAGCATGAAATAGGAAATAAACTAAAGGAGCTCTATTTCTATGAAACCTAGTATTAGGGTTTAAGGGGAGTTCACATGTGGGTTTATATATGTGCCCATTTTGACCCTTCCCTTTGCTTTGTCATGCATCATGCTGCATGTGTCTTCACAGCAGATGTGTTTTGCCACTTTTCCTTATTATGCATGTGGATTTGTTACCTAAGAGATTTAGCTAATGCGGTAGCCTTAGCATTCTCTAATCTGATGGAGCAACTAAAAGTGCATCTATAATAACAATTGAACATTTCTACAAGATAGCTTTTTGTGACGCGACCATCTCCATGACAAGTGTTCTTGAAATATGCACCATGAGCTCGGTAATGAGACTTTTTCATACCTTCGGTGCTCCACATTTTCAAAGATCCATATTTCTCCAAAAAATATGATCCATGAGTATATAAAATGTGCTTCAAAGGTATGAAGCATTGATATTAGATTTGGAGCATCAACGTATCCAAATATTAAAGAACATGCAAGTAGTAGAATTAAAGGTATACCATGTAGTGAGGGATGTTGGTTTCTCCCTGAGCATCGACAAATAGCTTTGTAAAATTATCAAGCACTGCATGAAATTCAACTTGAGTGGAACGATCTATTGATGGTTTTAGCATTATATACACTAGCTTATCAAAAGAATGCCAAACTTTTGCCTCAACCATTCTTAAGACTAGGGTCTCTTTCCAAATATGTAATACATTTGCATAAATCTTTCCACATTTCTTGATTTAACTTTGATGGCTTACCAATCATATTACTTAGGAATCTCTTCGCCTTCATTTCACTCATTGATATTTTTTGTGTTATATCATAAGTTAGACCTGATGTTTTCTGATCCTTATTAATCTTTACCTTGCTTCCATGTACACCTAATAAATTTAATAGCTTCTAGACTTTCTCAATAGATACTTCACATCGGGAGGAAGGCTTCATTGTGTATATATAATTGATATGCAACTTCAATAACTTGTCAAATATGCGCATGAGGCAATGCAAAGTGCAAAAATGGACATTCTCAATGTTAATTGGAAATATGGCTTTTCAATATATATATCGTCAAGATGTGACCTATTTGGTGGTGCCTTTCTATTGTAGGCCAGTATTCCTCCCAACATTATCTATTGTCTTAGGAGAAATATTTGCTTTCATGTAAAATGGATAAGGCAAGGATACCAATTCCTTAGTGTCACAATCGAACATACACTTTAGAGTCTTAAGATTATTACCCAAGTGCCAATTAATGTTGAATTATCCGATTCCTTCCAAGCCCCACTTGTTTGATTGGAAATTATATTCAAATATGGAGTGCATTAAAAGATCCAAGAGAGAATGTTATGGGTCTCCTTGGGCACTTCGACTACTACTAGCCACCAAATTTCCTTTTCTAACTACACACTAAATGATTGGACAAGCATGATATCTTTTGTATAGGCCATGGTGTAATTCACCAATGTAAGGCCCACCCTCTCCAATTTACGTCCCTTTATGATTTGGCATTCACCAAGCTTGATAACAAACTCCAAGGTTGAAACAAAACTTGGCAATCATAGTTGGTACAAACTTAGGAGAAACAAGTGTACTATATTGAATTCATAATGTTAGATTAGGACAAGTCAATACCTTCCAAGCATTGCACCTTGTAGAAACAAGCCATGGCACATTGGAACTTAACTAGTTTAACAAAAATATTAGCTTTAGTCCCCATAAGAAATCATTCTAGCTTTACCTCCCTCCATTTCCATTTTGTTAGTGATAAAAAAATCATTTCCAATTGAATCAACAACGGATATATTTTGTGCTTGTCTTATGGCTCTCACCCAAAATGGACGAGGCAAAATCATGTGCTTTATTTTGCCATGAGTCAATGCAGTTACTGTCATACCATATATCACCTCACAGTCTTGTTGACTAACCTTGGTTGTATCACATGCTATTTGAACTTCTTCTACAGATAAACTAGTAAAAACATCTATAAAAACCTCATTCAAAGTAGCAAGCTAGAGGGCTCGATATCAAGGGTCTCTCAAAATACTAATTAGATGCTTGTGTTTTAAGAATACCTTTAGAAGCTCCATTTACTAACTCTCACCTTGGCCTCCAACATTATCAAAAAGTTTCGAACAAAAAATAGATATGTTTAGGGAATAAAGTAGATTCAAATTGTCCTCCAATAGAAAATAACGAACTTTAATGCTTGTACACATCTTTTTCACGCTCCACATTCAAGGATAGTGATAGCATTGGAAGTAATCGATGGTTTCTTTCCTTATGGCCCATGGGAGTTTGCTTGCACCTTTGCAACTTTGCTTCTGCAATGTTCTTATCCTTCTCCATTTACTCCAAGAGCAATTTTAATGAAGCATTCTCCTCCTCCAAGGTTGAATTTCTTTATGTATCTATTGCTATATCTTGTCCCTCGTCTTTATATCACTTTAATTCTTCTTCAAGCTTCTATACTTTGATTTGTTGATCTTGTAGGGCTTTTTGCAACACATTTAAAGAATCTTGGGATGGCAACAAAGATTGATGAGTACTATATAATGCTAATTGATAATATTGATACATATGAATATTTTCATCTAAGCATTTGTAATAACCTAATAGACCATTTTTACCATCCTCGATAAATGTAAGCAACAAAGAAGTGGAATTGAGAGGTGGATTTAGCATAGTGCTAGGATCATTAAGATACAAGGAGCCATCTATCCAAAGATCAATATTTTTCTTTCCCTCTAAGAGATATTGAGAAGCAATTATTGCATCTAGCCCATGCTTGCTATAAGGGGACTTTGAAATAACATACTCCTTCATCTACACGAATATGCAAATCCATCTCTCTCTTACGATTGCTTATGTCCCTAATTGGTTCCATTAGAGCAAGAGAGAAAATGGAGTAGATTAAGTTTTCATGGGATAATATTGATTTGGAATGGCTAGAGGGCAAAAAAGAGCATTAAAAATGCTTTGATGCATGTATAATATGGTTAGACACCACTACAGATAGAAAAGGCCATGTTTTGAGAAGGGAGGGAAAAAATCAATTTTTGGGATTAAAATTAGTTTGCCTTGTTGATGTGGCAATTAGGAGTAGTGGAGCATAAAGTAGGTATGTAACTACCTCTGCAGGATTCCAAGTATCACATATGTGCATATAAAAAAAATATGGGTTGATTTTGAGGGCCTTTAATGCAAAAAGGTGTATAGAAAATGAGTGACTCAGGTTGCAATATGATTGGGTGCCTTTTGAGAAAAAGAAACTTTTTTTGGTGAAAATTTTCAAAAAGTCATTTTTGGGATTAAAAAAATATGGGTTCCTAAGTTGCTGATGTGGCACTTTTGAAAGAGTGGTGGTCTCTTTTCTTGGAGGACGAGTTGATGTAGAGGGCCTTTAATGCAAAAAAGTATTTAGAAAATGAGTGTTTCAACTTGCAATATGATTAGGTACCTCTTAAGAAAAAGAAACTTAATTTAAGTGAAAATTTTATAAAAGTCATTTTTTGAGGCAAAAATAAATTCGAGTTGCTGATGTGGCACTTTTGGAAGAGGACAAAAAGGGCTAGTTATTAGGGTTAAAAGAAAGGGAGGTCCCCTCCTTTGTGGGATCCACTACAAAAAGTGGGTGGAGCCTATGAATGTAGGGGGGGTAGGGGACAAAAAGGCATGCAATGATGATCATTAAAGAGAGTAGCAACCGTGACAATCTGAAGCTGATGGCTAATTTCTATGAGAATTCAATTTATTTACATTGTGTAATATAAGACTAGTGGCATGGCATGCTTTATGACTGTCCATATGACTGTTTAAGCTTCTATTTCAATTTGCCATTGTCGTAGCTTATCTAATTCGTAGTTAATCAGGCCAATCTAGTAAGATTAAGGATTTTTTATCAATTTCTTACGAGGCCCTTTTTGAGTCCATATGCCCCCTAATGCATCATTGAGAAAGACATATGCTTAGCTGGGGTGTGTTCCAACACTTTGTCTCCCATCCAAGTGCGATACCTCTTCCACATGTACAGAGAAACACCATGAAAGGCTTTCCTACCATCCATAGACCTGCTACTAGGCATTTGGGGATCTTCTTCTTAGTTCCTTTACATTCCCCTCCATGCACTCCAGGAGTTCCTTCAAAGGGGGGCATAGAGGCAGATCAATGCATTCCCTTAGACCAAGTTCAAAATCCAATTTCAAAGGGGACTTCTATGCTTGATGCCAGGAGGCATATTCCACGGTGGATTCTGTGAGGTTTTGCGGTGGATTCCGTAAAATTATATTCATTTGTCGGGGCTCGTACACAAGGTGGATTCCTTTGCGCGAAAAGTCGATGGGCACGCTTGTCCTTTTTGGGTGTCTTGTTAATTTATTGTGCAAGTGGGTGATTCCATAGCGGGTGATTCCGTAAAATACATATTTAAATTAATGGACGCTTATGAGTTTAGAGTGCGCACTCGTATTAAATCAAGGTTAGGATAGAGTTCCAACCTATTTATTTATTTTGTAGCTGAAGACTGCTAGGTATTCACTTTTATCGGTTAAATTTTATTATTTTCTAATAATTGTAAATGCTTCAATTGATGTGTAGAGCAGGTAGCGGTGGCATTGGGAAGCCCTGGGCGATAGCGTGTATTCAAGTTATTTAGAAGAAATTATCATTTTTTATGGGTGCACATCTTAGGCGTGGCGACAATATTTATTTTGATGCACTTATTTATTAAAGCTCTTGACATATATTTATTATTCTGTATGTGCATGGGTGCACGATTTAACTATCTGTGGAGCGCTCACACAAGGCATGGGGGGAGATTGTACCCAATTGGTCTTCTTGTTTCATGTTGTGTAAGTCTTTTCTCTTGGTTTTTGAGCAAAAAGTAGAGTTTTTTGTTCTTGGGGACCTTTTATGGTGGTTGCCCCCAGATCATCAATAAAAACTTTTGACTCCTTTGGGGAGATGTCACTAAAAGCTTATTAGTTGTTCATTGCCAAGAACCACATGCAATGCATAACCTAAAAAGGCTATAGCATGATACACAAAGGTACCAAAGATAGTAATAAATGATGTTTTCAACTTATCTTCCTCTGCTATAGCCATTTGGTTGTATCTAGCAAAGCAATCCATAAATGAATAGATTTTCCCATTGCCTCCTGAAAGTGAAGGGCTCGCTGATAGGGCAACAAATCAGCCAAGTCTTCGTGATCCTTCCAACATTGGTCACAAGTATTATTTTTTATTGTGATTCTAGATTTTGCAATAAATTTTGGACTACTTTATTTGCTAACTTAGGAACAAAGATTGATTTTTCATATGCATTTCATCCCGAAACAAATGGACAAACAGAAGCTACAAAGACCACAATCTTGGATCTTTTACATGCATACACAATTTCAAAACCGCAAACCTGGGATACACACTTACATTTACTTCAGTTCGCATACAATAACACACCACATACAGCTACACAAAAAGCACCTTTTGAAATCATTTATGGATATAGATTGCCTACACCTCTTACTTCATTGTCAAACAAAGTTAAAGCTGCTGATGATATTGCCCACATGCATGCTACTCTTTTTCTTGAAGTTAAAGATATGATTGCAAAAGCCCATCGATCATACACTAAACAAGCAAACAAGAAAAGAAAAGCTATGAATTTCACAATTGATGGTTATGTCTGGTTACGAATTGAAAAGCGAAGACTACAAAGTGTTGAGAAACACCCTATTGTAAAGTTAGCTCCTAGATTTTATGGACCTTTCAAAATCCTTCACAAAATCAATGACAATGCCTTTAAATTAGAACTATCCCAACACTGGAAAATCCACAATACTTTTCATATTAGTTTGTTACGACCTTTCAAAGGCCAATTACTTGTCCACCCTGTTTATGAAAATCCTCCTTTGTTAGAAGAAGAAACTGAAATCCTTGAACCTGAGACTATTCTAGATACCGACTTTATGACCACTAGAACTAGCCATAGATATTCTAGATATTTGGTGAAATTTAAAAATCATCCTGTTGAAGAGGTCCAATGGATATGCTCATGACCTAAGTGATTACCCCTCACTGCTCGCTCCACATCGAGCTAATAGTAATCGAGGACAATTGCTATCCCACCCCGAGGGTATGATGCCAAGAGGCATATTCCACGGTGGATTCTATGAAGTTTTGTGGTGGATTCTGTAAAATTATATTCATTTGCTGGGGCTCGTACACAAGGTAGATTCCTTATGCGAAAAGTCGATGGGGACGCCTGTCCTTTTCGGGCGTCTCATTAATTTATTGTACAAGTGGGTGATTCCATAGCGAGTGATTCTACAAAATACATATTTAAAATAATGGACGTTTATGAGTTTAGAGTGCGTACTCATATTAAATTAAGGTTAAGAAAGAGTTCCAACCTATTTATTTATTTTGTAGCTGAAGACTGCTAGGTATTCACTTTTGTTGATTTAATTTTATTATTTTCTAACAATTGTGAATGCTTCAATTGTTGCTGTGTAGAGCAGGTGGCCGTGGCGCTGGAAAGCACTGGACGATAACGTGTATTCAAGTTATTTAGAAGAAATTATCATTTTTGATGGGCACGCGTCTTAGGCATGGCATCAATGCGCATGGGCACACGATTTAAATATTCATTATTGGACATTGTATTTGGGCACAACCCGACTCTTGGGGTGCCCAACCGCTTTATTCTTTATTTGGACAAAAACAAACACAAAAGCTAAAGCGTGCTAATTGTAATTTTGAGCTATTTTTGAGCTTGGAGATGAATAATATATTAAATATATGCTTTGTGGAGCACTCACACAAGGCATGGGGGGAGATTGTACCCAATTGGTCTTCTTGTTTCATGTTTTGTAAGTCTTCTCTCTTGGTTTTTAAGCAAAAAGTAGAGTTCTTTGTTCTTGGGGACCTCCGGCACTAGTTACATATGCATACGACATCCGATTTGCACACCAATGCCCTCAACACAGGTTGCTCAATAATACATTCCACCATGCAATGGAGCAAGTAGCACAAGTCAGGGTTCCCCTGGATGAATCCCATGACTCCAACAATGAGCCATGGGGTGCTAGGAAAACTTTGGTCTTGCTTAGGAAAAAGCTAGATCTCAATGATAAGATTGAGAATGGAATGCTACAAAACAACTAAACTTTGAAGGATTGCTCGTAGATGGAACTTCATTGCCAGACAGTGCATGAAATGTAGTATTCGTAGAACCGGCAAGAAATGTAAGACAAGATGGAACTAGGTGCATAGGGAATGGAAGACAATATATGATTATGAAAAGCACATTCCATCAGGTCATCCATCCTACTAGCGCATGACTTCTCGGGAGAGAAAGTCAAGGAAGCTGCCGATTTCTTTTTATCAAATCATATATGGCACCATTGACAATCGTACAAGGGGCAACATGTTGTTGATCTTGGTGATGATGTTGTGGACACTTCATCAAACACAGTAGGTGCAAGATATGTGTTTTCAAGTTGTGCTTCTTGATTATGACTTGTACAAATTTAAGAAAGGTGACTGTTGTGCACATAATATTATACATTTGATGGCATGTTTGAATATCATTAATTTCAATTCTAGCCACAATAGGATAGGGTGTTGTGATGCAAGGCATAGAAAATGGGCCATCTATGGGAGTTGAAGGAGGTGGGGATGATGTTGAGGATCAACCACCACCCAAAGATTCCACAACTAGGGGGTGGGGGGGCGCATAAGCATTGAAAACCCAATAGAAACACCTTGGGAAGAGACTTGGATGACACAACAAAGTAGCTAATGGAGCACTTAGCGTGGATTGAGGAGAGTTGAACTGCACAGGAGCGAGAGGCTCTTGATGCAAACCTCGCACTACAAAGGGGGTTCCTTGACCACCAAATTGAGAATGACAATGTTTATTGCGAGAATGATCATGCTCATTGTGAGAATGAGCAGTAGGAGGCTAATGATGTCATACGAGAGCTAGTAGTCTCCATTCGGTTTCTATATTGAATGCCAAACAATTAGTAGTGCTTTTACAAGCCAAAATGTTCCTCTCTAGAAATTTAATATCATTCTGATGCTCTATTTTCAATTGCTAGTGTTGACTTAATAGAACTATTTTTGAAAATTTCAATAGAGTCAAAGTTATAAGGTAAGAAAATAAAATGAAATTGATTGATTTTTGCTAGTCTTCCAACATACAATTCTAGGGAGTCAAGGGAACCTAAAAGTTTGGGTCAAACAAAACATTGAGACAAGCACATAGTAAATAACTGCGCATTTCTTTGCAAAACATAGCGAGCAAGGAAATCCCTTTGGATTTTGGTACTCATTCCTCTTGTGATTGCCTGAACCACAAGCACTTGGTGTGTAAAGTTACTATATGTGTGATCTATCATTTCCTCATCAGATATTGTTTAGATCACAACATGTCACTATGCACTTGGTTAGAAACTTTGGTGATGGTATAGAAATTTTCACATTTAAATATCTCCATCGTTGTTTTAGTCGACCAAATGCTCACTCCACTACACTTCTCGTGGAAGCAATACCATAGTTGTATTCTCTTTCCAAATTTGATCGTGACAATTGATACAATGTCATTAACTAGTCATGTAAAGCATATCCTTCGTCCCCAATTATATATTCCCTAATGAAAAAATCACCTTCCATAAAGTGCAGATCTACAAGATATTGTGTGCTCAAGGCACGAGCATAGAATCCAGAGTTTCATAAGATGTGACTATCATGGGTGGCACCTGACCATCTTGCATAGACATCCAAGAAGCGATAGTCCATGTCAACAACACATTGGACAAACATAGAGTAGTTCTTATTCTTGTCAAACCGATTCAATGCACTGACACCCCTAGGCTTGTCCATGTTAAAATGAGTGACATCATTGCACAACAACAATTGGGCAAGCCCTTGAAAATCATGAAGCCAAATTTGACCCTCCTCACAACCAATGCACAAAGCAAGACCTATGCTTCAAAATAGTGTCCACAAATTTGTGCACAACCTTGGATACAATGGACTTTCCAACAAATGTTCTCCAATCCCTATGTAGCGTATCCCACTAGCAAGGCAAAGCACAAATATTGCAATCGTTTTCTTTATTGAAATAATTCTCCCACAAATAGTTCTGAAAGGGTGCAGAATATCTCCTTGCTTTAGGTCATCATACATTAGGTCTATGAGATGCAAGAACAAGGAGATTGGGAAATGGAATACCTCGTAGAAACATGCATCATCCCCTCACGTAGCATGAACATAAAAGTTCCACCATTCAAGTGAGCTTGGGTTGGCATAGAAATATGAGAGTGGAAATTTTGCATGCCTTTGCATGACTACACCTTGTAGTGCCTTGATGATTAGAAAAATGTTGGCATATATAGGATTGCAATCCATGTAATTAAAAGAGAATGATTGTTTTGATGGAGTGCCATCAATGACCATTGCATCAATCTCTTCTACATCATTATCATTGTGGATTGACATTGTGTTTTTCCAATACATGTTTATTACAATCATGCTCACTACAAAGGAGCTAAAACTATAGGAGATATGCCATCCATATTGTGTGAAGTTTGCAAAAATTAGAAGGGATATCTTGAATCTCGATTCTTCAGGAGAAGTTTGATAGAAAGTCCCACCCAATCACATAAATTGCGGGTTTTGTTGACTTTTCATGTTTTGCAGGTACTTGTAATCATCTCATAAATAACTATTTATTAGCATCTCTCCATCCTTTACATTGCAAATTGTGGTGACATTGTTGTGTTTTGTAGGTGCCTATAGGAAGCATAAAACTAGTTGCATGATAGCCTGTCTTCGATGTTCACTTTGCAAGTCCTAGTGACATTGTCATGTTATGCAAGCACATCTCTCTCAACATAGTAAAAAGTAGACAATAGCTTGATTCGAATGTTTAAATTGCTAATGAAATGTCTTAGTTTTGCTGCAACGAAGTGGCAGTCCCATGCAAAAAATCTAATGCAAGAGACAAAGTAGAGTGTTCACACATGCATACAGTCATGTAAAACATGTATTCATTTTTCTTGCACAGTTCTTGTTTTTTGTCATTGGCAATGTATTAGAACAGACAAAGTTCTTTGATGCAGATTATAGTAGTAGTTGAATGAATTCAGTGGAGAAGGAAACAGTTATCGTAGGACCACCAAACCATTTTCATAGTTTCAATGTGCATGCACATTGTAGAACATGCCACATAGGTTTGATTTTTGGAACTCCTAAAGTATATATTTCAATGGACAACACGTTTTTAATGTCATGATTGATGCATGGCAAGAATAATCCTGGATTACAAGATGTTGACATGCTTGCTTGCAAAAGCTTTGTAGTTAGATGAACACATTACAGTCATAGATGGGCCACTTGCAACAAGTGCATTTGTATTATAATCGCAACTTTGCATGGGGGAGAAAGGAACATGTCTGGGAGTCATTTCAATTTGTTTCAGCATTTGCATAGAAATTGTAAGTATCCATTGCTTGTACATTGAAACTCGACATACTCCACACTTCTCTTTTCCATTTATGCTAGCAATAGCATTGTAGACAGCAATAATATTTGAAATATGTGATACATATGTGCTAGAAGGGGTTTCAGATTTAATTGCATTACACTTGACTTCTTTTTCAATGTCCCATCATTGATGTAGGTTCGAACTTTGCATTGGCTTTGTGCAGCAAGCATATCTTATTCCTTTGGTATTGCTCCATGGCAAATAGTGTACAACTCTAATGCTCGATTTCTGCAAGTGATTGCACTCTTAGGTGCATTAATGTATAACTAGCGTTCCTTGCGCGCTGCGCAAACGCTATCCCGCTGCCGCAATTTGCAAGATAACTGCAAGCCCGCATGGCATAAAGGTACGTACGTATGTACGTGGGAGTTATTTCATTTTCTTTGTGCATTCGCAGAGAAACTGTCTGCTTTCCATTTTTGGTACATTACAACCCGACCTATCACACATTTCTCTCCACTAGGTATCTGGAAATAGCAAAGCAGATTGCAGAAATCATTGGAATAGCCGTAACATGTTTGCTAGGATGGGTATCACAATCAATTGTAGTGCACTTGCATGTCTTTCTAACTGTTTCACCATTAATGCAACTTCTTGCTATGCATTGCTTCTGCACAGTAACGAGTCTTGAATTCCTTCAGAATTGCTGGAGTGCGAGTAGTGCATTGCTCATATGCTTGGTTTCTACAGGTGACAACATTGTGACTCACTTCAACGGACTTACCGTATGCAAGATAGAGCAAGGCACAATAGTGGATTCTGTGCTTGCAAGCAGGTACCAGTGTGCAGGATAAATCGTTCAGTGCAGAGCAAGATTTGCACCTAGCCTGCAGGATAATTTTATCTGCAGCAAAGCAAAATAGGGAGGCCACTCTAGCATGTATGTACTTGGAGATGCAGTGGAGCTTGTAGGAGCTGCATCTGCTGACATCTGTAGACTGGTATTCCTACACCTGCACCATTTGAGAGAGAGAGAGAGAGAGTTCATTGTTCTACAGATAGCAGGCGGAGATACGTCAGTGGCTGTAGTGAGATAAAGGGAAAGTGAAATTTTCATCTGGCCTAAATATATTTTTTGGAAACCCAGTATCGTTTCTGGAAACTGTTCCCAGGCCCCTCACGAGAACGGCTCCCACTCGTAAGCCATGTGTCAAGAAAAGAGAAGCTCCACAAGGCGCGCGCAGGGCATCCCGCGACTTGTCTATGGTAATCGTCATGCTCTCTCTCTTCCTTCTCAAAGCCCATACCTTTCCCACACTTTCAACTCGCTGGGCCAACTTTACCACCCAAATCATGTCTATCCACCCCTGCTCTGATGACTTGGCACACCGACAGGTCCCCCTGTCGGTGGTGCCCTCTTCATTTCTTTCCCTTCCGTCGTAGCAAAATGCCACTACCACACCACCATCACCCTCATCGTCCTCTTCTTGATCCCTGATGCGAAGATAACTGAACACAGAATAGTCACACATTGGCGCTCGCCCCCTGTTCCATCTCTCATGAGACGCAACCTTCATGCCTTACATATTCATCTAAGGATCGGAGTTTGTGCCTGCTCGCCGCTTGAAGCAACAGGGGCTCTTCTATTTATCGAAGGACAGCATCCAGAGGCATTTGTGTTCTTGTAGAACAGAGGCATTTGCAAATTCATTTCAAGCTTAGATCGCCCCTCCTCTGCTGTGTCTTCATCAATGCCACGCTCCTCTTTGTTGAGCTGTCTGAAATCCAAATCTGCTACGATGGATGACACACCTCAGCGCAGTGATATCCATATGGAGTTCTCCAAGTATTCTGTCAATGGGGTGATGGACGTAGCACATTTTCACAAGTTTCTTACAACTGCTCAATACGAGCGCCATATCTCTGAGGCCCAGGCAAAGATGTTGATGGAGTCCCAGCTTCAAAATCCAGGAAAAGTGCAGTTTACCGAGCAGGACTTCATAGAGTATCTCTTCAATGCTGCACACAACGGCGCCATCAACACACATGTAAGTGGTCTTTTCTTCCCCATATGACGATGCCATCAGTTGTGTGCCATCAACATGCGTGTAAGTGGTCTTTTCTTCCCCATATGACGATGCCCTCAACACTTATGTAAGCGATCTGTTTTTCCCCACACGGTGAAGCAATCATCTACTGCATGTTGACTGCATTAGAGCGGTCTCAATCCTTTACTATGATCGGTTTCTAATTTCCTTGTTTGCTTCAAGTATATCACATCATTTGGCACCTTTTGTCTCCCAGAATATCTGGTTAAAGCAGACTCTGAACGACATTCCTTCATGGGTTTAATTTTGCATTATATATCAAACATAGATCATTGCCTTTTGCAGTATGGACGCTTTGTCTAACGTGGTTTTGCACTCTATTCCAGATACACCACGAAATGACTCAGCCACTGTCCCATTATTTCATATTCACAGGCCACAACTCTTACCTGACAGGCAATCAACTTAGCAGCAGCTGCAGTGAGAAGCCTATTGCAGAAGCACTCTGTCGAGGAGTGCGTGTAGTAGAATTGGACCTGTGGCCTAATTCAGATGAGGATGATGTTGCCGTTTATCATGGAAGGTATTATAAAATAGCTGGTTTGCTTTAATTCTTTTGTTCTCAGGGTTGAGCTATCAAGACATGTGAGAGAATATCATTACTGTTCTGTTGTGAATCGTGATTGCTCAGGACACTTACTTCCCCAGTAGAATTAAAGAAGTGTATAAGTGCAATAAAGGAGAATGCTTTTGTTAAATCTCAGTATCCTGTGGTTGTTACCCTCGAAGATCATTTGCCTCCAGGATTACAAGCAAAAGCCGCCAAGGTATGTAGCACTCTGCGCCCTCTATGATTCTATATTGTCTGTGCCACTTGAAGTAGAGAAGATGCTATGCCTGTTTCTGGCTGCTGTAGACAGATGTTGTTTCAAGTTTAATAATATTTTGATGCCAAGCTACTAGGATTCAGGATTCTGCATTCATGTCTTGTAAGGCTCAATTATTACATTGATTACACAGACGATTGCAGATGGTTTTGGATCTTCTCTCTACCTCCCACAACACCCAGATGGACTGAAAGAGTTTCCATCACCAGAAGACTTGAAAGGGCAGATCCTTATCTCAACAAAACCACCCAAAGAGTTTCTTGGGGCCAAAAATTCAAAGGTTCCAAAAAATGTTGAGGTGAAAGTCGCAGCTGAGGAAACAAAGGTGCAAAAGCAGTCGGCTTGGGGGGAAGAAATTTCAGATTTTAGAGATGATCGTGGTGCAGCCAGTGAGGTACATGTTTGATGAAGTTTTCTTGCTCCATGTAAAATTTGAATTGGATCAGCATCATAGTCTGGACTATCAAACCACATTAGGTGTCATAAGACTATTCATAAGACTTGCAAGACAAGCAACATATTCATAAGACTTGCAAGACAAGCAACATTAGTTAAATGTGGCTAATAAAGTAAGAACCAGGTTTCAGCACTTACCAGAACTACAACTTTTATGCACAATCTATCAAAACGTCTAAGAGTGTTCACCAATCAGCTTCTGAGGTTGGGAAAGATTCTTCATCTCAAAACCATGAAGCAGGCAAATACAATATATCCTATTGGTGAAAATTGTTTAAAGTTTTTGGTGATTGACAATGCTACACAAAAGACTTTTACATGTCTTTTAGGATCCCACTGAAGAAGGTCATGAAGAGGAAGATTCTGATGATGAAAGTAAACCTCCTGAAATGCGTGATGGGAAGCTGGTTGCCCCAGAGTATAAGAAAATCATCACCATTCATGCAGGGAAACCAAAAGGAAAATCGTTGCTAGACGCCTTGAAAATAGAGGAGTATGCAAAACGAGTTAGTTTGAGCGAACCTCAACTCACAAAGATTGTGGAGTCGAATCCTTCTGCTGTTATCGAGTATGTCTATTTGCATCAGTGTTTTTGTGTTCTCATACAAGTTCAGTTTTTTTTCCTCAAAGGGGATGCTTATCTATTTTTGAGTGATCTGCATTTGTGATGCTGTTGTGTAGATTCACCCATAGAAATTTTCTAAGGATTTACCCTTATGGATTGCGCATTGATTCCTCAAACTATAATCCAGTCCAGGCTTGGTCACATGGAGCTCAAATGGTGGCTATAAACATGCAGGTTCACGTTTTCACCACCTGTCATGGATGTTTTTGATAAGTAGATCATTAAAACCAGATGTAAAGTAAGTACATGGTTGCACTTTGACTCAGGGTTATGGGAGGCATCTATGGGTCGCCCAGGGATTTTTTAAGGCGAATGGTGGTTGTGGTTATGTGAAAAAACCCAGTTTTCTTCTTCCCCACAGTTCTGGACCCTGTTTGAGCGTTTTTGACCCGGCAACTCCGATACCAGTAAAGCAAAAGATCAAGGTATGCTTTGATAGTGGTGAAGGTAGAACATGCTCAGCCACTGATTCTCATGCATGTGTTCCTGTTTTCTTATTTGATTGTCATATATAACGTCAGCTATTGAATATCAAGTTTTAAATCTCTCTTGGCAGAAGACTCTCAGTTCTTTTGTTGACCATGTACACCATGAGTTTCAATAATGGGGAAATTGTCACCCTTGAATTGAAAGGGATATGTTGTATTCTGACTTCAGCTACCTGTTCTATCTTTAGCTGCACACCTGAGGAAACATTGTTAGGCAATATGTGTCAAGTAGAGGATTCAGAAACATTACAGACATAAGGCTAGCTTGTGATGATACACATCTTAAATTGTTTACAGCGTTAAGCTTTCCTGCAGGGAAACTTAAGGGCTCTGAGGTTAAGTGACCAAGTACCTTAAGATATAGCATGTGTTGCATGGAAAATACTGCTGTCCACTGAGGGTTTGAATACCTTACTTTCCTCCAGTCTTCAAATTCCTCTTTTTTTTCGGGTATTTGAATGGAGTATTGCTTCCTGAATCCAGCTTTGGGCATTTACTCCCAAGATGAAACTTCAGGAGATAAAAATCCCAAAGTCTAGAAGACAGGAGCAAAGTGCAAATATATGATTGTTGAAATAATGAAATATGAATTGCAGAAATGCAAAGTGTTGAATACCAAGAGCCAGTCCGTGCCTACATGGCCAAGGGGTGAAGAATACTTTGATGCGAACATCTAGTGATCAAAAGAAATTGTGAGATAACATTTGACATACAAGCACAAGGCTTTCACAAGCTGGCTAGATGCTGTCTACATAAGGACAATGAGACCTATGAGACTATCCCACAGTACATCCATGTGTAATATCATCTCATCAAGAAAGTAGAGAACAGTAAATAAGCGGCCTATGAGACTGCTGAAAACAGGTGTACAATGAGGTAATGCTAGAGTCCAAGTATGCCTAATGTCGTCTCATTGATAGAATGAAAGAGGAGTCCTAATTTGACACTACTATCTAAGAAAATGTGGTGGAGACTAGGAAGCTGCAAGGTACAGCTGGAGCTGTATGTGTGGAATGTCTAGGGGCTGTAGCAAATCTCAAGATTTGTGCATGATGTCAGCTATGATGCAGTCCCTAACCACTTGATTGATGCTTAGTGACGAGACTTTTTTTTTGCAAGTAGAATGTGGCTGATTATATTACTCAAAAAAACTGATTACAATGGATTGCTCATGCTCAACAGACTAGCTGGAGCTGATGCAAAGTCACAAATACATCATGTATACAAGCCTCTCAAGGCAGTCTGGGGGGGATGGGGGCAAGAAGCCATTGGGGGGGGGGGGGAGGGGGGGTGTATCGCCAACTGGGGCTGCCCGCCTGCATCACGAAAAACAGGTCCTGGCTGCCCCATGTGTGCATGAATTGACAACGGAGCTCCTGATGAGCCCTAGACTCGCCCTGCACCTGATCCCATCGGCCGCGGAGGGAGTGGATGATGGAGGTCCAGAGCTCTACTAAGGTCGCCTGTACTGAAAGTCTCTCTCCGTTGAAAGCCTCTTGACATCGCGCCTTCTAGATATGCCATCCAGTAAGACTCCCTATGATCTCCTATACCTTCCAACGGTCTGCTGTGGGCTCTAGTACCTCACGGATGGGTAGAGCCTCCAAACTGACCACTGCGCACGACCCTGCCTCTATAATGAATATCGTGTTCTACATCCTGGCCTCATACAAAAGGTGATAGCCTTGGTTGACTGTCTACCAACAAAAAGCTCCCCATGAGATACATCCAAGGCTGGGTGCTATACGGTGAAGGATGCGGCATGCTCCTCTCCACACAAGCTGCGCCTCCTCACATAACCAAAGGCAGTGCTTTGGGGTTTCCAGAGGTTGCTGTGTGCAACGCTTACAACCTCCCTCCTGCATCTAGACAAGCCAACTTCCCACGGCCAAGCCTCCATATGCCACCAGCCATAAGAAATATGACACCCTCCTCGGCCTCCAGCTATCCCATAGGTGGCACGAGAAGGTCCGTCGGAAAGGCTCCGTGATGCTGTGCTCTGCCCAGTGCGTGCTACGTGACGGCGCACAATCCATATCCTCTTGCATCAGTACGTGTCTGCCAATCCTGGCAGTGTACTCTAGGAACTTGGGTGGCTTCTTGGCGATTGCACTGGCAGGCCATAGCCACTCTCCTAGATCCCACTCCAGCTCATCAAGTGGTCTGCCTTCCCAGATCCAAAGGCGCCACTCCCTGAGCTCCTTCCAGAAAACATAGGGGTCTAGTTGCCATGTCTTCCCCTGAAGCCCACCACCCGAATCCTCCTCCACGAAAGGGCAGCTATCCCCTCATCTTGCTACCCTCTGTCAAGGGCCAGACGCCCCCCCTCTTGAACGGCGAAGAAGGTCCCTTGCGGGGCGCTGCCCACTCTACTTGCCACTTGTAGGGGGATTCCTGCTGGTGAAAACCTAGCTGCCCATACCTCCCCGGGCTCTATCGGCTCTCGTATATGGGGGGAGCAAGCCACTCTAGAGGTATTGCTGCATCTATCTCCCTTCTCCTCAACTCCACTCCTCTCTGGCAACCTGATACTCAGTGCAGCGCCTCCTCGTTCGCCATCCTGTACACCTTCTGCCATGTCCTGATGATGTGAGTCGGGCCGGCCTCCCGACCAGCCCACTGGATGTGGGGGCGCTCGCCGATCTAAGCCCCTTCCCGATCTTTGACCTAGGGGTTCTAGATCACTGACTGACGGTCTATCTCCTCTTGGTAGCCTGGGGGGCTCTGGATTAGGGCCTTACGGAGGCCTTGCTACACGCGGAGTAAGCTGCGCAGGAAAGGTGATCTGGGGGGGGGGGGGGTGATCTGGACTGACATGAAGATCCATCTTAGGGATGGCCTCCACTCACCGCCAAGCCTCGGTCTACAGTCTTGAAGGCCCTCCTGCAATAAGACCTTCTAGGTCTGCCCGCCTGGTGTGAGGCCACAGACAACTAGCTTGCCCAAGAGGGCCATACTCTTATGCTTTGGGTCTATGATTCCAAGTCCTCCCTCTTGACCGATGCCGTATGATGGTCGCCCACACCACCTTGGCCTTGGAATCCCTAGACCCATCTGACCCTAACCAAAGGAAGTTTTGCACTAAGTGGTGAAGCTGCACTATGTATGATGAGGAGAAGCACCAACACGAGGCGATGTACCAGGCCATCACTAGGAGGACATGGTTAACCACCAGGGCTCGACCGGCTAGTAAGAGGCGAGCCGTGCTCTAGTAGGTCAGTTTCCTCCAAATAGAATCAAGGACAGGAAGAAACTGCTGGGTAGGAGTGATGTCGAGTCCCACCTGGAACCCTAGGTACCGGACGGTTTATCTTGTGCTCACCCATCTAAATCCCAGGTGGACGCCCCATTCCGTGCTAGAGTCCAGGTCTATGAGGAAACCAACCGACTTTCACTAGTTGATTTTCACTCTCGTTGCAGAACAGAACACGTCAAGAGCTAGCCTCACTTTCTCCAGCATCAACTCATCGTCCTCTATGTAGAGTGCTGTATCATCTGCATACTCTTGAGTCTAACAACTCAGTCTCCTCTCTCACTGGAAGTCGAAGGCCGCGTAGTCGGCTTACACATGACGTGAGGAAGTGAGACACTGCCTTTGCAAAGAGTAGAAATAGGTATGGGGCTAGGGAGCAGCCTTGTCGAACCGATCTCTCCAGCCAAAACTCCTCCCCTCGCCTTCTACCTATGAGAACCTTGCTGGTGGCTGATCTGTAAAGGGCAGAGACCTTGCGAATCCAGACCTGGGGGAATCCCAACCTCACCATGGTGCCCTCTAGGAAATCCCAGTCCACCCTGTCATAAGCTGTCTCGAAATCCAAGAGTAGTACGGCGAGTCTCTGCCCACTGTGCTGAGCCCACTCTGTCGCCTCAAAGAAGGTAAGTACATTGTCTAGGATGCTCCTATCCTGGATAAAGCTTGTCTGTGTGTCATGGATGATGTCTGGAAGCACAGGGCGTAGTTGCCTACCAATCATATTTGCCAGTGCCTTATAGGCCACTGACAATAAGATGATCGGTCTCCACTGGGAAAGCTCCAACCGGTTTCCCCCTTTGGGGAGAAGACTGATAAGGCCTGCCAAGAGACTTCCTAGCATCTGTCCTGAAGTGAAAATCTCTTGGAAGGCCATTAGTAGGGGGTTCTTCACCACTTCCCAGTAGGTAGTGAAGAAGGCCTTAGAGAGGCCATCCTCTCTTGAGCACTTGTGCCTATCCTGTATATGGAAAACCTCCTCTAATTTCTTCTCTGTGAAGGGGGCTAGGAGGGAGCGTCCCATCTCCTCTGTGACGAGGGACGAGATGTGATTCGAGACCTGCAGTCTACATCTCTTTCCTCTAGTTGAAGCTCTCCTGCTATAAAAGGCACGTGTAATAGTCGGTGGCAATCTCCATCACCTCGTCTGGGCTAGAACGAGTCCTCCCATATTGATCGCGAAGGTTGCGTATTTGCTCTCCTGTGGTGTGAGGCTGGTACACCTGGAAGAACTCCCTGCACATCGTGTCCCCCTTCTGTGCCTAGAAGGCTGCCGAGATTCGGAAAGAGAACTCCGAACGCCTGTCCTCTATGCTAGCAATGGCTGCTCGTGCATGCACCTCCTGTGCGTGGAGGGTGGGATCCTTGGTGCCTCCTGTAATAATCTTTGCGTGGCTGCAAGGTCCTGCTGGAGTGCTCTCTCCTTCTCCCAGCTCTACTGTCTGGCTTGTATGGCTACCTGTTGGCAGATTCTGCTCGACTCGGCTAGGACCTCTGCAACCTCCTCTGCTATTCAGTCCCTCCTGTCCCACTCTCTGGTCCAAATCTGCTCTATCTGTCTCGTCACCTCCTCCCTCCTATAGATCGAGTCAGGGATCTGACATGATCGTGTGTCTAGGGCGGATGCTGAGGGATCAAGTATCAGGAGAATTGGGCAATGATCGGACAACGTGGTGCCTGCCAACTGCTCAATCTGGCCTCCACGAGAGCCTCCCCACTCTCCCACATAAAACCTGTCCAACCACTCCAGCAGGATTCCACCTAGCCACTTGTATCCCTAAGAGAAGTCCAACGACCCTTCCCTCCTGTGAAAGGTAGAGTCTCTCCAGGCATCCTGCGCTCCGACTGCCAGCAAAAAGACCTCCCATGCCTCTTGCTCCTCCCCAGCCATGCCCTGGTAGTTTCTGCCTCTGCCTTGCTGGTCCTCCAAAGCCTCCAGGTTTTTGAAGTCTCCTTCAACGATCCAGGAGTCCACCTTTGGGAGTCCATCCACGATCTCTACCTAGAACCGACTGTGTACCCTAACCTCCGTAGGGGCATAGACATTGAGGACTCCAAGGTACGAGTCCCCAATATCCAATCTGATCCATAGAACCCTCCCTACTACTATCGCTTCGGCCAATAGAGGTGCATACGTCTCCACTCTTGCCGTGGGCACCTACGACGTGCTCCTAGTAAATGTGCGAGCTGCTTGGAGGTACCTTCCCTATCCATTGGGCTTGGGTGGGGGTGAACTTGTGCTCTTGTAGAAGCAAGATGTCGATCCGTCTGGCAAGGGCAGGATGCAGCTCCTGCCGAACAATCAACTTCGTGGAACCACGTGCCCCATTGTAGTGGAGACTATTCACATTCCAGGATGCAAGGTGTAAGCACATGGGGAAACCTGTGACTGACTGAACAGGCATCTGTTCGGTGTGGAGGCTGCTGATGAGGAGGAGAAACTATGAAGTATGCAAGTACGCTTTGCCGCGGTCTGGACGGCGAACTCCAGTCCCTCATGGTGGCCCTTGGCCGGACCATAGGGGTGATAGATGCTCTGGGTGGTACTATCAATGCATCTATCAGCCATGTTGAGAGTCATGACTCTGTACATTGGTAAAGACGGGCCGCTTGTGCCAAGGGCCACTCGATCACATCCCTTGGAGCTCTCCACTATGGAGGGGCTTGAAAGATAATGATCAAGTGTGGGACCTCGGCACCAGCCCACTAGTTAATGTCCATCATGCAACCAAGCCACTGTTGTGCTAATCCTTCATCTCCCATCCACTGGGAGATGTGATCCGCCACCTGACTCTTCAACTCCTCCTCTATCTGTGTCAAGGGGGGTGCTCGGTAGGGGAGGTGGTGGGGGGGAAGAGGATCGAGGGATGGTGGGATGGATGGAGGTGCATGGCGGGTGTGGAGGGGGGGACTGGTGGCCTTGGAAAGGGGGGGTTGTGGGCTAGGGTCAGTTGGGGGGGGGGGGGGGCATGGGATGTGGGGTGGGCGTGGGGACTGTGGGATCTTAGGCGAGGTAGTCTGTGGCGCGGGTGGTGGACGTGGGGGGCTGCGGTCCTGTCGGGTGGGACGGGCAAGGGGGGCTGTGGAGTGCTCTGCCGAGGGGGCATCGTTCACCCACTTGCTCCCTACTGTCGAGGCTGGGTTTGAGGAACTGGCTGCGCCTCCCCTTGCCGTCTCCCTCTCTGTCGTCTCTGGACCCGTGTGAAGCTGTAAAATGCATACAAATTGGCTCCAAAATGCAGGCAAATGCATACAAATTGCTGCTTGATGCCCAAAGTCGTGGCACTGCAGGCACTGCCCTAGTTGCCCAGTCACAATGACCTACTGCCTAAAGGAGTGCCTGTGTGCCTTAATCTCTAGGAGCTGTGGGATATTCTTGATCTCTTTCACCACCACCCATACCTTTGGGACTCCTGCTGCTATCACTGCATCCGCGAAAGACGCGGGAAGGACAGTGCCGAAGAACCGTCCAAAGTCTTCCACCAACTGGTGATACTCTATTGCCAGGCCAGGGAAAAGAAGGGTGACCGGGTGCCGAAGAAACCTGTTGTGGAGTGCAAACGCAAATGCCTCCACAGTAAAGCCACTGTACCAAGGGACCATGTATATGACCCCCTTCGTGGACGCATATGGTGAACTGGCAAGTAACTCGCGAGCTGCATCTGCCGAATTGAGCTAGACCATGAAGATCCCTTGGCCCATTAAGACCACCTCCACGATCTGCGCTGTGCCGATGCGTAGCGTGGAGTGAAGCCAGTCCCAAAGTTGGGCCCTGGCTGGGGAATGTCCTACTATCTGACCATAAATTGCTGTTTCCTTTAGCTCCAGCTCCTTAGCTCGGACGGCTAAGATTTGCTCCTCAGAGAGGACGATGCGCAAGGTGTTTGATTGGGGGGCACTTGCTAAGTGCGCCGGCATCTGACCAGAGGTTTCCATTGTGCGTCCCTTTTGAGAGAACTACCAATCACGTCGTGGTGCTACGTGAGGGGGGAAAGTTGCTGCAGATAGAGGGAACAAGTGGAGGGTGGGGGGATCAATGGCGAGGGGGGGGAGAAAGCTGCTGTTTTTGGCGGGGGGGGGGGGGGGTGTGGTACACCGTGGACAGAGCCGAGATTGTGAACGGAGGCAGCGCTCCGGGGGGGTCTGGAGCAGAGGGTGGCCGGGGGGGGTGCAGCAAACTGTCGGGGTGGGGGGGGGGGGGGGACGGCCCGGCGGAGGGGACAGTCGCGCCTGGGCGGACGGGGGGGGGGGGGGGGGGGGAAACAGTCGGTGATCTGGGGGCGGGCATGATCAGATGGAGCGCGGGGGGAGCTTGTGACATGACGGGTGTTGAGCTTGCTAGTGATGAGACTTTGGTGTCTTGTAATGATGGTTTTGATTATTTGGTGTGGTCTCATTGGTTGTTATTCTGGTTGTCATGTTGGAGGGAGTGGAATGGCTCTGACAAGTGTGACTTGGCAATGTTGAATGGGGGGTGTTTGGCAGTGTGGCTCTATCTCTATTGGTCTAATAGTGTCCGTAAGCCCTATGGTTTGGTCTATGGAAAAAGGCTATCATTGCTCTTTGTGTAGGTCCCTTTGGGTGAGCTGGCCTCCTTTTTCACAGACTACAATAGTGCTGCACAGTGCCTCTGGTGCTCCAAGGGAAAGAGACCTAGGCATCTCTAATCTTCGTACTCTATAACAAGGTTACACAACAAAGAGGTCCTCAGCCATCATGAAAGTGTATCATCCCCATATGCCATAGTATACTCTGCATCTGTATATGTAGTCCTTGTACATCTTAGGCTCTTGGTTGTAGAGCTGGCGAATCCTATCCTCTGTTGGGATATTTGCCAATCTATGTACAGTGGCCAAATAGTGAATTCATCATTAGAGAGGTGCGAGAAGTGACTTTGGCAGAACTTATGAGAGAGTGATCATATAAGCTCTGATCACCGAGAGAGAGTGTAGGGCAATCAAGATTGTAGTCAAAAGGTGGGAGGCAGTCAATATCTAAGCCATGTAACTGTCAGAGTGCAGCAGTGCGGAAGTGTATGACCGAGACTGAGAGATAGAGTGAACACAAAGAGGAGAGAGAGAGAGAAAGAGATAGAAGAACACAGATGTGATATGAAGAATGCTGAATAAGGAATATAGATATGTACACGGGAACAATTCATATGTCTGCGTATCTCCAACTCGATGATGTCACCCTATTGTACACCTCGAAGTTTGCAGCAGCCAGCACAATCTCTGCCCTGAACAGAGCTTGAATCTGTGATCAGAAGAATGCCAAAGTGTGCTGGAAATCTTTTATGTATAGCAGAAAGAAGGCACCAAAAATAGCAGCCAACTGCCAAATCTGGTGCAGTGCACCAGAACTGGCTGATTGCCTGTCTGACTGCTGCTGATGTGGCTGCTGGTGTGGTGACTGTGCAGGCTGATCCGACTACTGCCTATCCAAGAGATGACTAGATGACCATATCTCTAACACCCCCTCTCAGATCTTGGACATGGTAGGAGACTGAGGGATCTAGAATGCTAATGAAGTAAAACCTAGGAAAGTGGCTTCATAAGCAAATCTTCTAAGTTGTCCTCTATCTTGCAGTAAACCACATTGATAGGCTCATCCAAAAGCTTCTCCGGGAGGAAATGGTACTGGATCTCAATATGCTTCGTCTTGGCATGAAACACGAGGTTTTGGGCCAAGGCAATGCAACTTTCATTGTCACAATGAAGTGTAGTAGGACCGGTTGGCGGACAGCCAAGCTCCTTCAACCACCTCCGAAGCCACACTGTCTCGCATGTGGTAGAAGACACTGCTCGATACTCCACCTCAGTTGGAAGTAGCGTGCCAATGTACCTCTTTAGGCCAACAAACTGCCAACAGCATAATGCAATTCAAGAGGAGTGTTGAGAAGCCAAATTAGGGACCCAATAAGCTACTTGTAACAGGTAGCATCCGCCAAAGGAGAATCAACATGGGCTGTGGCCTTTTAGTTCGGATCCATGGGAGTTGATAGAGACTTGCATCTATTCATCTCAAACGTAGTTAAGAGCTCCTGCATATGCCACTGCTGAGAGGTGAAGATCCCCAATAGAGTCAGATAGATCTGATGCCCTAAGAAAGAAATGGAGAAGTCCCATATCCGTCATCTCGAATTGCTTGTAAAGTGCCACTTTGGTTGTCTTGACCATCTATACATGATCACTTGTTGAAATCAAATCATCCACATAGAGCACAAATAAGGCATGTGTTCCCTTTGAAATGTGGACATAAAGTTGTGGATCAACCATGGAGCACTGATATCCCAATCTTTGTTGGAGGAACGAGTCTATCTTCTCATTCCAAGCACATGTTTTGAAGCCATAGAGGGCCTTCTTTAACCTATACACTTGTCCATATGATGAGGAAAAGCAAGGAAGCTGCTCAACATAGATTTCCTCCTTCAAATCACCATTGAGGAAAGCAGACTTTACGTCAAGCTGATAAATCGGCCATCACCTATGGCTGGTTAAGGCAAGAATAGCTCTAATAGTAGCCATTCGAGTTGTAGGTGCAAAGGTGTCATGGAAATCCACCCCTAGCCGCTAGACGAAACCCTTTGCTACGAGCCATGCCTTGTCCTTATCTAGCGTACCATCATTGTGATATTTGCTCTTGAAGACCCACTTGATACCAATCACCCTTCTACGAGCAAGTCAAGGCACAAGGTCCCAAGTGCCATTTCACTCAGGTTCCGTGCACCGAGGAGATGCCCCATGGTCCTGACTTCCAGCTTGCGGGCAAACGCACCAAGCATACTTCGGAAGAGACAGTCGATCAGCAGGATCGTTCCTATGCTCAGGTTGCTTCTGATTCTGTGGACTCTCAGGATGTTGATTGGGAGCATTTGTTGGAGTTTGCCAACACTCTGCTTGGCGATTATGTTCGACATAATCAGGAAGTTTTTTCTGACTCTGCAACTGAAGATGTTCTGGAAGCCACTGTGGACTCGAAAAATGTCTTGCGCTCCATTTCAGTGTTTTATGAACGCGCTGTGATACTCTTCTTCACTAGTAGGATCCCATAGCTTCCCCGTATTCGCCATTGGCTGCACAGTCTGCTACAAGGGGAATGTGTTGAAGAGATTTTTGTTGGGCCCCGAGGCTTTTTTGAGGTGGTGTTGAAATCTGAGATGCACCGTGCTGCTCTCCTGTCTAAACTGCCATTGTTCTTTGATTGCCGTTTGGTCCATGTTGTGCCATGGCGCCCAATGACAGATTTTCAGCGCTTGCTGCAACGTGAATGCTCTGTGTGGGTTGAAGTGGAAAACTGTCCGGCTATGTATTGGCCACTGTTAAAGAATGCCATGGCCGATGTGGGCATTGTTCTGGTCCCCCCAAGCCTAAGGGCCATGAATCGTAACCGTTTGTGTATGTTATGGGACACTGCTAGGAAAAGGCTTGCTTGGTTACGTCTTAATTGCTCTGGCATGCATCCTTTACACTTTCGTTTGAAATGGGGCAACTTTGCAGGACATTGCTTTTCGTGTGGAAAATTGGGGCATTTTATGGCCGAATGCCGAGAGAAGCACCACACTTCAGATGCTGAGTATGTTGCGTTGCCCATGGAAGATATGGTGTGTGATGCTCCGTCGCAGGATGCCACCCAGCCACCTAAAGTTTTGGATAAAGGTAAACAACAGGTTTCGGGTTTGGATTCCTGTGGCAATGACTGGGTCGATGTACGCGCAAAAAAAGGCAACAGGCTTGTTGCTGGCATGGTGGATACTGTGCCTACTGCCTCATCAGATTCCATGCGTACTTATATGCGCAGGAAAGAAATGTTGTCTTCAGAGCACTCTGCTCCTGCTATGGTTTCATCTGCTCCCCGTTACAGCCCACTAGGAGAGTGTATTCGGATGGTCCAAAGGGTCCACCTGCTAAGCTGGCTTTTGATACTAGAGGTAACGTCATTACCCCATGGGATCGTCGTTATCCCCGTTCCATTCCCAAGACAGCGGATATGCCGTCTACCTCCAAATCTGGTCGTCAGAACTCTTTTGCCGTGTTAGCTGATTTTTGGGATGAGGGAGTCTTGGACATTCTCGCAGAAAAGATCAAATCGAGGCAAGCTATGCCTCGTACCTGATTTTCTTTTGAATACACATGAAAATAGCCACGTGGAATGTGCGAGAAATTTGTTCTCGCCACAAGCAACATGCCATGTAGACTGTATTGCATGAGAATCAGTGGGATGTCTTGTGTGTTGTTGAGCTCAAGAGTCACGGTGAAGTAGGAAAAGTTGTGGATTGCCATGGCTTTCGTTTGTTCTATACAGGGACACATGCCATGCATTATTCTGGTGTGCTCATGATTGTACATGAAAAATATCAGCCTGTTCTTATTAAAAATGATGTACATGGCCGCTTTGTGGTGATTGAAATTTTATTCGAAGGCGAGATCTTATGGTTACTTGGCTTCTATGCTCCGAATGATCCTTTATCTCGCCGGGAGCTTTGGCATACTTTGCAGACTTCCTTGTCACTTGGCAGATGGGGTTTTTTGATGGGGGATTTCAATACGTGTGTTGATTCTTCTCAGTCCACATCAGAGCATTCGGTAATGGACATGCCGGAAAGTCGTATGTGGCATGAGTTGGTTCTTGCCGTTCTTAAGCAAGATCTCTGGTCTTGGCTACACCCTTCTTCTACAGGGCTTACTTTCCATTCTGCCCAGTATGCAACAACATGGTCGCGGTTGGACTGCATATACATCATGCAGAATGATGATTTCCTTCCTGAGATGCTCGAAATGAAAGTGTTGCAGCAATATGCCTTGTCGGACCATTTCCCTCTACAGCTTGAGCTGCTTGCACAACCCATTGCATCTTTTAAGCAATTTCTGGATAGACTCCCTTTGCGTTTCAACTCGTCTTATTTGAAGTATGCAATCTTTTAGGGCTATATGCAGCAATTGATTGATAGATTCTTATTGGACTTCTCCTCTCAGGGCACTGCTTCGTTTGAACGATTGCTCTCTAATGTGCAGCGGGTTGCTCGGCAGTATCATGCCTCTCTTTGTTGGCGGCGTCAACAAGCAGCGGAGGACCTGCTGGCTGTTGGCTTTGGTTCGTTCTCTGCTGGTGGACACTCCAGATGATGTATTTCTGTTGTCACTGGCAATGCGTGTGGCTGATCTTATTAAAGAGTTTCAGTTGAAATTTTATCAGCACGCCAAATTGCAACATCTAACGGAGACATTGCAAGATAGTGCTTGTCAGACTCATAAGTTCTTTCGAGCTCTCCATGCCTCTCCTGCTCGAGAGAATATGACTAGACTCCAGGATGCAGAAGGTCAAATGGTCCTTGATCTGCAGACTATTGTGAATATGTGTAGGAATTATTTCCTCGACCTTCTTGGTTCCACTTCTCCACCTTCAGGCCAAATTACTCATGCCCGTTCAGTTTTTTATGATCTGGTCTGCAATCAGGTTCTGCAGGACATGCAAGCTACTATGGAAACAGATATTTGTGAGGCGGAGGTTATGGATGTTTTGTTACACTTGCCCAAGGATAAACGTCCTGGCTGGGATGGTCTCACCAATGAGTTCTTTGAGGTTTTTGCTACCTAACTGACGAAACCATTGACGGCTTTGTTTCAACAGTTGTGGGAAATAGGGATCATGCCTTCCTCATGGAAAGGACTTATTAAACTGCTTCCAAAAGTTCCTTCGCCGTCTATGTTGAAACATTGGCGCCCAATTTCTTTGATGGGTTCTATGTATAAAATCTTTTCCAAAGTAATGGCGAATCGGCTCCATAAGCATCTTCCTGCCATTGTGCATCCTCTCCAATATTGTTTCATTAAGGGCCGAAACATTCTGCACAATGTATTAAATGTGCAACTGGCGATTGATTATGCAAGGCATTCTAATCAGGAGGTCGTACTGATTCAATTGGACCTGGAAAAGGCTTTTGATTTTCTGGACTGGTCTTTCATCGCAGAACTTATGTCTACTATGGGCTTTGGTGCTCGGATGTATCGTCTGATCTACACCATCAGTGCTGCGGCGTCTTCGCGAGTCATGCTGAATGGAGGCGTTACCGAGCCATCTTTCCTTGCGCGCTCTGTCAAACAGTGGTGCCCTTTGAGTCCTCTCTTCTTTGCCCTTGTGACTCATCCAGTTCTTTCGATGTTATCTCATATGGCAGCTTCTACTCAGTTGGCTGGATTGTCGCTTTCTTCTGGACAGCACTTCATTAGTCAATCCTTGGCTGATGACAGCTTTATGATTCTACGTGTGGACAAGGATAACCTTCGCAAAGCATTAGATGTTTGGGCTCTCTTTGGTCAGGCTTCCGTTCTTCGCATCAATGCTTTGAAATCAGCCATTCTCAGCTGCACGGAGTCGGATTTGCAGTCATTGGACTGGCAGGGAATGGTTGTTCCCCGTGGTTCCATTGTTAGGCATCTTGGGTACCCTTTGGGTATTGATGTTTCCCCAAAGCAGCTACTATAGTGGATTTCACAGAAACTGGCAGCTAAGTTTCTGTATGGGAAGTCTCAGGCCTGGCCCTTCTATGTTCGCCTCAAAGTAGCCCAGACAATTGTGTTGCCAATGCTCACATATTTCTTGCCATTGCTGCCCTGGACTACTACTACACTGAATGCTCTTACTCAGTCTATTCGTTTCATGTTATGGAAGAAGGATTCCTTGCATGCAGGCATTTCCTGGATTTCTTGGTCGCATGCGTGCACCCCCAAACGCATGGGTGGAGGGGCTATTTTAGATGCCCAAACTCATATGCTGGCACTCTGTTGGTCTCTTTTCCGCGCCATGTACTCGGATCATCATCCATGGGTCATTATAGCCCGTTATTTTCTTGAGGATCACGGGCTTCTGCATGGTAATACCCAAATCCGGAGTTCTTGGTGGCATGTTTTTAATGCCGATTCTCGGTTCTCCAGTTCTTTTTCATCTTTGCTTGCCCATTTGGTATGTTCTTGGAGACTGGTCCTCCGGAAGGCTCAGTGGCATCCAGCGGAGGATCGCTTAGCTACTAATTCTTTTCAATTGGAATTGTTGGCAGTCTCGCGGTTACTTTCGTGAGAAGGTAAACATGAGCTTTGACCAAAATTCAACCGCATGGCACGCTTGGGCTTAACTTCAGTCGCGGATGCCACCCTTGCGAGTCGCAATGTGTTGATATCGTTTCGTACAGCTAGGCAGCTTTTTAGGATCCCTCGTGGATATAGGCATTTATGGGAACAGGTTTTGATGGTGCTCCAGAGCAGACAACCCTTTCCTGCCCTTGCTTCGGATCGTCCCTGGTAGGACTGGGACTTTGCAAGCCGGTTGAATTAAGAAAAGGCTTCAGCTAACCAGGTGTATCATCTTCTGATTAAAGATCATCAATGGCTAGTTACTAAAGCTAATACTCTATGGGGATTGCGTAAATCCCGGTCATGGTGGAGGGTAACTGTGATGGAGGGCTAGTTGAACAAGACACCCTTCAAATATAAGGTCTTTCTTTGGAGGGTGATGATTGGTGGTCTTCCGCTTGCCTGCAATGGTGAAAACGTAGGCTGACTGACCCTGGAGATGATGGACAGCACGCTAAACAGCAGTCTAGGACAGTCTGGAGCAGTCGCCAGCAGCTGATATCTGTCGCCTACAGTAATGGACAGGCTGAAGATAATGTGGCTGCAGTTGATGATGGCTGGACAGTAGCTCTGGCATTGCGGGCTCTCCATTGATGGATGTAATCAGGGTGAGCTAGTCGAGGGTCTGGCATAGGCTCTAGACCAATGACGAGGTCCCAAAGACCCTGAGACTCGAGCACTTGTTGCATGAAATTAGATCAAGTGGTGAAATTTGACCCGTTAAAACGTGTCTTATCCGTGAATGCATTCTTGGCCGTTGCAATAGGAGTGGTAGTGCTCGGAGATGGGTAGTGTGAAAAAGTGTAGTGTGGGTAGGATGGGGGAGTGGAGTATACTTGGGAATGGGCCCCAAAGTGCCCACCAGGCATGCGTGTAATGTGCAAGGTGGATCCATAGGTAGGGATGGGTTGACTAGGCATGGGCATGGTAGCCATATGAGAAACCCAAGGAGGTGGGACGTGAACACGGTGAGCAAAAGATGGGAATCCTTGCGTAGATGTAACCCAAGGAGAGTGTGAAGACGCACCAGAAGCAGAGGATGGAAACCCCTGCGTATGAGTGGTCATGGGAGATGTGAAGCTGGGGATAGTGAGGGGGATGCCCATCACAGTCGTCCCAGGAGTTATGGGTGTGCTTATGTGCTGAAAGGTGAGAGACACTGTGTTAAAGGGTGGCATTCCCCCTAATGAAGTACCATGGTGCAAAGAGGTAGAGAATGGGGTGGAGAAGGAAAAGGTGCTAGGAGCGGAGATGGAAGATCCAATCCCTAGGGTGTGTGATGCAGATGTGGAGTGTAATCCAAGGTTTTGGAAAGATGATGAGAGGTGTGATATAGAAGAGGGTGGGATGGGAGCGAAGTGAAAAGTGTGTGTGATATGCTCAAATGAAACAAAAGCTCTAGATGTACTTGAATTTCGTCTGCTTCGTGAGCCCCCTCTATTGAAGTTCACATATGCAAAGCCATTCGGATCCTGTACCTCAAAAGAAGAAACAGGAAAGGGTTTTGATTCATGCAAAACAAAAGAATTGTACAAACCTGACATTGGACTTGGTTGAGATGATGAAGATGGATCACTAGACGTTCCGAATGCCGTATGTCCTCCGTGATCGGAGAGGTGGCCAGCCTCACCAACCGGTCCGGATGTGGTAGCAAAACTGGTAGGAGGGGTGTAAACATCACCATACTTGTTGCGATAGCACTCCTCAAAGTCCTCCTCTGTCATGTGAGTGAAATTTGGTGAAGGTGGAGTGTGGTCCTCCTCACCGAGTCCATAATGTCATCTCAGGGCCTCCAATGATGGAGAAGCCTGATAAGACATCATAGGAACTGGAGAAGAAGGTGTCTGGCGTATTGTGATTCGGTTACCAGTCGTATTGTGTGTCTTGCATAAAGACTAGCTCTCCATAATATCCGCAAGATACTCTTTACAAGAGCACCGGCTCTGATACCATGTGAAGGAAATTGCTAGGGTTTGCACTGAGGGGACACAGAGTGTACGACCATGACAGAAACACAAAGAGACAGACACAGACACAGAGGGCAAAACTCAAACCCTAAACGCAAAACTCAAAACTCAAACACGAATAGAAGAAGGGAGAGAGAGAACACAACTTTGAAGTGAATGAATGCTGTAAATGACTGTAAGAGTGTATAGTGTGCTCAAGGGCAGAGCAATATCAGAGTGTGACGTCCACTGAAGACGGATCCCAAGTCTGTGACCACCAGTCGGAGTGTAGGAGTGCTGAATAGTGAATGGCAGCACGCTGGTCACCAAAACGCAGCAGTTTGGAGGTTGGAAACTGGTAAATGCAGCAGTGTACCACCGATCGGAGGCTGGAAATTGTGCACAGTCTGTTGTAAACAGCACGCTGAAACAATGTCAGTGTCAGGGCCTGCAATGGTGAAAACGCAGGCTGGCTGACCCTGGAGATGATGGACAGCAGGCTGAACAGCAGTTTGGGATAGTCTAGAGCAGTCACCAGCAGCTGAGACCTATCGCCTACAACAATGGACAGACTGAAGATAATGTGGCTGCAGTCGATGATGGCTGGACAGCAGATGGAGGTGGGCAGTAGGCTGGAAACTGGGCGCCAACAGCAGCAGAGGGTGTGTGGGCTGGTGTAACCTACAAACAAGGATCATGGCTGAATGGGGGCAGCCTGTCTATTTATAGATGTGGAAGAGCGCCCCAAAAATTAGGGTTTCCACTAAACTCTCTCGAACCGCTCCCCATTTTAGGGTTTTACTCTAAAAGAGCATTTTTAGTGTGTTTTGGGGCTGTTTAAGAGGCTAATCAGCAAGTAATGCATATTTTAGCTCAACAATGCTATTGTATACCTTGAAGCCTGCAGCAGCCAGCATGATCTCTGCCCCAAACAGAGCTTGAATCTGCGATCAGAAGAGTGCTCCCGTCTGCTTGAAATCTGCAATCTTTAGCAGAAAAAATAAGCAGAAAAAATAGGAGTTGGCCTGCCAAATCTGGCCGACTGCACCAGAACTGGCCAAGTGCCTGTCAAATCGCCTGTCAGACTGCTGCTGATGTAGCACTGCTGACATGGCTGCTGATTTGGTGACTGCGCAGGCTGATCTGACTGCTGGCTGTCTAGGGGATGACCAGATGACCATATCTCTAATAGTAGCCTCATCCAAACAGTCATTTGTGAAAACCAACAATCCTTCTCACTATCTGATATTAGCTATCTAGATGAACTTAGTGCCAATTTGGAGTATCTTTGGTGGGGAAGTGCAAAAAAGTGATTGCATTGAAGAGTGTCTTGGCGACTATAGACAGTGCCTCTAGCTTTGCTATGACAATGGGATGTGGGGTGGAGGGCTGACTTCTAATCGTATGTGCTATCATCATGATCAATGGCCTTTCCAAGCTATCCTGGTTGTCATATTAATAATTTGTCTTTGCTCTGGTTTGATTAATAGTTGAACTAAAGCTCCTTTAGTACGAGTTGTTGCTCCATACCTTTGCTCCATACCTTTGCTCCATATAATAGCATAGGTGTTACTAAGGTGTCAAACAACCATAGTTTAGTGCAAGGCTCCTATACTTATATGTGAGTAAAGTGACTCTCAAGTACCCCTAGTGTTTTAGAACCATGTGCCAAATGGGCATCCATTGCTCCTCAATGAAATTGCTAGCTAGAGGACGTAGACTCGTAAATAAACATATTTTCTCACATGCTTCACTAAGTATCCTCACATGGATCTAGACATCTATATTGTTGAAGTGTCGAAGTCTATGGTTTTAATCTTCCTAAGTTTCATTGTGAGGTCTCTGTCCCCTACAAAAGGTACACAAAGCATCTAGGTGGTGTTGCAATCTCTCTCGTGAATTTGAAATGAGAACAATGTCATTTGCATACAATGATATCAATGTCAGCACCCTTGCTAGGTTGGCTCTTGCTCCTCCTCCTTGATCAATACAATCAAACACCTCCTCTATATATAATCCAAACACCATCAATAAGTGGGCATCCTTGTTTCACTCCTATGGTATTGTCAATCCTCTCTGATAGTCCCCTAAGTACACACACATGGCTGGTCTCATTGTCTTAGATAGTGCATAAATGCCTCATTATATACCCTTTGGTACTTTAATATCTTGTAGTCTCTACATGAATGATAGCCCCCCAAGTACCCGCACATGGCTTGTCTCACAGTCTCATATAGTGTATAAATGACACTTTGTATATCCTTTGGTACTTCAATATCTTGTAGTCTCTACATGGTGTGTACAAGGCACGGTATTAAATGCTCTGCGGAAATTCACAAAGCAGTAGTAGATCCTCTTGTCTTGGGCATGATTTTCCTCGATAATGGCAGAGTATGAGGATATGGTTGAATGTGGTATATCCACTTGTGAAACCTACTTCTCCTTTTGCTCACTTACCTTGCATCTCAACCCACTCATTGAGTTCATGTGATATGTCATGAATCGCGTGGTAAGGGGACTTGCTCGAGCTATTGTAGTGAATACATTATATATGTAAGGAGAAGCTCACTCAAGAACATAAAAAGAGAGAGAGAGAGAGACCAAAATGTTTTCTTATTGGTTTTTCTTTATTTTTTCTCACACAATACAATGTGCACAAAATATAGATAAAATACAACATAAACAAAAGTGGCCTACTAAGTCAAACAGTGCATAATTGACTACACTAATTGACTGATGCTATAAGTATACTAGTTCTAGATTGGTGTACTAACCAAATACAATAAGTGATGAGTCAATGGCCATGTGAGGATCATAATGACTACTGATGCGCTAATTGTAGATGTCCGGCTCCATCTATTTAGGTGGTCCATTATCAATGTTTATACATGTTGAGTTTTCCATCTCAATATTCCCCCTCAAGCTCAACTACATATCTTCAATAGCACATAAGCTTTGAAAGCTTTAGATTTTGAAGCGTCTTTACACCCAATGTCTTTGTGAAAATGTCAGCTACATGATCGTGTGTATTGACATACATCAAGTTGATCTTACTTGCAAGTACCTGCTCTCTCACAGAATGATAATGCACCTCAATGTGTTTTGTCCTAGCACGGAACAGAGAGTTACTAGCCAACCGTATATTGCTCATATTATCACAATGAATGACAACTAGACCATCTCCTTGCATATTAAAATTACCCTATAACTTTTAGAGCCACACCACCTCACATATTGCAATAGCGTTACCTCTATACTTAGCCTTTATACACGATAAAGCAATTGTAGATTGCTTTTTACTACAAGTGACTGTTGCACTACCAAGAGAAAACATGAATTCACTTGTAGATTCTATCAAATATACTATAAGCCCAATTTGCATGTATACCCAAACACTTGTATATCCTTACTTGTCTCATAGAAAAGACCATAATGCAAGGTGGGCTTTGTGTACCTCAATATACGTCTGATTGTATCTAAATGAGGCTTCCTAGGTACATGTATAGACTAATTCACAAGCTCAACTATCTTTCCAGAATTTGAACATAGTAGAATCTTCTATCTCATCCCCAACATCAACACTCAACTTTACATTTTGCTCCAGTGGTACTGAAAGAGGCTTACATGTTGTCATACCATACTTGGACAATATATCCAAGCCATACTGTCTTTGGGACAGCCATATACCATCAACATATTTGATCACCTAAATATCAATAAAGTATCTTAGCTTACCTACATTCTTCATCTTAGCTGCCATTAAAGACCTTTGATATTAGTAATCCCATTGTCACCATCACTTGTGATAATCAAATCATTCATATAGATGACTATGATGACCAAACTTGCATCACCTTTTCTCATAAAAGGTGAGTGATTTACATTAGAAACATAAAAGCTAGTGTTGACAAGATACTCTATGATCTTGTCAGACTATGCTTTAGGTGCTTGCTTTAGCCCACAGAGCACCTTTTTAAACCTGCATACATATGTTAGATGCTCTAAATCCTCATAATGTGTTGGTTGTTCCGTATATATTACAAACTCCAAACTTTAGTTGTTGCCAAAGCAATCACACATCTGATAGTTGCCATCTTGGCAACGGGATTGAATGCTTGTTCATAGTCTATGACATATGTTTGTGCATGGCCTTTTGCAACCAAGTTGGCCATATACTTGCTAATAGAATCATTTGTATTATGCTTTATTTTATAGACCCACTTACAACCAATAGCTTTCTTGCACTTGGGCAATGGTTCTAGAAGCCAAGTCTTGTTGGCCTCTAATGCAACCATCTTCTCATTCATCGTTACATCCCAATGAGCATGATTCATGGTCTCCTCAAAAGAAGTGGGCTCAATATTCTCAACCATCGTCACCATATGAGCATAATGGTGAGTTGCATAACCCTCAAAACCAAATTTTGTAACATGGTATCTCGCCTTGCTAGACTTGTGTCATTGGATCACTTAATGGAGCCTTTACAGTACCATATGCTCTTTGTACAAGTGGTGTCCTAACTAAAGGAATACTTAATGTTCTCATCCAAACTCTCTGATCCACTAGAGTCTCCATCAAGAATTGAATGACTAGTAGATGTATCATTGCCATCTGACACTTTTTTCTTCCCTTTGTTATTACCTGTAATACTTGTAGATGCACTTGAAGATGGAGGGTGCTTCTTAGTCTCCTAGGGTGACTGACTGTAGATTTACTACCAGATCATGTTGTTGAGAAATCACTTCTTCAGTTTACACACTTTAGTTAGGGTTTCGCACTAAGAGCCCTAGAAAGGGTTGATGTCCACATTTTGGTCATTTGGTCAGTGGGCGTCCACATAGTGGTGCGCCACCCTAGACAGCTCATGCTTAAACAGACTGCCACTTCATTTATTCTTCACTCACTTCAGCTATTTTTCATCCCTCTTCTCTCTCCACTCCACTGTTTTCCATATCCATACTGGAGTATTGAAAAATGACAGCAGTTATGGAGGAGAGAAAAGAGAGACAATGAGAGTGTGTTGAAGCAAAATAGTAGAGTGTACTTGTTGAACTGAAAGAAAAAGAATGGAAGGTATAAGATAGGTCTAAGATAGATCTAGCTCTAACTTGACTGTGGGAGCTTTTGCTCGATCGCCAAGATCCACAGACCGCTTATTGCTTAAGTGTTTCAAGATGAATGCTAATGTCTACCTCTCACATAGCCATATGTGCTCTCAAGCTTACGAGTGTAGTCAGCTTACCTCAATGCTCGATTGAGTAAGCATCTCTCTCAAGTGCACCGGTAGCTCCACAATCCAAGATGCAAGCTCAAGCAAACTCAATTCTCTACCTTCAAGCTCCATGCTCCATAGTCACACACGCGAGACAAGAGAAGAGAAGAAGAGAGGAGAAGATGGATAACTTCTCCACCGTAGTCCCTCACTCTCACACACTCACTCCCTCACACTCACATACTTCCTCTCTCAAGTACAAGCACAAGCAAGCAAGAAGACTCAAGAAGAAGAAGAGAGGCACTTTTGCCACACACTAAGAATGAGCTTCTTAATTCACTTTTTTGCTTTTATACATGACCTTATCCCTTTGGGCACCCATTCCTCTTTTTTCTAAACATGACTGGCAGTCATGTGAGTCGATGATGGGGCTTTTGTGGGGATTGGACATGGAAGAGAAGCATGTCTAAATGATTGAGGTTGTGGAGACCGAGGGTATATTGAGTGGGTGATGGGGGCCTCCAATGTCGGTGGTTAGGTGCGGGTTGTCGGATTCACTTGAAAAAGAAAAGAGAGTGCACTACTTGGGGGGTGTGCCTACCTCATGTAGTGCATTGTGTCCGTGCTAGTGGAATTGGGTTTTTCTTTCTCTTTTTGTTTTTCTTGCTTCCTTTTTCTTTTCTTTTTCACTTTTTGTTTTGTTTTTTTTTGAATGTACACGAGGAGCAAATCCTAGTGTTCTTAGTCGCGAGAGGAAGAGGCTGGGGGCTTAAGGGACTTACTGAGGAAGTTCCTAGTGTGCATATAGTCCTTTAGATTCATACGTACATTCAAAAGGATTGTTGACGAAAATGGATGACTATAGCTAGTAAATCGGCTGTCGTTCATGTCCTCTAGTAGGGCCATGCAAAAGGATGGAAGGAGGGTGGCTCTCATCGTGAGCCTGGTCATCACACAACTATTTATGCCGGCGTTCAAGTCAAAAAATAGGGGCGGTAGGTGTTATTCATGAGCGGTAGATTCTTGCTTAAGTAACACTCTAAGTAGCCTAAGGTAGTTACATGTTGTAATGAAAGCAAGATTGGGGCAAGAAGAGAATTCACTGAGGAAATGGGAGATAAAGGGTCCTAGGTTGTTTTCGGAGAATGTTTACATTGTAGATTTTAGGGAAATCGTAACGACCATGGATGTCGGAGTTAAAGTCCACCTCTACCCTTCTTAGATACGGCATGTATGCTGGGTCATTTCTCTCGTAGGGTAGGGTGCTACAAAATGACATCCATGCATCCATGTTCCCATCCCAAATTCTTAACCTCCACTTTGGCTATGACTCGTATCCCCATAACTTTGTTTTTCCAATAACTTTGTCTTCCCAATGGTCCAGTGCCTCTGTCCCCCATAACTTTGTTTTCCCATAACGGTCTTGGGCACCTCCATAACTTTGTCTTCCCAATAGTCCAGTGTCTCTATCTCCCACAATGTTGGAATCTTCTCTCTTTCCGTGCTTCACCGATCTCCAAGCCTTTTGTCCATGCTTATCACCTCCTCCACCACTTTAGGGGATAATACTCGGCTTAGTGTGGGTGGGTATCGGAAAGTAAATTTGAAGGGCTTGCACTTGTTTTCCCATTGTTCCCACACTGCGAGTTCCATGTTCCAGTTGACAGGAAAGCATTCTTCTTTTTGTGGGATGGGAGCTTCCGGGATTGCTAGGGGTTGTGCCCTTAGCCTTTCGTATGCTTGCTCCAATATCTTTTTCCTCTTTCCTAACTTCTAGTTTTCTTTTCGTAGTTGTATCCTCTGGTGGCCCTTCTACTTTTCTTTTCGTAGTTGTATCCTCTGGTGGCTCTTCCTACTGAGCTTTTGCTCTTGGAGAGGGCGGTCAGGGAACTTGTTCTTCGTCTCATTGCCCCACCTCGAAGCCCTATCCTACTTCAGGAAGTGGTATCTGCTGTTCTCCTCTTACTGGCTCTTGTGGTCCCTGTTGTTTCGTATGCCCTACAATTTCATCTCTTGAATTGTTAGTCTTGCCCTTAGCAGGTACTTCCTTTGCTCTCTTTGGCTTAGGCTGGTTTCTGCTTTATGCGCCTGACATACAAGCCATGCCTTATGGCTCTGTGGGTAGTCTCCAGCTTCTTCTTTAAGGTTTCAACGGCCTCCTCCTCTTTTGGATGTGTGACATCTAAAATAATACTGAGGAAGGCACATTGCTGGGCTTTAATGCTCGTCTTTAGGGCCTCTGCCTTGCTCTCTACTAACACTCTGTTGCCTTCAGCATGGGCTAGATGGCTTGCCAATTCTTTCAGTTTGCCCTCGCTTTTGGCTGCCCATTCCTTTACTTTTCACTTCATTTTCTCTAGGCTTTTATTTTGCCTTTGTGCTAAGGCCACCATCCTGCGCTCCAGCTCTTTCCATCTTTGGATTGTTTTTTTCTTTCTTCTTTCCCAAGTGCTCAATTTCCCTTTCTATTGCTCTTTGAGCTCCATTACCAGCCTATGCTCCATTATCTCCATGTCTCTTCAATGTTCTTCCTCTTTTTGAGCTTTTTCTGTGTCCTTTGCTTTAAGTTTGTCTGTTGCCTCTTCTTTTCTCTTCAATTGCTCTCTCAATTCTTCATGTTGCACAAGGATGAGCTTGTATTCCCTTTGCAAGCCTATCAGTTCTTGTCGTTATTCTGCGAGCCTTCCTTGCCAATTGTCTTCTTCATTTTCCTTGGCTTTGCGCTCGTCCTTCAGCTTGTAGATTTCCTTTTGGTATCTTGCTACTTGGCGAGTCCTTTCCAACTGAAAGGCTGCCAATGCTTCTCGTTCGGCCTCCAATTCAGCTAGTTGTCTTCTTCTCCGCCTTTGCTCTATCCAGTTGTGCAAGAAGCTCTTTGACGTACTTGTCGTAGCCCATGGACGGTGGTGGTGCTGTAGGTATGGCCATTGTCGATGCCTCTATCCTTCGCTTCTTGGGGTCTTGCTTAGATTTAGCATTTGCAGTTGTCGGTCTCTTTGTTTCAGTTGTCGAAGCTCCTCCACTCAAATCCGGGGCTATTTTTTGCACCTTATTCACTAGGTATTGCACCCAAGCCATGAGGTTGCTTGCATCCATTATGCTAGTGATGCGTTGGGTGGTTGTGGTAGTTATGGGTTGGGGCATAAGAGCAGGCAGGATTGGAAACAACAGACCTTTGCCTTTGCCTTTTGCCATTGGTGGTGGTTTGATTTCTGGTACTTTGGTGTTGTCACTTGGGCCTTCTTCCCTTAGTGGACTCATAACAGCTAACTCCTTCCCCTGGAAGGCTACTCCACCGATATATGGATGGCTTGAGGCAAATCTTCCTTTTCCTTCATGTGCAGCTTTTTTGCCTCTGCTTCTGCTTTCCTCCTCTCTTCTTGAGACCTCCTTGACTCCGCCTGCACTCTTTGCAATTTGGCCTTTTCTTCCTTGGTCATTTTCTCCTTGGTTTCTTGCTGCTGCTTTTAAGGAGTCTTCTTTGGCTTCCTAGGCTCTCCTTGGCTAGATGGCATCTTCGGTTCTCTGCCCTCACTCACTATCCTTTCACTCAATTGCTCTTGCTCCTGGGGTGGTGATTTTTCAAGTGTCTCCCCTACTTTCTCTTCACCTTCCACCTCTCCCAAAGCCTCTTGGATTATAGCGGTCAGTACCCCGCCTGTTGAGAATAGCAAATGATGCTTGCATGTACGCCCGTAGAGGCTGGATGTATGTCTAAAAGAGGCTGGCCATAAGAGGCTTTGTATGAGAGAGAGACAAAGACGTATGCTCTAGAAAGAGAGGTCCTAAATCCCATAAGCATAGAAAAGAAAAGTGGTACTATCCAAAAAGCTATAAAGGCATGTACTTGACACTCATTTTAATTGTATGGTACTCTCAGTTTGAGTCATCAAGACTGTGCTTATGAGTCCAAGCTAATCTATCTTAGAACCTAATTCACTTGAGTTACAATTTCTCATTCTGACATTGTATCGTGTGTTTGACTTGTGTCCACCATAGCCTATCTAGCACTAGATTCGTGTTTCTCAACATGGTATCAGAGCCATGGCTGAGCTAGGTAGCTAGTGGGATGATGGATGTATGCAAGATTGCACTTGAAACCCTTTCCGTAACACCATTCATCACTATACCTCTGATTTAAGGAGCACTTCGGTTCAAAATCGTGAGAAAGCCTCTCATAAGTAAACCATCTTGTATCTCTCTTCTATTACTCCTCTTGATACACTTGTATTCTATCCACTCATCATATTGTGACCACTCCATTATCCTCGATTAGTACTCATCCACTTCATCTTGTAAGCTATTATTTGGATCATCATGCTACCCCTCAACCAAAAATCTACATATGCATCGCCTCCCTTTCCTTGGCCAATTACAAGCAAAGCATAAAGGATATCGTCTACTACAACAACAAGGCAAGGCTCCTCACTGTAAATAATATTCTTGTCTCTTTTTTGGGGGGGGGGGGGGTGTGCGGGCATTGAGGTGGTGGTGGGGGGTGGGTTGCTCACTAGAGTGTGTGTGTGTGTGTGGGGGGGGGCAATGGAGTGGTGGTGGGGGGTGGGTTGCTCACTAGTGTGTGTGCATTCCTAGGTCTTGCAAAATAGTTCACTGCCTTAGTCCTCCATCTCGCCATCTCTCTCTCTCTCATTCCCATCTCCATCTCTCTCATTCCCGTAGGATTCACCACACATTTAAGCAAGCACCTCCCTTTGTTCTAAACAACAAAGCTACTTTTCATAGAATATGGTGATCCAAATATTCCATGGGAAACCTTTTCCTATCTCTTGGACGCGTTCCTTGTTGAATGACACTATCAACGAGAAAGGTGGTTGTAACTACCATTCGGACCCAAAGCCTCAACCTTTTTATTTTTTGCGATGTGTTTGTTGGTTCAAAACGATACATCGGTTGAGTTGGTAAGGACAAGGACACCACGAGAGCTCTCTCTCTCTCTCTCTCTCTCTCTCTCTCTCTCTCCCTCTCATATTTATTTATTTATTTATATTTATATACATGGTAGAGGATATCGTGACTTTTCTTTTGTTAAAAAGAAGAGCAGATGGCCCACGTCTTATGTATCAAACATGCATCCCGAAAGCCCTCCTTTTTACCTGATACCAAGAAGAAAGGACTTGGCACATGCGGACTAGGGTTGGCAATTATTACCTGGCATCCGTGGTCGTACGGAAATTCGCCCCCACTCGTTGGATCTCCCATGACCTACCACTAAATGAAAGTGTTTCCATGCAAGGAAATTGTGAGAACTTTGCACTCAATTGTTAAGTTTCCATGGTCAATTTATCCCAAAACACATCCAACACCATAATTGGCAGCCTGACTCCATAGGAGTGTATATAGGTTTGTAATCTTGCATGTTAAACCTATGTCACAGCTTATCCACATACTGTGATTGTGACATGATAATAGCATGTTTATTTTGTGTGAACTAAATCCCCAAATAATAGTGTAGATAGCCCATATGTGACATAGCAAATGCATGTTTCAATTCAGCCTTGAAATTTGCAATTTTTACTTGTGAAGGTCCAATGAACAGTATGTCATCTACATAAAGAATGATATTCAAGAAGTCCCCCTCTCCCCCCCCCCCTTTTCATTTTTAACGTATAGAGTGAGAGCAGTTGGACTGTTTTGAACCCCTTGCTAGCCAAATATGCATCAATTTTAGAGTGCCATGCACGAGGAGCTTGTTTGAGACCATAAAGAGCTTTGTTTAGCTTTTATAACATGTGCTCTTTTCCCTTGACCACAAACCCTAGAGGTTGTGACATATAAACGTTCTCATGTAAATCCCCATTCAAGAATGTTGTCTTAATGTCCAAGTGATATACCTTCTAACCATAATTTGCAGCCATAGCAATTACATATCTCATCAATGATCATACTGATATGGGATGTAGGAGCAAAAGTCTCTTCATAATCTATGCCCTTCTTCTGTGCATAGCCTTTTGTTGCTACCAATCGTGCTTTGTACTTGTCAATGGTACCATTAGCTTGTATTTGAGTTTAAAAACCCATTTTGTGCCAATGGCTTTCTTGCCAAGTGGTAAATCCACAAGATCCCATGTAGAGTTAGTGACAATAGAGTCTAACTCATCGTGCATGGCATGCATCCAATGTACATTTTATTGAGCTTTGTCCAAGAAAGTAGGCTCATCATCATCCAACAATGAGCTCATAAATACATGCTCATCACAATCATCTACTTCCGTAAAATCAGCCAAATGGGTTCCCCTTGCATCATGTGCTGCATGTCTAGCAGCCCTTCTAGTGGCTTGAGCTAAAGGAGTATCCATTTTACTTTCCTGGAGAGTTCGTAACAGCCATCTCGGGATTGTTTTTGCTGCATTTACAGCAGCCCTTTCATGTTGTATTGCATCTTCCATTGCATGTGGCGAACCATCATCAATACCCTGTTGTTGAGGCGCATATGGTGCAACAACAACTTGCTGTATTATGTCTGTCCGGCCATTTACCACAGGCACGGACCCTAAAGAAAGTGGCAAGAGACCCTCAAAGACATCATCAATGTCAGGGGTGGCTGGTATTTGAAACAGATCATGTGAAAATGAAGCATTTCTAGCAAATTATGACATACCTATTGACAAAAACTTTCTTTGTGAGTGGGTCGTACAAGCGATAGGCTTTGCTTTTTGAATTGTAGCTAGTAAATATGCATTTTACAGCCTTGTCATCAAGCATCCTATGAAGCTCTTTCGGAACATGTGTATAGGCTATGCAACCAAACACCCGAAAGTAGTTAATCTTGGGTTTCTTGCCATGCCAAGCTTCAAATGGGATGGTCGTCTTTAGTGCCTTAGTGGGTGCATGATTCAACACATGATTTGCACACTGAAGGCCTTCTAACAAAAATTTATAAGGCATCCCCTTGCTTTTGAGCATATAACAAGTCATCTCCATAAGAGTGTGATTATTCCTTTTAACACCACCATTCTGCTGAGGAGTCATTCTAACAATGGCTTGATGCGTAATGCCATGATCAAGCAAATACGTCTCAAAAGCATGAGAGATGTACTTACCCCTCTATCCGTGCAAAGTGTCTATACTTTCAAGCTAGTTTCAGCCTCAAGCTTTGCAACAAGATGTTTAAAATGTATAAATACATCAGATTTTACTTTCAGCCCATACACCTATGTATACCGAGACTAGTTGTTAATAAATGTAACAAAGTAAAGATGACCTCCAAGTGCATGTGTTCTCATGGGACCACAAAAATCAGAGTGGATAAGCTGCAATTTTTGGACAGGATGCACTACAACATCCTTTTTGAAGGCAAATGTGTGCATCTTGCCCAAAATACATCCCTCACATGCATGAGAATGTGGAGTCTCCACTAGAGGCAATGCATGTGCCATATGGCATCTCTAAAGGGTCATCAAGCTCCTAAAATTCACATGTCCATAGTGGGCATGCCATAGCTCCGCATTCTGCATAGTGGGTGATAGAGTAGTGGCTGCCAAGCATCATGAGACTGTGCATCATAGGGACCCAACAAAAACAAACCCTTATAGAGGGTCCTAAATAGTGTGAGTGCATAATCCATCTCTCTACCTTTGACAATGCATTTGTCATCCTCAAAGATGACATGAAAGCCATGCTTGTTGAAAGCAAAGATAGACAACAAGTTCTTTGTAATGCTAGGCACAAACAAGACATCTACATGCATGAAGTTAGAACCATTTGTAGCAATAATAGTGATTGTTCCAACACCACAAACATCATAACTATTGCTATTTGCACATGTAACATGCTTCTTAGCAAGGGTTAAATGCAAAGAGGAAAACAAACACTTTCTAGAAGTGACGTGCTTTGAAGCTCCACTATCAAAATATCATGTTTGTTGCATTTAAGCAGCATTAAATGCTGAAACAGCCATTGAAGAATCGTAACTGCAAGTCAAAAATGCATAGTTCTCCTCCACAAAGTTGGTTGAAACATCACCATTAGTAGATTTACCTGCTTATGTCTCTTGGATAGCCAAACCGGAGTCCTTTTTCTTCTCTTTGGCTAGTCTCTTACGGCATTCATCAATATAGTGATTTGGCTTCTTGCAATAATGACATTTCCCCTTCTTTTTAGACATTTCTCTATCTTGGACAATCTTATTTGATGGCTTTCAAGTATCACCCTTTTGCTGATTTTTTGCACTTTGCTTGACTTTTCCTTTGTATTTGAACTTGGAAAGTATAGCCAAATCCCCTGAACGCAATGCAACATTCTTTCGAGTGTGTTCCTCTTGCAACATGAGGCCTTCTAACTCCACAAATGTAACAGGCTGTTGCACCCCCTCAAAGACAACATCAAAGAGGTATGGAAACCAAGATACGACTCTGAAAGAGAGTTCAGTATAATGTTTACCAATTCAGCATCTTGAATGATTTTATCCACATTGAGCAGCTACTCACACAAATCCTGTATGTGAGTAAGGTGATCTGTCTGCTATCACCCTCATCCATGTTCACATTGGCCAACTCTCTACGGAGATAAGATATTCTGGCCTTGTTACCTAATGCAAATATACACTCAAGTATATCCCATGCTGATTTTGAGGTCTTACAAGACTGGATGTGTGGAATCATCAATATTTTCACTGAGAGGGCAATCAAAGAAAGTGCATTTGTATCTTTTGAGACCCACCTCCTCTATTCCTTAGTAATAGGGGGAGGAGGGACAATAGCACCAGCAGTCTATCCTCTAGCGTTACGCTGAGTTGGTCGCTGCAAATCACTTGTAACATAGTCCCACAAGTCCTCCGCTACAAGAAGGTTGCGGACCATAAAACTTCACAATGGGTAGTTTGATCCATCAAGTTTGTCCTCCTGAGTGAGGACACCAAGGATGTTGCTCTGATCATTAGTCCCTTGACGTGCCATGCTGTCAGTAGTGGATAAAAATCTGCAGCCAAATACTTCTGTTGAAGTATAGATTGTACTCCTCAGAGTACCAAAAATCCCCTCAGAATTATGCAACAAGTATTAAATTGTCACACAAATGCCAAAGTGTGCCCTATTTGATCCAAATCAGAATCAGCCAAGAAATAACAACAATGCATTGTTGTACCACCCTTGGCTCGTAATGTGTATCCTCAAAAGTACAAATTACTGCAACTTAATGCCGATTCTTAGCAAAATTTATTGAATTTTCCTAGAATTTTTGCTCAATCTGACTATGACAGTAATTAAATGTTGTTGTATCGCTTGTTTGCTACCTTGGAATGTGTGTTGGTCAAAAGCCCCAAAGTGATTCCTAAAATTTCAAAGGAATTGAAGAAATTTGTACCTTACAACTTGAATTTCTGCAGTAATGTTACCAAGGTGTGTGCCAACAGCAAATAACATTTGGAATCTGCCTGTGATGTGTGTCGAAGCCTTTGGGACAAAAAACCCTAAATTTCTTCGAATTGTTTGTCAATTTGAATTCCGAGGGTGAAAATTGACAAAAGTCCCAAATTTTAGGCGGCATGAGCTGAGATACAGAAAGAGATGGTTAAAATGGATGGGAAATTGCAAAAATTTCGAAAATATCCCAAATATGAAAATTAGGGTTTTTGCACTTTTTAGGGTTTGCAGAAAATCACAGGTAGGGCTGAGAATTTTGCGGGTAGATGTGAGAAAATAAGGGGCAGATCTGGAAATAGTAGTAGCTCCTCCAAAATAGTAGCTCATTGGGCTGTGTGCTGGCTGCATATGAGACTGCGTGTAGGACTGCACATAGGGCTATGCACAGGCTGAAAACAACAGCAGCTCGTCCTTCTCTTCCTCAGGCAGAGAGCTGGCTGACAGCAACAAGGCCTTAGGTGGGGCAGCACTGTTTGACAGTGGCTGAACTGAATCCGTGCGTAAAACCTGCTCTGATACCAAATGTTGGAAAATGATAGCCAGGTATGGAGGAGAGTAAAGAGAGAGAATGAGAGTGTGCTGAAGCCCACGACCCACAATCTAGATTCCCATAAAATCGCTACTTGGCGACAACATCCATACCCTGGCGTTAGGCTATAGGCTTGTGTTTGCACTCTTGGAGGATCTCCATCATGAGGCACCACCCCTCCCACTCTTGGACCCCTAGTGTTATCTTGGCTGCTGCATTTGGCAGATCCGGGGGTTCTTTGGCCACGGGTGTCATCACACAGACTACTGGTGGTTGTGTTTGGAGCCTGCCATCACTCCTTCCATTTGGCGTCAACATCCACACTTGTAGTGTCAGCATCTAGGCTGTTAAAATTTGGGCTGTTAGCATTTGCATTTGGCAACTCACACATCTTTGGCATTTGTGTTTTCATCCAAGGCATCTCCTCGGCATATGAGGATTGTGGTTCGCTCCCTTGACAACTGGTGATCATCTTTCTCATGTTTGATGGTATCAAAGGATTGCAGTTCTCTCTCTTGACCATTGTCTTTCACCTTCCAGTGATTACTTCGATAGCCTATTGCCCGGAGGACTGCGTTTCGCTCCATTCACTGTGCAGATTTCCCACAGGTGCTGTCGCTTGCTGATTCAAACAGGACAGTACAGTTATCTTTTGAGATTTGGCTTTGTTGTATTAGCTTTTCTTCTCATAGCATGATTCAGTGCATCATCATCGTGTTCTTGTGTTTCTGAGAACACTGCACATTCTGCCATTATTTCAATTTCATAGGATCATATATCATCTTCAGCTTCAAGTATTCAATCTTTCTTGAAATGTCAAGACTTAAGGACCTGAAAATAAGCGAATATGATAATTGTTGAGCATTACTATGTTTTATGGGGCGTTTACAATTGCCCTTGGAGGTCATCCTTGTCATCATCTAGAGCTATGTGGGTCGTCTGTCCATCTTCTTTCGGCATCTCCTCCAACATCCCCTTGCTTGAAGGACTATCTTTTGCTCCCTCCACAATGCAGATTCCTTCGTGGTGCTACTGCGTGATCTGCCAAGACAATATAGTCATCTCAAGTCACTCTGTTAACACCAGGTTCTGTGATTCACACCTCAGCCCTACTCCCAGAGACATGAAGACCAGGCACCCCCATTGTATCTTTGTTAGATTTGATTCATCATCTGGATCATTCTTATAAGACCTTTTAGGACTATTAACAGCTATAGAATAAAGCGAACCCATATTTTCTTCTATCCTGATCAGAAATCTCAAAAATTTTGTATTGCAAACTCAAATTTGAAGTGTAACTCTTGTAGTTTGGGTTTGGATGAATCCTAAACACGGTTTTTATGGAACAGGTTAAAGTATATATGGGGCGCGGATGGCTTGAACAATTTGGGAAAAGAAAGTTTGATACTTTTTCAGCACCTGATTTCTATACAAGGGTGAGAACGAGCTTCATGCTTCATATTTATTTGATATTTGTTTATGAGTTTATCATGCGTGCTTGATGACACAAGCAGATTTAAATTTTTGACATTAAAACTATGATGCAGAGAAATTGGGCTAGGATGGGAGTATTTTTAGGTTGGAAGAGTCTTTGGACATTGAATGCCTTTTGGAATGATATCGTACCTGGATGTTTGCTAAATAGCCAAGAAAACAATAAAGAGACTTAACCTAAATTAAAATGCAGTCATAAAGGAGCATGTACACCAATAACAGCTATTATGTCTTTAGTGGCATGCTTAGATGTGTCAGAAATCATGAGTAGCATATAGGTAAGCTATTTGTTCTAGGTCTGTTGGCATGCTATGCAGGGGGCATTAAGCAAGACAAGGAGTCATATTCCTTACCTGGCAACTTTGATGAAAAGAAGTTGCTCAAAACAGAGATATAATTTAGAGCAGCTTCATAAAACCTTATGGCTGTTTATAAGAGAGGGTCTAAATACTTGTGATCATATGCACCCAAATACCTAGCACACAGGCCCAATGTCATTATCTGTAGGAAAGTTCACTGAATTAAGACTTTTTGTTGAAACTACTCGTTAGATGCCTCTTGCTTAGCTCAATTGGGACCCATCATCCTATCTTGGTGGTTTTTTACTACCTCCAAATAGGAGAAATAATCGAATGATGATGAAAGTTCATCCATGATGCTCAATGGTATCGTTTTAGTTTTCAAATGTTTGCAATTCTGAGGTTGGTTCTCCAGCATAAAATATCGACAAACCAACAAAAGTGTTTTGATTTCATAATTTTGTAAATCAATTAACCCAATTGCATACACTTTCTATCGTTTCTTATGCGGGTAGTCATAATCAGTCCATGACTTCACTGAACTCGATGCAGAAAGCTATATAACAAAATACATGCAAAGTATCATGCACATATTTTATTTGCTAATGAGGGTCACAAAGGTATAGATGTGTGCTGGAAAAAGAGATTTTACACACTGTGCATTTCTGGATGGTTGTTTATCACAACTGTCCTGATGACTGCAACTAGATGGAGATTCCTAAAAATGACGGTTGGTTGTATGATTTCTGCAGGTGGGCATTGCAGGGGTGAAGGCTGATACAATAATGAAGAAGACGGCAACTGTGGATAATAGCTGGACACCTGCATGGGACGATGAGTTTGAGTTCGGGCTAACAGTCCCAGAGCTTGCAGTCCTTAGGGTGGAAGTCCATGAGGATAATACTGGACGTGATGACTTTGCTGGCCAGACATGCTTGCCTGTTAGTGAACTCAAACCTGGCTTTCGGGTGCTACCCTTGTGTGATGAGAAAGGAGATGAGCTAACCCATGTTAAGCTTCTACTGCATTTCACTATTTGAGACTCTTCTTTTTCACGTTAATGTTCTAATCAAGCCATGTTAACTGGGAAGCGATGCTTGATTTCTTGCAACATCTTGAAAACTTACCCTTTACACATCTGCACCTATATCCAAAGAAAATCCAAAAAAGAAAGCAATCCTCGGCGATTTCTTTAGTCACTTGGAGTACTGTAGAGTAGCATCGAATCTCAGATATTGTCTAAAGCACTGTTTACTATGTAATGAGGAGTGCCCACCACCTATATAATGAAAATATGTTTTCTGAACCAATATGTACATAATTCGAAAAAGATAATTTCTCTTGTCTGTTCATGCATGCATATACATCCAATTTTCTATTAGGATGGCGGTCTCCTGAGAATCTTCTCTTCTGGAAGTGGTGAAATACATCTGGTCATGTGAGAATGGTCAAAATTTGTTTGATGTGAAGTGCTGTATTCTATGCTGTGACAAAGAACTACACAGGCATCCCCGTCGGTAATTGGCAGCTCATGTAATGAGTCTTTCGGCTTTCTACCTCTGTACATGAATCATACCAACCAGTGAACAGGATCATATTTTTCAGAGAAGCTATGACAACAACGAGTCCAAGCGAGAATGCAGAATCGTCCCTGCTCTGCGACCAAGTTTACATTGGATGCATCATGTGGCACCGCTAGTCAAACAAGTTTTAGTAGGGTCCCCGGTGCTGAAAAACTGTTTGTCCTGTTTTATCGAAGTGTAGATTATACAGGTTTTAAATATTTCATAGCTCCAGGTGAATAGTCATGGAAGAAATGGGTTTGAGTGGACTATGTTAGCAGGGGTCCGTTAGGGCATAGCTTACACATTCTCTCTGTATGCAACTCTCTCTCTCTCAGCTTGGCCACATGAGGGAGTTCTGTTAAGCAGCCGGCATCATCTCTGCCTGACGGAGGATACTTGAAATGGGGGAACATGCAGGATCACCTCTGTCTACCCTTGCTTGAGTTTCCATGGTTACAGGCATATGTTGGATTGCTGTTGTTGCAACGTGTAAAACGGTGGCTCAAGGGCAGCTCGTTCTTTGTGAGCGAGGGGTGGGTCAGCTTGTGCTTATAAGTAGGGGGCTTGCTCGCTCGACTAAGTAGGGGATGTGCTCAAGTATAGGGTGGAGATGTCACTGTGGGAGGGAGGGAGGGAAGGTTAAGCGATTGACTCTCAAATTGCAGCGACTTGTTTAATAGGCCTTGAAGCCTTATAATCACATCGAGCAGGACCCAATCATGCACTCGCTTGAAACGACGCCGTCGAGAATATACTCACAACTTGTCTATCTTCATGTCATGCTGATGGTGCCCTCCTCCCATTGTTCATAAGGCTAATAAGCCTTTGTTACAATCTTAAGGCTCAACTTTAAATTCATTTAGCCTTTTTCACATTGCTCTTTGCCATTGAATTCATTCACGACCAAAACCAGTCCAAATTGGACTTTGGGAAATTGGCTATTTGTGAAGTTGCTTGCACATTGCAATCTCTTGGAACTAGATCAATTTGAACCACTTCAAAAGGATGTTTTTACACCACAGGTACGCGAACCGGTTATTGTTGGAACTAGTTGTTTGAAATGCTTTCATAATTTGAAGACCTCAATTGGTTATTTTGTTGAATTGTTTTAGGTGTATTGTGTTTATATGGTAGATTTCAAATTGATTGTACTACACACAATAGGTTGTTCACATGCAATTATTTCGGGGGTAGTTTATGCATGTAAGATAGTTGAGATATTTAGAAAAATTGCAAAAATTCCTACGCATTGGATAGTTCTTGAAAACCAATTTGGCATCATTTTTGGGCTATTTTGATGTTGCATTAGCCGTTGGTTGCATTTGGGGTGGCACTCTGGTTACAAGTGTACATGTCTCTTTATACTTGTGGTTGATCATATAATGGTTGTTTGGTGATTTGTGTATTGTAGTGACTATGGTTTCCTCTTTGGCTCTAGAGAATGCATTGTTTAGTATTGAAAACCTTGATGAATACTTTTCAAGTTAGAAAGTAGATTACAATGTATTGGTTCAAAAGTGGCAAATCTAGCCAATCAAATCATGAGGTGTAAAGCTTGAGGATATGGAACATGATGCTTGGGATGAGATGGATGAGCTTGTATGCTCTATCATTATGTCGGCACTCTCTAAATCCTTGTATTTCAATGTTGAGGACATAGAAGGTGGTGCATTTGGTGTATGGAAGCACCTTTGTGTCTTATATGAAAAAGAGCGTTGCTTCACACGTGTATTGGTTGAAGAAACTCATTGATCTCACCTAGAGGAGAGGACTTCCTTGTCCAATGATCTCTATAAGTTTAATACCATTTTTAGTCACTCGATGGCACAAATGATTTAACTTTCATGATTCAATGAAAGCCATGTTTTTAATTGCCACTCTGCTTGAGAGTTGGGATATTTTTGAGATTTCCATAAGTAACTCTAGACCTACTAATGGTTTGATGAGTGTGAATGTGCAAAGCAATTTGGTAATAAAAGAGGTAAACAAGAAAAACAATGTAGGTACTAAGAGTTCAAGTAGTGCGCTCACAATTTGAGGGTGATCTAATGTAAGGGAAAGTCCAGTGATAAGTAGAACACTAGGAACAAGCCACGCAATGGGTTTATCTTTGAGATTAGTATCTCTAAGACTTAAATAATTACAATTCTAATCTCTTCATTTCAAATTTAATTAGTCCACTTTTCCAGGTAGGTAGGTGCAATCCAAATTTTTGTAGGTACGTAGTAAGCCAATTTGGTGGCTATATAAAAGAGATCAAATCTAGAAGATCCCCATAGTGAAGTTATAACACACAAAGAGGTTAAACATTTCATCTTTTTACTGCTTCAAAAGTTAATGGTTGGATTAGAGATAAAATTTCTTCTAGCAAAGGTAGCAAACAAACATTTACTCCTTGATTGCCTTGATTGAAGGAGACTCTTCCACATTCAAGTACATGTGTTGTGTACTCTCATAAGTACATCCATAAGCCAAATCTATGACCTTAGACGTGCATTTTTGAATATTATTACCATTGTGATGTTAATCTTAGATTTTGCTAAACTAAAAGCATTGTTTACGCCTAAGTAGAGCGATGATGTGAGCTTTTCATACTTTAGCATACTTTCTCTTTTCGGTATCAATTATGAAGCAAATAATGGCTACAAGGTTCTACACTCTTTTGCCATGCAAGTCAAGTACACAAGGTGCTTGATGTTGGGGTCATTGGATTTCAAGAGCTCACACCATGTAGGCTCAAGGTATTCCTCAATTCCTTGAGGGTATGGATTGATGGTTGAGAGAGAGGGTTGGTTCTAGATGGACTTGGGTCTATGGCCTCCAAGGTAGCCTATGAAGTGTTTTTGGTTGATGAAAAGATGGGGAAAGATAGGACTTAAGATCTCTTGCAAGACGCAAAACACACAACACATATAGAATGCACACAAGATAGGAAACTGGAAACACTAGTCTTTCTCTTCTTTACTATAATAGTCCACTAAGAATAAGAGAGAGTATAACATACATAATACCATGCTAACTAGAAAGATGACTAGATAGATATTCCATAACTTGGGTAGGTGGACTCACTGTAAAGTATCATTGGAATGATATGCTGATGCATGTACCAACCACATCAATGATATGAGTGCAAAAATGGTCATCTAAGTATGGGAGTGTCAACTTGTGTTGACATCTTAATAGTTGAGAAACTTCACAAACGAAAGGCCTTTATGCTCCAAAGCCGAAAAATATCTTATTTTTTAACTTGAAGTATACATCTTGATGCTGAAAGATAGGAAAATATCTTATTTTTTATATGTGAAGTATTCACCTTAATGTGTAATGGGTTCTTTGTTCAAGTCTTCTCTTGGGTTAAGCTCAAGGGGTAATGGCTCTACTTAGGCTAGGTTATGTTTGTCACTTAAATGGATATACCCCCCAAGTAAAATGCATTGAATCAATGCTTTTAGGGTCCAAAATGTAGCCTCAAGGTATTCAAGGGGGAATACCTTGGGTATTTTAACAAGGTCAATGTTGTGATTCTCTAGGCAAGCAAGGTTATGGGCTTGTAAGGACTCAAATCCTCTTGAGTAGGATCATAAATTGGATTTCTTGTAGCGTGTAACTAACTTGGGGTACTCAAATTCTAATAGTGCAATGACAGCCTTGTGCACAAATGTCTTAGTTTTCAATGGTGTTAGACTCCTAGCTTTCTTAATGGGTATAATTGGTGCTTAAAAATGATGGCCTAGGTCTTTGAGATTGATTCTTGTGGGTCTAAAAAATGGGCATGCATGTCAATGAATGATTCGATGTATTAAAGCTTGATGTATTCATATGGGAATACCTTGAGTGTTCTAAGTAGAGATGGGTCCACTAAAATTAAGTTCAAAGCAACATGCCTCTAGCTAGACAAGATGGTTAGGATACACACAATGTATTTTGGTGACTCAATTGAAAGGTAGAGCTTAAGTGGAAGCACACAAGCGGAAGCAAGAGCTATGCTGATGGAGCAAGAGAGCAAGAGAGAGAAACATTGTATGTTGGAACTCCAATAGTCGCAATAGGTGTGTGTGACTAGCCTTCACTTATTCAATAGTCACTGAAAGAATAAAGAATAAAGTGATAGTAATGGGGCCCCACCACCTGTAGTGTATGGATGTGCAATCATGGTGTTTGAAGTAAATATAGGGTAGTATAGGCACATGTGTCTTTACTCCCAACAACCTCCCACTTAAGGAGAATGTGCCTCTAGTGAGGAGAGGATAAGAAAAAGTGACAAATTACAAATGTACATAAAGTATAATAGGATGAGGAATAGACATCATCTCATCCTACGTACATAATCTTCCTAAGGAAGGCAAAACGTTTTGCTAAGAGACTTTTAGTAGGAAATTTTGTAGGATTCTCGTCAATCAAGATCTTGATAAGCTCAATAGACTTATCCTCTATCACCTCCCTAATAAAGTGATAGCGCACCTGAATGTACTTTGTCTTTACATGGAAAACCAGATTCTTGGCCAATTGAATAGCACTTATAGAATCTGAATGCAGTGTAGAAGTAATAGTAATACCTAGGTATGTTACTAGATAACCTAACTATAGGGCCTCCTTGCAAGCCTCAATGGTTGCAACGTACCTCGTTGTAGCAGAATAGTTCTGCCCCTTGGACATCCAAGAAACAACATCTCTAGTAAAAGTGAGGACATACCTAGAGATGGACTTCCTACTATCTACATATCGTACATATGTCGTACATCGCCCACTACAGATGCATAAGGGATTTTGGCCATCTTGGCCTTTTGCTCATTTGAATGGGGACGATTATCCTAACTGACCTTCACATGAGAATTTAAAGGACAACCAATAGGCTTAATATTCTACATATGAAATTGTTTAAGGACCTTTTGAATATACTCCTTTTGTGACAAGTAAAGGAGTTCCTTAGAGCAATTGCATGTGATGTGCATGCCAAAAATATGTGAGGCTTGTCCCATGTCCTTGATCTCAAAGCTCTTCTTGAGTTGACTTTTCAGGGTATCTAGCTCATCATGAGCTCTCCAACAATCAACATATCATTCACATAAAGTACCAAGATGATAAGGTTGCTATCATGAGCCTTCTTCTATAGAGACAAGGATCCATATCATTGTGGGAGTAAGTCTGTGACCGTATAAATGCATCAAATTTATGATACCATTCCCTAGGTGCCTACTTAAGACCATAAAGACTCTTTCTCAACTTGCACACTATGTATTCCTTGCCCTTTTCTTGGAAGTCCTTATGCAGTTGCATATAAATCTTATAATGCTTGTCCCCATGTAAGAAAGCCATCTTTACATCCATTTGATAAAGCTCTAGATCTAAATGTGTAACCAAATCTAGTACTAAGCGTAGAGTAGTTAGCTTGATCACAAGAGAGAAGATCTTATCAAAGTCAACACCATGCTCCTACTTAAAACCCTTTGCAACCAATCTATCCTTATGTGTTGGCTTCGGATATCGAGGGGTACTCTTTAACTTGTATATCCACTTGTATGGCAAAGCATGCTTTTCACTAGGTAAAGAAACCAAATCCCACATATGTTTTGTTTGCAATGAGTCATACTCTAACTATATGGCCTCTCCCAAGAGTGATTATCATCTCTATGCATGGCCTCATCATAGATAAGAGGCTCACTAGCATTGGTTACCATAACATAGTCTATGGAGGGTGCAAATAGATCATATTGATGCCTATCTCTAGTAGACCGCAAGTTTTGGGGCCTATATATTGTGTCCAACATCATAATCATCGGCCATTGGAACATTAGTTGTAGGATGTCTAGCTAGTTGTATGATAATAGGAGGCTCCTCCCGAAACACCACTTTTCATACATTAACTATCGGCTCAGGTTGCTTATGCATCTTCTCCTCATGGAAAATAACATCATGGCTACAGATGACCTTCTTAGCCTATGATTCCATAGGTGATAGTCCATCTCACTTGCATCCCCATAACCAAGAAATATGCATTTCACTGATTTAGAATCTAGCTTATTGCGTTTGTCTTTGGGAACATGAGAAAAAGCCTCACATCCAAAAACCGAACAAATGAGCATATAACAGAGGTTTTCCAAACCATATCTCCTCTGCAACCTGACAACCAATAGCAGTGCATGGAGATTTTTTAATCAAGTGTATGGCAGTAGTGATTGCCTCAGCCATATGTACTCTCTCTTGAATCATCCTATTCATGCGCTTTGTAACACCATTCTAGGGTGGGTTGTAAGGGGCAATCAATTGATGCTTAATACCTTGCTCATTGTAAATCTGCTCAGATTATTTAGAGACATATTGAACCCCATTATTTGACCTTAGTATTTCAATCTATACCCAAACTGGTTTTCAACAATAATAAGCTAATGCTGAAAGAGCCAATATATTAGATTTCTACTTTATGGGATATGCCCAAACCTTACGTGAATAATCATCAATGAAAGCCACAAAGTACTTTGCACCACCTAGTGATTGACAGTGCATGAGACCACACACATCATAATAAACAAGAGCTAGAGGCTCACCCATGCATGTAATTCCACACTTCTTATGAGAATTGTGTGTCTGCTAGTCATAATGACAATGATCACATGAATTAAGACATTCATAGTCAAGGGTGAAAGATATTGTAAATGAGAAAGCAATTTCATTCCTCTCAAGGACATGTGACCAATGCGATGATGCCATAAAGATACATGTGGTATACCAACCATAGCCAAAACATGGTCAATAGATCCAGATATAAGGGATGGATAGATACTACCATCCTTGGTACCTTGAGCAAAGACAAGATTCCCATGGGTAATCTTCCACATGAAATCACCAAAAGATACATGATACAATGTATCATCTAAGTATCCACCAATAGAAAGAAGGCTTTGGGTCAAAGATAGTGGAACATGTCATACATCATGCAAAACAAAAGTACTGCTTGAAGCAAACTACAGTCTAATATCACCAATGCTAATAATATCCAATGCCAAGTCATTTCCTAGTCTCAAAGAACCTATCATGATGCGATAGAAATGAAACCAATCCTTATGCGGGGTAACATGAAAAGAAGCCCCTTGAATCAAGCAACCAACACTAAGAAAAAGTAGACAAGGCATCAGCCAACTAATTAGCATTAAGAGAAGAAGCTGTCAAGATGTAATCATCATTAGACTCAAGATCCATCTCCTCAATATGCTGTACTTACTAGGACAATGCTATAATTATCAGACTTATCTTGCACTTTACCCTCACATTTCTCCTTGTGCTTATCATCATGTATCTTATGGCAATGTGGCTTAATATGACCTTGTTTTCCACAATAATATCATGTAACAGAGGCCTTACAACCAGGAACTTATTGCAAGATTGTCTATGAGATCAAGACATCTGTCAGTCTTTATCGCGACGATCATTACAATTCTTACCATCATGTCTATTCCTAATATTCAATGCATGAGAAGTACTAGAAAAATTCACATTCTTTCTGTTTATCTCCTCTATGAGTAGGGCATCCTTAACATCTTGGAATTTCAAACCATTTTTAGGTATATTAGCATACATGCCTGCATAGAAAATGTCCCATGACTCATGAAGTATCACATGCAAGATCAAGGAAGGAAGATTATTCTTAAACTCAATGCTCTGCAATGTCAACTGATTGAAAATCAAATGAGATACATTCAAATGTGCAAACAAACTAGTCCCTTCCTTCATGCAAAGGTCCATGAGCTATTTCAACCAATACATTTGTGAAGTAGGGCTTTGCCTGGCATAAAGCTTACATATCTTTTTTTGTAACTGCCAAGCATTGCCCTCAAGTGCCACAACATTGAAATAGACACGTTTAAATCATGACATCATAATAGTGGATTTACATAGCTTATCCAACTCATCCCAAACATCTTGATCAATGCCTTTAGGCTTTATAATCTTGGTTTTCAAAGGCCTAGCCTACTTCTTTTGAACTAGTACCTTTCATATTTATGTCTTCCAATAGGCGACGTTTGTGCTATCAAGCTTTTCAATATTAAAAATAACACTATCATTTGAAGAATTAGCTACAATGGGAGTATACCAATCTAAAATCTAAGGGAACATGCTACTATAAAAGATTGCAAATAAGTTTCTAAAAGTTAGCCAAAAACAAAGGCAAAACAGGAGAGAATACAAAAGTATAGAGCTATCCACCAACTACAAGTAATAGATTACCAAAGTACAATGCTTGCTCTTTAAGACAATGTTAAAAAATTGTAATTACAGCAGTGTTGAAATAAGGATAGCTATATATATCAATCCAACTATGGACAAATAGCCAAGAAAGCAAGCTTCCATTGCTAGGGATATTCGAGTAGCAACTAGGATGTAAAGAATAAAACTAGCAATGACTAAGTATAGACCATCGGTACCAAATATTATTCCAAACACAAATTGTCTAAGCCATACATTCCATAAGCATATACACCACTGGCGAAATACTAAGAGAGGTAAGTATCGGTGTCCAAAGCATATGTAATTAAATCAACCCATAAGCATAGGTAACTATGTCCAATAGCATATAAGAGAGCGTATACATAAACCAATAGCTTCATTGTCTCAAAGAACCAAGCTCGATTAGGCAAGTATAAGCATTTCCCACTAGAAGTGAGTTTGGAATGCAGGATGAGCAAAGAAATATCAAGACATATATTAGAGCATCCGAGAAGCCCATGTGCATCACAAATACATTTGTAGCATAAGTGCCAAATGAAGCTTCAATATTTGTAAGTGTGTACACATAAAAGCTCAAAGTAATCGACCAAATCTTAAGTACATTAAATTTAGCTCAAATCCAAGCGTCAAAGCATGTCATAACCATATTTGGGCTCATACATCAATGCTAGATATCATCATAAACATGTAGTGTACTTGAAATACCATGTAGACACAATAGACATTTAAATCATAAAGATCACTATTGTATGCTCGTTGTCCAAACTATTATGAGAGCAATAGAACCTTAGAAAAACAAGCTAATCAAGCTCTAAATAATCCAAATAGTATACCAAAAGGATAACCATATCATCCATGCACCAAAATAGCATCCTTGAAGCATCAAACATGCTTTATAGAATTTACTATTTACTGTCTAGATCAAAAATATTTTGTTTTGTGTGAAAAATAGAAATAAAAACTATGAAAAATCAACTCAATGAGTGTTCAAATTTTGTAGCTCTCATTGCACTCTTTGTTTCTAGCTATAGAAGGTCTAAATCTGGTACCGTATACCAAAGTTATGGCCAAAATATGACAATGTTGTCAAGCTAACATAGTTGTCCACAACTTTTATAGCATGCTTTGTATCCACTTAAAATGGATAGAATGGCTAGTCCTCATGTCAATAAGAACTCAATGAGACTCACTTAAGCCTTGGAAGCTCCTCAATAAGTCAGGGGAGCAAGTTGGGAGAAGGGAAGGCTCAATGCATACCTCTGAGAGAAACAAACACTGATTGCCATGAAATTTTGAGCTAAAGCTTTGAATCCAAGCTGAAGAAAAGGATGAAAAAGCTCCTCAAATGCTTGTCTTTGATACCAATTGAAAGGTAGAGCTTGAGTGAAAGCACAAAAGTGGAAGAAAGAGCAAAGCAAGATCTATGGCGGATGGAACAAGAGAGCAAGAGAGAAACACACCATATGTGGAAACTCCAATAGTCACAATGTGTGTGTGATCACAGTGTATAAAGGAAATATAGGGTTGGAAAATAGTTCGAGTTGAAAAATCCAAGATTCTTATGATATACTTCAAAATAATGGTGGAAATGGAGATGGAAGAAAGAGAGAAGCTAGTGCCTATGTAGAAGATATTGGTGATTGTGTGGCTATAGCTATATTAGCATAGACGAAGGAATTATATGAGAAAATTTATGAAGGGAGGTAAGAGAATGACGAAACTAGAAGTATTTCTTGTAGAAAGATACGAAAAAATTCTTCTCTTGACTATAAATGATATAACAAGAGGTTCTGGGGGGAGAAAATACATTTCTAGAGAGGGAGGAACTTTTCAAATTGTGGGCTTCCTTTTTGGACACACAATGAGACCCACCTAACATGGGGGTGTTAAATGTGGGGAGGGATAAAAGGGACATAGAGAGACAAGCCTATAAGTGGTAGCCCCAAGAAAAAAATGTAGTGTATAAAATGTGCACATCAATCCTCTCCTATTGGTCTTAAGGGGATTCACTCATAAATATATGTGTGTATCACGTTGATTCAACATAAGAGATTTTTAATAACCACTTTTATACATTTTTCATATACAAAAGATTGCCATATAAAAGGGTAATTTATAGATTGAATAAAAATGAGTGTGTTTTATTCAAGGAAAATTTGGTACATTAGAGTATTTATAAATAGGCCTTAAACACACATGATATAGAGGGTGTACATATAGTGAACCATCCGAGCTATGGGTCCATCTCAAATGTTTTGCAATTAGGAAAGTCATTAGCTCCTAAGCTAAAGGCTCCTTTTTGAGTCCATATTTCCCCTAATGAAGAATTGGCAACACAAAAGGGCAAATAAGTGAAATGAGAAAGATTCACCAGAAGCATCAAGTAAGTAGCAACCTAAGGAGTCTAAAAGTAGGCGATTGCCAAAAGACATCAAGCTAGGTGATAAGGAAAAACTTGACACCAAGGATACGCAAAGAGAAAGGTAACGCTTATAAACCCAAGCCAAAGGTTTCCATCAAGAAGCTAGCTATATTTCCAATGGTTGATAGAAACTATTATGTTGTTATTGAGGGAGGAGAAGAGATTTTTGAAAGAATTGATGACTAGAATGAATCGAGCTTCTAGTAAAATGAATCTAGCCTCATGGAATAGAGGAAGTGTGTGATGTGTGTGCTAGTTAGAAAGCACAAACTTTGAATCATGACTTTGCAGGAGATTAAGTTAGGTGCTTAAGGTTTTAGTATAAATAGACCATCACTATCACATGTATTCAAACACCAAATTAAAAATCCCATCACCTATAAATTTATCATATAAATAAAGAGGTTCTTTTCTTATTCAATCTATGAATATTCTCAATAAATGATACCCTTATTTATGTCTTAAAAATGTATTAAATTAGGATTTCAAAAAATCTTGTTTGGTGAACCTGCATGATAGACTTATATGTTTATGAGGCTGACCCCCCTGGAACACTACAAGGGAATGGGGCAATAGCGATGGCCATTTGCGACGCAAAAAAGCGGGGTCGCTAAAAGCGTCGCTAATTCTATTAGTGACACAAATAGCGACGCTTTTAGCAATGCAAATATCAATGCTAATAGAGATGCTGAGAGGCCTTATCATGTGAGTTAAAGAAGAAGCGGGAGCTAGCTATGCAGGAAGAAATGAAGTCATTGTATCAGAATGACACTTGGGATTTGGTTACATTGCCCAAGGATAGAAAAGCCATTCCTAACAAATGGGTCTATAAAATCAAATGTGTGGATGGCAAACCCAAATACAAATGCAGACTTGTGGCTAAGGGCTATACACAAAAGGAGGGCATTGATTTTCAGGAAGTGTTTTCTCCTATTGTCAAAATGATCACTTTTCGAGTGTTATTTGCCATTGTAGCATCTATGGATCTTGAACTTGATCAGATGGATGTTAGAATCGCATTTCTACATGGTGATTTGGAAGAAGATCTATACATGAAACAACCCAAATGCTTTGTTATACATGCAAAAGAGCTTTGGTATGTAAGCTTAAGAGAAGCTTGTATGGTTTGAAACAGGCTCCTAGACAATGGTATAAAAAGTTTAATGCCTTCATGCTCTCACATGGTTTTAAAAGGAGTAGTGCAGATCACTGCTTATATATTAAGAAGGCTGATGATGGAAGCCTTATTATACTTGTGCTTTATGTGGACGATATGCTTATTGGTGGTAAGCATAAAAGCTAGATTAATGCATTGAAAAGGTAACTGAATTCAATCTTTTCTATGAAGGATTTGGGTGCAGTTGAACATATTTTGGGCATGGGTATAACACAAGATAGAGAGCAACAACTCTTATTTCTCTCACAAGAAAAGTACATCAGTAAAGTACTTGATCATTTTTCTATGGTTGATACTAAGCCTCTTGGTGTACCTTTTCCACCCTATCTTAAGCTTAGCAAAGCAGATTGCCCAAAAGATGATAAGGTAGTCAATACTATAAAGGGTGTTCCTTATGCTTTAGCTTGTGGTTCACTCATGTATGATATGGTTGCTACTAGACCTGACATTGCTTATGCAGTGGGAGTTGTAAGCAAGTTCATGTCAAATCATGGCAAAGGACATTGGGAATGAGTGAAATGCATCATATGATACCTTAAGGGCACACAAAGAAAACGTATTTGCTATGGCAAGGGTACATTGGATCTGTAGGGGTATTGTAATGCAGACATGGCAGGTGACTTGGATACTCGCAAGTCTACTAGTGGGTATATCTTTACCTTGATGGGTAGGGTAGTTTCTTGGTGCTCTAGATTGCAAAAAATAGTAGCACTCTCTACCACTGAGGTTGAATATATTTCAGCCATTGAAGCTTCAAAAGAAGTGGTTTGGCTTGGTCGTTTGGCCAAGGATTTTGGGTTGCCTACCAAAAGACTTGTACTTAGATGTAATAGCCAGAGCACTGCATGCCTAGCTAAGAATGCCATGTTTCATGCACGTACCAAACATATTGATGTTGTAATATTCTTTCCCCTTCGTATAGAAACCCCCCCTTTAGAAATTAAGAATAGTTGAATTTTTTTTAAAATTTTTCCCCTGTCGTCACCAACAAGAGGTGGCAGGGGGGAGAGGAAAAGGACGACATCGACGAGGGAGAAGTGGCCGATGATGATGATGAAGAGGAGGACAATACAGATGATGATGTTAATGGGGAGGAGAGGCACATGTGTGCCACCTCCCCCCCCGCCCCCAACTATCTCTTTCCCCCCACCCCATGAGAAGACTGCATGGCAGCAGCCACATTTGCTGCCCAGGTGGAGGGAAGGGCCCCCATCACCCCCCCTCCCCCCCCCTCCCCCCCCAAATCGTAAGCAAAGGGAGAGACCTTGATGCCTAGGCACACTGAAGAAAGAGAGGTGAGAGGAGAGAGAAGAAGAAGAAGAAGAAGAAGAGAGGAGACAAAGAAGAAGAAGAAGAAGAAGAAGAAAAATTTTGAATACTAAAAAGATGGCACCCGGATAACATGCCCATAATTTTCTCAAAACCATATGATGTGACCTATCATTGGAAAGCACTTGAAAAATAGAATCTATTGAGCTATAGAGCACTCAATTTGGAATTATAGTGTTCAAGTTATGACAAATCCAAAGATTTGATCGCGTGTCTCAAACCTATGGGAAATTTCCATATTCCCCAATATGGTGTTAAGAAGAAGGAGAGAGAGAGAGAGAGAGAGAGAGAGAGAGAGAGAGAGAGAGAGAGAGAGAGAGAGAGAGAGAGAGAGAGAGAGAGAGAGAGAGAGAGAGAGAGGGTGGGGAAGAGAGAGAGACTCCTTGAAATATCTCCTTCTCTTCCCCTCCTTAGAGGGTGGCCACATGTACTTATATTTCCCACAGAATCATCCTCCACTACAGCTTAATTCTCTCCCCACTTGGCCCTCGCTAATAGAATTGAAGGCGTTGAAGTCTTATGCAAACCACATATAAAGGAGAAGAAGATTGAGAACGGCCCCTAAGTGAAAATTTTCACACGCGGATGGCAACGCCAAAACGAAAGCCTCGAGCGAGGACATCATTGCCCATCCAACTATAGTACCAGTTGTAAATAATGTACTTCCAAATTGATGAATGCTTGCTTTGATTCATGCATGAGATACATTAGACTCATACTAAGCCGCACGAGAAGGAATTATTGAAAAGGATAAATTCATCGCAAACATTTGAAAGATGGAGTTTTTGAACTGCATGTATCAAGGGAAGTTAGTTGCATCTAGTTGCTATGCGACAAGTTTATACATAGCATAAGGAGCATATAATATCTTAAAGTATTAAGCATAAAAAAGTCTTTGATTAATATTTACCTAAGATAATATTGTTTAAGGTTCGCAGATGCACATAGATGGTACATGCATGGGAGAGATTATGTGAAACTTACATCAATGATATACGACTCCTTGCCTAAGGAGAAAGGAAGATAAAGTCAAGATAAAATGCTGCATAGTAGGAAAAGGCTAAAAGATAAATATCACTTAGAGAAGATGCATAAATGCTCTTCTTCAACATCTTACAGTTTCTTTGTAAACAAAGTTACATGTATGTTGTCTTGTTTTTTTTACTGCTCCATGGTAAAATATTATCTCGTTTGGACAAAATGTATGCAAGCTATATGCATACTGAGTTCTCCTTTTTTAAAAAACTCCTAGAGTCTTTGAGGGTGGAGAACAATGATTTTTTAAAAACTCAACTTCTTCAACATCTTTGGGCTTCTTTACAAAGAGAGCCACAAGTATATTGCCACTTTTTTCTGTTGCTCCATGGTTAAGTTTCAACTCATTTGGACAAAGCCTATGTAAGTTATATGTATGCTTTGACTCGATATTTCTTTTGTTTTTATACTTTAGGAATTTGTTAGTGAAGGAACAATGGTCTTGTTATAAGTCAACTTCTTGTTCAACATCTTTGGGCTTCTTTGTGAAAAGAATTGCATGTACAATGTTTTTTTTAAATTGCTCCATTTAAATTTCATTTCATTTGGAGAGAACATTTGCAAATTATACACACGTTGATAGGTAACTTTTGTATTTGGTTACTATAGATGTCTTCATGGAGGAAAAACATCAGTAACATACTTGCAGTGGAGGTCTTCAATAGGAAAGATAGTGTCGGTAATTGGATTTGTGATAAGTACTATAAGTTTGATTGGATTTTGATGCACCCAAGTACTCGAGGGAGTTTCAAGGTCAGGTGTAAGGATGTTGCAAACCCTAGCAAACATTGGAAAGATAGAATTTTAGAGTTCAAAAAAGTGTTCAATGGAACAAGTACAGTAACAGAAGTGTTGATCCAACATGTTTATACGCACAAACAAATCTCTGTACATGACAAGAACTACATGGAAAATTATAAACAAAACATTAAGGTTTTAAATTTTATCATTGTTTATTCTTTTGCATCAGAGTTGTTTTTAAAAATCTTTGCAGTGTTCTAAGAATTCAATCTTGTTTTACTGACAGCTCTATATCCATCAACTTTGCATGCATGGCAGAATGTGGAATGTTTGAGCAGCAAGATACATGTTTGGCATGAAGACATAGGTTCTTTGATCTATGATAATAACTCTACAAGTCAACTTGCAACTCAAAATATCTTTTTTTATAATTCATTGTATGTAGTAGAAATCCAGAGATTGCAGCATGTCCCATTGCCGCCACTATCTAGTAGTGAATGGTTAATTGGTAGCTTGGAGTTGTCAGGAGCATGTAAGTCTAAGATAAAATATGACATCAATAGTGCTATGAAACCTAACATAGGCTCCAAAGATGTGCATCTTATTTGGTTTATTCCATTCTCATTGTTTGCACATTTGTTTGGTTCATGTGATGTTCTGAAGAAAACAATGATTACTTATCAATGCAAGTGTCCATCCAAGGGATGGATGAGTCAACTATTGGGTGAGTCTTGGCAAGTCAAAAGAACACATTTTGATGAGATGACAATTGAATGCAGGGTCAACCAATCTGATCACATTCAGGTAAATCTTTTAAACTACTCTGAATGCCTTGATTTGATTGACATAGGTCTTGCTTAGATGAATTGTTGTGTTATTCACATTTACTTACCATTATTTTTGTTTTTATTACATGTATTTCATTGCTAGACAAGCTTTGTGCATTCGCTTTTGATATAGAAGATGGCGCCTTTTGCGAGGGGAGTGGATTAGCTTGGATCAAGATACCCGAGATGAGACACATACAGCTCTCATAGATGTGGTTATCTTGTGGAATGGTCATAATCCTTTTGCGGTCAGTACAGAGAGCCATTGGCCCATTTCTTTTCTGAGACAATAAATCCAATTAATGTCCAATGAGCCCCTCTACAACTTCTATTTCAAGTTAGATAATAGAAAGGTTAGGATTCGTAGTGAGCAATCCATGACATGTAAACAATGTGCTTCTCCACATATCCTTGAGATAGTGGAATCCTTGTAAATTTTTTTATATACAGGATGCTTATAAACTTTTTTTAAACTTCTGAGTACTTTCAATTTAGATAATCTTAGTTTACTATGATCCAAGCGTGCGATAATACATACTGTACTTAGTCAATCGTGTTGGTTAAAATTATAATTAAATTGCAGGTTGGAGTTTTATAACCTATGCAATATTGTCTTTGCATAATGATATATTATAGCTCATCTCTTCTACTTATTTCTTAAAATTAAATATTAAATTGGATCCAAGGGATTTTGAAGGTCTTTCATATTTCTTTTCTTAAAATTTTTCTATATTTTCTGTAGTTGGACTTGCATATACTCAGAGATCCAAGTATATTCGAGGATATAATAATGTAGAACGAAGCATTTGTCTGTATGACTACTTTTAACGATTACTTTAAAGTATTGAAATAAAGAAACTAAGGTAAGATTTTTAATTTGAAACTTTAGTGTTAAAAAAGAACCTTTATTTAAAACCCTGGATACATAAAAGCTATAACTCCAAACTCATTTTCACTTTCATTCTCTACTTTCCTACACTTGTGCTCTCCTCCCTTCTCTCTTTGTGTGCCATGGCTACTACTCCCACCTTCGCCGCATGGATTAGCTCCACATGCTACGCACACATAGGAGACCATATATACCCTAGATTTTGTGTGACCTTGAGTCTAGAGAGCTCACTTTCCGTCGTAGACCCTAACTCTAGTATACTGGCATCGTTTTGTGATGCGGAAAACCCTCTCACCTGCTCTATTCCGAACTCTATTCTTAGATGGGTCCCCATAGATTTCCTATATAGTTTACGTGATGGATCAAGCCATGTAAAGGTAATAAATCGAGCCCTCATGCATGTGGGGCAGTATCTACGTGCTAGAGCAGTGCCCACCTCATCCCAGGACCATGCCACGATGGATCTCATCGAGCGCGATGTAGCATTTGCTATATATGTTTTGTGCACTGAGGTGCAAGAGGACAGTGAGGAAGACATCGACACACCCTCTCGGCCACAGTTAGAGTATTTTGAGAGGGAGCTTGAAGAGATCACACTCGATTCGAGAGTAGAGGTAGCACAAAGCTTAGCCATTGTGCACCCACCTCCTTGCCTTGTTGAGATGCCGACAAGTGATGAGCCACCCCTCGCTTCTCTCCATGCTATCATCATCGAGGGGGTGGAATATTTATTTATGCAGGATGTACTAGAAATTTTGGAGCTAAGGGAAGAAGAGCTATATTGTATCATGGTGCACGATGCACCTGATGATTTTATAGATTTTGATATACAAGATGCGCCAACACATGTTGATGAGGTGGCTCGATATGATGGCACGAGTGTCGATGACATTTCTGCCATTGTGAGCATCCAAGAGCAGATTGAAAATGCGGTGCCACAGTATGAGATCTCACATGAGGAGTTCAAGCGGTTGCAAGAAAGCATTTTTGGACCTCGACTCGACTATGTAGTACCTTCCCAAGAGAGAGATGAGGGTGGCCTAGTTGCAGGAGCAGACCTGGATGCTACATTACAACAATAGATAGATGATGCAGAGAAGGTAATGTTATCGAATTAATGTTATCGAATTTGCGTCAAAATTTACCAGTAGGGTCTCTAGGGCATTGAGAGTATGCACATCAAATTTTATTGGGATTCGGGCCCTAGATGCGAGCCTCCGGCCAAGCAGCTCTGGGGGCTCGAATCCGAGTAAAATTTGATGTGCATACCCCCTAGGGTAGATTTAGGCGCCCAGACATGAGCCTCCAACTAGGGCAGCTCTGGGGGCTCGATTTGGGCAAAATTTGATGTGCACACTCCCGATGCCCTAGGGGCCCTATTGGTAAATTTGACGCAAATCCGATGTATATATCTTTACCACACTCCATGCATAGTGAGTTTGACACAGTGAGTCTGACACTAAACTTGTGTGATGCAGGACATTGTCTATATAGATGAATTTTCATCTAGATAAGGTGGCCGATCTGGTAGCCAAGGAAGGGTGCAAGACTGGGCATTGAAGGAGTATATCGGCTAGCTTGTGAGTGACATTTTTGTATTCCATAAAATATGCTCTTCGGCTTTTTCTGAGAACTTTTTGAAGTTGAGGGCATTAACAAAGGCTGGGCCCTTTAAGACCATCCTGAAATGTGAGAATGATCAAGCTTGCACTCGAGAGCTATGGCGAGAGAGCAAGAGAAAGAAAGAGAGAGACAAGAAATGGGAACTCCAACAGTCACAATGTGTGACCGGGCCTTCCTTTATTCAAACTGTCACTAAAAGAATAAAGAATAAAGTGATGGTGACGGGCGCCCGCCACCTGCAGTGTGCAGTGGCATTGACTATCAGTGTAGTAATACACGGGCGGCTAGGCGGAGGCGCCTTTAACCCCAACAACCTTCCACTTAAAGGTGAATCTACCCTAGTGAGGAGTGAAAAGAAAAAAGAAGAAAGACAGTACAATACGTACACATGTACAACAGGTTGAGGAAAGACGTCTTCTCATCCCACGCCCATCAACCTCCTGAGAAAGGCAAAGCGCTCTGTAGAGAGGCTTTTCGTGAGTAGATCTGCAGGATTTTGGTCAGTCGAGATCTTGACAAGATCAACAGACTTGTCCTCAACGACCCCACATATGAAGTAATACCTCACCTCAATGTGTTTCATCTTTACATGGAAGACCCGATTCTTGTCTAACTAAATAGCACTCATAGAATCAGAATGCAGTGTAGGGATAGCATCAATACCAAGGCCAGCAACCAAATGACCCAACCAAATGGCCTCCTTGCAAGCCTCAATGGCTGCAACATACTCGGCCTCTGTAGTAGAAAGGGCCGTGCATTTTTGCACCCTGGACATCCAAGAAACAACACCTTCAGCATAGGTGAATACATAGCCGGAAGTGGACTTCCTACTATCTGCATGTCTTGCATAATCAGAGTTAGTGTACCCCACGACTCTTGTAGCTTGGCTGCCATAGCATATGCACATATCTGCAGTGCCCTTTAGGTGTCTCATGATACCCTTCACGGCATCCCAATGCTTCTTGCCAGGTGTTGCCATATAGCGTGCCACAACACCAACTGTAAAGGCAATATCTGGACGCGTGGCGATCATGGCATACATAAGACTGCCCACTGCGGATGCATAGGGAATCTTGGCCATCTCTGCCAAAGGCATATCTGTCTACGGACAATCAGCCTGTGATACCTTCACATAAGAAGGCAATGGACATGCAATAGGCTTTACGTCCTGCATGCGGAAGCGCTCAAGGACTTTATAAATGTACTCCCTCTGTGACAAGTAGAGGAGTCCCCATTTCTTGTCTCTCTCTTTCTTTCTCTTGCTCTCCCGCCATAGCTCTTGAGTGCAAGCTTTGATCCTTCTCACCTTTCAACTGGGCCTCATCAAAGTCCACACCATGCTCCTTCTTAAAACCCTTTGCTACCAATCTAGCCTTGTATGCCAGCTTGGGGTGTCTAGGGGTACTTTTCAGCTTGTACACCCACTTGCATGGCAAAGCCTTCTTGCCCGTAGGCAAGGAAACCAAATCCCAAGTGTCATTCTTATGCAAGGAGTCTATCTTAGACTGCATAGCCCTTTCCCAGGAGTGACTGTCACCCCTGCACATAGCCTCATCATAAGTGAAAGGCTCTCCTGCATCTGTAACCAAGACATAATGCATCGAGGGCTAAATCCCATTAGGTGGACGTCTGTCTCTAGTAGACCGTCTCATGGCAGGATCTGTTGCCTGCCCAGCTGCTTGTCCAACACCTTGACCATGAGTATCTACTGCAGCTATAGGCTGTCCAACTGGCTGTGCGGGAGCTCTCGGCTCCTCCTGAAATATGACCCTGCGAATCTCAACAACTCTCTCAGGCTGCCGATGCATCTTGTCCTCATGGAAGACTACATCATGACTGTGGATGACTTTTCGCCCCTGCGGATCCCAGAGATGGTAACTCATCTTGCCTGCATCCCCATAACCAAGGAAAATGCATTTGACACTCTTGGGATCCAGCTTACTTCTGTTGTCCCTGGGCACATGGCAAAATGCCTCACATCCAAAGACACGGAGATGCGCATAAGAGGGAGGTTTTCCAGTCCATATCTCCTCTGCAACCTGGAAATCCAAACCACTAGAAGGTGATCTGTTTATGATATGCACAGCTATACTAACTGCCTCAGTCCAAAAGCTCTGTGGTAGGCTTGCATGGTTAAGCATACTGCGTACACACTCCTGGATGGTTCTATTCATCTGCTTAGCCAAACCATTCTGGGGGGGGTGTAGGGGGCGGTCAACTGACGCTTAATACCCCTCTCATCACATAACTGCTCAAAAGCACGCAAGATATACTCACTCCCATTATCTATTCTTAGGCATTTTAGCCTATACACAGACTGGTTCTCAACCAATGCAAGCCATCTCTGAAACACAGCCAAGACATTGGATTTCAGCTTAACGGGATAAGCCCAAACTTTCCATGAAAAATCATCTATGAAAATAACAAAATACTTTGCACTACCCATAGACTGACAAGGCATGGGCCCACAGACATCCGAATGTACCAATGCCAAGGGCTCACTCATGCGTGGCCTACCAGACTTCTTATGCATAGACCTAATCTGCCTGCCATAAAGACAATGCTCACATGAACCAAAACATGCATAATCAAGGGGCGGTAAGTACTGCAAAATAGAAAGCAATTTCATTCCCTTCAAAGACATATGGCCCAAACTGACATGCCAAAGAGATACATGGGGGATAGAACTCACAGACAAAACATGATCAAGGGAAGAAGTGGATACAATCAAGGGATAGAGGCTGCCATCCTTGGCACCTCTCGCAATCACAAGTCTGCCACGAGTGATGTTCCATGCAGGGTCTCCAAAAGATACATGATAACCTGCATCAAGCTGTCCAGCTGATAGGAGACTGTGTGTCAAAGCAGGTACATGACGTACATCCTGCATAACAAAACTGCTGCCAGAAGGAAACTGCAACCTAACATCACCAATGCCCACAATATCAAGAGAGCTGTCATCACCCAAGCGCACAAAACCTGAAACAGTACGATATGAATGAAACCACTCTCGGCAAGGTGTCATATGAAAGGACATACCTGAGTCCAAGAGCCAACACTGTGTATACATAGAGTGTATCTTTGTCATCTGTGAAGCACTAGAAGAAGCTGCAAGGATATAATCATCATCAACAACATCCTCAGGCTGGATAACATTGATCTCTTTAATTTTAACACTAGACTTTGCAGGCACTATGCTACAATCAGAATACTTATCATGCACTTTGTCTTTCCCCTTATCTTTGTGCCTTTCATTGCGCAGTTCATGGCATTGTGGCCTAATATGGCACTTTTTTCCACAATGGTGACAAGTAACATATGCATTCCTACCACGGGATTTGCTGCGTGACTTCCCAAAGACTTGGAGCGAGATTTCTGAGAATCCTGTCCACGGCCACTGTCACTGCCATGCTTTCCATATTCATCATTCATGCCTCTAATTGTCATAGCATGCGACACACAAGAGGCATCTAAATTATTATGGTTAACCTCTTCCTGCAGAAGAGCACTCTCAACATCATATAATTTCAAGGTAGTAGTACAGGCACATAATGCAGTGCGGAATACATCCCATGACTTATTAAAAGTACCAAGCAAGAAAAGAGGAGTGACATCCTCTGCAAAAGTGATGTCCTGCAAAGTCAAGTTCTTGAGTATAGCATGGAACTGGCTCAAGTGAGCAGACATAGTCACATTCTCCTTCATGCGCAGATCCATAAGCTGCTTCAACCAATACATTTGACTCGCTGGACTTTTCTTGTCATAGAGATTCTTGATTTTATCCCACAACTACCATGCACTCTGTTCTTTCTCAAATATATTGTAATGAACTTGTTTTGTGAGAGATAATACAATAGTGGACTTGCATAACTCATCAAGCTCAATCCATTCCTCATCTGGCATACTTGCAGGTGGATGCTTGCTCAACCTCAATGGTTTGATCTACGATTTCTGCACCAACACCTGCCAAATCTGGCTCTTCCAATAAGAGTAATTCGTACCATCAAGCTTAGTGATGTTGAAAATAGCATGATCAGTGGACGAACTCGCTGTAATGTAGGCTAGAAGACTATAGACAGTTCAAAACCGCTTGCTGTTTACTGTAGAAAATGACAAAAAAATCACCAAAATTGAGAGAAAATGGAGAGAAAAGTATAACCAAAGCTGTTGCCCACCAAGTACTACTGAAAGTACATCATTTCAAAATATTTCAGCATGAAAAATCCATGTCAGTCCGGAGTTATATGCTTGCTGTAATAAATGACATCAGGGTACTGTGAGAAGCAATTGCTGACCAAATCACTGCACCAAGTCAAGAAATGACAACCAAGACATGAACAGCCATAAACGTGCATAAATCAACACCAAATAGTCATCAAGATCCTGAGCAAACACCCAAACATGTCACCAAAACATCCATCAGTGAGTAGGCATACCCCCTGGATAGTAGGGCAAAGTATACATAACACTGGCAAGACATGACACCAGTAGGTGTATGCTCACAAGAGTGCAAAGCCCAAGCTCAGGTCAAAAGCAACTCCAAGATATTAGTGCATGAACCATGCAACATGTAAGTGTAAGAGATCCCAAAGTCTCAAGTATCTGCAAAATGCTCAAATAGCATAAACCTCCTGCTCAATGTCAGTCAAGCATACAAGATGCTCCCACTGGCTCAAAAGGCAGATAAACGAGCTCAACAACTCAAGCAAACCAAGTTAAAGTACCAAAGACAGGTAACCAAGACAATGCCTCAATAGCATCCAAGGTCATAATGGAAAAAGCCAAGTCGTAATGGAAAAATCCAAGTCAATGTCCAACTGCTCAAGGGAATGCTCAAATTAATGTTGAGACGAGCTTAAACAACTGCCATCCACAGCCAAAGCATAAAGCATTCACCAAGATATCATAACCCGTACTGGGTAGCCTAGGCATAAACCATATCATAGAAGAAATGTTAGCTACAAAGAAGTGACAGTCAAACCCAAATCGAGCTCTAATATTAGCTCAAAAGCATTCCAGAGCAAAAACAAGGCATGTGGCATAGTCCAAATACATCATGATATCATACCCAGTAGCTGGGAGCACCCTGTGACCAATATGCACAACCCAACTGTAGCATAAATAGCTTCAGCCCTGAAGTTTCCAGCAGCATATAACCTTTGTAAACTGAGCAAATCAGTGCTCAATCCAAGCTCAAATCCATAGGCAAACCATAGGCATACATTCCCGTATGTATAGGCACCAATCGGGCATAATCGGGCATCAAATGCCAAGACCTGTAAGCATAAAATTGAAGTAACAGGTGTCTGCCCTATTTTGGACAAATCTCGGATCATTCAAAACAGTCAATGGCTGAGCTAAATCAGCTCCAAATGCATCTCACATAAGAGGCATAACATCTACAAGTGATCCGGTATTAATAAACATCAGTAGAAGCATCACATAAGCCATAGACATACAAATACATACTGTCTCAAACCTGAAATTTATTGTAGAATATTTTGTCATCAAGATTTGGCAAATCTGACATCACCATCGTGCCTGTAGCATGCCAAAACCCTAACTTAGACTCTTACCTTGCCTAAATCGGGTTCCAAATGCCCGAGATATGACAAAAAGAGTAATTTTTGGGCTAGATTTTAAAACAGGCGAAAAAAAAAAGTGAGCTGGCGGGGGGGGGGGGGGTCTATTGTCCCACGTGTCAACAATGGGGCCCAAAGGGGACACAAATGGGGGCAAAAGAAGGCCTACATCAAGCCTCAGCAAGCCTTGATAGGCTGGAAGGAAGATCCAGGTGAAGAAAGCTCCAAGAGGTGTGAGCTATGGCTGCCCATAACTTGTGAAAACCCTATTTACCTAGACTTGTGGACTGAGATAAATCTCTGAAATAATGAAGCAATACCTCAATATCAATGCCCTGATAGTGCCTCAATAGGTCGGGAAGAAGCTCGGGAAGCCAGGGAGTGATGAGAGCTCAAGAGAATGAGCTATGGTTGTCGGGAAGGAGACCCGATGCGAATGGGGAGTCGATGGGAAACTGAGAATGCCATGAGCCAAGCTCAAGAGTCGGGAAGCCGTGCTCTGGTACCAATTGAAAGGTGAGAAGGATCGAAGCTTGCACTCAAGAGCTATGGTGGGAGAGCAAGAGCAAGAAAGAGAGAGACAAGAAATGGAAACTCCAACAGTCATAATGTGTGACTGGGCCTTCCTTTATTCAAACTGTCACTAAAAGAATAAAGAATAAAGTGACGATGATGGGCACTCGCCACCTGCAGTGTGCAGTGGCGGTGACTGTTAGTGTAGTAATACACGGGCAGCTAGGCGGAGGTGCCTTTACCCCCAACACATCCCAACGAACTCTAGCTTGGAGAAAGTAGTATTGCTTCAACGTTCGAAGCGCCTCTACTTATTCTCTAGTACTAGGTCTGGGTTACTTTTTTCCATGGTGGCCCGTGGCATGGTTGCTGGTGTTGAAGACCCCAATGTCATTAGGCAGGAACTACTAGGGCAAAATGTGTTGTTGCCTATGATCAAGAATAGCTTCCATGGGGAGTCTTGCTTAAAGAAGCCTAGGAGAGAGTAGATGTACTTAGCGCTGAATGATATCTCATCATCAATGTAATGTAATTTGTAATCTTCTCTTGAAGTAATGAAAATCGATATTTGTTGGATTTGCGTGCAATGTAGTTTGTCATATGCGTCGTTTATTATTGTTTTTAACTTGAATATTACTACGCAACAATGATTCATACCCTAAATTTAATATGTAGTGCTCAATATGTATTCGTTCGAACGCATGTAATGATAACTCAAAGACATAAATAAAACAAATAACAAGTGAATAAACAAAAATAAGACGCGCCAAAAAAATTGTATTCATATTCATAACATTTTACATGGGATCCATTACAACTAGGGTTTTATAAAATCTCTTTGAAAGCTACATTCCCTATATGTTTTGGTGGTACACCCCTATTGTTGTTGATCTTCGTGAGGACTATCCTTCCATCGCCGAAAGAACCTCACTATCCGCAAATCCCTATCAGTGACGGTGACTCTCCTTGCATGTACTGCTGCATAGACCGAGTCTCCGAACAAGTCGATGATGTAAACTTTGGCAGCTTCTTGTAGTGCAAGGAGGGCTTGGGCAGTCCAACAATCGGGTTGTTGCAAGCGTGTTCCATTTGGGAAATGCCTCCTACTGTTCTTAATGAGTATGCCATCCATAATCTCATGCACTAGCTTCAGGAATGGAGCCTTTGGTATCAGGAGGTGCGTGATCTTTTGGTAATGGCGGATCTCACGAAGAGCCACTGTGCTTGGCTTCCATCGACGCTTGCGATGCTGGCATGGTGGTGGTGGAGCTGGGGAAGGTGGCCTCTGCATAGGATTTGTAGGGGGATGTCTCTGGGCCGCTTGCTTGGTGCATGCCATGTCTTCTAGGAGAGAAAACCCAAAACTCAAAAGTGAAATGCGTAAAATGAGGTGAAACTTTAAACTTATAGTAGAACTTTCAAAAAACCCTTAAATCTGAATTAATGTATCCAGGCTTTGGAAAAATATAACGAGTGATTCGATTGACATGAAATTTTACATGTGGACTCCTCTAGGGTACATCAACTACAAAAAAAAAAGCCTCATCAGAAGTCTCTAGGACATCTGTCCAGAGGCTGGGGTCTGGTGTCCTAGAGACTTTTGATGGGGCCAATTTTTAAATATCCATGAGTTTTTATGATGTCCGGCATATGGGTTAAGTTTCACCAGATTTCGATTTATAAAATTGACAGTTCAATCATTTTTTGAAAATGCATTAACTGGATTATACCTCACTGATAATAGAAAAACTTACCACCGCACCGAGTGTATGCAATTGCCTACTAAATGTGTTGTCAACCAAACTACGAGAAATATTAGAAACTTAAAAATTCACAAAAAATAAGTCATGGATCAAATGGAATATCGCATATCGGATATAGTATTGCCAAATTGCTAAATACAGTAAAGATATAGTGCATCGGCCCATGTACAATTGATCACTGATATGTGGATGATTGCACATTGAACTTATCCTTAACAAAACTACTTTCAAAATTAGAAACTTGGAAATATGCACAATGCAAATCATGGCAAAATAGAATAACAAATATTAGATTTGGCATTACGAAACCATGAAATACACGGTAGATAGTGTATTACACAAAGTACAACTAGAGCTAGGCAAAATTTAGCTCCATTTTGTAGACCACTACTATCAAATACTTGAAGTTCTATTGGAAAGATAAACCAAAACTAAGCTCCTTACAATCTACAACCAAACCTAAGCTAAAAACATAGATCCAATTACAAGGTAGCTTCTCAAAGCATATTATTGACATTAAGATTAAATGCATCCTTGTTGTTGCGGATCCTACGAACAAGAACCATATCTATGGGCTTAATAGTGATATGTCGGGCATGAATGGCTAAAACTTGAGAATCACCCATTAGATCAATCAAGTAACTTTTAGCTGCTTCTTGGAGAGCAAGCAAGGCTTGGCTTGACCATCGCTCCACATTCCTTGCCTGGTTCCTTGAAAAGAACTTGTGATATTGCCCTAACTGCAGATCTTGCAGTATTTCTCGCACCAACCTAGAGAATGGTGCCTTAGGAATAATCAAGTTGGCACTCTTTTAGAATTTCATTATCTCACGTAGCGCAGCTGTGCCTAGTCTCCATCTTCGTTTCTTATGTGTTGAAGGACATGTATTACCAGCTGGAGCAGTAGTGGGAGGTGGAGCAATTGGAGCACGTGGACCGCCATTTTTGGACAATGGCAAACCATCATTATTGACCACACTAGGGCCACCATTGTTGGACATAGTAGTGCCACCATTAGTAGCTGCAGTAGGGCCATCATTGTCGGCCACCAAGGGACCTTTGTCACTCACAGTACACTCACTAGATTTAGAAGAGTGTTAAGCTCTTGCTCTTGTAGGTGCCTTCTGGATAGAAAGCTTGGAACGTGCCATGGTTGTGATAATGAAGGATAGAAAGGTGGAGGGTAGAGTGAAGAGTAATGGGAAAAAATGAAAGGAGAGACTTGACTTAAGTACGAAACTTTTAAACTTAATGTAGCATTAGGGGAGTTTTGATGTCTCGAAAATGCCCTGTAAGAGATCCTAGAGAGAGAATACAATTTAAGAAATAAAATCATTTTATAGAATTTTTAAAAGGTTTATATTTTGGTAAGTTAAAATATCAAAATTTGTTAATAAGTCATTGTCGTGATATTCTCGTGGTCACATCAAAACTAGAAATCTAGGTCGCCATAAAGTTGGCAAAGGTTGTCATAATGAAGATCTTACCTCTCCTCATTAAAGTGAAAAGTAATGTTCAATTTGAATTTTGGTGGATACTCGATTGCCTCCCTCCATCGTTTCTCTCTTCTTTTTTTTTTCTCCTTAGTAGTCTCTTCTTTGTTTTCGTTCTTGCTTCTAATCATATCCTTAGCTATGGATCAATCACCCAATGATCTCTGTAACTCAGCTATGGATCAATCATCCAATGATCTCTGTAGCTCTCATAAAAGACCTCTCTATCATCTTCATATTGAGTTGGATAGTGAGTATGAACCAATAAGAAAGAGAACAAAATCTATCACGGTTACAGAGTCTATGAAATATATACTGAGGTTTGAAGGAAAGAAGAATATTGATATTTGGTTAGATGGAAAGCTATATCCCAAAGATCCTAGCAGAAATAGCACTCCTCCTTTCTATAATAGCTCATCATTAATGAGGTTTATTGGTGATGGCTACAATGGATTTTTTAGGTTATACACTTAACCTTGTTGTAGAAAAGGATATCCTTGGACTAGAGAATCATCTTTTGATGAAACACAATATAGAGTTGTTGCAGAAGCTAGAGGATTGTCAACAAAAAATTCATTCATTGGAAAAGCGTATCAAAGCTTTTCAACGAAAGCAAACTTTATTAGGCCTTAAAAATCGACAAAAAGCTCTTAAAAATATTGAGAATCTCAAACGAGGAGGAGGAGGCTGTGGTGAAAGAATCCAAGCAGCAAGGTAAATTTGTTTTCACTTGAAAACTCTTAAATATGGCTTTATTTAAATTACTTGCATTGATTTGTGATGTTAATTTTGCTTAGATCTCTTCTACAACCAAATGCAAGTGAAAGAGATTCTTTAAAAGCAGCTCAGTTTTATTATCATCTTCTTCCTTCAGTAGTTTCAAAGGATATTTTGGAGAAGAAGAAATTTAAAAAGGTAAAGAAACAATGCTTGGAGTCATTTGTAAAGGATCATTCTTTGGATTCTGAGTTAGTACAGAAGACACTGGATAGTATTGGTATCAGTCGAGATGCTTATATGCAACTTTTCCAGTTTTTACAATCAAATATGAAGCAAGGATAGGTATGCAATTGCATACTTCCGAAGCCATTTGTGGTTAGGACTATCAGATAGAGAGTTAATAACAAAGTGATGGGGATTCTAGGTGAGCCTTTTCATATCAAGGCTACCTTCAAGGGCAAGAAAAAGGAGGTTATATTCAATGAATTTAACAATATTTTCCTTGACTTGCCCACCCTACAATGCTTAATGATCAAATTTTATGACTTGTCAATAGCAGAGGCACAGGGAGTAGCTAGATTTGTGATTAAACTTGATGAAAGTGAGATTTTGAAATGTAAAAAATTGGAGAGAATCTCTATCACCTTGATGAATAGAGCACTTTTGTCAGGTCATTGCAATCACTCAACACCATTTAGTGTTTAATCTGAATATAACATCTAGTGGCTAGGAGCATTTGAGGTAGATACTGAGAATTTTGATATATTATATTGGGTCTTTCATCAAACATCAATACTTGTTATTCAAAGGCAATAAGCAGGAGAAGAGCTATTTGTTGAAGGATTTGGGAACTATAGGATTGAGTGGCACATAGATGGTGACCTAAAGACACTCAAATGTATGTATAATGTATCAAAGGGAGCCAACTCGAGATCTCCTTGCTTATACTACATGTCGCCAATTATAGAGTTAAACTCAAGCAATTGGAATAGAGCTCCCTCTAGGCACAATAAGGATCCACAGTTTAAACCAGTCTTGGACATTCCTTTAGCGAATGCCCATATTTGTACACTTCATGCACTTTGCAGGATAATTGAAAATCTTGTTTATCTCTATATAGGATTTGCATGGAAGTTGAAGCCATTATCAACTAGAACAGATGCTATAACAAAGGTTGAAAAAGTTCTCTCTGCAATTGGTTTGCATGGTGGCAATGTTGTTATTGAACCAGATCTTCAGAAGTCTAAGGATGGTAATTGTGTCTCAAAAAAACCATCTATTGGTGGAGTGAACGCTAGAATATTTCTAAGCTTTCATAGGAGACTTGGCAAGATAAACTCGAGAAATGGTGGCTCAACTATTAAATTTAATCAGTGAAAATCCCTACATAATGCAATTAAGGATCACACTGATAATGGACAAGCTCGGAATAGAAAAGCGAAAGTTTGGGAAACACTAGACAAAGTGTTTTTTTATTGTGATAAGACTGAATGGAATGATGATGATCTCAAAGACTTTAAAAACCAATTAAACCTTTTCAAAAAGGCGATGACAGAAGCTTGGGGTGATCAACACTTTACTCACTATATGGTAAGAAGTTTGTATATGTCTGTTTCTTCATTGTCGAACTCATATAATGTTTTTTAATAACTTTCTTTATTTGACTATGCAGCATATTTTATACAACCATGCTCCATACTTTATTAAACAATATGGATCTCTATCTATCTGGTCAACCCAAGGTATGGAAAAATCACATTATCAAGCAAGAACAAAATATTTCAGACACACAAGATATGGAGGTGGAAGACACAAAGCCAACAGTTTATTAGAGGTATTTCAATGGTTCTATCGACAAATCTAGCATACATTCAAGCTTAAAGATACAACCACATCAAGCAATACATCATCTTTAGCAAGGACTATACAAATTGTTACCCAACAAAGAAAATATAGATATTTAAATTCTTGCACAAAGCAAAGTTTTACAAAATGGTTACAAACCAAACAAAGAGTTGGGAAAATATGGGTTTTAAGAAACCCTTGATCTTTGGCATCTTCTAGTCTGATTGTGTTGCAGAAGAGTCCTTAGTTTCAGGCACCTCGACAAGGCCTCCAGAGGAGTCCTTAGTTTCAGGCACCTCAACAGGGCCTTCAGAGGAGTCCTTGGTTTCAGGTAGCTCGACAGGGCCTCTAGAGGAATCTTTTGTTTCATCCCACTCAATAAGACCTCTGTATTTCAAAAACTCCTATTTTCGATAGCCTGGAAGAAGCTTCAAATTCTTACTATCTCCTACATAAGAGAGCAAATAGGAGCCAAGAACTCCAAAATATCCAGCTCTAGATCCACTGTATCCATGCATGAAGGCAAAAACTCTTATGGCTTCTTCCTTCTCCACTAAAATGATCTTGTCCAAACCTCTGCTGAAAACTTGAGATCCAATTACCTTTGAGATAGCTCTCAAAGCCATCATTGGTAGACTTGGAGAGCTTGACAATCTACTATGATATATTACAATTGTTTGATTGTTTAAGTTTCCAATATAATGGTCAAGGCTTTGATTTTTCCCAAGCTTCATTGGCCTAGAGCCCTTGGCCCTTCCAAGAAAGTTGTCCAGATCTTCAATCTCAATCTACACAACAAACCACAACAGTATAAGATATAAGATATTTATCTATCATGCATAATAAAGTCTAACATAAACTTAATGAGTAACTTCGAATTATATTTCATACCTTAGGGTGTTCGTCTTCTTCGAGAAGACTATCATCATAAAGATTTATTGAACTCTTGGGTTTCTCATCTGATGGAGACTTCAATCTCTCTTCATACCCTACATCATCAATACAAAGTTTCTTCTGGACCTGCAAGAACTCTTCTTCTGTAGGTAGCCCCCCCCTTTTCGTATTCTACAATCTGATTAATACATATATGTAAGGCTATAGAGTTGTCTTGGAAATTCTCTCCCTCAACATCAAAACTTGCTAGTGGTTCTCTTTCATAACCTATAAAATTCATGTCATTTTGGCTCCAACCTACAAGGATTGCTAAGCAATAATCTTCTCTAAGATCAAAACGATTTTGAATATCATTTAGCAACACATATCTCTTCTTGTTGATAAGATAAGTGGAAAATGTTGGAACACATGCAAGAGGAAATTCTTCATCAACCTGTGCACTTGGCTCGATCTCCTTTTCTTGTACCATTGTGATATTGGTACTCTTAAACAAACCTACATCAAAACCTTGGACAAGTTGATTCTCAATATCTTATTGGAACATCTCCTCCTTCTCTTCGACCTCCTTATCCATACTTGCAATATCATCTAGCTTTCCCTGTTGGTCTATATCTAGAGAAGAATTTTCCATGTACTGAAGATACACAATAAATCCAACATCCTTGTGGATCAGAAGGCATTGGTGTTGATACCTGTGGAAAGGTCAACATGTTTCTCTCTTCCTGAATTCCTCATCAATGAGGTTGAACTTGCCTAGCAAAGTTGACCTGGCTGTACTGGTGGCTCCCATGATATCACTATAATGAACAAATCCATTGACTTCTAAACCTTGCATATGTCTATCATAAAAATATATGTACTCCTTAAGTTTATCTTCAAGATCCTCCAATAACTCCTTCAAATCAAAAGGAACATTGGAAATTTCCCTGATATAGCTAAACTTGGAAGAATTTCCAGTTGTGTGTAAGAAATCAAAGAGCCTATCATTAGAAGTTTCCATTAGCTCCTCCTCATCCATTCCTTCCAAAGATAGCTTTCTCTTTGTCATCTTGACCAACAAAAGATTTATCTGTGAAAACAAAGAAGAATGGCAACAATGTCCAATAAAACACGATAGAACCATGGAAAGATGTCCCAAAATTGCGTTTTTCAAGACAAAAAATAAAAAAATGAGATTTTTTTTAAAGTCATTGGTGAAACGCGAAAACAAGGTATCCAGAGGCAAAAGCCGGTGAAGAAATCACGTTTCACCGGACACTACTTGAAAACGAAAGTTATTTCAAAATTTCACCGATGAAGCGCGATAGTTAGCAACATACCACTAATCAGAGACATTATTTCGCGTTTCATCGGTCAAAAGATGTAGAACAAGAAGAGAAACATGAACTATGAATTAATTCTATTAAAACACATAAATTTATGATAAAATCCTTTCTGGAAGTGCCATGCTTCTTTTAAAAGACACAAAGCACATGACATCTGTAATTTTTCAAGTGTTATTAAAAATTCTTTCTATACTAATCAATGAGATTTTGTTCAAATACTTGTAATAACAAAATTTTGTTACCTATCAGAAATTGTTGAACTGCTATTCAAATAGGAAGCAAGGACCTTGAAGGGAAATCGAAACAAAATTTCGGGAGAAAGAAAGACAATATTGGAGAGGATGACTTCAAAAAGCTTTTATATTGATTGTCAAACATGTGTTGATAGTTCCAACGAAAAAGTTTACGTAATGATAGCAAAATAAATGCGACCGCAAATTTGGACGAAATTTCTAATATTTTTGCACGAAATACCTCAGAATACGTGCGCACGTGTCTCACTTAACACACTGTATCAAATTTCTCAGAAGATGTGCGCACTCTCTTTTTTCGAGAATACGTCGTACATATTTTACTTAACACTTCGCCAAGTAATGCATGTACCATCGATATTAAAAAAATCCCCCAATAAAGGGAAACAACGGCCAAATTCGTTTCATATTTTTATGGTCATGGAGCACATTTTCGTGGTCATGCAGTAGGGTCTTCGAGCTGTGGTTGTGAAGAACGTATTCGCGTTTCACTAGAGCTATTGACAAAATTGGTTCTAAACGGATTTTTCCCAGGAAAACGCCAAAGAAGGTATGGTTTTTTGCATCCGTCCTTCTCAATGCCCAGGCATTCATTCAATGCATTTTTTTAAATACTTTTCCTTAATGTTTTATAAAATTATGAGCCTATGAGCACTATAAACGAACTTTTTTCCTAGTGTGAGCCTATGAGCACTATAAAGAACTTTCCCTAATGTTTTATAACATTACTTCTATGGCTTTAATGGTGTGGAGATTTTAGGTAATTGTAATGGCATTCCTTATATTAATGTTTTGTTTTACTTCATTTTGTTGATTGTTTTGCTATTTATGTGTTGTCTGGTGAAACGCGAAAACAATATGCTACAAGGAGGTCTCTTATATCTGAAACTCGTGTTTCACTGGACACACTGGGACAAGAAGTAACATGTCTTTTTTTGGTAGATGGCTAGGACTAAGGCAACAACAAGGAAGGAGAAGATTGATCCTAGGGGTTTAACATCAAAGTTTCATCAATCTTCAAAGCCTTAGAAGCTCTCTAGAAAGTCAAAGCCAAAGAGAAAGTTTTCTCAAAATGTCAGGTGCCTAAGGGAGATTAGGAAGGCAATAAAGGCTCTTAACAATGCAATTCCAAAGCTGTCTTTTCAAAGGCTTGTCAGGGAGATTTATGACAAATACAGTTTGGATAGTTTCAGATGAACAAGAACAGCCCTTAATTGTATACAAGAAGCCACAGAGGATTTTTTTAGTTGAGCTTTTTCAAGATGCCTATATTTGTGTTGCTCATACTCATAGGCTCACACTCATGGACAAGGACATGGTAATTCTTAGGAGGCTAAGATATAGATTTTCAAAGGTCCTTGAGCCAATTCCCCTCACTGATGAGAAGACATTTAATATCCTTAATGTGCCCCCAGCTAAGAGAAAGAAAGATGATTATGGTCCCAAGGTTGAGGATGTCACCCATGAGAGGGATACAAGGCAGCATGAAAAAGAGGAGAAAGCTAAAGAGGAATAGGCAGATAAATGGAGAGAGTATAGGAGGCAAAGGGCTGAAGAAAGGGAAGCAGAGCAACTAGAGTCCTTTGAAAATGAGCTGGCCACCCTTCTTGAAGTAGCTAATCCAAAAGGATTCAATGTGTTTTGTTTCTTACTTGGTGACTTAGGCAAAAGAACTGAGATTATCTCCTTTAATGCTGCATGTGTTCAGATTCTTAAGGATAAAAGAATAGAAATAAATGACAGTATTATTCTTGCTAGCCTAAGGTATATCCACCCATAATTACTTCTACTTTTTGATATTTTTTTAACAATAAGATTTTTCTTGTTTATACTCACTATTTCTATGCCTTTTCTAGGTGTGTAATGCATGAGTTTCCTTTGAATATGCAACAAAAAATTGAGGTTCTTGATCCATCTATCTCATTCTTTATGAGGAACGAGCTTGATACAAGTTTTGTTGAGCAGTGGTTTAATCTGATTGACTTCGATACTTTGGAGCTCCTTATAATTGCATATAATGAAAAGTAAGTGATTCAATATTCTATTAGAGTTTTTGAGATTTTATCCTACTAATTTGTTGAGATATGATTGCTTTTAGTTTTCATTGGAGCTTGATTCAATAGACTGTGTGGATAAGCAATGTTTTTTAATAAACTCTAGGAAAGGAAGCCATGGAAATGCTAAATTATAAGTTATATTATCTAAGGGCTCCTTGATATTTTCAATTCTTTTTTTTGTAAGTACTCTAAATTTCAATATATTTTATATATAGAGGTTTAATTGAAGAGCTAGAGAAAAGGCCCCCTATGCCATCTGATTTGCTTGAAACAATGCAATATAGACAAGTTGTGGTAAGTTATTGACTAAAATAATTGAAACATAAGTTTATTCTATGAACTACCATCCGTAAATTTCATAGTTTTACTTTGTGTTGGTGGTTGCAGTGTCCTCATCAGGATAATAGCCATTCTTGGCTGGAGGGTGATTGCAAACGCTAGAAGAATGGTTAACTTTGTTTATCTTAATGATGATAAACATGTAAAGGTAATATGAAAGATGCTAAACTTTAAGATAGATATTCATTGCAAATAGTCCATTGATGATAAAAATATAGTGTATTGTAAGAATAATAATGAACTAAAACTCTTTTTCTATAAATGTGTGACAGTTTTCGAAGGATTGCTATGCATCTGAGCATGTTTGGTACGTCAGAGCAAAGCTCTTGAAGTATATAATGGTCAATTGTATACAACCAACAACAGAGATTGGTGGGGATTTACACAATGAAGGAGATGCAATGCCTATAACCACGGAAGGTGAAGCCACAACTTCAACACCTTTACCCACACCTTCTATACCCAAGACATCAAAGAAAGGCAAAAGGACTCCTAGAAAGGATAGTTCTCAAAAAAAGAAATAGCTTTGCCATATTGCCTTGTAAGCCTTCATATATAGAAATTTTTCCTTCAGCCCTTGTATATCTCATAGAGATGGTAGATAGACATCTGCTATAAAATTTGTACATATATTTTATATTGATAGTAAATATATATTTTCTGGAATGTCCTTGCAGTGTATATTCTTTTCTCTCCTTTTCGATATCTGCAAAAAATAAATTACAAATGTTTGTTAGTTAGAAAGTGAGGTCTTGATATACATCTAAGTAGATATAATATGATGTGAAAACTTACTTGTTTCTTGTCAAGTTGGAATACAAAGAAGTATGGTAGTTCAATGTCTTCATTTTGTAAATCCATCCTCACTTGATGTAGCATACATGATTTTCTTATCTTTAAGATTGCAATAATATCCTTGTTGAACCAAATATCAAGATCCACTATAGGATCTTTGCTGAAATCATCAAGATTCTGGTCTAAAGCAACTAGACTACTACCAACAAAATGCCATCGACTATAGTAAAAGTTAAGGATAAAATTTTGAGTAGCAATCATATATTTACAAGCTATAGAGTCTTGATCTATCTTACATATAATTTTTCCTTCTGTCCTTGTATCCCATCCTTCATCAACAAATTGTATGATATGATCATATGTTAGTCTCTTCACTGAAAGCATGGTTTTTGTTATTCTTATCTCCATATTAGAGAAGAAATCAATAAATATATTAATAGCATAAACAAAGTAACTTTGCTTAGCCTACTTGAGATATTAGATTTTAGTGCTTTCTGGATCTCAGAAAATATCTTACATCTATAGCCCTCACTAGTAGTAGCTGGACTTGGCAAAGGCCACTCAAAGCTTGAAAAATCTGGCAAAGGAATGAGGTTTATTGATCCCCATTAGCAACGCCGCATAGGAATAACATAAGAATGGTCATAAAAGAATATTCCATTCTCTGCAAGCTTTGTCTTCTTTATGCCTCTATACATTTCTTCTCCAATTTAACCATGTATAACATCAATAACACCAATAATAGACTCCACTAGTTGCCATTCCTCAAGATTAGAGAGATAGACATCTACAAGACAAACAAATATTATAATGAAAAAACCTAAACCATGTTTAAGAAAGGAAAAACTTTAAGAATCAAATTCTTACAATTTGGTCTATGCATTGGAAGCTTTGAAGATCCAGGTTCCAAACACATCTCTCTATGCATGAACACATGTTGCACTAGTACCTCTTTGATGCTATTCTTATTTGCTCCAAGCTTAAAATCTCGGATTCTGCCCTTTCAAGCAGAAATAAATGAGCTCTCATGTCTTTGCCTTTTTCCACGTTTTGCTTGTTGCATGGTGATCCAACTACCTTTGCTAATGATAGTAGGAATCCATCTTCCATCAATTTGGAATGAGTTAAACACTGATATGGATGTGATTTGGGAGCTTGGACGCCTTATTGAAGGTCGAATTTCTATATCCATGGTAAGAGAGAGAGAGAGAGAGAGAGAGAGAGAGAGAGAGAGAGAGAGAGAGAGAGAGAGAGAGAGAGAGAGGACTAGGCTACCATAACGGAGGGAAAAACAATAGAGGAATAAAAGAAAGGAGGGAAAAAACTGAGCGCCATGCTTTTCACTAATTTGAATTTCGATTACATCAGTCATTATCATTAATCTAGATATATCATTCAATAAAAGTAGCTGAGACTCTATGCCATTAATGCAAAAGATGTCATAATCATGAATATAAGAGATTAAAAATAGATAATAAAAATACAAATTCGTAATATTATTATATTTATATGTTTTTGTAAAATGATTTTTTAAAATTTTTAAAATAGAAGTTCCGTTACAGAGGCTTTGCTTTTATTAGTCTAGAGCACTCTCTCTCCACATCCTAAAAGGCATTTTCGAGACCTCAAAACTCCACTAATGTGTAAATGAACTTTAAAATTAAAAGACATAGTTTGAAATCGACTTTGAAAAACATAGTGACAAACCTTCGAAATTTTAAACAAAATTTGCAAGACATCTCATGTTAAAGATAGGAGTATTGATGTGTCATATCCGGGGTACCTATGCTCTCTCATGGACTCTAAATGCATCAAAAGTATTATCTTTATCTAGGTCTCCATTTCTTGTCATCTTTCTCTTGGGTTGCCAACCATTCTACGTGGCATTGTCTAGCTGTGCTATTTTCATATCTTGCTTTTCTTACTTCATATATTATCCTACTTATAAATTCTGCTTGAGAGGTTTTGTACTTCTTCTTTTTTCCCTCATATCGTATCTCTAGTCTCCTATACCACCATTGTAATAATTGCCTCATAGAATTGGAATCATTGATACCACCTCCATGATCAGTTGCCTTTTGAAAAGCACAGTGAGCTTGCCCATGAGATCGTTCCATGCCTTCAGTTGACCATACTGCCAAACTTCCTTGATCTGCAAAGTATGGACCATGTGCTTCAAGTATATGCTGCACAAGAAGAGAGATTAGAAACACAAAATAATTCCAAACAATGATCTTTTTTTGTAATGGTGACAATACTGACCATGTAGTGTGTTATACTATTTGTAGTCCATGCCTCCACTATGGACTTATGAAATTTAGCAACTGTCTCTTTAAATGTATTGGCATCACCATCCCTAAACCTCAACTTTTGTAAGAGAGATTCTAATCTATCTAGGTGTATCCACACTTCTGCCTTAGAAATCCTTGTTCGTCCCCCATTGCTCCAATCTGGAACAAGGTGCAACTTTTTCCATGCTTCATACTTCTCTGGTTGTTTTACAAGTATATTTCCTTCCTCAACTCGAGGTGGAGATATAAACTTCCTAGCCTTGGGTCCACCAAAGCATGGTTTACAAGGGATATTTCCACTCTTTTCTAAATTTTTCTCGTCCTTTTTTATTTCTACTTGGCCCCTGTGCAGTCCAACTTCAAAGAGGACTTGTTTTACCTTCTTGCAGGTAGCATCAGCTTCTAACACAGGCTGCATCTTGTATGTAAAGCATATATATTCATATACTAGCTTCTCAATTATTCTAACCAAACAATGCAATGTGCAAAAGTAAACCCTTGTTAGTGGTATTTCCAAAATAGGGTGCCAGTTTGGATTCACTGGAACTAGCATTCCATTTCTTATGACTTTTTGATCACGTGTTGGAACACCTTGTTGTCCTGCCTTGGCAAGCCATTCTTTCTTTCCATCTTTCCCTTTCTTCCTAGTTTGCATGCAGTATATGCATAGAAATTTTGCATTCGCTGCATTTGATAAACCAAACATACACTTCAATGTTTTTAAATCATCTGCAAGATGCCATTCAACTTTATAGTCCCCAAACCCCTAGATGTATAAAATTGCTCCATTATTTTGCTGTTGAATAGCACTGGGTATATTAGTGAGGTTAAAGAAAACTTCAAGTACTTCATGGTCCTCCTTTGGTACTTCAAATGCTGCAAGCCACCATATTTCATTCTCTGACTGTACACTGAAGTATAAAGGATGGTTTTCATTGATGTTGGGATCCAATGCTCGATTCATAAGTGCTATACTCACACGTTCAAGTTTTTGCCCCTTAATAATCTCACTCTCATCAAGTTTGAGGACAAACTTAAGCTTGCCTCTACATTCTTTCATAGATATATTGTAGAACTTGACCGTAGCAATCTGAACCCTACATATATCCAATACAAAGTTGTTGGATGCATTCAATACAAATGCAACTTCTTTGGAACCATACTTCAATATGTGTGTATTTTCCAGATGTGTTGGCTCACCAATTAGTTCTAAAACTTTCTCATTTAGTTTTTTTCGAGCCTTCTTCACGTGAAATGGTTTTGGCAAAGGCATTACTCGCTTAGTTTTGAAGACTTGCTTAAATCCTGTATCCAATTGTTGACAGAGCATACTATATGACTTAGAAATCATTCCCACCTTGTTACATAACCCCTGAGCATCTGTAGCAGTAAACAAGTTGCTCACATCCCTAAGATGTTCACTTGTGACACCATCTACAATGTCCCTGAATTTACGATTTTCCAATGCATTTTTTACCATATCCTTGCTTAGGACTTTGGCAATCATATCATTCTCTGCAGGAGGGAACATATTTCTCATTGCAGCAGATTGAGCATATATCTGTCTATGATATTGTCCACTTCCTTTGGTTAATTGGTGAATTGGTTTAACTAATCACCAATGTGCTTCTTTGGTTTTTAAAGTAGGCCCAATCTCCAAAGTTTTTGTGAGCTTCCTCTTTATGTTTCGATTCTTCTTCTCCAAGTCCATAACTTTAGACTGTAACTCCATATTTTGCACGTGTGTAGCCTGCATAGCATCTTCAATGACAAACATTGCTTGTTGTAGGCTCTGGTTCTTCCTATCCTTCTTAGCCAATAATCTATCCTTTTCCATCAAAGACTGCATATTCCCTTGTAATCTTGTCTGCATATTTGTCAAGGCTTGATGAACCCTTGCTAATCCTTGTGTGACAAGTCTGCATGTGTATCCATACAATCCTTCATTGCCTTCACAAACAAACTTTACAAATGATGTAAGCCCTTCAAATTGAGGTGGCCTTTGAGTGACTGGATCGGGTGGATAAATGCACCAATCAACCCAAAGGTCCACGTTTTTTTTTCCCTGCATTTCTTTCTTGTTGCATCCTGTATCTTATTGCATCATCCCTTTCTGCAGTTCTTTTGAACATTGGTGCATATTCATCCTCCAATTGAAAGTGAATATCTCTCTTTCTCTTGGTACATCCTGCACTTGCATCCTGTAAAGAAAAATATATACCAATTTTAACATTACACAATTACACCCATTTGATTAATAGTAAGATAAGGAGTCAATGACAATTTTTTAATCAATAGCAAGAACGTCTAAATATCTGGGAGCAGCAGGTCAACATTAATCCAGTAGCATGCAACTAATTCTAGATTGGCTCAAATCACACAATTACACCTCTTTGATTCACTATATCTGTGTTCTTTTTTACCCAATTGGATCTTGTCTCTTTCTTTTGATTTCAATCATGATAGACCCTAATCAACCCCTAATCTACTTGTAATCTTAGCTTTTAATCTACCTCTAATCAGCATCCAATCTTATCTTCTGTTCTATCCAAAATATTCTCTCTCTCTCTCTCTCTCTCTCTCTCTCTCTCTCTCTCTCTCTCTCTCTCTCTCTCTCTCTCTCTCAGAATGGATCAAAGATATTTAAACACATTTATACAGAAGCTTGGCTAGTGGAGAAGAGACTTGGACTTATGATGAGTTCAAGCATATTAAGAGGAAAGATTATGGCTTCTTTCTTAAAAATGGGCATCTATGGAAGCATCTCAATTCTCTCTTGATTTCCCTCACTACTAAGAGTACCCTTTTCTCCATCTTCCTTCTCACTATCTATCTCATCCTTCGACATTGAGAGCTCATTTGTTCCACCCACATGATCCACCTCAATGTCAATGGGCTCATTCTAGTCTCTCAAGTCTTGGAGATTACTTATCATACTATTCTTGAGACATGAGTCACACATTGACTCTCATCACTACCCAAATCATATCTCACATCATGACTACTCTGAAAAGAGTTCACCAACTCTTTATCACTCTCAAACTCACAAAAATAGTGAGCATTGCTTTCATTGACACACCCTCCATTGACTTTTATAGTGCGAGGCTCGATCTCAAACACATCTCTATTAGGATTCTTCTCATAAGGCAACAAACTTGAGTGGAACTCCTTTGTTCTTGTCTCTTCCAACCCCAAGCTTTCTTGGGTCTCATCAATGGGGTTCCCAAATATCCATTGATAAAGAAAAGCATCATCATGTATTCATTTATCTATCAAAAGTGGTAGTCAAGTACAATGCTTTATAGTTGTTGAATGGGTACAGTTTTCCCTTTCTGTGCATATGGGATTTCTGCAGCTTGCATGTCTTCATCCCAAAGTGCCTCATACAAAGAGGCTACATTAGGTGTGATTGCTAATATCTCAACACCCCTCCTTAATCACATCCAGAAAGTACAAAGTGTGTAGAGTCTTTAGTGAAAGTAACACTTGCAAAGTGTGGGCATACCATAACCATGGCAAAACACCACAGGCTGTCGCAGAAAAGGCTAAGTGTGGATACCACAAACATGATGGACATCCAGAGGCTACAGTAGGGGATTTACAGAGGATGTAGTACAAGGCTACATGAGGAGTTTTACAAGCTTATGATAAAGACATTTGGGCTAGACATTACAAGGCTAAAAAAGCCAGTAAAAAATAGGATCAAGGACCGTGAGGCCCTTGCGGTTTTTAGCATTTCTTTTGACATAGATCTTCGATTCATTACAGTTCTTCTTGTCTAGCTTCCTGTACTTGTACTTCACTTTGTTTGTCACTTCAAAGTCTTCATGATTTTTCCGCTTCTTCTTCTTATTCTTGTTCTTTTGGTCCTCTTGATCTGCTTCTTCATTGACTTTGCTTGCAATAGTTGCATCAATCTTTATATCCATGTCCCCCTCAAGCAAAGGTATCGTTGTTTTAGAGGCAGCATAATTGTCTTCAAAATCTTCAAATAAATTCATCGATTGCTCTTCAAAACAAGTAAATCCATCCATCCCTGCAAGCGAAATAACAAGTCATCCATGTAGTTGAATTGAGCAACAAGAGTAATGTTACTCTTCATGAGAAGCATCTTCATAAAAGACTTGATTTTGGTCATTCCCATGATGGAAATTAGCTTCAATTGATTGAGAATAACCAGCAATGAGTTGATCTTTGTATGTGTCAAAAGACACAAGCAATGGCAGTGAAGTATCAAAAGATACTAGTTTGAAATTTGATGTTTGTTGCTTGAGTTTGACTTGATGATCTTAAAAAACTCTTCATAGCTTCCCCTCCTTGCTAATTTGATGGTTGAATACTTGCTGAAACTTCATATTAGAGTGGCCTTGGCTTGGTTTAAGTGGCAGGAGAGAGAAAATGAAGGAAAAATAAGCTTGAAGGTAAGTGGCTATGGCTATCCTGTCAAAACAGGGACCAGTGAGGTAAATGACCTCCCACGAGCTCCACAGGTCGAATTTACTCAAACTCTTTAAAAAGGAAAACCCTGACTAATGGGTCTAACTCTCCCTAAGAGGGTTTGTACTCATTTTTCCCGAGTTGAGAGATCTAAGCCTTCAAAGTAGCCATTGTCAAAACTGTGCCCAAATTTGGAAAAATACAAATTCCAGGCATGCTGTGCATCAATCTCCTTGATTTTTGTGCCAACAAGTTGCAGCTTGATCTGAAGAACAATTGTCGAGAAGAAATCTTGAAGAGATATGGCCTGGTTGATGAGATATGGCTGCTCCAACAGAGGTAGGTAGGTGTTGTCCACAGACATAGTTATGGCAACAACTCTGAAAAGAGGCAATGCTAAAGCTATAGTTGCCCAATCTCAATGATTGAGGTACTAAGGAGGAGCTCTGGAAGTAGAGAAACACTTCTCCAAAAGAAAGTTCCGAGAGATTTGGCATGTGGAGAGAGAGAGATATGAAAGCTTCAAGCTGATAGGGTGTTGCTGGCTATGGCTGCCATGGAAGCTTCATTGACAGTAGGAATGCAAATGAAGTTGGAGATAGGGTCCATTACTCAAATTGAGTTGAGCAGGGATGGAAAGGAGCTGAGAGGAGTGAAAGGAGAGTTGGCTATGCTCGGCTAAGCTCTGATACCATGTTAAAATACGTGGGATCTAGAGCATGGCTATGGCGGCTTGTAAGCATAGACTAAACTCATGATGACATTGACTGAAGACCACAATTGTTACACAAGTGAATTAGGTTCCAAGATGGAAGCTTGGACTCATAAACACAATCTTGTGTAGGACTGACAAGTACAAGACTGACACTAATTGATAAAGAAAAGCATCATTATGTATTCATTCATCTATCAAAGGTGGTAGTCAAGTATAATGCTTTATAGTTGTTGGATGGGTACATTTTTTCCTTTCTATGCATATGGGATTCCTGCAGCCTGCATGTCTTCATCCCAAACTTCCTCATACAAAGAGGCTACATTAGGTGTGATTGCTAATATCTCAACAAACACTCGGTGTTGGCCCCCCAAAGATATTATGTACTCAACCACACTTATAGCATAAGAGGATTGTCGCATTCCCTCCTCTTCCACATCGTGTGATAGGGATGGTTTTGTTTTTCTCAATGTCCAAGGGGGGTGGTGAGGCTTCCACTGTGATTGTTGTTTTCTCAACATTTCAAGGGCTCTGGGTGAGGTCTATGGTGGGGGAAGGCTACAATGTAGGCCCATCTTCTTGTTCGAAAAGATAGTCTTGGGAGACCAAGGTATCCAGAACATATACCTGGACAGCCTCATGGTCATTGTTACAATGGATCGGTGTGCTTTGTATTTGGCCATTTGCATGGATGATAGCAAGAACATGGTAGCCATTGCCATTGTAAATGTCCTCCTTCTTCAACATCAAGAACCGACTACTTGTGTAGTGTATAATAGGTTTGGCAGAGAGGGAGGATACATATATGCGGACCTTAGTATTTTCTGTAGCGCTCGATATTAGATCTATTTTCAAAGCTATCTACACATGTACGAATACGCATGTCAGATATGGGTGCCATTGAAAGACTTAGTGTGGGGGTGTATGTCATATACAAGAGAGGGAGATAGAGAGAGGAGGATATATAAAGCGATATATAAAGCGTGTGCATAAGAGAGAGAGAGAGAGAGAGAGAGAGAGAGAGAGAGAGAGTGTGTGTGTGTGTGTGTGGTGCGCAAATCGATTGTTGTATGTATGCGTAGTGAACTCCGAAAGGTCCCCAAGAACAAAGAACTCTACAAAAGCTTATATAACAAGAATAAAAATTTGCACCACATGAGAAAACAAGACAAATTGGGCACAATCTCGCCCCCCCTTGCCTTTTGTGAGTGCTCCACAAGGCATGTATTTATAAATTTATTAATCTCCAAACTCAAAAATAGCCCAATTTACAATTAGCATGCTTTGGATTTTGTGTTTACTTTTATTCAAATAAAGAATAAAGCCGTTGGGCATCCCAAAAATAGGGATGTGCCCAAATACAATGTCCAATAATGAAATATTTAAACCGAGCGGCTATACGCATACAAAATAATAAATGTTTGTCAAGCGCTTCAATAAATAAGCACATCTAAATAAATATTAGCGCCATGCCTTTAATGATAAGACGTGCGCCCATCAAAAATAATAATTCTTCTAGGTAATTTGAATACATGCCATTGCCTAGTGCTTCCCAACCCCATTGCTCCCTGCTCTACACATCAATTGAAGCATTCACAATTGTTAAAAAATAATAAAATTAAACTGACAAAGGTGAATATCTAGCAGTCTTCAGCTACAAAATAAATAAATAGGTTGAAACTCTGTCCTAACCTTAATTTAATACAAGTGCACTATAAACTCATAAACCTCCATTAATTTAATATATATTTTGCCGAATCACCCGCCATGGAATTACCCATGTGCACATTAAATTAACATGACACTTGAAAAGGACAGACGTCCTCGTCAACTTCTCTCATAAGGAATCAACCTTGTGTACGAGTCCCAGTAAATAAATATAGTTTTACAGAATCCACCTAAAAACCTCATGGAATCCATTGTGGTCTCATGGAATCCACTGAAAAACCCCACGGAATCCACCGTGGAATATGCCTCCTGGTATCATACACTCGGGGTGGGAGAGCAATTGTCCTCAATTGCTATTAGCTCAATGTGGAGCAAGCAGTGAGGGGTAAGCACTTAGGTCGCGGGCATGCATCTATTCTGCCTCTTCAACCGGATGATTTTTAAAATTAACCAAATATCTAGAATATCTACGGCCAGTTCTAGTGGTCATGAAGTTAGTATCTAGAATAGTTTCAGGTTCAAGGATTTCAGTTTCTTCTTTTAACAAAGGAGGGTTTTCATAGACAGGGTGGACAAGTAATTGGCCTCTAAAAGGTCGTAAAAAACTGATATGAAAAGTATTATGTATTTTCCAATGTTGGGGTAGTTCTAATTTAAATGCATTGTCATTGATCTTGTGAATTATTTTAAAAGGTCCATAAAATCTAGGTGCTAATTTAACAACAGGGTGATTCTCAACACTTTGCAATCTTCTCTTTTCAATGTGTAACCAAACATAATCATCAACATTGAAACTCATGGTTTTTCTTTTATTATTAGCTTGTTTAGTGTATGATTGCTGGGCTTTCGCAATCATATCTTTAACTTCAACAAAAATAGAAGCGTGTGTATTGGCAATATCATCAGCAGCTTTAGCTTTGTTTGACAATGATGTAATAGGTGTAGGCAATCTATGTCCATAAATGATTTCAAAAGGTGCTTTATGTGTAGCTGTGTGTGGTGTATTATTGTATGCAAAATTGAAGTAGATGCAAGTGTGTATCTCATGTTTGTGGTTTTGAAGTTGTGTAAACACGTAAGAGATCTTGAATTGTAATGTTAGTAGCTTCTGTTTGCCCATTGATTTCAGGATGGAATGCAGATGAGAAATCAATCTTAGTACCCAAATTAGCAAACAAAGTAGTCCAAAAATTATTGCAAAATCTAGAATCATAATAAAAAATAATAACTTTTGGCAAACCATGGTTAGTGAAAACAATCTTAAAAAACAATTATGTAGCTTGAGATACAGTTAATGTTTTCTTGCATGGTAGAAAATATGCTTGTTTGCTAAATCGATCTACTATAGTCCAAATCATATCATGATTAGCTTGTGTATTAGGCAAAACAAGTTATAAAATCCATTGAAATATGTTCCCATGGTCGTTCAGGAATTGGTAAAGATATTAACAACCCATATTGCTTACCATGGTGTCGTTTGACGCTTTGATAAATTAAACACTCAAAAACAATGTTAGAAACATCAAATTCCATTTGTGGCTAGTAAAAATCTTCAACCAATGTTCTTAAAGTAGAAATAATACCTCTATGGACTTGATATGGGGGATAATAAATTTCGTGCAACACAAATGATCTAAATGAAACAGTGACACACAATCCTCTCATTAAACATAAATCCATCAGAATAAGACAAAGAATTAATTGGAATCCAGTTATTAGTAACTAATTTGTTCCAATAAGCTTGAAAACTGAGGTCATGGTCATAAGTATCCTTCATAGGAATAAGAGAATCAAAAGATAAAATGAAAATATTATAGATACTTAGTCTACTACTTAATGCATCAGCAACAACATTCGGTCTTATGGATTGATATTGGATAAGTGGATAAAAACTTTGAATGAAAGCATCCCATTTGATATGACGATTAGAAATTTGTGATTGACTGAGAAGATGTTTGATACTTTGTTGGTCAGTTTTGATCATAAATTCGGATCCCATTAGATAATTTTTCCATTAACGTAAGGCTTGAACTACAACTAACAATTCTTTATCATATGTGGAATACTTCAATTCAGAGGGTTTAAGTTTGCAACTTGAATAGGCTATAGGATGTGAATCTTGCATAAGGACAGCTCCTATTCCTGATCCGCTAGCATCAATGACAATTAGAAAGAATGGTCGATTAAAATCAGGTAATTGCAAGACAGGTGCATGTGTTAAAGCATGTTTCAATAAATCATAAAACTTTTGTTGATTATCATACCAATGATATACAACACATTTCTTTAATAATTTTGTTAAAGGCAATGCAAACAATGAAAATTTTCTTACAAATTTTTTATAAAAGCTGGCAATATCTAAGAAAGAACGTAACTCATTCATATTTTTAAGGATTGGCCAATTCAAAATTGCTTCTATCTTTTTAGGATAAACTTGAATACCATTAAAAGAAACAATGACCTAAGTATTCAATTTGGGTTTGAAAAAATCCACTGTTGTCACGGTTAGCATATAATTGATTCTCTTTCAACAATTTGAAAACCAAAGATAAATGTACATAATGCTTATTCTCATTCTTACTGAAAACCAATATGTCATCAAAAAAGAAAACAATTACACAATTCTAATACTTCAAAAATATATGATTCATCATACGACTAAATGTAGCTGGTGCATTGATTAAACCGAATGACATAATAAGAAATTCATAATGACCAAACTGAGTTCTAAATGCAGTTTTAAAAATGTCAGGTATAGCCAATCGTACTTGATGATATCTAGATTTGAGATCTATCTTGCTAAAAATAGTGGCTCCTTGTAGTTTATCCATGAGGTCGTCTACCCTTGGGATTGGATATCTATTCTTAACAGTGATCTTGTTTAGGGCATGATAGCCAATGCACATCCTATAGGTATTATTTTTCTTCTTAACTAATAGGACATGTGCACCAAAAGGAGAACTAGTGGGCCTAATAAGTCCTCGGGTTAATAGTTTTTCAACTTGTGCTTAGATTTATTTCTGTTCAATCTGATTGTGTCTATATGGTGTTTTACATGGTAGTTGAGAACCTAGGATTAAGTCTATTTTATGGTCTTCAGGACATATAAGTGGTAAACCAAGGGGTAAATTAGCAATAAAACAATCTTTAAATTGTGAAAGAAATTGTGCATGCCTAGGATGCATCTAATTTTTCTTAGCTTCAATTTCATTCACCCATACTAAATATGATTTGCTACCTTTTCTCAATGAACGTTTAGTCTGTGTGTAACTAAGCAATGGAAAATTATCTCCTTAGAATGAATTTTCATGGAATGTGCAGACTAATCTATGTTGGGATTATATTTGTGACACCAAGAGACATTCCTAAAATGATATCACTAGCTTGGCACAACCAAGAAATTTCTACGCTCAACATAATCACGAATTTTAATTTCTAAATCATGAACTTTTTGTGTACCATTGTATCTAGTGCCTAAGAATGCAGCCTTTATGCGATAATGAGTTGGAACAATAGGTAAATTCAATTCTTTTACCAACTCTGTAGAAATAAAATCATGTGTGCTTCCATCATCATGCAAAACAATCTTTTCTTAACCATGCATAAAATATTTCGTTGTTAATAATGTATGAGGATTTGGCATACCTGGTAAAATATCTGAAGCATCGCTGATATCATCATCATCATCTTCCGTGAAGTCTGGCATCTCTTGATGGTCTTCGTCTTCCGTCGCTCCCAAGTAGTTGATTTGAACAGCTGGCTTCTTGGATTGACAGTTCACTGCTAAGTGTCCAAGTTTATGGCACTTGTAGTAAACTATAGGCTTTGCTTTGGAAATGTTATTGGTAACGGCTGGAAATTTGGGTATGTTGGCCTTTGGTTGGAGAGATGGCTTAGGGTTTGAATTTGTGTTTGATGGTAAAGTAGAGGGTCGAGTCTAGGGTTTACGAAAAGAAAAAGGAACAAAGATATTTTGATTGAATCTTCAGAAGTTAGAATAGAATTGCTTTGTACCAAAGTTACCGTTAGTTGAAAATTGTTGTGGTCGCTTTTCTTTTCCACGAATTTTATCTTCAACATCATGTGCTAAAGAAATCGCATCCTCCAAAGTCTTTGGCTTGAACATGTTCACTTCCGCATAGAAGTGAGCAAGCAAACCAGACATATACTTGCGCTTGTGGATTGCCTTAAGAACAACTTGAAGCATTCAAAGTTGTAATAAGGCACTCCAGAAATGCTTAGTGTATTGCGGAATGGATTCACGATCTATTTGTTGCAGAAGATCCCACTATTTGATTGCTTTTTTATGGAATTGAGGTGGAAGAAAATTCTACAAAAAATTTTTTTGAAAGGCCTCCCAAGTAGTAGGACAATCAATACTCTTGCGAACAACAGTCCACCATAACGATGCTCTGTCTACTAGATAGTTAGTGATGCATTTGAGTTTACATTTTTCAGCATACTGCTCTTCATGGAAATAATCATCAAATTGATTGATAAAAGCAAGAACAAATTTTCCGTAATATTACCCATTAAAAGTATTGAATTTGAAATTTCTTTTACTTATCTTGGCTTCTTTCCTAAGAGACTATGCTTCGAGTGTCGTGTCAATCGTATGTCGAATAACATATTCAGGTTGCACTCCCTCTTGATCGACAGTGGATTGTTGACGTGTAGCCAGTTGTGCTTGCAAATTTTGAGATGCTCTTCGCTCTTATTGAAGTTGCATCATGATTAGGTCCAATTTTTGCTCTATGGTTGGTTCCGGTAAATCACCTTCACCCATAAAATCTTCAATGTTTTAATCAGACATCCTGCAAAATCTCAAACAACCTTACACACTCGAAATCTTGTTAGAGGGATGAGTGTAGCTTAAATTTTGGGTTTACAAGCCTTGGTTTTTTTTTTTAATATGACTTTTTTTTTGAGATCTTGCTTCTTTTGCAGGTATGACAATTGATGATGATCTTCTTCCAAGCGAATACATCTTTCGTATAGTTTGTGTGTGTCAGTTTGCTTGCTGGAAATCAACTCTGTTAAAGTGCAGGTAGGAACAGAGACTTGGTGAAGGTTCGAAATGGGTTCGGGATAAGCTCGGTGTGAACACCCACTATGGGAAGGTTTAAAGTTGAAATTTTGAAGCTTTAGTAAAGCTTAAGAACCTTAAGCTTTTAAAGAAAAAGCTTTCATAATTCTTTTGGTAGTGCGCAAGACAAGAGAATGTCGTCGTCAGATTCGGCACCATCAAGTACATACTGCTAGCCCTCACGATTGAATTTTGGAGAGATTAAGCTTTTTAAGCTTAAAGCCTAAGCTTTGACAATTGATATAAGACTTAGTTTTTGTCTAAGAGAGAGGGAAAAAAAAACGTCTTTATGAAGGAGCTTCCCGAGTGGTCCTCCATCACCTAGAAGTGGTCCTTCACGATCCAATAGCACAATAGAGGGTTCTTCACCGCCATGAACATGCTAGTATTGATGGTTCGTCACGAGACTGCCTTTAGAGCCTGTTCATTCCAAGAGCTTCATCTTCGCACGAGATGGTAAGCGATTGGAAGCCCTTGATCCTCAACTTTGCTCTGATACCATTAGTACACAAATCGGATGTTGTATGTACGTGCAGTGAACTCTGAAAGGTGCCCGAGAACAAAGAACTCTACAAAAGCTCATAAAGCAAGAAGAAAGACTTGTACAACATGAGATAAAAAGATAAATTGGGTACAATCTCCCCCGGATGCCTTGTATGAGCGCTCCACAAGGCATGTATTTATAAATTTATTAATCTCCAAGCTAAAAAATAGCCCAATTTACAATTAGCATGCTTTGGCTTTTGTGTTTGCTTTTGTCCAAATAAAGAATAAAGCAGTTGGGCATCCCAAAAATCGAGTTGTGTCCAAACACAATGTCCAATAATGGAATATTTAAATCGAGCACATATGCACATACAAATTAATAAATGTTTGTCAAGTGCTTCAATAAATAAACGTGCCTAAATAAATATTAACATCACGCCTTTAATGATAAGGTATGCACCCATCAAAAAAATAAATTTTCTAGATAATGTAAATACACGCCATCGCAGGGTGCTTCCCAACGCCACCGCTACCTGCTCTACACATCAATTGAAACATTCACAATTGATAGAAAATAATAAAATAAAATCGACAAAAGTGAATACCTAGCAGTCTTCAGCCCTACAAAATAAATAAATAGGTTAGAACTATGTCCTAACCCTAATTTAATACGAGTGCACTCTAAACTCATAAATATCCATTAATTTAATATGTATTTTGTAAAATCACGCGCCATGGAATCACCCAGGTGCACATTAAATTAACATGACACCCAAAAAGGGCAGGCGTCCCCATCAACTTCTCGCACAAGGAATCCATCTTGTGTACGAGCTCTAGCAAATAAATATAGTTTTATGGAATCCGTCGAAAAACCTCACGGAATCCACTGTGGTCTTACAGAATCCACTGTGGTCTTACGAAATCCACCGTCGAAAAAGGAACAAAGCGATTTTGATTGAATCTTCAGAAGTTAGAATAGAATTGCTTTGTACCAAAGTTACCGTCAGTTGAAAATTGTTGTGGTCGCTTTTCTTTTCCACGAATTTTATCTTCAACATCATGCGCTAAAGAAATCGCATCCTTCAAAGTCTTTGGCTTGAACATGTTCACTTCCGCATAGAAGTGAGCAATCAAACCAAACATATACTAGCGCTTGTGGATCGCCTCAAGAACAACTTGAAGCATTCAAAGTTGTAATAAGACACTCCAGAAATGCTTAGTGTATTGCGGAATGGATTCACGATCTATTTGCTGCAGAAGATCCCACTAATTGATTGCTTTTTCATGGAATTGAGGTGGAAGAAAATTCTGCAAAAATTTCTTTTGAAAGGCCTCCCAAGTAGTAGGACAATCAATGCTCTTGCGAACAACAGTCCACCATAATGATGCTCTGTCTACTAGATAGTTAGTGATGCATTTGAGTTTATATTTTTCAGCATACTGCTTCTTCATGGAAATAATCATCAAATTGATTGATAAAAGCAAGAACAGATTTTCCGTAATGTTACCCATTAAAAGTATTGAATTTGAAATTTCTCTTACTTATCTTGGCTTCTTTCCTAAGAGACTATGCTTCGAGTGTCGTGTCAATCGTATGTCGAATAACATATTCGAGTTGCACTCCCTCTTGATCGACAATGGATTGTTGACGTGTAGCCAATTGTGCTTGCAAATTTTGAGATGCTCTTCGCTCTTATTGAAGTTGCATCATGATTAGGTCCAATTTTTGCTCTATGGTTGGTTCCGGTAAATCACCTTCACCCATAAAATCTTCAATGTTTTAATCGGACATCCTGCAAAATCTCAAACAACGTTACACACTCGAAATCTTGTTAGAGGGATGAGTGTAGCTTAAATTTTGGGTTTACAAGCCTTGCTTTTTTTTTTAATATGACTTTTTTTTGAGATCTTGCTTCTTTTGCAGGTATGACAATTGATGATGGTCTTCTTCCAAGCGAATACATCTTTCGTATAGTTTGTATGTGTCAGTTTGCTTGCTGGAAATCAACTCTGTTAAAGTGCAGGTAGGAACAGAGACTTGGTGAAGGTTCGAAATGGGTTCGGGATTAGCTCGGTGTGAACACCCACTATGGGAAGGTTTAAAGTTGAAATTTTGAAGCTTTAGTAAAGCTTAAGAACCTTAAGCTTTTAAAGAAAAAGCTTTCATAATTCTTTTGGTAGTGCGCAAGACAAGAGAATGTCGTCGTCAGATTCGGCACCATCAAGTACATACTGCTGGCCCTCACGATTGAATTTTGGAGAGATTAAGCTTTTTAAGCTTAAAGCCTAAGCTTTGACAATTGATATAAGGCTTAGTTTTTGTCTAAGAGAGAGGGGGGAAAAAAAACGTCTTTATGAAGGAGCTTCCCGAGTGGTCCTCCATCACCTGGAAGCGGTCCTTCACGATCCAATAGCACAATAGAGGGTTCTTCACCGCCAGGAACATGCTAGTATTGATGGTTCATCACGAGACTGCCTCTAGAGCCTGTTCATTCCAAGAGCTTCACCTTCGCACGAGATGGTAAGCGATTGGAAGCCCTTGATCCTCAACTTTGCTCTGATACCATTAGTGCACAAATCGGATGTTATATGCACGTGTAGTGAACTCCGAAAGATCCCCAAGAACAAAGAACTCTACAAAAGCTCATAAAGCAAGAAGAAAGACTTGCACGACATGAGACAAAAAGATAAATTGGGTACAATCTCCCCCCGATGCCTTGTATGAGCGCTCCACAAGGCATGTATTTATAAATTTATCAATCTCCAAGCTAAAAAATAGCCCAATTTACAATTAGCATGCTTTGGCTTTTGTGTTTGCTTTTGTCCAAATAAAGAATAAAGCAGTTGGGCATCCCAAAAATTGAGTTGTGTCCAAATACAATGTCCAATAATGGAATATTTAAATCGAGCTCCTATGCGCATACAAATTAATAAATGTTTGTCAAGTGCTTCAATTAGTAAACGTGCCTAAATAAATATTAACGTCAGGCCTTTAATGATAAGGCATGCACCCATCAAAAAAATAAATTTTCTAGATAATGTAAATACACGCCATCGCTGGGTGCTTCCTAATGCCACCGCTGCCTGCTCTACACATCAATTGAAACATTCACAATTGATAGAAAATAATAAAATTAAACTGACAAAAGTGAGTACCTAGCAGTCTTCAGCTACAAAATAAATAAATAGGTTAGAACTATGTCCTAACCTTAATTTAATACGAGTGCACTCTAAACTCATAAATGTCCATTAATTTAATATGTATTTTATAAAATCACCTGCCATGGAATCACCCACGTGCACATTAAATTAACATGACATCCAAAAAGGGCAGGCGTCCCCATCAACTTCTCGCACAAGGAATCCATCTTGTGTACGAGCTCTAGCAAATAAATATAGTTTTATGGAATCCGTCGAAAAACCTCACGGAATCCACTGTGGTCTTACGAAATCCACCATGGAATATGCCTCCTGGCATTTTTGTGTGTGTGTATGTATGCGAGTGCTAGATATATAAAGTATTTGGCATGAGATATATATACATACTATACACACACACACACACACACACACACGCCTGCGCATACACATATATGTATGTATGTATGTATGTATGTATGTATGTATGTACCTACAAGATTAAGAAAATATTCCACAACTTGAGGGAGGGGGAGGCGTTGTGTCATAGGGGTGTGTGGCCTTATATAACCAATTTAAGATAGTGGGGCATTAAATGCATAAGAGAGAGAGAGAGAGAGAGAGAGAGAGAGAGAGAGAGAGAGAGAGAGAGAGAGAGACTGGGAGACATGCGTTGTACGAAGAGAGAGATGTGAGATGGGGGGGAGAGGGGTGCTAGTCATATTTTTCTACACCAAATATTAGAGCGCCGACAACCCCTTCTTTGGCGACAAAATGATCCTAGTCCACACGCACTCTCTCTCATGAACCATCCTAGCTCACACGCACACACTCTCTCATACCTAGATCCTAAATCCAAATAACTAAGATACGTGGGCAGCACTGGCGACCCCTTTCTTGGCGGGCACAACTATCCTAATCCACATGCACTTGCATTCTCTCTTCATTCCCTTTAAAAAAAATCCCATACAACTAACATATTAATGCATAATCATATTAACTAATTAATTAGTATTACTATACTTATACATTGATTTATATGAAATGATTAATACTAATATATAAATTAATAAACAAGTTAAGTAATATTGATATACTAATGATTCACTTCATACTAATTGATCACTATAATAACTAATTAATTAATAAACTAGTTGATATGCATGAACTAATAACCAAGCTAACTAACATCAATTAAAAAAATAATTAATAATTTAATTGATATAATTTGATCGATATAATAGATAACTAATCAATGAACTAGTTGATACCATCTTAATAAATATTATTTGATTTATATATGTGTTAAATAAGTTTTATACTAATAAAAGTAATCATTAATAATTTAATATTAATCAGTTGAGCAATAAATAGTTCTAACTACTAAATAACTATGTGATAAGATTATTCAATATTTTTTAAATAAAATAAATACATAAAATTAAAATTAGCAATTAATACTTGAATTAATGATATTTATTGGTTGTTAATTGTTATTTCAATTGATTTTAATTTAAGAATTTAATAACTAATTAATAAATAATAAATTATTAGTTATTAGTTATTAATTTTAAGAACTAGTTATTGATTATTACTAATTGGTTTTTAATTATTATTTATTAATTTTAAGTAATTAATTATTAACTAATAAACTTATATATTAATTAATTAGTTAAAATTAATAATTAAGGGCTTAAAATTAAATTATATGTTGATTGATTAGTTGAAATTACTAATAAACTTATATATTAATTAATTGGTTAAAATTAATAATTAAGTGCTTAAAATTAAATTATATATTGATTGATTAGTTGAAATTAATAACTAATTAATTAATTAATTGGTTATTAACTTATTGGTTAATTAGTAACTTAATTAATCAATAGTGTAGAGTATATTGGATTAACTCTTTCTTCATGCATAGGCAGGCTACGTTGTCTTTAATAAGCTGTTGAGAATACACTATCAAGAATTGCCTGGAGGAGCGGCCTTCTGTTACAAGATTGTTACTATGATGACTTGGCTTGTGAGCTGGCAACTTATGCCACACCCCCCCCGGCGGGAAATCAATGGTGAGCTGGCATGCTAGAGGGAGCGAAATAGGGCTTCATGCGAATCGCATGCGCACATGTGGTGGCGCCATTTGAATCGCGTTGGAGATGATAAGTATTGGTTCTGAGGTGTTTGAGGACTGTGTCAAGCCTGGTTTTCGTAAGGGGTAGTAGAGCATGATCTTGGAGCCTTCAGCATATCTGACTTGCTTGCGATCGTCATCATAGCTACGTTTTTGTCGTGCCTGAGCTTGGAGGAGATTATTCGTGATGAGAGCTGTGCATAGGAGGGGTTCAAGTTCTTGGAGGTACTCGATTGCCTCTGCCTTCGCAGCTTTAACTTGGGTGGTGTGCAAATCTGGAGGTAACCGTGGATCCCGACCATATAAGGCTCGAAGTTTGGTAGAAGCTTGAACAGAGGTGTTGTATGCAAAGACTGCAAAGGGGAGAACTTCGTCCCAATTTTGGTGAAGGGGATCGACAAATGCTCTGCTAACACCTGCTTAATAGTCCGGTTCATCCTTTCTGTAAGTCCGTTAGTCTAGGGATGATAGGGAGAGGTGAACAACTGCGTAATCCCCAAAGCCTTGGTCAGGACTGCTAGAGCTTCGCTCTTGAACTGAGTGCCTCGATCAAACAACAGCTCGAAAGGGCAGCCATGGCTGAAAACGACTGTTTGCAAAAGAGCTGCTGCTACTGTGGATGTCGTGACATTGGGCAAGGCAATTGCTATACACCATGGGGTGAGGTAATCAGTTGCGAATGAAATGTATCTATTGCCTTGGGCGGAAGTTGGAAAGGACCCATGATATCCCACCCTACCAGTTCGAAAGGCTCATGGACTGTGATTGGATCTAAGTGGGCTACTTGAGTGGATGGGGATTTGATTGCTTGACATGTGAGACGTTGTTGGATGTGCTGTGAGACTGAGCTACGCATGTGGGGCTAGTAGTATGAGCTGCGCATCTTTTCTACGACCTTGTGGAAACCTGATAGAGCATGGTTGTGAAAGTAAGTCAAATAGAGGGACATGAGGGCTATAGGAGCATAGATTCGTGGTTCATGTGTGTGATTTGTGTAAAACAACACATTGTTGATGATTACAAAGTTTTTGTGCTGGGGAGAAAGAGTGAGAGATCGGAGCTTGTGAATTATGGAATGTATTTCAGGGTCGTATTCCTGACATTGTGCCATTTGATGCATAGCCACTGGCAGATCCGACGGAGGCGGCAAGAACTGTATGGCTTGGAGTTCAGCCCTTGAAAGACAGTCCGCTATGTAGTTAGTAGCACCGCGCCTGTAGGAGAGCTCAAACGAATACTCCTGTAAAGCCAACACCCATATAAGCAGCCGACTAGGGGGGTGTTTCTTTTGTAGTAGAGGTATGAGGGGCTGATGATCTGTTTCAACCCGGACATCTGAGCCTTGAAGGTATGGATGAAGCCGAGTGAAAGCCCAGACAATAACTAGTAACTCTTTTTCTGTGGTGGAATGGTTAGACTCTGCTAGAATAAGAGCCCTGCTAACGAAGCGTACTGGTCGCCAAGCTTGTGTTTCATCTTGCTGGAGAATGATTGCACCTAGGACTGTATTAGAGGCATCTGTTTGCAAAAGAAAAGGTTGGTTGAAATCTGGGTGTGCAAGCACTGCAGCTTGAATGATGATCTTTTTGAGTTTCTCAAAACTTTGCTGGCAATTTTATGTCCATTCGAACTTATGTCCCTTTTTCAGAAGTTGTCGAAGCGGGTAGGTGATAGCTGCCATATTAGGAATGAACCGTAAGGAGAAATTAGCCATGGCTAAAAAGGTTTGCAGACTTTTGACATTAGTAGGTTACAGGTAATCTTGTAGAGCTAGTACCTTGCTGGGATCCATTTGTATACCTTCAATGGAGATGATGAAACCGAGAAACTTCAGCTTGGTTGCTCCCCACTTGCATTTTCGGAATTGAAGCTGTAGATCGTAGTGCTTGATTCGTGTCAGGACTTCATGTAAAACTTGTAAATGCTGTTCCCAAGCAGGTGTATGAATCAGAATATCATCAAGATAGATACACCAGGACGACTCCCTGCTGAATGAGGTCAGAAAAAATGGAATGGGCTGTTCTTTGAAAGATACTAGCTGCATCAGAGACACCAAAGGGCATTCAAGTGAACTCATAGAGGCCCGTACGTGTACGGCAAGGTGTCTTGTGATGAGCATCAGCTAGGCTCAGGGGACTTTGCAAATAGCCAGATGCAAGATCAAGAGAGGTGAGTATCTTGACTTTCCTAGCCTATCTAATAGATCATCCACCCTAGGTAGAGGATAAAGGTCATGTATTGTGATTTTGTTCAGAGGTCGAAAATCGATAGCTAACATCGTCCTTCCTCACGAGGTGGGGTTCAGATGTCCAATCACTCCTAGAGGAGACGATGACACCTTTTTGGAGCATGTCTTGAACAGCTTTGGTGATCTGTTCATTAGCGGCAGGGGAGCGACGACGAGTGCGCATGGCGACGACGAGACGCCATGTGCACTGGAGGAGCATCTCCCGTGTGGATTGAGTGACAGACTGGCAAATTTATCTGTGACGCAGTAGTGTGTGTCATGAATAGAGAGGGAAATTTCTTGCCTTCATTACATGTGAGTTCTCTTAGTCTTTGAAAAATTTCACTTCCAATTGCAAAGCTAAAACATAATGCTGTAAGGCTACTTCTTTCCTATTTGTGAGTGTATCTTTTGTACAAGCATAATCTTTTGAAGCACTAACAATCAACATTATGGATACATCCTTTCCAAGGATTTTGCATCTATTCCACCATACTATCTGATTGTACTCCTTATATTATTAGTATGCTTGCTCAAGGATTCCTAAAATTCATGCGCTTAAGTCCATAGTGTCTACCTTTAATTTTAACTCTTGATTTTTGGCTTTATGTCTACAATTTTGTAAAACTTGATTCGTGCATCCTTACCACAACCTTTGACATTAACACATGGCTCAACCCAAGGGTTGAAAGTATGCTAGTCCAGGAAATGGCATTGATGATCTTGTTCGTTCTAGTCAAATGGCCTTAGATGTCATGGAATTTGAGTGACATGAAGAACATGTGTTTAATATTTAGTTTATGGAGTCTCTGGAAAATCCAAAAGTGAGACTTGTGTTTTGTTCTTGTAGTTGTTTGTATGAAATTAGGTAACATAGACAAAGGGACAACACACACAATGAAATGGGATGGGTTTGCAAAATGAGTGATATATGGCATTCAAAACAACCCTAGAAAATTAAAGAGTAGGATAAAATGATGGAGAATTCATGATGGGTGCATAGACAATGCATATGTACCATGGTCTATAGACACGTCTAGATGAGAGACCTATAGTAGTATTAAATGCGAGGCATTTAGAATTATAAAAAAAATGCAATAATTCAAGTATAGGGCAAGGTTAAAGTCACATAAGAGCAGATCAAGACACCAACAAATATGGTATGCTGTCACAACTCTATAGAAACAGAATTTGTATCATTTTTCATTAATTTGTCTATATAATGATTTATTAAATTTATTTCCTTTGCACTAATTAGATATAAAGAAAAGTGCATTGGAGCTGGCCACTGATGAGTGGTCACAGGTTATGGTGGACCCACGCGGTGGGTTAGAGAAAAGATAGTTCACACTTCCACCTATATGACCCGATTGGGCGCCTGTGACTAGAACTCACGCATATCAGGGTTAGACTCGCACACAGAAAGGATTGATGCCTTGAAGTGTGGGCTAGATCCACCAGAACAAACAATTACAATCAACAAGATGGCATGATCATGAAATGCTTGTATAATGTGCATGTGTGGGTTGAAAGCTTGAAATGCACATTTCTTTGCATAGGAAAGTCACATGAAGATTCAGATACCATTTTTGTGATGTACACGGAAAAAGCTTTCATATGACACCCATATTGGGGGGGGTCCCTAAATTTTAGGAGATTCCTAAATTTTAGGAGGTCCCTAAAATTTAGGAGCCTCGAATTAGCCTAAAAATGCTAGTCCTAAAAAATAGGGATGTCATTCTAAAAATAGTAAGTTTTGTACTCTGACTGTGCTTACTAAATTTGGTTGTTTCTATTCTTGACAGTATTCAACCCAAAAAGGAAGGCCATAGAGAAGAGACAAGTGTCAAGACACTTGTCACACAAGTTTTCAAGTGTCCCACCACTTGTCACATCTCATGACATGTGGCTGGACACTTGTCTTGTGCTACTCCACTTTTCCCTTTTGTACTAGCTCTCCCCTCTCCTATAAATAAGAGCTCGTTTTTCTTCATTCATCATCATTTTTCTTTGCTGTAAACTCATGTACAGCACCCACAGATAGCCAGAAACTGGCCCCATCCATCCCCATCATCATCCCCCACTTCTCCATTATCAAATTCCTCCATATTCCCTCTTCTATCACTGTTTTTTTTACAAGACAGCCAGCCTGTAAATTCATTACAGCACCTCCTTCTCGAGCTATTTCTTCCATTTTAGCTACAAGAAGCAAGCCCTATCCATGTACTGCTGATCAACGATGGAGAAAGGCTGAATTCCCCTTTTTCTTCTCTCATATTGTAAAGAAATCAGTTCTTATCATTGCATAATAGATAATGCATGTGTGTTTGTACATCTTTGCATGATCTTGTGAGAGTGAGAATTACTTCTTCTCACTCTCAGGTTGATTGTAACTGAGCTCTTCCCTAAGGGACTTGGGTTGAGCAGAAATACATTCCTTCGGGGGAGGGGGGGGGGGGTTGCCCATCTTCAACCCTCAATCTTGTCTCCATTACTTTTTCATGGCGTAATTTTGTGAGTAATTTTCATTTTCAGCTTTAAGTGTTCATTCTCTTTTATATTAAATCTCGAAAACAAGCGAATATCATAATTGTTAAGCATACTACGTTGTTCGGGGCGTTTACAGTGGTATCAGAGCTTTGGCTTGGTCCTCACCCCCAACATTGGTAGTGCTTACAACTATAAGTTTGTTTGTTTCCAGCCCTTGCATTGAGTGCTTGAGCATATTTTCTTTTCTTTAGTCTCAATGGATCAATCGAGTGCTATCCTTCAAGCCATTCAAAGTCTTAGAGAGGAGAATCAGCAAATTCGTGAGCAACTTCTCAAACTAGAAAAAGTTAAGAATTCCAAAGAATTCAAGGAAAGAAGCCCATCTACTTCAAGGAGACAAAGCCATACCAATGAAAGGAGCCGATCAAGAAGTCCAACTACTTCTAAGAGGCAGTCCCATTCTACTTCAAGACAAAGAAAGAGATCGCGTCGAAGCTCATCCTCTTCTTCAAAGTCATCTGGCGCCTATTCTGATGGATCCTCTTCTAGTAATGAAGAGTCACACGCTTCTCGTGGAAGACCTCATCATCGTCAAAGGCGTCGACATTCTTCACCCTCGTCTCCATCTTCATCCCCATCAAGCACTTCATCATCTTCAACCTCAAGATCCGAGCATGGACGAAGGCATAAGAAGAAGAAGAAGACTAAGTCACTATCTCAACTTGAAAAGAAGATCAAGTTCAGTATGTATGATGGTTCCCGAAATCCTGATCTTCTTCTGAAGTTTATTCGTCAATTTCAAATTTTGTATGGTCGTGACAAGTATAAAGAAAAAGAAAAGATTAAGTTTGCAGCTTTACATTTAACCGACTTAGCCCATACTTGGTGGACGGGGTTGGAATATGATCATGCTGCCCCAAAATCATGGCGGTCCTTTGTTCGCCTGATACAAAGCCAATTTCTTCCTGTTCATTTCAAAAGAGATGTAAAAATGGAATGGGATCGGCTTTGGCAAAGGAAAAATGAGTCCCTTGGTGACTATACCAAGAGCTTTTGGGAGCTACTTTTGAAGGTCCAACATTTCAAGAAGATCATCAGTTCGGAAAAGCTTAGGAAGTTTCAAGGAGGTTTGCATTTTAAACATCGTACTGCTCTTAATCATTGTCATTGTTCTAGTCTCAGGGAACTCATTGACCATGCTGAGACATGGGAAATGGAGCACAATGGCAACAAATCATTCCAAAAGAATGATAAGAAGAGAGTAGTTGATGATGAGGAGTATTCAGCCCCAAATGAAGGACAAAAACAGTGGCAAAAGCAGCCATCAAATCAAAAGAAGATGAAGCCCTATGCACCTCCTAATGCTCCTCAATTTCGCTCAAATCTATACCCACAAGCAAAGCAATTTTCCGGGGAAGTGCTTTAAATGTGGACAAACAGGCCACATAGCGAAGCAATGTCCAAACAAAGGACAAAGCAAGGTTTCTGACAACAAGCCTAAGTCGCCAGTGAAAATCAATGCTATCAGTGATGTAGTTGCAAACACAACTCACACTCCAGAGACGCGCAAATTATTAAAAGCTTGGGGACAGTTGCAAGGTAAGCAAGCACTATTCTTGATAGATCTTGGGGCAAATGAAAATATCATTTCCTTGCAATTAGCTAAAGAGCTTGGATTAAAGAATGAAGAGATGGACACTCCGGCAGAAGTTCGCCAAGCTTTAAATGCTGATGAAGGTGACACAGTGAAGACTGTGATACCCTACATTGGCAAGCTCAAGTTTCAAATTCAAGGCTATAGTGACGAAGATACCTTCTGTATCGGAGACCTTGATGGTTGCGATGTGATTCTTGGCATGCCCTGGAATCATAGAGTAGATTCAACCATCTTCTCTTAGAAAAAGAAGGTAGAACTCACCAACAAAGGCAAGAAGTACGAGATCCAAGCTGGAGTTTCTGGAGACACCATACCTATGGTAAGCCATATGCAAGTCTCTAGAGCAATTAAGGATTGTGTTCAATGTTGTCTGCTTTATGTCACTGATGTAAAAGATAATATGAATGCTGAAAACCAAGAGCAACATCAGCTCTTGGAAAAGTATAAAGGTTGTTTTTCGAAAGATCTTCCTTATCAGCTTCCCCCAGAAAGGCCAGAAGACCATCATATTGATATTATCCTGGCCAGTTCTCCTCCTAATATAGCACCATACCGTGTGAGCTGTCCTCAACAAGAAGAAATCAGAAAGCAAGTCGAAGACCTACTCAACCGTGGGCTAATTAGGCCAAGTAGCTCACCATTTTGTTCACCGGTTCTTCTTGTTCAAAAGAAAGATGGCACATTCAGGATGTGCATTGATTATCGAGCCCTCAACAAAATCACTGTGAAGAATCGGTTTCCTATTCCCAGAATTGATGACATTTTGGATCGTCTAGGAGGCTCAAAGGTTTTCAGCCGCATTGATCTAAAGAGTGGTTATCATCAAATTAGGGTAATACCACAAGATGTACACAAAACTGCTTTCCGCACATCATACGGTCTTTATGAATTCTTGGTGGTTCCTTTCGGATTAACCAATGCACCAGCCACCTTTAATCGAATGATGGAGCGCATCTTTAGAGAGCATCGACAATATGTCGGTACTTTCTTTGATGATATTCTTGTCTTTAGCAAGAATGAAGAGGAGCATCATCAACACTTGGAAATTGTTCTACAATTACTACAACAAAATCAACTCTTGGTAAATGGTAAAAAGAGTGATTTTTTCATGCATAAAATAAATTACCATGGGCATGTCATCTCTTCTGAAGGGATTCAGATGGATCCTGAAAAGATCAGGATAATCCAAGAATGGCCTCCTCTTCGTGATGTACATGAGGTGCGATCGTTTCTTGGCTTATGTTCTTATTACCGCTGCTTCATCAAGCATTTTGCACATATGGCTTCTCCACTTCATGACCTTACAAAGAAGAAGATCTCTTTCCAATGGAAGGAAAAAGGGAATGCAACCTTCACAAGGCTGAAAACAGCTCTTACTTCTGGACCTGTTCTTATCATTCCAGATCTGGTAAAACCATTTGTGGTGGAAGGAGATGCTTGCGATGATTGTATTGGTGCAGTGCTAAATCAAGAAGGCCATGCCATAGCCTTTGAAAGCCGCCGTCTAAATGATGTGGAGAAAATGTATGACATTTATGAAAATGAGCTCTTAGCAGTGGTTCATGCTTTAAAGATATGGAAACATTATCTTTTAGGCAATGAATTCCTTATTAAAACCGATCATCAAAGCTTGAAGTATTTCAAGACTCAAAAGCATTTGCAGGAGAAACATGCAAGATGGGAAAATTTCTTGTCTATGTTTCATTTTCAAATTATGTACACTCCAGGGAAACAAAATGTAGTTGCTGATGCACTTTCTAGAGTGCCTCGCATTGCAACTATTACAGTGGCTCATCATGAAGATTTTCAAACGATGAAGAATACTTATGATGAAGATACTGATTTTGCAGCAATTTGGTCAAATTTACAACAAGGAGGTTCTCATCCAGATTATTCCATCAAAGACGGTTACCTTCTCATGAACAATCGCCTTTGTGTCACTCTTCCTGTTCGACAAAAGGTGCTTAAAGAAAGTCATGAACCCCCTTATGCAGGGCATAGAGGGAGGGCAGCCACTCTAAGTGCAATTGAGCGCTACTTTTATTGGCCAACATTACGAAAAGATACACATAACTTCATTGAGGCTTGTCTGGTATGCCAAAAATCCAAATATGATAGGCAGAAGATTCCAGGATTGTTGCAACCTCTACCAGTGCCCAAAGATCCATGGGAATCTATCACAATGGATTTCATCTCAGGTATTCCAAGAACACCTCAAGGTCATGATATGATTTGGGTCATAATTGATAGATTCAGCAAACAATCACATTTTATTCCATGTCATAAAACATTGAAATCCGCACAAGCTGCAAGACTTTTCATTCAACATATCTTCAGATTACATGGTATGCCTTCTGAGATCATTTCAGATAGAGACTCCAAATTCACAAGTAACTTTTGGCGTGCTTTATTTGAGAATTTGGGAACCACTTTAAAGTTCTCCTCAGCTTTTCATCCTCAAACTGACGACCAAACAGAGGTGATGAATCTCACTCTTTTGGATATGTTGAAAGCTTATGTTAGTGAACATAAGTCACAATGGGAGAAATATCTTCCATTATTGGAGTTTGCTTACAACAATACAGTGCACTCATCCACAGGGAAAGCTCCAAATGAAGTAGTACAGGGTAAAGTGATTCCTCCTCCAATTATTCGCACTAAAGATAAGATTTTTGCTGCTGATGAGTTTGCTTCAGATTTAAAAACCGCAATGGATCAAGTTCGAGCCACTATCAAAGTTACCCAAGAGCGACAAAAGAAGCAAGCAGATAAACGAAGAAGACCTTTGGCTTTTGAAAAAGGTCAATATGTCTTGCTAAAGTTTGATAAAAGCAGGCTCAAACAAGGTTCTGGTCAAAATTCATCTTTTCCAAAGCTCTCCAGTAGATACTTTGTACCCTTCAAAGTGATTGAGAAAATAAATGAAGTTTCTTATCGACTTGAGCTTCCTACTCATTGGAAAATACACAATGCTTTTCATGTAAGTTTGCTAAAACCTTACATAGGACCAGAACCAAAGGAACCCATTACTGAAGATCCCCCAGAAGTTGAAGAAACAGAGCAACTCTTGGAACCTGAAAAGATTTTGTTTCTCAAGGATCGAACCACGAGAAGTGGCCTTGTGACACGAAAATTCTTACTAAAATTCAAGAATCTACCCACAACAGATGCACAGTGGGTAGATGAAAAATTCATGAAGGATTACCCAAATATTCTACAGCAATATCAAGAAGCTTTTCAGCTGAGGACAGCTGAATAAAAGCCAGAGGGCTGTCACAACTCTATAGAAACAGAATTTGTATCATTTTTCATTAATTTGTCTATATAATGATTTATTAAATTTATTTCCTTTGCACTAATTAGATATAAAGAAAAGTGCATTGGAGCTGGCCACTGATGAGTGGTCACAGGTTATGGTGGACCCACACGGTGGGTTAGAGAAAAGATAGTTCACACTTCCACCTATATGACCCGATTGGGTGCCTGTGACTAGAACTCACGCATATCAGGGTTAGACTCGCACACAGAAAGGATTGATGCCTTGAAGTATGGGCTAGATCCACCAGAACAAACAATTACAATCAACAAGATGGTATGATCATGAAATGCTTGTATAATGTGCATGTGTGGGCTGAAAGCTTGAAATGCACATTTCTTTGCATAGGAAAGTCACATGAAGATTCAGATACCATTTTTGCGATGTACATGGAAAAAGCTTTCATATGACACCCATATTGGGGGGTCCCTAAATTTTAGGAGATCCCTAAATTTTAGGAGGTCCCTAAAATGTAGGAGCCTCGAATTAGCCTAAAAATGCTAGTCCTAAAAAATAGGGATGTCATTCTAAAAATAGTAAGTTCTGTACTCTGACTGTGCTTACTAAATTTGGTTGTTTCTATTCTTGACAGTATTCAACCCAAAAAGGAAGGCCATAGAGAAGAGACAAGTGTCAAGACACTTGTCACACAAGTTTCCAAGTGTCCCACCACTTGTCACATCTCATGACATGTGGCTGGACACTTGTCTTGTGCTACTCCACTTTTCCCTTTTGTACTAGCTCTCCCCTCTCCTATAAATAAGAGCTCGTTTTTCTTCATTCATCATCATTTTTCTTTGCTGTAAACTCATGTACAACACCCACAGATAGCCAGAAACTGGCCCCATCCATCCCCATCATCATCCCCCACTTCTCCATTATCAAATTCCTCCATATTCCCTCTTCTATCACTGTTTTTTTTACAAGACAGCCAGCCTGTAAATTCATTACAGCACCTCCTTCTCGAGCTCTTTCTTCCATTTTAGCTACAAGAAGCAAGCCCTATCCATGTACTGCTGATCAACGATGGAGAAATGCTGAATTTCCCTTTTTCTTCTCTCATATTGTAAAGAAATCAGTTCTTATCATTGCATAATAGATAATGCATGTGTGTTTGTACATCTTTGCATGATCTTGTGAGAGTGAGAATTACTTCTTCTCACTCTCAGGTTGATTGTAACTGAGCTCTTCCCTAAGGGACTTGGGTTGAGCAGAAATACATTCCTTCGGGGGGGGGGGGGGGGGGGGGGTTGCCCATCTTCAACCCTCAATCTTGTCTCCATTACTTTTTCATGGCTGTAATTTTGTGAGTAATTTTCATTTTCAGCTTTAAGTGTTCATTCTCTTTTATATTAAATCTCGAAAACAAGCGAATATCATAATTGTTAAGCATACTACGTTGTTCGGGGCGTTTACATATGCAAGGCCAAGAAGGGATACACTTGTAATAAGGAAGTTCAAAAAAGAGAGAAAGAGACTAAGGGTACTATGGATGTGGCAAATGAGAGGTTGATTAGGGCTAAGGGAGTATATCTAACACCAACACTAGCCTATAACATGATGTGAGAAGACATAAGACTGTGTTATGCGAGTGGTGATCGAGTGCAAGCCTCACTCACAACCCGATAACGAGATGTTAAGGAGTGCCAGTTGGGGGAATTGACTTTGTCGAATGGACAACACAACACAAAAAAATTTGAATACTTCGACAAACACCTCAAGAACCACACACGAAAACAAAACAACACATAGTGCCTCTCGTAGCTCAAAACGACTAAAAGCCCGAATGTGGGTAGAGCATCACACAAACACAACACAACATTCAAAACAATCCTCGAAGATAAATCCAACAACATGAAAATTTTGTACCTTGATAACCTTTGGTCGACACTCAGGGCTTCAACTTCCAAGTTCTCCGACATCACAAGTTAGCATAACAAGAGTTTTCTCTTGCATGCGACCCTCCTCTCTCCTCACTCAAATGATACAATTGTATTTGGATGACTTATTCCCTTCCTTGGCCTATTGTTCTTGTAATTGCACATACTTTCAGCACACATGTCCTCTTTTTCTTCAAGAAATACTCATTGACGTTGTAAAACTTATGACATTTTCCTTTGATCCTTGAGTCTTCAAAATAAACATTCTCTGGATATGAACCTGTTTTTTGTGCAGTGTGCCCTAGCAGGAATATGGTTTTTTGAAATGAACTTCATGCCCAATCATTCACGATTTGAAAAAATATGCAATGTTGGATCGTGGTATGCAACCAATCAATTGATGCTACACACAAAAATAATGTATGCATTGAAGAAATTGTGCCTAGCCCATCTACATGTGATCATATGCCATGCAAAATGCAAACAATAGTTCCTTGATTATTTTAATCCTTAGCCTCACCTCTCAACTCTCAGCAAGAAAATATGTTATACTCTGCTCCACCCATCCAAAATCTCACAATCGCTCTGGAAATGATGGTCCTCAAGATGTTGACCAAATATGAACAACCCATTTCACAATTGGCGGCGTCCTTCACGACTCTCTGACTCACCCAACCACCTTACCCACTCAATCAGAGGTTCCTAACTTTGTGATGAATATCCCAAATATTGTGCGTGCAAGAAATGTGCGTGCTCAATGACATGTGCTCTCTCAAGTGCATGTGCAACTAAAATTTACTACATATAGCCACAGTAGGCCTTATGCCGTGCAAGTGCTCAACGATGGTGCAAAATGTGCATAAATCCAACCCATGGCATGGAAGTATTTGATAAGAACAGGAGATGACCCCTGAGTGCAGTGCATCAACAAGTGCATCGTGAAGTGCTCGTAAACCCAGTCCTCGTGATGTACAAGAGTCTCAGTAAGAAAACAAACCTTGTTCCACAATGTTCTCGGCAGCTACTAACAAACTCCAGCTCCAACTTGTCCAAAAAAATACCAAGCTTGACCAAGGCTATCAAGTTTCACACTCAACAAATCAAACAAAATGACAGAAACAAATCCTAAGCTAAACAAACACAAGAAATCCAATTACGAAATGACAAAACAAACTGTCACAACAAGCAACTAAGCTAACAAAAACCAAACCTAACTAAAATTTGACTAGAGGTTTCCAGTTTTTTAAAAAAACACTTGACAACAAGTTTTCTTAAAATTACAAAGTATTTCCATTGTTGATGAGGTCAATTTTCTTACAAAGAGGAAATTTTCATAATTATTAATTCTTGATGTTTTATTTACAAAATTAGACTAGGATTGTGCCGTTTCAACTTCTTGTTAGTAGCATGAAGTATTACCTTTATTGAAAATATTGAGAGATTTCTTTCTCAACACGTTGTTCCAACTTTAAAAAAGTGTGATTCAAGCTCCTACATGTTTTCATGTAGTTGTTGGTATTTAAAAATTTTTTAAAGACTCATATGGAGTTGGTTTAGGATTCTTATGCAAAGTATTATTTATTAGCATGACTATGAAAATGCTTGAAAGGACTCCAAAAGTGCTTCAAAATTAATATTCACTAACTTTACCCCTTTCAATATTTTAAAACCACCTTAAATTGGGTCCTTGGCTAGTGTAAAGGAATGGAATGGGCAAAGTGTTTGAAAGGACCAGGTGATTTGTATCAAAGTGCAGACATGCTTGGGTCTTAGCAAACCAATCACAACCAAAAGTAAGAGGAAACAACTGTTTAGGAAGGAGTGCTTCATGAGATGTGGCTCCAATGTGAACTAAAGTCGAACACACCATGCGATTGGAAGAGGTGGCAGCTTGAAAATGCGGGGAGTGCCCTTCCATCAACCACCTGCTTAAATGTTTTTCGGAAGAGTAGCAAGTGTAGCAGCATTGTCCACCTGATTTTGTGGTTGCTGAATTTGTTGGTTTGCTCTTAATCTCCTAGAATGCTTCTTGATGTGGCCATAATTGTTACAATAAAAACATTTGGGACGCCCTTGAGCATCTCGATCTGGTAGAGACCTGCGGTTATTAATTTGTGCATTTTGGACATCTATGTCCATTGGGGTAGGAACTTGATCAGAAGATGGCCTATATTCTAAAGGTTGATTGAAGGACGATGATACCTGATTGTGTCTGGCTTCGAAGGTACCCTCGATTCGACTTTCTTGCACCCTGTAGCCAATCCCTAAAGTGTGAATCACTTGTATCATTAATACATTTATCCAAATGAAAAGAAAAGAAAAAAAGGAGAGAAAAAGCTCCATGATTACTTAGGTATACTCACATTTCACTACACCTAGGGGTCCTCAAGTGAGGTGTGTCTAGTGGCTTTAGTCGACTGGCTCCGTCTCTAATCCCCTGACCCTTCCCTTACTATACACTCTTAGGGCATATCAAGGACAAGATATCAGAGGCTTGCTTGGATGTCCTATCACCCTAAGCTTTACACCACACAATAACTCTTCACAACTGAGCAATTTGAATAGTAGCATGGAATAGCAGCAACGCCTTCAAGGAGAGTACGAGCTTTCATGGTGCATTGATTGTCCCACTGGTGATAACCAACTACATTGCCAAGGTGGTCCAACCATGTGAGGATGTCCTCTGTAGGCAAACCAAAGAAAGGTTTGGGCCTAAATTTGGGATTTGTGCGCGCTGCATATGGGCTGAGTATTAGCTAGGTAGCTCATCAAATTTTGGTTCGTGTGATTAACTTGAACCAGTAGGCTTGAAATGGTTTGGAACATTAACTTTAGAGGAAAAACCTGTGTAGAAAACTCAGGGTTCATAGAGTGTGCATCCTCATATTGTGGAGAGGAAGGCTGGTGTCGTGGGGAGAGTGGATGGCACATGATCGTGATAGTTGATAGCTCAAAAACTAGTGACTGGGCGGAGATGGAGGCTCAATGAGGAAAAGGGCTACCTTGCCCGCCGTCTCCACCAGTGTAGAGTATATTGGATTAACTCTCTCTTCATGCACCGATAGGATGCGTTCTCTTTAATAAGCTGTTGAGAATACACTAACAAGAATTGCTTGGAGCGGCCTTCTGTTACAAGGTTGTTACTATACTAACTTGGCTTGTGAGTTGGCAACTTACTCCACAATAGATTGATTAGTAAGTTAATTTTGTTAATAATTAATTAATTAGTTAATAGTTAATTTTGTTCTCTAATTAATTGACTTAATAGTTATTAAACTAATTAGTTAATCAATTAATTAATAAGTTAATTAGTTAGATTAATTAGTAAGATTAAATAATAAGATTGATTAATAAGTTAATTAATTAGATAATAGTTACTTTTGTTTGCTAATTAATTGATTTAATAGTTATTAAACCAATTATTTATTTAATATAATTAATTGATAAGTTAAGTTAATTAGTAGATTGAATAGTTACATTAATTAGTAAGATTAATTAATCAATTAATTAATTAGTTAATTAGTTGTCTTAATAGTTATTAAACCAATTAGTTAATTTTATTCCTTAATTAAGTGACTTAATAGTTATTGAACCAATTAGTAAGTAATTAACTTATTAGTCAATCAATTAGTAAGTTAATGCCCTTTTTATTAAGATTAGCTTGATTGTTATTAGTCTTCTTTTTATTGGAATTTTGATTAAGATTAGCTTGATTGTTTCCTTTCTTCCCTTTCCTATTTACTTAATGAAAACTACCATATGCAAGTAACATTTTTTCTTTAGTTTCTATAGACTTCTTTGATTTTAAACAAGACAATCCCTAACAAAATATCCCACCTTCATGCATTTGAAGCATGCATTAAGAAAATTCATGTAAGATAGGGGTTGTTTCTTGATCAGATTCCCCTTGAAATTAGACATGAGAAGAAAGTCAGGAGCTTATTAATCAAATCCATTTTAATTAATACTTGGGGGAACCATCAAGGATTAACCATGTTTGCTGGTCTCTTCCCTAATATCTTCCCGAAAGGGACCATCAAAGGGCCAATATGCATTCGTTGTATCCCAGTTGAAGCTCGGATATCCATAGCAATGGAAGCTTTCTTTCTTAGTTATTTTTTTCCCTATAGTTGGATTGACATATATTATCTTTATTCATTCTCCTTTTTTCCCATTTAGAATTACAATCTTTGAGCTAATTGAGATAAGAGAGTTGGACTCAACAATTTTATCAATATAATATTTGGTTTGGGCATTGGAATCAACAAGTAAATCTATGGATGACTTGGTTTTGACTACTACATAATACCATCTACTCAATTCTTAATGATAGTTCAACATGCCCATGTGAGCATGTCTTGTCTCATGTTCACACATGGTATTTTTAAGTGTTTTAAATTTTCCTTGCATTTGGACATCTTGGAGGTTCCTTGGGGTGTGTTTTCAATCATGGAATCTCTAATTTGCTACATATACTCATCTCGGGCCTTGGTTTTGCATTTATTACTTTTTATCCTACATGCTTCACAAAAATTTATGAACTCATGAAAGAGATATTCTCCACCATTATCAAGTTTGAGACACTTAAGTCTCTTACAAGACTCGTTTTATGCAATGTTTAATTTTTTTTAAAAACAAAGCCTCATCTTTCCTATCCATAGTGAAAGTCCATACTTTCTAAGTTGCATCATCAATGCATATTCAAACTAGGATGCCCCCTCTATAAACTTTATAGGCAAAGGCACACATATATCTCTATGCACTAAGTCAAAAAAAGATTAAAAAAATCAAGAGAAAACAAGCAACCTCTAGCTTAGGTACATCATATACATTCTAAAGAGTAAAGGTAGATCCATTTTGAAAAGCAAACTACATATCACTTGTACCAACTATATCACATATATAATCATTACCAAGATGGACTAATAACAAAAACCACTCCTTATGAGGAGTCACATAAAAATATGTGCAAAAATCAAGAATCAAATCTTGAGCTATTTGTCTATTTGCTATAACTGGCATATGTGCAGGTAGAGTAGAAGTAAATAGCACCTAACCATCATCATTATGCTGAGTTGTTGCATTGATTTTTAAATCTTTACCTTCTTTCTTGTCAATATCATTATCATCCTTCTTCATATTATTTTTCTATCGCTTTTATTTCTAATAGTCCTTCTTAATATGACCTATTTACCATAGTGGAAGTGTTTAATATCTTCCTTGGATCTAGATTTGTTAATGACTATCCACAGTTTTGGTTATTGCCTTTGTATTTTTTTCTACCTCTTTCTTCTTAGAGTTGTCAATCCTTGATCATTTCTACCTTGATCCATCATGGATTTCCTATGTATCTCTTCAACCAATAAACTACCCACAATATAATTAAACTTCAACTCACTATCTAGAGATGAATTATTGGTGTGGCTATTCTAAATGTGTTCCATGATGCAAGCAAGGAGCACAACAAAAAGATTGTCTTAAGCTCATTTTCAAACTTCAACTTTTGAGCTTGCATATGAATGAATATGATGTTGAATTCATTAATGTGGGAGGCAATAATAGAGTTCTCCTTCATCTACAGCTCAAACAACTTTTCATGAGATATAATTTGTTAAAGGTAGTTCCTTTCTCTCATAAGTGTCACATAGCTTCTTCCATTATAAGTCATGTGTAATGATCTCGTTCACAAATGTAAAATATGTAGATTCTGCTAATGAAGTCTGACAATAAATTTGGCCAATGCATCAAGCTCTGTTTATTGGTTTTCTAACTATGCCTTTTATGGGCCTTAAGTGCTTCTTCAAAATAAGGATATCTTGGATCAGCTCCTTTCATAAATTGAAGTTGGTGCCATTAAACTTCTTGACGTTATATAGTTTCATGTTCATTGCAAATAATGAAGCCAGTTGTGCAAAATAGCAACCAACTCTATCAAGTGAGAGCAAGCAGAAAATCCACAAACTACATCACAAATGCATATTGGCTTTTATTCATGGGGACTATTGCTTCATTTATGGTTGCTTGGATCTATTACATGTTCATTGAAAACTAATCATTGTGGTAGTATATAGGAAATAATAACTCTAAGACAACTTGAAGCATGATCATCTATGTCATCGACCTCCTCATAATTTAGCATGAATACTACTTTGGATTTTGCATTACATGCATTATCAATAGCAAATTGATCATCTTGAATGCTTTTAGACTTGTAATCTAGACTACTTGATCTTCCACGATGGTATGTTGGCAAGTTGAGAAGGATTTCCTAATTAACAATAGGTCAGCCATTTGATCATTTAAGATTGTAGGATGAGTAGTGGCTAAGGGTGAGTTGATATGATTGGCCTGATAGCTTGCTATTGGATGGTGGATAGCTTCTCAAAACCACAGGTATAGATCCCACAAAAAGGAGCTTTTCTATGATGATGCTGGTTTGGTAGATGTTGTTGTACATCTTGATATCGAGGTTGGCCCTAAAGGCAATACTATCATCGTCGAGGCCACATTGATTGCAGGACTTCCACATTACTTCTAGATCCGACACCACATTTCTCGATGAAGAGTGGGATGACCTTGCCTTTGGTATCGACTTTGATAAAAACGTGGATGACATTGCCTTGGGAGTACTTGTAGCTACAATAGCTGCTAAGGGTGTTTGGGGGCAATAGAGAGTCAAGGAAGAGGATGAGGATGGTCAACATGATTGCCAAGAAAATGTATGTGGCACTCCCGACTCCCTGCAAAAAATAGCTTCTATGGGGCTTCATGCATCTCTTGCACTCCTTAATAAATCACAAGTGCACCCTCTAGGCTATGAAAGCTAAGAGAGACAAATTTTCTCTCACTATGACAAGAAGAGCCCTTCCAAAAAAAACACAAGGACTATACATGTGAAAGAAACTAACATGTTTGTAGGGGGGATGAGCTATGGTGGACCTATAGTCTCCAAGATTTACAAGGACAAAACTCAAGAAGCATGCAAGAGAGAGAGAGAGAGAGAGAGAGAGAGAGAGAGAGAGAGAGAGAGAGAGAGAGAGAGAGAGAGAGAGAGAGGAGGAGGAGGAGGAGGAGGAGGAGGAGGAGGAGGAGGAGGAGGAGGAGGAGGAGGAGGAGGAGGAGGAGGAGGAGAGGTGTGAGTTATCCTATGTTGAATGAGAAAGCCAATGTATGTAGAGGATGAACAACAAGATTTAGAAAAGTGAAGATCAAGAAAAGAGATTGCCAATTCCCATAATCTCCACCAAAATGTGATGCACCATCACATGATGTGAGAGAGTGAGAGAGAGAGGGGGAAGGAGAGAGATAGACTCCAAAGTAGCTCACCTTCCACAAGGGAAAGCATTCTATTTATGCCTCACTGTTACATGATGGTTACATTAGGATGCCTTCACACTCATACATCACACCATACACACCACATGGAAAAATGTTATCTTTTCTAAATGGTGTTTAAAGGTTTGGTTTGGTGGTCCCCAATCAAGGATCTCTACCTACTATCGAAGCTCCATTTTTCAACCCAAAACTAAAAAGATGCTCACAATTTTTATGAATAAGATAGTTTGAAAATAAATATAGAAAAATAAAATATTATATTCCACTAGAAAATAATGAGAGAATTGAGATGAAAGAAAACTTAACTCTTTCCTTTTCTTTGAAACACCACTATGGAGATCCATCTAGACAAAGGCCCTAGAGGGTTGGCTCTTTCTTTGCCTTCTTAGCAAGGAGGACTAATGCATGTAGCAACATCTCGGGGAAGTTACTCATGAATATATGTGTGCATCATGTGGGTTCAAAATAAGGTATTTTTAAAATGCCATTTTTATATATTTTTTAACATAGAGAAGGGTGTAATATAATGGGGCTATTTACAAATTGAATAGAAAAGGGTTATATTTTATTCAAGAAAAATTCACAGATAAAGATATTTATAAATATGCCTTGAACGCACGTGTGATGAGGATATACATGTAGTAACTTCCCCGAGAGCAACATACATAGGCTCGCTAATGTAGAAGGGCACGATGGCCATGTATGATGGAAAAGTTGTTTGTGGCTTATTCCTTGAGGTTTTTCGGTGGATTCCGTAAACTAGAGGCATATTCCACGGTGGATTCCGTGAGGTTTTTCGGTGGATTCTATAAAACTATATGTATTTGTCGGGGCTCGTACACAAGGTGGATTCCTTGTGCGAGAAGTTGATGGGGATGAGTGTCCTTTTTGGGCATTAGATTAATTTAATGTGCACGTGGATAATTCCACAATGGGTGATTTCACAAAATACATATTTAAATTAATGGATGTTTATGAGTTTAGAGTACACTCGTATTAAATTAAGGTTAAGACAAAGTTCCAACCTATTTATTTATTTTGTAGCGGAAGATTGCTAGGTATTCACTTTTGTGGGTTTTATCTTATTATTTTCTAACAATTGTGAATGCTTTAGTTGATGTGTAGAGCAGGCAGCGGTGGTGTTGGGAAGTACCAATGATGGTGTGTATTCAGATTATCTAGAAGAATTATTATTTTTGATGGGCGCACATCTTATCACTAAAGGCGTGGCATCAATATTTATTTAGGTACGCTTATTTATTAAAGTGCTTGATAAACATTTATTAGTTGGTATGCGCATAGGTGCTTGATTTAAATATTTCATTATTGGACAATGTGTTTGGGCCCAGCCCGAATGTTTGGACACCCAAACGCTTTATTCTTTATTTGGGCAAAAGCAAACATAAAAGTCAAAAGCATGCTAATTATAAATTGGGCTATTTTTGAGCTTGGAGATTAATACATTTATAAATACATGCCTTGTGTAGTGTTCACACAAGGCATGGGGGCAGATTGTACCCAATTTGTCTTTTTGTCTCATGTCATGCAAACCTTTCTTCTTGCTTTATGAGCTTTTGTAGAGTTCTTTGTTCTTAGGGATCTTCTGGCATTCACTATGTGCGCATATAGCATCCGATTTGTGCACCAGTGTTATTAGAGTAAAGCTAAGATCACGCACTTTCAATCTCTTACCATCTCACATGAAGGCGAAGCTCCCGGAATGAACATGCTCTACAGGCAGTCTCGCGACAAACCATCAAATACCAGCATGTTTCTAGTGGTGAAGAACCCCCTGATGTGTTGTCAGATTGTGCTGTCAGAGAGCGAAGGACCTCACCCATGAGGTGGAGGACCACTTCTGAAGCCCCTTTGTCAAGACGTTTCTTATCATAGGAAAATTGTTAAAGTTTATGTTAATTATTAAGCTTAGTGCTTAATCTTATAAAGCTTAAGCTTAAAAATTCTTCAATCTGGTAATGCCACATGTACTCGCTGGATTCGTCACCGTCAAAAAGCTGCCGCCGTCCTGTCGCCGAGCAAACGAATTAGTTAAGCTTCTTAAAGCTTAAAGTTTTTAAGCTTTACTAAAGCTTCAATTCAATCTTTAATCCCCTATCTAGTGGATGTTCACACTAAGTTTACCTTGAATCTGTTACGCAACTCCAACAAGCCTCTGTTCACACTTGCACTTTGGCAGAATTGATTTCCAACAAGTAGACTGTCACACAGTCTATACGGAAGAATTTCACGCTTGGAAGAAGATCATCATCAATTGCCGTACCCACAAAAGAAGCAAGATCGCAAAAGCCATTAAAAAAAAAAAGCAAGCCTTGTAAGCCCAAATTTGAGCTATACTCATCCTTCAACGAGATTTCGAGCATGTGAGGTTGTTTGAGATTTTGCAGGATGTCCGATTAAAATATGGAAGATTTTGTGGACGAAGATGATTTGCCAGAGCCAACTTTGGAGCAAAAATTGGACCTAATCATGATGTAACTTCAAGAAGAGCGAAGAGCACGTCAAAATTTGCAAGCACAGTTGGCTATACTTCAACGATCCATTGTCGATCAAGATGGAGGGCAACCTGAAGATGTTATTCAACGTACGATTGGCGCGACACTTGATACATAGTCTCTCACAAAAGAAGCCAAGATAAGTAAAAGAAATTTCAAATTCTGTACTTTTAATGGGCAATGTGACGGCAAAATTGTTCTCGCTTTTATCAGTTAGTTTGATGACTATTTTCATAAAGAGCAATATGCTAAAAAAGATAAACTTAAATGCATCACCAACCATCTAGCAAATAGAGTATTGTTATGGTAAAGTGTTTTCCGCAAGAGTGTTGATTGTCCCTCTACTTGGGAGGACTTTCAAAAGAAAATTTTGTAAAATTTCATTCCACCTCAATTCCATGAAAAAGCAATCAAACAATGGGATCTTTTGCAACAAAGAGATCGTGAATCCATCCCGCAGTACACTGAGCATTTCTGGAGTGCCTTACTACAACTTCGAATGCTTGAAGATGTTTTTGAGGCGATTCACAAGCGCATGTATATGTCCAGTTTGCTTGGTCACTTCTATATGGAAGTGAATATGTTCAAGCCAAAGACTTTGGAGGATGCGATTTCTTTAGCGCATGATGCAGAAGACAAAATTCGTGGATGAGAAAAGCGACCCCAACAATTTTCGACTAGTGGTAACTTTGGTACAAAGCAATTCAATTCTAACTTCCGAAAATTCAATCAAAATCATTTTGTTCATTCTTCTTTCTGTAAACCCTAAACTCGACCTCCTGCAATACCATCAAACACAAATTCAAACCCTAAGCCTTCTCTCCAGCCAAATCCCAACATAACCAAATTTTCAACCCTTACCAATAATGTTTCCAAAGCAAAGCCTATAGTTTGCAACAAGTGTTATTAACCTGGACACTTAGTAGTGAACTATCAACCCAAGAAGCAAGCTGTTCAAATCAATCACTTGAAAGTGACTGAAGATGAAAACCATGAAAATATGCCCAAACTTCACTGAAGATGACGATGATATCGGCGATGCTTCAGATACTTTACTAGGTATGCCAAATCCTCATTCATGATTAACTATGAAATTTTTTGTGCATGGTCAATTATTTTGCATGATGATGGAAGCACGCATGATTTTATTTCTGCAAAGTTGGTAAAAGAATTGAATTTACCTACCGTTCCAACTCATTATTGCATAAAGGCTGCATTCTTAGGCATTAGATACAATGGTACACAAGAAGTTCATGATTTAGAAATTAAAATTGGTGATTATGTTGAACATAGAAATTTCTTGATTGTGCCTTTACAAGCTAGTGACATTATTTTAGGAATGCCTTGGCGTCACAAATATAATCCTGACATAGATTATTCCACACATTCCATGAAAATTCATTCTAATGAAAAACAAATCACATTACATGGAACGCACACCTTTGATAAATTTTTCCTACTTAGTCACACACATACTAAACGTGCATTGAGAAAAGACAGCAAATCATACTTAGTATTTATCCCCTGGTTTACTATCTCCACGTCCTGAAGATCATAAAATACATTTAATCCCAAGTTCTCAACCACCATGTAAAGTACCTTATAGACACAATTAGATTAAACAAAAAGAAATCCAAGCCCAAGTTGAAGAACTGTTAAACCAAGGACTCATTAGGCTTAATAGTTCTCCTTTTGATGCACCTGTCCTATTAGTCAAGAAGAAAAATAATACTTATAGGATGTGCATTGATTATCGTGCCCTAAACAAGATCACTGCTAATAATAGATATCCGATCCCGAGGGTAGACGACCTCATGGATAAACTACAAGGAGCCACTATTTTTAGCAAGATAGATCTCAAATTTGGATATCATCAAGTACCATTGGATATACCTGATATTTTCAAAAATGCATTTAGAACTTAGTTTGGTAATTATGAATTTCTTGTTATGCCTTTTGGTTTGACCAATGCACCAACTACATTCAGTCATATGATAAATCATATATTTTTGAAGTATCAAAATTGTGTAATTATTTTCTTTGATGATGTATTGGTTTTCAATAAGAATGAGAATTTTCAAATTGTTGAAAGAGAATCAATTATATGCTAAACCTGACAAGAGTGAATTTTTCCAATCCCAAATTGAATACTTAGGTCACATTGTTTCGTTTGATGTGGTATTCGTGTTGATCCTAAAAAGATAGAGGCAATTTTGAATTGGCCAATCCCTAAAAATGTGCACGAGTTATGTTCTTTCTTAGGTCTTGCCAGCTTTTATAGAAAATTTGTGAGAAATTTTTCATTGCTTGCATTGCCTTTGAAAAAATTGTTAAAGAAAGATGTTGTGTATCATTGGTCTGACAACCAACAAAAGTCTTTTGATTTATTGAAACATGCTTTAGCACATGCACATGTTTTGCAATTGCCTGATTTTAATTGATCATTCTTTCTAGTAGTCACTAATGCTAGTGGATCAAGAATAGGAGCTGTCCTCATGCAAGATTCACATCCCATAGCCTATTCTAGTTGCAAACTTAAACCCTCTGAACTAAAGTATTCCACCTATGATAAAGAATTGTTAGCTGTAGCTCAAGCCTTACGTCAATGGAAACACTATCTAATGGGATTTGAATTTATGATGAAAATTGACCAACAAAGTATCAAATATCTCCCTAGTCAATCACAAATTTCTTACCGTCATATTAAATGGGTTGCTTTCATTCAAAGTTTCCATCCACTTATCCAATATCTACCCGAAAGAGAGAATGTTGTTGCCGATACATTGAGTAGAAGACCAAGTATCCATAATATTTCCGTTTTATCTTTTGATTCTCTTATTCCTATGAAGGATACCTATGACCATGATCCCAGCTTTCAATCTAATTGGAACAAATTAGTTGCTAATAATCGAATTCCAATTGGTTCTTTGTCTTATTCTGATAGATTTATGTTTTATGAGAAAAGATTATGTGTCATTGTTCAATTTAGATCATTTGTGTTGTACAAAATTCATTGTCCTCCATATCAAGGCTATAGAGGTATTATTTCCACTTTAAGAACATTGGTTGAAGATTTTTACTGGCCACAAATGGAATCTGATGTTTCTAACTTTGTTTCTGAGTGTTTAATTTGTCAAAGAGTCAAGTGAAACCATGGTAAGCATATGGTTTGTTAATGTTTTTTCCAATTTCTGAGCGTCCATGGGAACATATTTCAATGGATTTTATAACTGGTTTGCCTAACACACAAGCTAATTAGGATATGATTTGGACTATAGTAGATTATTTAGCAAACAAGTATATTTTTTACAATGCAAGAAAATATCAACTGCATCTCAAGCTGCACAATTTTTTTAAAAGACTGTTTTCACTAACCATGGTTTACCAGAAGTTATTATTTCTAATCGTGATTCTAGATTCTGTAACAAATTTTGGACTACTTTGTTTGCTAATTTGGATACTAAGATTGATTTCTTATTTGCATTCCATTTTGAAACCAATGGGCAAACATAAGCTACTAAGAGTACAATTCTAGATCTTTTACATGCATACACAATTTCAAAACCACAAACATGGGATACACACTTGCATCTACTTTAATTTTCATACAATAATACACCACACATAGCTACACAAAAGCACATCTTGAAATCATTTATGGATATAGATTGCCTATACCTGTTACATCATTATCGAACAAAGTTAAAGCTACTGATGCTATTGCCAATACGTATGAAACTATTTTTGCTCAAGTCAAAGACATGATTGCGAAAGCCCAACAATCATATACTAAATAACTTAATAAGAAAAGACAAGCCATGATTTTCAAAGTTGATGATTATGTTTGGGTACACATTGAAAAGAGAAGATTGCAAAGTGTTGAGAAATACCCTATTGTTTAGTACCTAGATTTTATGGACCTTTTAAAATAATTCACAAGATCAATGACAATGCATTTAAATTAGAACTATCCCAACATTGAAAAATTCATAATACTTTTCATATCAGTTTGTTATGACCTTTTAGAGGCCAATTACCTGTCCACCCTATCTATGAAAACCCGCCTTTGTTAGAAGAATAAATTGAAATTCTTGAACCTAAAACTATTCTAGATACTAACTTTATGACCACTAGAATTGGCCACATAGATATTCTAAATATTTGGTTAAGTTTAAAAATCATCCTGTTGAAGAGGTCCAATGAATGTACACCCGTGACCTAAGTGCTTACCCCTCACTACTCGCTCCACATTGAGGTAATAGCAATCGAGGACAATTTCTATCCCACCCCGGGGATATGGTGCTAGGAGACATATTCCATGGTGGATTCCTTGAGATTTTTCAGTAGATTCCGTAAAACTAGAGGCATATTCCACGGTAGATTCCGTGAGGTTTTTTGATGGATTCTGTAAAACTATATGTATTCGTCGGGGCTCGTACACAAGGTGGATTCCTTGTGTGAGAAGTTGACGGGGATGAGTGTCTTTTTTGGGCATTAGATTAATTTAATGTATACGTGGATAATTCCACAATGAGTGATTCCACAAAATACATATTTAAATTAATGGATGTTAATGAGCTTAGAGTACACTCGTATTAAATTAAGGTTAAGACAAAGTTCCAACCTATTTATTTATTTTGTAGCGGAAGACTGCTAGGTATTCACTTTTGTGGATTTTATCTTATTATTTTCTAACAATTGTAAATGCTTTAGTTGATGTGTAGAGCAGGCAGCGGTGGTGTTGGGAAGCACCGAGCGATGGCATGTATTTACATTCACTACAAGGATATGGAGGTATAGTGACGGCGCTTTCTGACATAAAATAGCGGTGTCACTATTTGCGTCGCATTTGCGATGGTGCTTGGATGAAAAAAACGCGGACCGAAACCCGAGCGCATTATTTTGCACGCATACATGAAAGAGAGAGCGAAAGGGAGATCGAAAGGGAGAGCGAACATCTTGCATTTGAGAGGGAGAGTGATAGAAAGAGAGAAAGAGGGAGAATGAAAGCTTCTCACCACCGCCGCCGCCGTTCGCAAAGAAGAGGAGGAAGTGTATGGAGGGCGAAGAGGAGCCGCCTCGCGAAGAGGAGCCACCGAATCCATCTTCGAGCCTTTATGGTGAGTGCATTGTTTCTTCTTGCTTTTTTTGTGTTTTCTCTTTCTCTTTTACTTATTTTTGTTAAAATTCATATGTATTGAGAGAGGGAGAGGAAATGAGAGAGAAAGAGAGGTTGAGGGAGAGGGAGGGAGAGGAAATGAGAGAGGGAGAGGAAGAGGGAGAGAGAGGGAGAGGAAGAGAAGGAAACATTAAACATAATAGGAAATGAGAGAGGGAGAGGAAATGAGAGAGGGAGAGGGAGAGAGAAAAAACATTAAACATAATAGGGAAAGAGAGAAAGAGAGGGTGAGAGTGAGGGAGAGAGAGGAATAGAGAAAAGGAAAGAAGGAACGAGAGAAAGAGGGAAAAAACATTAAACATAATAGGGAAAGAGAGAAAGAGAGGGGGAGGGAGAGGAAATGAGAGAGGGAGAGGAAGAGAGAAAAGGAAATGAGAGAGGGAGAGGAGAGAGAAAAAACATTAAACATAATAGGGAAAGAGAGAAAGAGAGGGTGAGGGTGAGAGAGAGAGAGGAAATGAGAGAGGGAGAGGGAGGGAGAGAAAAGAGAGGGGAGAGGAGAGTGAGGGAGAGGAAAGTGAGGGAGAGGAAAGAGAGGAAAATATTAAACATAATAGGGAAAGAGAGAGGGAGAGGAAGAGAGAAAAAACATTAAACATAATAGGGAAAGAGAGAAAGAGAGGGAGAGGAAATGAGAGAGGGAGACGAAGAGAGAAAAGGAAACGAGAGAGGGAGAGGAGAGAGAAAAAACATTAAACATAATAGGGAAAGAGAGAAAGAGAGAGAGAGGGTGAGGGAGGGAGAGGAAATGAGAGAGGGAGAGGAAGAGAGAAAAGGAAAAAAAGAACGAGAAAGAGAGGGAGAAAACATTAAACATAATAGGAAAAGAGAGAAAGAGAAAGAGAGGGAGAGGGAGAGGGAGAGGGAGGGAGAGAGAGAAGGAGGGAGAGGTTGCTGTTTTCTTGTTTGTTGTTGTTGTAGTAGTAGTAGTTTTTTTTCTTTTCTTGTTTTTTGTTGTTTGGTTTTTTTTTTTTGTAGTAGTAGTAATAGTAGTTTTTTCTTCTTTTCTTGTTTATTATAGTGGTAGTGGTAGTGGTAGTGGTAGTCATAATTGTGGTCATGGTCGTAGTCGTAGTCATAGTCGTGGTCATAGTCATAGTCGTCATAGTCGTGGTTGTAGTAGTAGTAGTGGTTTTCTTGTTTATTGCTGTTGTTGTTGTTGTAGTAATAGTTTTTTTTGTTTTTTTGTTTATTGTTGTCTGGTTTTCTTATTTGTTGTTGTTGTTGTAGTAGTGGTAATAGTAGTAGTTTTTTTTCATTTTCTTGTTTATTATAGTGGTAGTGGTAGTGGTAGTGGTAGTGGTAGTGGTAGTGGTAGTGGTAGTGGTAGTGGTAGTGGTAGTGGTAGAGGTAGTCGTGGTCGTGATCGTGGTTGTGGTCGTAGTCATAGTCGTAGTCGTAGTTGTGGTCGTAGTCGTAGTTGTCGTAGTCATGGTTGTAGTAGTAGTGGTGGTTTTCTTGTTTGTTGTTATTATTGTAGTAATAGTTTTGTTTGTTTTCTTGTTTATTGTTGTCTAGTTTTCTTATTTGTTGTTGTTGTTGTCGTAGTGATAGTAGTAGTTTTTTTTTTCTTTTTTTGTTTGTAGTGGTAGTAGTAGTAGTAGTTTTTTCTTCTTTTCTTGTTTATTATAGTGGTAGTGGTAGTGGTAGTGGTAGTGGTAGTGGTAGTGGTAGTGGTAGTGGTAGTGGTAGTTGTGGTCGTGGTCCTAGTTATAGTCATAGTCATAGTCATAGTCATAGTCATAGTCATAGTCATAGCCGTAGTCATGGTCGTGGTCGTAGTCGTAGTTGTCATAGTCATGGTTGTAGTAGTAGTGGTGGTTTTCTTATTTGTTGTTGTTGTTGTAGTAATAGTTTTGTTTGTTTTCTTATTTATTGTTGTTTAGTTTTCTTATTTGTTGTTGTTGTAGTAGTGGTAGTAGTAGTAGTTTTTTTTTCTTTTCTTGTTAGCAGTAGCAGTAGCAGTAGCAGTAGCAGTAGCAGTAGCAGTAGTAGTAGTAGAGAGAGAGATATGTTTTGTTAAAGAAAATGAGAGAGGGGGAGGAAGAGAAAAAGGAAGAAGGAATGAGAGAGAGGGAATAAACATACAATACTATCATTAAAAATATTTGTGCTTTTTCAAGGTGTTTTATGATTTTTTTCAGGTTACTGAAGTATCATATATTACCACTTGCAAATACAATGCCTGAGTCTCGTGATGATGCACGATATGTTTTACGAAAGCTTGGCATGGACTACAGCAGCATCCATGCATGTATCAACAATTGCATACTGTTTCGAGAAGAATACGAGACTATGAAGATATGTCCAAAGTGTGGTTCTCCTAGGTATCAACAGGACTTGCAAGGAAAACCCATCCCTTAAAAAGTTCTTAGACACCTTCTGCTTATCCCCCGCATAAACCACATGTTTCATACGTCCGGCATAGCGAGCTTGATAATGTGGCATGCACAGAATAGGTCCACGGATAGAGTTCAATGAATATCAGCGGATTCACATGCATGGAGCCACATTGACTTTACCTTCGCAGGCTTTGCTCGAGAGCCAAGGAATCTTCAGCTCGGTCTTACAATGGATGGCGTGAACCCATTCGGTCTGCGCTCAACTTCTTACAGTGTGTGGCCTATAGTCCTTGTCAACTACAATATCCCTCCATGGCTTTCTACGAAGAAAGGACATCTCATCCTTAGCTTACTTGTCCCCGGCCACTACAAATTCAAAAATATGGGCGTGTATTTTCGTCCATTAGACTATGAGCTTAAGATTTTGTAGGAGGAGGGGGTCACCGTGCAAGATATGAGTAAGAGAGATGGTCTTGACAGTCTGCCAATATTCGAGCCATTCTCATGTGGACGATGCATGACTTTCCGAGATTTGGAGAGTACTCAAGTAAATAGGCTTCCGTTCTCGTTGGTAATATCTGTCATAGCTTGTTCAAATTTGTATTCACTGGATAGAGGTGTTGGGATATGTCTGGTTACCTCATGTTATCATGCATGTCCATTGTTCGGGCCACAGTTAGACTCCCGAAGGTCATGAACCATGAAGAAGATGGTATATCAAGGACACGCTATTTTCTTGCTAGAGGGTCATGAACTCATGGAAGGTTTTCTTGGACGACCTCCAACACGTATGAATGCCCAAAGATAGTACGAGTTGAAGATGGTCCACGCGGAGTCACATCCAAACGGAATGCGACAGTTCTCAGTTTTCTACGAGTTGCCATATTGGACTCACTTACAGATCAACCACTTGTTGGATCCCATGCATATTTTCAAGAATGTGGGCAGCTTGCTATGGGACCACATCATAGAAAAGAGAGACATTATAGGGACATGAATGGATTTGAAGGAGGTAGGTAAGATGGAGGCGCTTTGGCCGCAGTCGAGTGCTAATAGTCGTGTGCAACTACCTCACGCTCCTTGGATTTTTTCCACTAAAGAAGAGCGCATTGTGAAGCAAATAGTCAAGTCTATCTGCACTCCGACGGGTATGATGTGTTCTCTCAGGTCTACGTTTTCTAAAGATGACCAATTATCAGGGCTAAAATCTCATGATTGGCATAAGATATGTCAGGTTTGTATTACGAATGGATTGTAAGTGACCTATCTATTTTGCTATTTAGAGTGTAGTCATTGTTCATAATGCTTTCTCATTTGTGGCAGCTTGTACTACCGATCGCGATGGCAGGATGCCTTACTCTAGAAATACATGGGGCCATTTATAGGTTGTCGAATTTAGTGTAATGGATCTCATAGAAGGAGATTAAGATGTCCTCTAGTGAATTCGCGAGGCAGGGAGTAGTGGAGACGATCTGTCTCTTTGAGAAATACCTACCTACCAGCATGCTCACGATACAAATCCACATTCTTGTACATATTGTAGATGAAGTAGAGATTGCTGGACCTGTCCATACGTGATGGATGTTCTTCTTGGAGTGCTTCATGAAAACCTTGAAAGGCTCTGTGCGACAACGAGCTCGGCCAGAAGGTAGCATGGCTGAAGATTAATTGGTGTTTGAGGTGCTAATGCATATTTCACAATGGCTACCAACAATGGATCTAGACAACAATATCCTATGGTCACTGAAGGATGATGATAGACTGATCGGAGATGTGGTGGTTGGAAATGGGATAGAAAAAAGAATGGATGCTGCAATGGAGGAGAAAGTGAATCGCTTTTGTATGTTGCACCATGCCTCTATGGAGACGTGGCTCGCTAGGTACCAGCAAGCTAGGCAAGATCGAGAGGAAGCGCGATTTGAATTTCGACGTAGTATGCGCCATCGACTGATTCGATATCCCGAGGGCATGGACGCGATGGTTGCATGGAGCTTTGACCGCAGTATCTTGCAAAGGGGCAGAGGTCTCAACCGAGGAGTGGGAATTCTTGAGGGGATGTAGTCCAAAAGTGATAATGTGTTTAGGGTTTGTCGTATCTATATTCTATATGCGACAACTAATTGAGTGTTTCAATGTACAGTACAAAATATATAGTGCAGCGTGGTCCTGCTGATGGCATTTCCATGTGGAGCGTATTGACAAAATGTGCTCCACAACAGACTGTGGTATCATGGCAAGGTTTGAGCAAGAGAGCCGACAACGAGCAACGAATCCAAACACGGTTATAGATGAGATGGAGTATTTTGGGAACTTGCAAATTATTGTTACGGTATATTACCGTAGCTTCTCCATGATACTATTCGATGTGTAGTGGTTCAAAGTGGTACTTGAAGGAGCTGGAGCAACAGTTCGACGAGGTCCATCTAAATTTTTCGAAATAGATTCTGAAAAAAAATGGATGGATTTGCGTGACACCTTTGTGTTGCTGGCCCATTGTGAACAGGTGCATGAACTCATTTGTTTGTTAATCGTATTACGGCATGGTACATGTCACAATAGTTAAATCTCTCTTGTATGTGTTTTTGAACATGTAATCTTCTATCCAAGCCCCCGACAACCTCGATGGTGGTATGTTATACCTTCAGCTCCTCGAAGTGCGAGAGTATATGATCAAAATTTGTGGCGCTAATAGTGGCGGTTATAGAGGAAACAAATTGTGGCACTATGTGCTATATTTATGTTCTACAAATTGATTACATGTTAAGTGTGCAATGATCGATGAGCACAAAATATACTTGAATCCACAAGACTGATACATAGAATAAGAACAAGATCACTGATGAAAACTCAGTGAAGTATGGCAAGATACAAAGGATGATAACAATATAGTACATAGAAGATGCCTACATAAATCACATGGCCAAAAAAGAAGAGGATGTATGCTCCACGAATCCAAGCGCGAGCTATAGATCCTCACCTTCCAAAAGCTCATCCCGATGCAAAGGTGCATTGAACGGACTCTGCAAAATGAACAACTACGCATCAGTCCACCATACATAATGTATTTTTTAAAAAAAAGTAACTACGGACAAGAAAGATGATTGACTTACTGGGCCGCTATGTGCATACAGTCTATCAATCAATGCAATGAGACTATATCTCTCTGCATATCGAGTCTCCAGGACGGTGGGATCGCGGTTTTTAATGGAGTGTTGTAAAGAAAATAGAATACAACTGCTAGAAACACGATTTTTAGTACAAGTGATATTGCAAATAAGAAAGAGAGAAGAAAAAAAGAAAAACTTACAAAGTCCTCTAGATAAGTCCTATGGCCGCCACTCCCAAGATAATGGACCATCCTTGCCTCCAGTTGTGCCCTCACTGCCTCCCACTGGTGTCGCCAACATCTTGGAGAATCTATAGCCTTCTCCTTGAGTCTCCACCAAGTCATCTATGTCTATCCACTCGAGCTTTGAGGTGCCACTCTTGAGTGCCTTGCGTATGTCCAATCATCTGTATAACATGTACACATGCATGCACTCCATCATCCACCCAATGGAAAACCTCTCTGTTGCGGTGGATACCAGAAAGTCCTTATGCAAGGATGCTACTATGTAGTCCTTGCTCCCCTTAGCTATCTTCTTCCAATGGTCCAAGACGTTGTGTCAAAAAACTGGTTGACACAACTCTCTCATGCGAGACATCACCCTCCTCTCCTCATCATTCATTATCACGGCTCCTGTCATGTCATCCACAAGGTATCCATACCCCTCTAGGGTACGTCTAAGGTGTGTTCTCTCCCACCTACAACCGCACTCCTAGGCATAACCAGGAGACCCCTGTACATATGGTATACCCACTAAGGTGGTATCTCTCGGAGACGCACCCATAGAGGGCCACCTGTGGACATGCTAGAGTCGCTGGAGTATATATCCCCACGGGTGTGACAAATCCTACAAGGGTGACACACCTCCACCAGAATGACAAGAAAGAGACACTGCATTGGTGCCTCCACAACACCCACCCTCTCTTGAACCTACATCAGATGAGCGAGGAGAAGCACTTCTATCTCTAGCCGAGCACGGACTTGCAGCATCCACATCTCTAGAGCACCTCCCAGAACCACTCCCTCCATCTTGGCCCAGTCTAGAGTATCGACTAAAAATTGAAACATCAGAGCGTGCTGAAGTAGATCTAATGGAACGGCCTGATGGTGTCTGACACAGCTCATGGTCCCCACCATATCTATGAATCGGGCTATCAGATTTTGGAGACATGCGTGTGAATATCTCTTGCAACTCCTCGTCGCTCATCCCTTGACTCATCCTCCTCTCCAAATATTCTCAAAAATCGCCTACACAGACAGAAAACGATGTTAGCATAATCAATATAAAGAATAAAGATTCAAGCAAAGCAAGGTAATATAACTCTGAAAAAAATGATGTTACTTAAAATGCATATTCTAGAGTACCGTTATAAGCAATTCATCAACAAATTGAGTAGGCGAATGGTGCAAGTATGACGTGGTTATGCGAGTGGTGATTGAGAGCAAGCCTGATTCACAACCCAATAATGAGATGTTGAGGAGTGCCAATTGGAAAAATTGACTTCATGGGATGCACAACACATCACAAAAAATTTAAATATTTTGACAAACACCACAAGCCACATACAAAACCAAACAACACAATATGCCTCTTGTAGCTTAAACAACTAAAACCCAAATCCGGGTAGAGCATCACATAACCTTTCAACAATTTCAAAAACACTAACACTTTGCATGAACTTCAATACAAACTTTGAAGACAAATCCAACATCATGGAAATTTCATACCTTGATAACCTTGGGCCGTCACTCGGTGCTTCGACATCCAAATTCTCCAACTTCACAAGTTAGCACAACAAGAGTTCACACTCTTGCATGCAACCCTCACTCTCCTCTCACATGATACAATTATATTTGAGGGGAAAGGCCCTTTGCTCTTCTCTTCCTCATCCTCATATAGTTTTCACAAGTTCTCTCACAAACATTAGGCTTTTTGCTTTTAGCTTTTGGCTTTTGCTTTTCTATTGCTTTTTACTATTTTTATTTTTTATGCCCTATGCATGTTTGCAACTTGTTTGGATCATAACTTTGTCATATAAACTCCGAATATAGTTGTTCGGATACTCAAAACAATCAGAATGTATCAATTGACAAGCCAATGCGGGCAAAATTACAAAAATTCATAAAAAATAGGCAATAATATTTATTTTTGTAAATCACATCATTTTTCTCCATCTTTTATCTTGGACGACTTAGTCCCTTCCTTGGCCTATTGTTCTTGTAAGTGCACACACTTTCAACACACACATCCTCTTTTTCTTCAAGAAATACTCTCTAACGATGTAAAACTTACGACATTTTCCTTTGATCCTTGAGTCTTCAAAATAAATATTATCTGGATATGAACCTGTTTTTTATGCTATATGCTCTAGCAAGAATATGGTTTTTTGAAATGAACTCTGTGCCCAATTATTCATGACTTGAAAGAATATGCAAAGTCGGATCCATGATATGAAATCAATTAATCAATGCTCACACGAAAAATTATGAATGCACTGAAGAAATTGTGCCTGGCCTATCTACATGTGCTAGTGCGTCATGCCTAATGCAAACAAAGTTCCTTGATTATTTAAATCCCTAACCTCACCTCTCAATTCTCAGTAAGAAAATATGTCATGCTCCACTCCACCCATCCAAAATCTCACAATCTCTCTGGAAATGATGGTCCTTAAGATGTTGACCAAATAAGAACAACCCATCTCACAATTGGTGGCGTCTTTCACGACGACCCTCTAACTCTCCCAACCACCTTACACACTCATCCAATGATTTCTAACTCTGTGATGAACATCCCAAATATCGTGCGTGCAAGAAATGTGTATGCTCAATGACAGGTGCTCTCTCATGTGCATGTGCAACTAGGATTTACTGCATATAGCTGCAACGGGCCTCATGCCGTGCAAGTGCTCAATGATGGTGCAAAACATGCATAATCCCAATCCATTGCATGGAAGTATTTGAGAAAATTAGGAGACGACCCCCGAGTGTAGTGCATCAACAAGTGCAATGTGAAGTGCTCGTGAACCCATAATCCCTGTATGTGCAAGAGTCTTGACAAGAAAATATACATTGTTCCAAAATGTTCGACAGCCACTAACAATCTTCAGCTTCAACCTGTCCAAAAAAAATACCAAACTTGACCAAGGCTATCAAGTTTCACACTCAACAAACCAAACAAAATGATAGAAACAAATCCTAAGCTAAACAAACACAAGAAATCCAATTAGGAAAGGACAACATAAATTGTCACACAAACAACTAAGCTAGTAAAAATCAAATCTAACTATAGTTTGACTAGGGGTTTTGCATTTTCAGAAAAATGCTTGACATATTTAGCCCTCCCCCTAGTCTGTAAACATTTATGTGTAGTAGTTTGTCATAAAATGATGCAACATTTATAAGCCAAAATAAAAAATCGAACCCAACGATCTATCCACAATCTTCTCAACAAACATAAATGGCACATTTCTCTCAAACAAATCCTTTACAGGTAAACATAACTCATCCATGAAATTCTCATCAAAATCCTTGAGACAATCCTTACCATCCAAGGAAACTGCATCATCCTTCAAAATCTTAAAGTCCCTCAAATCCCAACCATAATCCATCATCTTCAAATCCCTCAAATCACAACCACACTTGAAAATTTTCGAATCCCACCCATCTTGCTTAGGAAAAACCATGTTACTTTTAGAGTCTCTAAATAAAGTTTTGACCCTTTCTTTGTTGCCAAATTTAAACTCATCCACTGTTTTATCTATGCAATCATGAATAACTTCTCCTAAAGATACTATGCAAGGATCTGCCAACTCAATATCCAAATCAAACACAACATCAAAAGGAGTCAACTCCAGACTCACAACACCACAAGAACCAACAACATCAACACATGGGGTCACTCCAAGACACCCAACCACATCACTCAACTCATCAACAATACAAGACTTCATCGAGTCTTTCACATGCAAAGAGTGGCAAACATCTTCCATAGTATCCTTAGAAGCAACCTCACAAGAAATATCATCATTACAAACAACATTTTCACAATACAACTTTGGGTCAAAAACCTCAACCAAAGACTCCTCAACTACCAAATCCCCAAGTGCCTCCTCACAAACCCCTTCCAACTCTATTTCCTTGGTTTTAAACCTCTCTTCCCTCAAATTTTCAATTCTTTTCATGGCCTTCCTCAAATTATCTCTCACATCCTCATCAATGTCACTCTCAGGGTCCTCAAAATCCCAATCTAAATCATTACAAACAACATCAAAACCTTTAGGAGAACTCAAAGAAACCATAAGACTATCAAATGAAGTTTTCTCTTCGACATTGTTGCAAAAATCAACCAAACAATCATCCACACAACTATCAAGAAGCATGAGGTCAGGTCTACTCAAAACATCAACACCACAAACAAAAGTCTCTCCAGCGATACTCAAACCATCACCAACCAACTTACAAGACTCATCTAAGTCAACAACACCAACACCAAAATCACAACAAGAGTCAGAACCCATAATCTCAATAGTTTCTTGATCAGAAAACTCACAATTAAACTCACAACAAATCTCAAAAAACTCATCAGGTAACAAATTCAAACCCTCAACTTCATCTTGAAATCTTACAATTTCTAAGCCCTCCCCCTCATGGTCTTCTAACAAACTCAATAATTCATCCTCTATTCTCTCTTCATCTTTCAAGCACTCAGGTCCATCAGTGTCCTGACTACTATCAAGGCAAAGAAGCTCACTCTCTAAATTGTCTTTACTCTCTCCAACACTGCCATGACTATCAAAACTTTCATCACACCTTCCCTCATCAGAAATATCAAAACTTTCTTGATTCTCATCCTCTCCCAAAGAAGATGAAAACTCTTGGTTCTTAAAACAATCTAGTCTCTCCTTTTCTTCCTTACAACTCAACTCCATCTCTAGCTCATCTCTATAGTCCTCAAGCTCCAAAGTATCATCAGTCGATCCCTCCTCTTTAGTTAAATCCCTAATCACTAAACTAGAAGTATCCGTGGTCAATGGGTATGAATTCACACTCCTAGATTCTTCACTCCAATCAATCAAAGAAGTATTTTTCTCCTCAACCACCCTAGGGAGTTTGTCCTCACAGACTTCGATTGATTCCTCACAAGTCAACTCATCTCTCCTAAATAGAGAATATAGTATACCTCTCTCAGGATAGGCATAACTAACTCTCTTTTCCCCAAAAACTTTTCTCTCAACTTGCCTTGAACTCAACCTTTCCCTTGGTTCATCAAACCCTAAGTATTTTTTTCTTTTGGTCTTCATCTCTTGATATTTAGCTATCTTCACTACTTCCTCAAAGGTCTTAGGGTTCTTAATCTCTATTTTCACTCTCCAGTCTTTTGATTTCAACCCATTTACAAAATACATTATCTTCAACATAACTAGGACTATCTCACCTTCTGACAATGTCAAACTCCATCGATTACACAATCTTTCAAACTCCCTAGCAAAATTCTCAACGCATTGATAATCTTTTTGAAGACAAGTTCCTATTTTCGCCCAAATCTCACTCTGACTTTCTCTTTTTTTAAACCTAGATAAAAAAGCATTTTTAATGGTCTAATAGTCCAAATTTTGTCTCCTAAATTTCAGGCTTCTCTCAAAGTCAAGCAACCAATTTCGTGCTTCTCCCTGTAATTGATATTTAAGAATATGGAGTTTAGCCTCAGGATTGATCACTCTCCCTATCAAACAACACAGCTCTATGTTTTCTAAAAATCTTTCGCGATCTTCTATACGATTACCATGGAACTCAAAAAAATCATTCGTCATTTTCAACAATCACAAAAAATCAAAACTAGGTTACATACAAGTAAAACAACCAAGACAAAGTCAATTTTGGCACTCCTCAGCGGGGGCACCAAAGAAGAGATGTTATGCGAACGGTGATCGAGAGCAAGCATGGGATCCAACAAGTGGTTGATCTATAAGTGGATCCAATACGGTGACTTGTAGAAAACCAAGAACCATCACATTTCATTTGGATGTGACTTCGTGTGGACCATTTTCAACTCGTACTAGCTTTGGGCATTCATTTGTGGTGCTGGAGGTCGTCTAAGAAAACCTTCCCTTAGTTCATGACCTTCTGGCAAGAAAGTGACGTATCCTTGATATACCATCTTCTTCATGATTTGTGACCTTCAGGATTCTAACTGTTGCCCATACAATGGACATGCATGATAACCTGAGGTAACCAAACTTGTCCCAACACCCCTATTTAGTCAATACAAACATGAACGAGCTATGTTAGATATTACCAACGAGAACATAATCCTACTTACCTAAGTACTCCCCGAATCCCAGAAAGTCATGCGAGTCCACATGAGAATGGCTCGTATATTAGCAGACCGTCAACCATTGCTCTTGCTCATATCTTCCATGGCAACCCCCTCCTCCCACAAAATCTTAAGCTCATCAACTAATGGATGGAGCTAGACGTCCATATTCTTGACTTTGTAATGTCAAAAAATGAGCAAGTTAAGGATCAGGTGTCCTTTCTTCATAGAAAGTCAAGGCGGGATGTTGTAGTTAACAATGACTACATGCCACACACTGTAAGAAGTTGAGCAGAGACCAAATGGGTTCCTTGGCTTTCATGCAAAACCTGAAAAGGTAGAGTCAATGTGGCTCCATGCACCTGAATTCATTGATATTCGTTGGACTCCATCTGTGGATCTATTCTCCACATGCCATGTTGTCAAGCTCACCATGTCTGATGTGCAAAACATGTGACATATACATGGGATAAGTGAAAAATGTCTAAGAACTTTCTGAGGGATGATTTACCCTTGCAAGTCCGATTGATACCTGTAAGCACTACACTTTGGACCGTACTCTCCTCAAAATAGCATGCAATCATTGACACATGCATGGATGATGTTGTAGTCCATACCAAGCTTTCGTAAAACATGTCGCGCATCATCACGAGACTCAGTCATGGTATTTCCAAGTGGTAATATATTATACTTTAGCAACCTTTCACCTTGAAAAAGCACGTGTTTTTTATAATGGTGTCGAAAAAAAATCAATGGAACGTACGTAGAATGTACATGAACAACTCGGTCTCACTCGCATCGCTCTAGTTGTATTTTGCCTACACACTTAGGAGTGTAAGAAATGTCTTTAGGGGAGATACTCCTCAACACCCATCGTATAATGGTATGGATGCTTCCTCTCTTAGTGGATCAGATGTCTCGGCATCCATGGGCATCAATGCATCGATCATTGCCTCCATCTCAGGTTCCAAGATTGAAGAAAGGTCCGAAAGGCTATCTATCTCCTCTAGTATTGACAGTATAAACTGAGTCGTGCCTTCCAAGTAGTGGATTGGCTCAGGCACTCCATCCGTCGCACGTCCATGAAATCTTCTAGCTGGCCGCAATAGGTGTATTCCTCCTTGGGATAAGACGTTGTCTCCCTGCATAAATTTTACGGCCACATCTAATGTTTTTGTATATGATATTCAATTATTTTGCGAATATAAGGCATGATTGATACACACTTTTCTTACCATTCGCTCAAGTTTTGAGATCGCCTGATCAATGAGCTCCGATTGGAACTCGCCGAAGTGTTGTACATGTTCTATAGACAAGCAACGCTTTCGTGTGATTGCCAGCTTGCATTGAGAAAGAGCAAGGACACAAGACACAGTGATTGAGATACATCTCACGATCTTGGACATCACGACCATCATCGTTTTCCATTTTGTCTACATTACGACAAAGAACTAGTTTTTGTTCTCATTCTATTTTTGTTTTTTAATTTGTTTGAGAAGGGACTTCTTCTCTTGTAACTCAATAGAATTAGCGTAAACTAAAATGTCTTGGTTTATAACACATAACGAACTAGTTTAATATATATTATTAAGATTTCATATAAACCTTCTTACATTTTAACATAAATTTTTAGGAGCTATTGAGCTTGCACAAGTAGAGGGAAAAGAATCATCTTTCATTTAAGTTTTTCCAATAGCTAAGAGATATTACATCATGATAAGAATCCTATTGTAAAGATTTACCCATGGAAATTAGATACATTAATAGTATGGTTAACTCTAGATTCATTCAAAATAAACATTTAACAACTTTTAGATTTTACATCTACTATATCTACTTAAGGTTGGTTCTAATATAGGGAAGATGATCAGCATTGATAAAGCAATACATGCCATTCCATATCCAACACCTTTCATGATGGAGAAAGATCATAAGGTCAATCTAAGGTGAGCACAAATTGATTCCTTTTCATCCAAATTCTAGAGAGTGCATTAGTTTTCCCTCGAGGAGTAGCTTTAGTTTTCTAACTAACCTTACACAATTTATCCACCTCTCTCTGCACTGTTCATTTCATGTTCTCTTCCCCTTTTCTTTCTTTCTCTCTTTCTCTTTCTTTGTTGCCCCTCTCTTTGTTTCTCTCCGCCCCTCATGTTTTCTCACTCATTCTCCTCTCTCCCTCCCTTTCTCTCTTTCTTTATTATCTTTCACGTTTATTCTCTCTCTCTCTCTCTCTCTCCCTCTCCCTTTTTCTTTCTTCTTCTTCCTCTCTTTCTCCCTCAATGCACCTCATTCTCAATAAAACAAACAAAAGAAAAGAAGAAAGAAAAAGAACAAACCAAGAGGATGCAATGTACTTATTGCAAAGGACAGAGGATGGATTCTTAGTCTCCTCTTCGTGATGTTCCCTCTTTCTCCTTTGTCACTTCTCCCTCTTCTTCATGAATGGCCGTGGTGACAGTAGTGAGAAGCTCTCCTTCTCTCTCTTTCTCTATTTCTCTCTTCCTCTCTCTCTCCCTCCCAAAGCCACGATCTCTTTCACTCTCGCCGAGCTCAAGTTTTTGCCCACTTTATTTTTTCTCGGAGTGGCATCACTATTTGTGTCACAAATAGTGAATAGTGACATTGCTAATCTGCGTCAAAAATGCCCATCACTATATTCCCTTGTAGCGCTTGTATTGCTAAAATGCATCTTAGAAGACAACTTGGAGTGTGAGCTTTTTTATTAATGATATCAACAATCAATGGTTTGTTTGTTCCAATAGTTGATTGTGAGATGTAATTTTTGTAAGGACCATACAATTTCCCGGAGTCCGTTTTTAGTTGTTGAGTAATTGATGGATTAGGTAAAGAAAAGGGAAAAAATTGTTTTACATTTTAGTGAGTGATTGACTAACAAAGAAAATTGGTTGGCATTTATGATTATTATCTTCTTGTATTTATACAACTCCAATTCCAAAATTAGAAGTGTCTATTCTCAAAAGAAATGGTTTTTAAAAATTTTGGTAATTTAATATGATTACCTTCAAAACTAGTTCTTTTAAGTCATCAAAAGCTTTTTTACATGCCCCATTCTATTCAAATTTTCATTTCTTTATAAGTAATTTTCTTAATAGAGTTGTTATTTGAGCTAATTTTGGTCCAACACAATTAGAAAAGTTCATCATACCTAGAAATCGTTGTAGTTGTTTCACACTTTTTGGTTCAAGAAATGTTTTTATTATTGTAATTTTTTTGGATCAACTCTAATTCCTTCTTATAATATGATAAATCCTAAAAATGTAACTTGTGTTTGGTCCCATTTATATTATTTAAGTTGTAATTTTAGATTATATCTTTTCAAATTAGTTAATATTTCTCTTAGTACTTCTAAATGTTGTTGACATGTTCTTGTATGAAACTTATCTGTTAAGCATTGAAAAGAACACTACAAGATACATGCCTCACACCAACATTCAAAGCGATGAAAATATTCATTAAAAAAATTACCCCGTCATCGCTAAACACATCGGTATTAGCATCTCCATGAGACCATCGATATTGGCATCGGTATTAGCATTAATATTTGCATCGATATTGGCGTCGCAAAATCGACTCCAATACTGATGCTACTAACGACAGTTTGCGATGCTCATTGTGATACCAATAGTGATACGTGCAATGAATTTGTGATGCTAATAGCGACGATTACAGAGAAAAAAATTGTGGCAAGGCAGAATGCAGCACTATGTGATGTACTTATATTCTATAAATGTATTATATGTTAAGTGTGCAATAGTTGTCCAATGCAAAATATACTTTAACATCCACAAGACTAATACATAGAATAAATACAAGATCAATGATGAAAACTCATGGAATCATGGCAAGATACAAAGGATGATAATAACATAGTACATAGAATATACCTGCATAAATCACATGATAAAAAAGGAAGATGATGTACGCTCTATGAATCCAAGCGCAAGCTACAGGTCCTTGCCATCTGAAAGCTCCACCTAACGCAAAGGAGCTTCAAACGGAGTTTGCAAAGAAAAAATACACATCAATCCACCATACATAATGCATTTTAATAAAAATAATAAATACAGACACGAAAGATGAGTGACTTACTAAGCTGCACGTGCATACAGTCTATTGATCAATGCAGTGAGACCATGTCTCTCTACATATCGAGTCTCTAGGTCGGTGGAATCGCGGTTTGTAATGGAGTGCTGCAAAGAAAACAAAATACAACTGATAGAAACACGATTGTCAGTACAAGAGACATTGCAAAAAAGAAAGCAAGAAGAACAAAATAAAAACTTATAAAGTCCTCCAGATAAGTCATGTGGCCGCCACTCACAAGATGATGGACCACCCCTGCCTCCAATCATGCCCTCGCCGCCTTGCGCTGCTGTCTTCAATGTCCTACAGAATTTGTAGCCTCCTCCGTGAGTCTCTGTCAATCATCAATGTCTATCCACTTGGGCTTTGAGGTGCAACTCTTGAGTGCCTTGCGTGCATCCAATCATCTAAGTGGCATGTACACACGCATGCACTCCATCATCTAGCCTATGGAAAATCTACATGCCGTGCTGGGTACCAGAAACTCCTCATGCAAGGATGCTACTATATAGTCATTACTCCCCTTGGGTATGTTCTTCCAAAGTTTCAAGACGTTGTGTCAAAAAACTGGTTGGCACAACTCTCTCATGCGAGACATCACTCTCCTCCCTTCATGATCATGGCTCATGTCATGTCATCTATGAGGTAACCATACCCCTCTAGGATATGTCTAATGTGTGTCCTCTCCCACCTACAACCGCACTCCTGGGCATAACCAACAGACCCCTATACATATGGTGTACCCAGTCGAGTGGTATCTCTCGGAGTAGCACCCATAGTGGGACCACCTGCGGATGTGTTGAGAAAAAGCTGGAGTTACTAGGGTAGATGTTCCCACAGGTGTGACAAATCCTACAAGGGTAACACGCTTCCACCAGAACGACAAGACAAAGACATTGCATTGGTGTGTCCACAACACCCACCTCAGCCACCCTCTCTCAAACGTGCACGAAAGCGAGGAGAAGTACATGTATCTCGAGCCAATCGTGGGCTCATAGCATCCACATCTCTGCAACACCCCCCCAGAACTACTCCCTCCATCCGAGCCAAGTTTGGAGTATCGACCTCGTCTACTAGAAGCCGAAGCATCAGAGTGTACCATAGTAGATCTAACAGAATAGCTTGATGGTGTCTGAGACAGCTCTTGGTTTGTCATATCTCTAAATTGAGCCATCTAATCTAAAGACATATACATGAATATCCCCACCAAATCCTCATCATTCATCCCTTCGCTCATCATGCTCTTCAAATATCGTCAAAGGTCAACTGCATAGATAGAAAGTGATGTTAGTATAATCAATATAGAGATTCAACCAAAACACGGTGATATAACTCTGAAAAAAGTGATGTTATTTGAAATGCATATTCTAAAGTACCCTTGTAAGTGATTGATCAACGAATTGAGTAGATGAATGTTACAAGTATGGCATAGCTTGTGGTCCCATATCAATCTCCTGGCACAACTCCACATACATTGGAAGGTCGATAGACAAGTCACCACAAAACAATGAGTCCACCTCGTTCTCAAATATTTCCTGGCCTTTTGTCTTTCCATTATCGTCAAACAATTGCCTCGACTCCTTCTAGTATCACTTTGAACCACTGCACATCGAATATGATCATGGAGAAGCTACAGTAATCCATTGAGATAACACTTTCCAAGTTCCCAAAATACTCCATCTCATCTATAATGGTGTTTGAATCTGTGGCTCGCCGTCGGCTCACTTACTCAAACTTTGCTATGACACCATAATCCGTTGTGAAGCACATTTATCGATGCATTCGATGCGGAAATGTCGCCCGTGTGACCATGCTACATTGTATATTTGGTAATGTACATTGAAACGGTTAGATTAGTTGTCACATATAAAATCTGGATACGACAACTTATGAAACATGTGGTCACCTTTGGACTACATCCCCTTGGGAATTCCCAGTCCTCTCTCAGTAGAGACCTCCACCCCTTTGCGAGTGGCTGCGATCAAAGCTCCATGTAACCATTGCATAGACATAAACTGCAACATCTCCTCCATGCCCTCGGTATATCAAATTGGTCGATGGCACATAGTGTGTCGAAATTTCAATTGTGCTTCTTTCCGATCTTTCCTGGATTTGCTTGTACATAGCGAGCCCCGTCTCCATAGATGCATGGTGCAACATATAAAAACGATTCACTTTCTCCTCCATTGCAGCATCTATTCTTTTTTCTACCACATTTCCAACTACTACATCTCCAATCAATCTATGATCGTCCTTCAGTGATGACCGTAGCATACTGTTGTCTGAATTCACAGTTGGTAGCCACTGTGAAATATGCACTAACACCTCCAACACCAACAAACCTTCAGCCATGCTACCTTCTGGCCGAGCTTATTATTGCACAAAGCCTTTCAGGGTTTTCATGAAGTGCTCCAAGAAGAACATCCATCGCGTATGGACAGATTGTCTCGCAATCTCCACTTCAGCTACTACAAGATGCACCAGGAGATGGGTTTGCATCATGAGCATGCTGGTGGGCAGGTACTTCTCAAAGAGACAGACCGTCTCCACTGGCTCCTCGCCTTGCAAACTCAATAGAGGATGTCTTGATCTCCTTTTGTGAGATCCATTGTAGTAAATTTGACAACATGTAAATCACCCCACTTTTTTATGGAGTAAGGCATCCTGCAATTGCAATCAGTAGTACAAACTGCTACAAATGAAGAAGGATTGTGAATATGGACTAGACACTAAACAGAAAAATACTCAGGTCACTTATAATCCATTCATAGTACAAACCTGACATATCTTATGCCAATCATGGGATTTTAGCCTTGATAGTTAATCATCTTTAGAAAAAGCAGATCTAAGAGAATGCATCATACCCGTCAGAGTGCGGATAGACCTAATAATTTGCTTCACAATGTGTGTTTCTTTAGTGGACACAACCCAAGGAGCGCGAGGTAGTTGCAAGTGACCATCAACACTCGATTGTGGCCAAAACACCTCCATTTTGCCTACCTCCTTTAATTCCATTTGTGCCCTTGCAGTGTCTCTCTTTCCTATGATGTGGTCCCATAGTAAGCTACCCACATTCTTGAAAAGATACATGGGATCCAACAAGTGGTTGATTTGTAAGTAGGTCCAATATGGCAACTCATAAAAAACTAAGAATCGTCGCATTCTGTTTGGATGTGACTCCGTGTGGACATTTTCAACTCATACCAGCTTTGGGCATTCATTCGTGCTAGAGGTTGTCCAAGAAAAACTTGCCTCAGTTCATGACCCTTCAGTAAGAAGCGGTGTGTCCTTGATATATCATCTTCTTCATGGTTCGGGACCTTCAGGAGTCTAACTGTGGTCCACACACTAGGCATGCATGATAACCTGAGGTAACCAGACCTATTCCAACACCCCTATTTAGTGAAAACAAACTTGAACGAGCTATGATAGATATGACCAATGAGAACGAAAGCCTACTTATCTGAGCACTCCCCGAATCTCGGAAAGTCATGCATGGTCCACATGAGAATGGCATGTATATTGGCAGACTGTTGACCATCGTGCTTGCTCATATCTTCCACAACGGCCCCCTTCTCCCACAAAATCTTAAGCTCATCGACTAATGGGTTCACGCTATCCATAGCAAGGCCGAGCTGAAGATTCCTTGGCTCTCATACAAAGCCTAGAAATGTAGAGTCACGGTGGCTCCATGTGCGTGAATCTGTTGCTATTCGTTGCACTCCATCTGTGGATCTATTCTATGCATGCCCCGTTTTCAAGCTTGCCATGCTTGACGTACGAAACATGTGACATATACATGGGATAAGTGAAAAGTGTCTAAGAACTTTCTAAGGGATGGTTTTTCCTTGTAAGTCCTATTGATACCTGTGAGCACCATACTTTGGACATGTCTCTATAGTCTCATATGCTCCTCGAAACAACACGCAATCGTTGACACATGCATAGATGTTGTTGTAGTCCATGCCAAGCTTTCGTAAAACATGTCATATATCATCACGAGACTTAAGCATGGTATTTCTAAGTGGTAATAAATGATACTTTAGTAACCTAAAAAGAAATCATAAAACACCTTGAAAAAGCACAATTGTTTTTTATAATGATGCAATAAAGAAATCAATAACGCATACGTAGAATGTACCTGAACAACTCGGTCACACTCGCATTGCTCCACTCGTATTTTGCTTGCACAGTTAGGAGTGCAAGTAGCGTCTTCAGGCGAGATACTCGGTACCCATCATATAATGGTATGGATGCCTCCTCTCTTAGCAGCGGATCAGATGTCATGATATCCATGGGCATCAATGCATCGATCATTGCCTCCATCTCAAGCTCCAAGATTGTAGGAAAGTCTGAAAGACTACCTATCTCCTTTGTATTGTGGTGGATTGGCTCAGGCACTCCATCCATCACACGGCCACAAACTCTTCTCACTGGCCACAATATGTGCATTCCTCCTTGGGATGAGACATCACCTCCATGTATAAATTTTATGGTCACGTCTAATGTTTCAGTATATGATATTCAATTAGTTTGTAAATATAAGGCATTATTGATACACATTTTTTTTTACCATTTGCTCAAAGTCTAAGATTGCATTATCAATGATCTCTGATAGGAACTCACCAAAGCATCGTACGTGTTCTATGGACAAGCAATGCTTTCGTCTTATTGCCAGCTTGCAATGAGAGCAAGGACATGGGACACATGTTGATTAAGATACGCCTCATGATCTTGAACATCACGACCATCATCGTTTTCCATTTTGTCTATGGCATGACAAACAATAGGTTTTTGTTCTCATTCTCTTTTTCTTTTTTAATTTGTTTGAGAAGGGATTTCTTCTCTTGTAACTCAATAAAATTAACGTTAATTGAAACGTCTTGGTTTACAACACATAACAACTTTAAATACATGGAAATTAGATGCATTAACAATATGGTTTACCATAGATTCCTTCAAAATAAACATTAAACAAATTTTAGATTTTATATCCTTTATATCTACTTAATGTTGGTTCTAATATATGAAAGATGATCGGCATTGATAAAGGAATATATGCCATTAAATATCCAACACCTTTCATAATGCAGAAAGATCATAAAGTCAATCTAAGATGTGCACAAATTGATCCCTTTTCATCCAAATTAAGTCTACCTTGTAGGGAAAGTTCCACCTCAACCCCACAAGGATCAACCTAAAGCAAGCCTTAATCGTGACTATAGTCTCCTACCATGGTTATATAATATTAGCTTAAGATAACTACTTTGCTATTATCTCTCAAACTTAAGTAGAACATTGTATTGGTTTAAAGAGAGTGAGAAATGAGGGGAGTAATATGCATCAAGCACTTTATTAATAAGGCATAGTGTCAAGATTATGGGAGAGAAGGAAGGAGTCTCACTTGTAGCTTTCTTGCTTGCACAATGGGGGAATACACACAAGGGTGGAGGCTGAAAACAGTTTTCCTCTTCTTAGTTGTGTAAGCCAAAAAGAACTCTTATACAAAGAAATAGAAGAACCCTATATATAGGTCTCAAACCAAACTCAACTAACTAAGGTGGCATACTAACTGAGCCACGAACTAGAGTAGATAAGGATAGCTATCATGTAGCTATTATTCATGGGCGGTGTACCAACCACATCTGCAACTGACAAGTCGGTGACATAAATACACAACGGTCACCCTGGCGTATCACGAGTGGAGCTCGATCTCTCAACACTCCCCCTCGAGCTCAATCCCAATTCCTGCACACCAAGCAGGTCTCTAAACTTGCGCAGCTTCTCTGCGCCCAATGCCTTCGTAAATATGTCAGCTACCTGATCCTCTGTGCTGACATAAACTAGATCAATAAGACTTAGTAAAACCCTCTCCCGCACATAGTGATAATGCACCTCAATGTGCTTTGTTCTAGCATGATAGACTGGGTTATTTGCCAAGTGTATACTACTCATGTTGTCACAATAAATGACAACTGGTCCATCTGTAGACTGATGCATATCATAAAGTAGCTTATGCAACCAAGCTACCTCACATGCAGCCATTGCTGCACCCCTGTACTCAGCCTCTGTGCTGGATAAGGCAACTGTAGGTTGTTTCTTGCTACTCCAAGTGACTGCAGCACTCCTAAAAGAGAACACATATCCACTGGTAGATCGTCTATCAGAAATGCTACCATCCCAATCAGCATCAGTGTATCCATGCAACTGTATCTGAACCCAAGTCTCATAAAATAGTCCACACTGCAATGTGGACTTCACATACCTGAGTATGCGTCTAGCTGCATCCAAATGCGGTTTCCTTGGAGCCTGCATAAACTGACTTACCAATCCCACAGCATAGCTCAAATCTGGCCTGGTAATAGTCATATAAATCAAACTTCCTACTATGCGTCTGTACATAGTAGGGTCTTCCAGAAGCTCACCTGCATCTGCGCTCAGCTTCACATTCTGCTCCAAAGGAACTGAAATAGGCTTACAGCCTGTCATCCCATATTTGGACAGCATGTCCAATCCATACTGCCTTTGCAAGAGCTGTATCCCACTTGGTGATCTAATCACCTCAATGCCCAAGAAATAACGCAGCTCTCCCAAATCCTTCATCTCAAACTTCTGCTTCAATAGCATTTTCACATGAAGGATATCTTCATCACTGTCACCTGTCATAATTAAATCATCAACATAAATGACAAGTAGCATTATACCTTTCTCTGTTTTTCTAACATAAAGTGAGAAATCTGCCTTGGAAATCTGAAAGCCAATAGTGACAAGATACTGTCCTATCTTGTCAGACCATGCTCTAGGTGCTTGCTTCAATCCATACAATGCTTTCTTCAACCTGCAAACAAACTCAGGATGAACAGCATGCACATAACCTGGTGGCTGCTCCATATATACCTCTTCTTGCAAATCACCATGCAAGAAGGTATTCTTTACATCCATCTGATGTAAAGACCATTCCTTTGATGTAGCCATAGCAATGACTGCTCTTACAGTTGCCATCCTTGCAACCGGACTGAATGTTTCTTCATAATCAATGCCATATGTTTGTGCATACCCCTTGACTACTAATCTTGCCTTGTATCTGTTCACAGAACCATCTGCATTGTGCTTCACCTTATAAACCCACTTACAGCCAATTGCATTCTTAACTTTAGGCAAAGGTACTAACTCCCATGTAGCATTTGCTTCCAAGGCATCCATTTCTTCATCCATGGCTTTCTCCCATTTTTCTTTTCCCATGGCTTGCTCAAAAGAAGTGGGTTCTGGTTCCTGTATCACTTTGACCATATATGCATAGTGAATGGCTGTAAATCCATCATATTTCAGCCTATCCATAGGATACCTAGCTCTGGTAGACCTGTGCAAAGTAGGTTCACTCCCAGGTGCTCTCAAAACATCCCTGGTCTTCCTTACTCCAGGTGTAATAATAGAAGGAATACCCAACTCATCATCAATGCTCTATTCTGAGCCACTGGATTCACCATCCACATAAGAGTGACCTGCATTCACATTAAACATGGACTGATCAATCTTCTCTTTTCCTTTTCGTGATACCTGCATACCACTATCTGCATTGCTTTGAGAAGATTCTCTTGATCTCAATCTTCCTGTCCATGGTGACGAATGTGAACCACTGCTAGAGGACGCTCCAGGTCCACTAATATTCTGTGACTGCTGCTGTGAATTCTGTGCAGCATTACCATTTTGTGCATCTACATCATCAATCACATTTACTGGTTTATACCAGCTACTCATCTCATAAAAAAAAACATATCTGCTCACTGTAAACTTACGAGTAGAAGGGTTATAGCATCTATACCCTTTTTGCTGCAGAGAGTAACCAATAAAGATGCACTTCTCAGCTTTTGGATCCAACTTGGATCTCAACTCATCTGGCACATGTACATAGGCAATGCAACCAAAAATTTTCAAATGAGAAATATCTAGTTTCCTACCAGTATACCTCTCCTCTGGAGTCATCCCATGTATTGCTGCAGTGGGAGTCCTGTTCATTATGTAGACTGCTGTAGCAACTGCCTCAGCCCAATAAAAATCTGGCAGGTCTTTTTCATTGAGCATGGCACGAGATACCTCTCCAATATGCCTGTTTTTTCTTTCTGCAATTCCATTTTGTTGTGGGGTATGACTGCATGAATATTGCTGCTTTATGCCATGCTCCTGCAGGAACCTTGCAAACTCATTTGAGAGGTACTCTCCCCCTCCATCTGACCTTAGGCATTTTATTTGCAGACTTGTTTCTTTTTTAGCCATAGCTTTAAGAGTTTTGAAATGCCCAAAAACTTCACTTTTCTTTTCATAAAATACACCCAAACTTTTCTGCTATAGTCATCAATGAAAGTGACAAAATAATGACAGCCTCCAAGAGATGCAGCTTTAGTAGTTCACACATCAGAGTGGATTAATTCCAATGGCTTCTTACTCTCTTGAACATGTCTAGGAAATGGTTTCCTTGCCTGTTTTCCAAACTGACAGGCTTCACATACCTTATGCATTTCTGCAACCTTGAATCACTACAAGATATAGACCTTATAGCGACGTTTAAAGCGACGAAAATACAAACAACAAAATTTGCCCCCGTTGTCGCAAAAAGCATCGTTATTGACGACGCCATAGAATCGTCGCTATATGCATCGCTATATGCGTCACTATATACGTCGCAAATGCGACGCATATAGCGACGTATATAGCGACGGTTACAGACAATATGTGACGCTTATAGCGACGACAATAGCGACGCGTGCAGTAAATTTGCGACGCAAATAGCGACGGTAACAGAGAAATTTTTTTTTGTGGCAGGGCAGCAAGCTGCCCTGCCACATATAGCACTGTGTGCTGTATGAGAGCCATACAAAATAGTTTCTGCACTGCTGCATACAAAGCGTTTGCAAACAAAAAGAATGTATACTGAAATCATAAAACTGATAGATGAAATAAATACATGATATCGCATAAAATGCGATTGGTACAATCATAAAACAATATCACTAATACATAGAAAATGTCTACATAGATCGGGTGACTAAAAACTAAAGGTATGTGAGATCTAAGGATCCAAGGGCGAGCTACAAATCCTCGTCCCCCGAAAGCTCTTCCCGCTGCAAAGGAGCATCAAATGGATTCTGCAGAAAAAGAAACAACATATCAATCCACCATACAATAGTGCATTCAAATATCTCATGGTAACTACGGACAAGAAAGATGAGTGACTTACTGGGCCGCCGCGTCTATACAATCGGTCGATTAATGATCTGAGACCGTGCCTCTCTGCATATCGAGTCTCAAGGCCTTGCGGATCGCGATTTGTAATGGAGTGCTGCAAAGAAAACAAAATGCTAACTATTAGAAACATGATTGTCAGTACAAAGAATATCTCAAAAAAACAAATAAGCAAAACAAAAGAGAAACTTACAAAGTCCTCCAAATATGTCCTGTGGCCGCCACTCCCAAGATGATGCACCGATCCGGCCTCGATTCGTGCCCTCGCCGCCTCCCGCTGCTGACTCCAACGTCCTGGCGAATTTGTAGCCTCCTCCCTCAGTCGGCACCAATCGTCTGCATCTAACCACTCGGGCTTTGGAGCCCCACTCTTGATTGCCTTGCGTGCGTCGGATCGTCTATGTGACATGTATGCACGCATGCAATCCATCATCCAGCCCGTAGAGAATCTATCCACTGCGGCTGGCACTGGGAACTCCTCGTGCAAGGATGCTACTATGTACTCCTTGCTCCCCTCCGGTATGTTCCTCCAATGATCCAGGATGTTGTGCCGAAAAACTTGTTGGCACAACTCCCTCATGCGAGCCATCACCCTCCTCCCCTCATCATTCATGATGATGGCTCCTGACCTGCCATCCACTAGGTATCCATAATCCCTAGGAGTATGCCTTGTATGGGCCCTCTCCCATCTCCGTCCACGCTCCTGGGCATATGCAGGAGACCCCTGTACATCCGATGTACCGACGGGGGTACCCTCTCCCGGAGTGCCACTCAAAGGGGTGCCACCAAAAGGAGTGCCACCAAAAGGCGTGCCATCTGCCGATGGCTGCGCAAAAGCCGGAGTAACTGGAGTGGACGTCCCCACAGGTGTGACAAATCCTGGAGGTGACCGAGCTCCAGCTGAACAACGAGACGGAGACACCGCGTCCGTATCTCCACAGCAGCACCCCCTGATTCTCCTACAGTCGCAGTCCCTCCCTCTGGCCCAAGTCGCGAGCGTCGAGATCGTCTGCTTGAAGCTGAAGCATCTGATCGCGCTGAAGCTGATCTAGCAGAGCGCCCTGACGAAGAACGAGACAGCTCCTGATCTGCCATCTCTCTGAATCTCGCGAGCTGATCTGGAGACATGCGTGTCATCATCTCCTGAAACTCCTCATCGCTCATCCCTCGACTCATCCTGAAAATGTCGATACCTGCACAGATAAAAAATGATGTTAGAATAATCAATTTAAACTATACAAAGCACATTAATATAAATCATTTTTGAAAAATCCCTCTTAAAATGTATATCTTATCTACCTTTATGGAATATCTAAACAACGAATTGAGTAATACAATTCTCCAAGAATGAAGTATTCTATGGTCCCATGTTAATCTCCTGATACAACTCTGCATACACTGGAAGGTCGATAGACATGTCACCACAAAAGAACGAGTCTGCCTCGTTCTCAAAAAATTCTACGACTTCTGTATTTCCATCATTATTAGCCGATGCGGGCTCCAAGCTTGTGGTTGCCTCCACCCCTTGTAATTTCGATCCCTCTATTTGCATATTTTCTTCATCTATGCCTGGAACATCGCTTTGATCGTATACTCTCGCACCTCGAGGAGTTGAAGGTATAACATACCACCATCGAGGTTGTCGGGGATTTGGATAGAAGATTACCTGTTCACAAACACTTACAAAGCGGCTTCAAACCATTGTGACATAAATCATGTCGTATTACAATTAGCAAGCAAATGACTAGTTGTACTTGTTCACAATGGGCCGGCAACACAAAGGTGTCGCGCAAATCCATCCATTTTTTTTCGAAATCTATTTCGAGAAATCTAGATGGACCTTGTCGAACTGTTGTGCCAGCTCCTCCAAGTACCACTTTGAACCACTGCACATCGAATATTATCATGGAGAAGCTACGGTAATCCACCGTAATAATACTTTGCAAGTTCCCAAAATACTCCATCTCATCCACAACCGTGTTCGGATCCGTTGCTCGTCGCCGGCTCTCTTGGTCAAACCTTGCTATGACACCACAGTCCATTGTGGAGCGCATTTTGTCAATACGCTCCACCCGAAAATGCCGTCCGCGCGACCACGCTGCACTATATATTTTGTACTGCACATTGAAACACTCAAATTAGATGTAGCAAGCAAATTTAGATACGACACATTCTAAACCTCTCATTACCTTTGGACTACATCCCCTCGAGAACTCCCACTCCTCCATTGAGACCTCTGTCCCTTCGCTGGATGCTGCGGTCAAGGCTCCATGCAACCATCGTGTTGACATAAACCGCGGTATCTCCTCCATGCCTTCGGGATATCGAATCGGTCGGTGATGCGTACTGCGTCGAAATTCAGCTCGCGCTTCCTCTCGATCTTGCCTTGCAATCTGGTACTTGGCGAGCCACGTCTCCATGGAGGCATGGTGCAACATACAAAAGCGATTCACCTTCTCTTCCATTGAGGCATCCATTTTTTTTTCTACCCCATTTCCAACCACCACATCTCCAATCAGCCTGTCATCGTCCTTCAGCGTCCATAGCATTTCATTGTCTGGTTCCACCGTTGGTAGCCATTGTGAGATATGCACTAACGCCTCTGACACCAACCAACCTTCCGCCATGCTACCTTCCAGATGAGCTCGTTGTCGCACAAAGCCTTTCAAGGTTTTCATGAAGCGCTCCAAGAATAACATCCATCGTGTATGGACATGTCCAGCAATCTCCACTTCGTCCACAAGATGCACAAGAAGGTGAACTTGTATCGTGAGCATGCTAGTGGGCAGGTATTTCTCAAAGAGACAGACCGTTTCAACTGCTCCCCGCCTTGCGGATTCAATAGAGGACGTCTTAATCTCTTTCTGTGAGATCCATTGCATCAAAGTCGACAACTTGTAAATGGCCCCGTGAATTTCTGGAGTTAGGCATCCCGCGATTGCGATCGGTAGGACAAACTGCCACAAATGAGAAAGCATTAAGAATAATGGTCACTTTTCAAATTTCAAAATGTCCACGCTAATTAAAATCCATTCTGTTCACAAACCTGACATATCTTATGCCAATCATGGGATTTTAGCCCAGACATTTGGTCATCTTTAGAAAATGCGGACCTGAGAGAACGCATCATACTCGTCGGAGTGCGGATAGACTTGATTACTTGCTTCACAATGCGCTCTTCTTTGGTAGACAAAACCCAGGGAGCGCGAGGAAGCTGCACTCCCCCTTCAGCACTCGACTGCGGCCAAAGCGCCTCCATCTTACCTATCTCCTTTAAATCCATTGGTGACCCTATAGTGTCTCTCTTTCCTGTGATGTGGTCCCATAGCAAGCTGCCCACATTTTTGAAAATATGCATGGGATCCAACAAGTGGTTGACCTGTAAGTGGGTCCAATATGGCAACTCGTAGAAAACTGAGAACCGTCGCATTCCATTTGGATGTGATTCCGGGTTTACCATTTTCAGCTCGTACTAGCTTGCAGCGTTCATACGTGCTGGAGGTCGTCCAAGAAAACCTTCCCTGAGTTCATGATCCTTCGGCAAGAAAGCGGCGTGTCCTTGATATACCATCTTCTTCATGGTTCGTGACCTTCGGGAGTCTAACTGTGGCCCACACAATGGACATGCATGATAACCTGAGGTAACGAGACCTGCAAGGCGATCCACGACCTAGTGAATACTTGATTGAATGAAATAAAATATAGATATTACGAGCGAGAACAAAGGTCTGCTCACCTGAGCACTCTCCCAATCCCGGAAAGTCATGCATCGTCCACATGAGAATGGCTCGAATGTTGGCTGACCGTCGACCATCGCGCCTGCTCATATCTTGCACCGTGACCCCCTCCTCCCACAAAATCTTAAGCTCATCGACTAATGGACGAAGATACACGTCCATATTTTTTACTTTGTAGCGGCCCGGAACGAGCAAGCTAAGGATGAGATGTTCTTTCTTCGTAGAAAGCCATGGAGGAATGTTGTAGTTGACAAGCACTATAGGCCACACACTGTAAGAAGTCGAGCGCAGACCGAATGGGTTCACACCATCCATGGCGAGACCGAGCCAAAGATTCCTTGGCTCTCGCGCAAAGCCTGGGAAGGTAGAGTCAATGTGGCTCCATGCGCGCGAATCTGCTGATATTCGTTGCACTCCATCCGTGGACCTATTCTGCACATGCCACGTTGTCAAGCTTGCCATGGCAGACATGCGAAACATGTGGTTTATGCGGGGGATGAGCGGAAAGTGTCTGAGGACTTTTTGAGGGATGGTCTGCCCTTGCAAGTCCTGTCGATACCTGTGAGCACCACACTTTGGACATGTCTCCATAGTCTCGTATTCATCTCGAAACAATATGCATTCGTTGATACATGCATGGATGTTATTGTAGTCCATGCCAAGCTTCCGTAAAACATGTCGTGCATCATCACGAGACTCAGGCATGGTGTTTGCAGGTGGCAATATATGATATTTCAATAACCTGAAAAAATCATAAAACACCTTGAAAAATCCATCCATGTTTGCAATAATACTGTTAAAAAAAAAAACAATGAAGTCTGTGTGCAAGGTACCTGAATAACTCAGTCACACTCATATCGCTCCAACCGTATTTTGCTTGCACACTTAAGAGTGCAAGCAATGTCTTCAACCGAGATACTCGGCACCCATCATATAATGGTATGGATGCTTCCTCTCTAAGCGGTCAGATGTCTCAACATCCATGGGAATCAATGCATCGATCATTGCCTCCATCTCAGGCTCCAAGATTGTAGGCAAGTCGGGAAGGTTGTCTGTCTCCTCTGGCATTGACGGTATAGATGGGCCTTGCGCGTGGTCGATTGGCTCCTGCAATCCATCCATTGCACGTCCACGAACTCTTCTAATTGGCCGCAAAGGGTGCACTCCCCCTTGGGTCGAGACATCACCCCCTGGATACAAAATTTGCCAATAAGACCCAATCTTATCGCGTATGGTTTTCAATTAGCTTGAGAGTACAATGCATGAAAAATGCTAACTTCAAATTACCGTTTGCTGAAAATCTGCAATCGCCTGATCAATGATCTCAGATTGAAACTCGCCAAATCGTCGTACGTGTTCTATAGACAATCGGCGTTTTCGTCTAATTGCCAACTTGCATTGAGAGCAAGGACATGGGACACGTTGATTAAGATACGACTCGCGGTCTTGAATAATAAGACCTTCTTCGTTTGCCATCTTATCTACATTACAGCAAACGAGGCTTAAATGGATAGCTTTATGGAGATGTACGTCAAGTTGCAAGTTGACCATAAACCTTGCATTGTATATAGTAGTTGAGAGATTTTTCGATGTTATATCTCGGCCTTGTATCATGCTCAACGATTTGTTTATCCCGGTAGATAATTTTTTGTTATATCTTGGCTTTGAGTATAAGTAATCCATTTTAAAATTAATGCGCACCATCTATGAAATTTTATAACTATAGTAATAAAATTTATTTCAATCAATTCTACTCATAGTCATAAGACCTGAGAGAAATTATCCTATACTCAATTTAAGGGTTTCTTCTTCTATAACAATAATTTTGGGTTCATTTTGATGAAGTACGTGGCCGTATGCAAAGCACATTGCATACCACTATCAATACGTATATTATCTTAAATTTCCTTCCCCTCCCTCACCTTCACTTTCTCTTCCTCTCCCTCTCTTCCTCTCTTTCTCTCACCCTCTCCCTCTCCCTCTCGTTCTCTTTCTCTCCCTCTCTCATTTCCTCCCTCCCCCTCCCTCTCCCTCCCTCTTTCTCCCTCTCCCTCTCCCTCACTCCCTCTCCCTCCCCCTCCCTCTTTCTCTCCCTCTCTCATTTCCTTCCCCTCCCCCTCCCCCTCCCTCTCCCTCTCCCTCTCCCTCTCCCTCTCCTTCTCTTTCTCTTTTTCTCCCTCTCCCTCTCCCTCTCTATCTCTCTTTCTCTCTCATTTCCTAAACAAGCAAAAAATAAAGTGATTTAAACATCCTCCAAGCAAAAGGGAGAGGGAGAGATACAATGCACTCTCCCTCTCTTTCTCTTTCTATCCCTTTCTCATTTCCTTCCCCTTCCTCTCCCTCTCACTCTCTTTCTCTCTCATTTCCTCTCCTAAACAAGCAAAAAATAAAGTGATTCAAACATTAAACAAGCAAAAGGGAGAGGGAGGGAGAGAGAGAATGCACTCTCCCTCCTTCTCCCTCTCTTTCTCTTTCTCTCCCTCTCCTATTTCCTCCCCCTCCCTCTCCCTCTCCCTCTATTTCTCTTTCTCTTTCTTTCTCTTTCTCTTTCTTTCCCTCTCCCTCTCCCTCTCCCTCTCTTTCTCTCTTACTCTCTTACTCTCTCGTTTCCTCTTCTAAACAAGCAAAAAAGAAAGTAATTTAAACATTAAACAAGCAAAAGGGAGAGAGAGAGAGAGAATGCACTCTCCCTCTCTTTCTCTCCCTCTCCTTCTCTTTCATTTCCTCTCCTAAACAAACAAAAGAGAACGATTTAAACCTTCAACAAGTAAAAGAAAGAGAGAGGGAGACTCACCAATGAGATATGGCGAGCGTGGGCGGCTTCTCTTTGCAACGAGGGCTCCTCCTCTCCTTCGCGAACAACGGCGGTGGCGGTGGCGGCGGCGGCGGCAGCAAGTCTCTTCCTCTTCTTCTCTCACAAAGCCTTGGCTCTCTCCCTCGCTCTCTCCCTCGCTCTCGCTCTCAAAAGGCGAAGAAAAGAAAATGAAAACGGTGCTCTGGTTTCGGCCGCGCTTTTTTTCCCTGCGGCATCGCTATTGGCGTCGCTATTGGCATCGCTATTTGCGTCGCTATTTGCGACGCCAATAGCGACGCCGATATCCGCCGTCGCTAATCGGCGTCGCTAATTGCCCAATTCCTTGTATTGAATTTAGGCAATCCTGCAACAATATTTTGGGCCTGCATTGATTTAAGTCGCTGTACATTAACATGACCAATGCGTTTATGCCAGGTATCAATATTTGCAACTACATCGGTCCCATGTGCAAACATTGCTGCACTCAATTCAGACATGTCTGCATCCAATGTAAACATTCTGCCCTTCTTCTTTCCTTTTGCTATCAAGCGACCTTTATTTTTCATATCCTCAACAAAGCATCCATGAGGATTAAATCTGACCTGCAAGCCCTGCTCAACCATTTGACCAACAGAAACCAGATTCTTGGTGATATTTGGGACATGAAATACATCGGACATGTATTTCTTTTTCCCATCCTGCATAGACAAAGGAATTTTTCCAATCTGCACAATAGGATGTGGAGTATCATCACCAGTCTCCACAAATCCTGGTTTTTCCATTTTCCTTGCATCCTCCATCCATTCTACATGACCTGTCATGTGGTTTGATGCACCTGAGTCAACATACCATACATCATTGCTTTCTTCTGCACTTGTCACAGAATTGTTCATGTGCTGCACCATAAACAAATGCTCATTTCTGTCATCACCCTGTCTACTAGAAGATGCATAATTCCCTTGTTGCAGTTTTCCATTCATGATGTCATTCTGCTTTTTATAGCAGTCTTTAGCCATATGACCCATTTTACCACAGTAGTAGCATTCAACATTACTGTTTGCATTTTGGCCTCTTTGCCATCCACCACGACCTCTTTGGCTCCCCCTGCCTCTAGAGTTACCACGTCCTCCTCCATAGGACTGGTTTTCTTGAGTTTGCTACATATTCTGATTTCTATCACGGCCTCCAGATCGGCCTCCTCTACCTCTGTCTCTACCTCTTCCAGCATTTGAGTAGAAGACAGCTTCTTTTGAAGTTCCTCCTGAAGAAGATGCACCACCATTTCTCTGCTCCTCAGAAATTAGAAGAGCAATCAACTCCTCAAAATTAGGAAATCTTTCACGGATGGAAATGGATGTTCGAAACTGTGCATAATCCTTTCCTAGACCATTCAAGGTCACAGAAACTAAATCATCATCTTCCATTGGCGACCCAATGGAAGCAAGTGCATCTGCAATCTTCTTCACCTTCATGTGGTAGTCATTGATGCTCATATTTTCTCTTTGCACATTATGCAACTCTTGCTTGAGCTGCATTTTCCTGGCTTGAGTATTTGTGCTATACATTTTTGACAAAGTATCCCATGCCTCCTTTGGCGTACTTGCATCCTGAATATGCACAATCATAGAGTCTGAAATACTGATAGACAGCCAGTACATAACTTTCCTGGCTCTCTCATGCCATGCTTTAAATGCTTGCATTTGCTGTTGATTGGGAACATCAGGAAGAACTGGTTCTTCTTCATTTCCTGCAACAAATTCCCAATATCCTTTTCCCATAAGGAAATTCGTCATTCTAAACTTCCATGCTTGGAAGTTGTTCTTGTCAAGCTTTTCAGTGACAATCTGTGAGAGAGAATCAGACACCATTACAGAACACTGCAAAAAATTCTGTCACTGCAAAAAACACAGCTTCACCCTCACAAGGGCAAATCTGCAAAACTGGCGAAAGTGGTATTTGACCACACAGTCACTTCTTAGTGACGATTTCTGCAGTAACTTTTCATCGACCTGTAGAACAGTGGTCGCACAGCATAAAACTGGGCCTTTTCTTGAGTGCGTGCAGAAAACTTCCGCCTCCAAAACAGGCCCCGAAATGGCCTCAAATAAAAAAAACAGGGTCCCCAAGGGCTAAAGCCCTTACCCGCAGCTTATACTGCCCTTTTGCTTCACCGCGAAGGGCGCCTCAACCTGAGACAATGCACTCTTGCAATTTCCGACTGTGCTACCTGCAGAGATCTGCTCCCAAAAAAGAAAATGAAAGCAACACTGCTCCTCTTACCAGAACACCGCGAGCTTGGCTTGCTTTCTTGAGCTCCTTACCACGAACAAGGCTCTGATACCATGTCAAGATTATAGGAGAGAAGGAAGGAGTCTCACTTGTAGCTTTCTTGCTTGCACAATGGGGGAATACACACAAGGGTGGAGGCTGAAAACAGTTTTCCTATTCTTAGTTGTGTAAGCCAAAAAGAACTCTTATACAAAGAAATAGAAGAACCCTATATATGGGTCTCAAACCAAACTCAACTAACTAAGGTGGCATACTAACTGAGCCACGAACTAGAGTAGATAAGGATAGCTATCATGTAGCTATTATTCATGGGCGGTGTACCAACCGCATCTGCAACTGACAAGTCGGTGACATAAATACACAACGGTCACCCTGGCGTATCACGAGTGGAGCTCGATCTCTCAACACATAGTCTCAACTCAGGTCTCCTAAAATAACATTGATTTGGATCTAGGATGACACACTGGGATAGTTGACATTCAATCGTTTCTAACTTGACCTAATCTAGCATTTCATATTTTTAATGGAATTCTCTTGGTAACCAAGACCACTTTATTGTATAAAAAATCCATCAGCAATTTAAACACCCCCTTCATCGCTTTCCCTCGAAGAGTAGCTTTAGTTTTCTAACTAACCTTCCCTAATTTATCCACCTTTCTTTGTGCTCTTTGTTTTATGTTCTCTCCCCCTTCTCTTTCTTTCTCTCTTTCTTCTTATTTGTTGCCCCTATCTTTGTTTCTCTCTTCCCCCTCGTGTTTTCTCACTCATTCTCCTCTTTCCCTCTCTCTCTCTCTCTGTCTCTCTCTCTGTCTCTCTCTCTTTCTCTCTTTCTTTCTTATATTTCATGTTTATTCTCTCTCTCTCTCTCTCTCTCTCTCTCTCTCTCTCTCTCTCTCTCTCTCTCTCTCTTCTTCCTTTCTTCTTCTCCCTCTCTCATTTTCTCTCTTTCTCCCTCAATGCACCTCATTCTCAAGAAAAACAAAAAGAAGAAGAAGAAAGAACAAGAACAAACCAAGAGGAGGATGGATTCTTCATCTCCTCTTTGTGACAAACCCTCTCTTTGTTTCTCTCCACCCTCTCGTGTTTTCTCACTCAGTCTCCTCTCTCTCTCTCTCTTTTTGTTATCTTTCATGTTTAATCTCTCCCTCTCGTTCTCTCTTCCTTTCCTTTCTTCTTCTCCCTTTCTCATTTTTTCTCTTTCTCCCTCAATGCACCTTATTCTCAAGGAAAAAAACAAATGAAAAGAAGAAAAAATAAAAACAAACCAAGATGTGCATTGAGTGAGAAAAAGGGCACAATGTACTCACCTCAAAGGCTCGATCCTTCATCTCCTCTTCGCAATGGCCCCTCTTCTTCCTTCACGCACTTCCTTCTCTTCTTCACAAATAACGACAGCAGCGGCGGCGGCCGTGAGAAGCTCTCCTTCTCTCTCTTTCTCTCTTCCTCACCCTCTCCCTCCCAAAGCCATGATCTCTTTCGCTTCCTCTTTCGCCCTCTCTTAAACCCTTTGTAGCAAAATGCTGCACTCGGGTTTCACCTGCTTTTTTTTTCTCTGGGTACCATCCACTACAACAAAAAGGCTCCATAGACGTGCTTATAGGCGCAATATTTAAACTGTGTTTAAAAATGTCGGGCGCGTTTATTACTGCGTCTACTGGTGTGTCTAAAATTTCGCGTCTACAAGCACGCTTATAGTGAAAATTACATGCGCATATAGATGCGCTCCGTAAATATATCATCATATTTATAAAAAAGTAGATATATTTATATTCTATGTCTATACATGCGTGTAACTGCGCGTCTAAAAAGGTGTGCACTCTGTAATTTTTTGACGATAATAGACGCACATTTTTCCTGTAATTTAGACGCACGGATAGACGCACAAAACAGAGGTATGAAAAAAAAACCAGAGAGCATGTGGCTTGCATAAAAACTAGAGAATGCTCTCTGGTTTTTTTCCCCCATCAACATCAAATTGTATACTTAGGGAAAAGAGAGAAAGATTATTATACTGAAAGCAAAAGAATGTGGAGAGCCAAAGTCCATATATTGATAATAACACATGATGAGCATACTATGCTGAAACATTTGTACATATTTTGAAGATTTTTGTACTGAAAACAAAACAATGTATGTAGAATAAAAAATTTCATTTATATAGATGAAACCTTTTTACATGACGAGTTCTAGTGCTTGTGACCTCAAGCATGGTCATGGTCGCAAGCATTAGCTGAAAGTAATACATGTCAAAAATGAAAACTACAAGCCAAGGGGAGGCATGCATGCATGGGGCTCCTCTACATCTCCTCATAAGAGGCATCATCGTCGCTACGGCCACCGATGCCGGTGCTGCCACCACTACTGCTAGTCCCCCCTTTGCTATCCTCAGCTGCATCAAGGTTCGCCTACACAAAGGATTAATATATATAAATACCATTACAAACAATAAATTAGAGTTACCTATACTTTTCATGTAAAAAATAAAACATACATCTTCTGGTTGTGGAATCCTCATGGCACGATTATATTGCTCCTTTGTGATCAGTCTCTCCTCGTAGAAATGCTACCAAATGGACGCCCGGTTATGACCTCGATGGTAGTCTACCTCTCTAGAAGTAGGCATCCTGCCAACGATATGATACTACAAAACAATTTTAACATACAAGATATTAGAACACACTACATAATGAATTGAAACAAATTACAAAATTTAATTTAAAAAAAGAAATCAAATAATACTTACAAACTCAGTCTCCCATGACTCCCTGCCACCCGATCCATAATGCGATAATCCCATGGTTGCCATCTGGATACATCACGCCTCTGCATGCTGGCAACTTGTCATTTTCTCTGTTGCTCTCTCCTTGGCCTCTTTCCACACCCTGCGGTGGTAATTGGGTGGTTGGCCATATCCAGGGCACCCCTGCTCTTGTCTCTGCAGCAATGACTCCTTGGCGCACGTCATAAGGTGAGACCTCTTGTTATGAAGTAAGTGCGTCTCTCACCTTTGACCGTCCCCAATCATCTGAGAATCGTGAATTCTCAAGATTAGGGTACCTTCTATGTACTGCCCGCAGCACCTCTTGCCACAAACCATTTTTTTGGTGCTTGAAGGAAATCATACAATCTTTGTATGTGGCATGCACGACACTCCTCAAGTAGGCTATCATTTCCCTCCCCTAAGGGTTATGCAAGATACCACCAACATCTGTGACAGAGTAGTACATTTGTGGAGGCTCACCTCTCTCATTTCCTGGTGAGGGTGATCGAGAGCCACCTCCTAGGCAACCCCCACAAAGCCCTCGACCTCCTCGTCGACCTCCCGCACGACTCTTCCTCCTCCCTTGAGATGGGCACTACCCTCTACCTCACTCGATGCACGTGCTTCTGCAGATGCACGTACTTCGGCCGATCCATGTACTTCAACTGATCCCTGTGCATCAACTGATCTGTGTGTATGCATAGTGCGTGGAGTACCTGTTAGTAGAGGTGTACCAAGATTTGATATGCCAAGGTTTGGTGTTTGTGCAGTAGTGCTAGGCAAAGATGTGATAGGTGTCCCAGACATGACACTAAAAACCTCCTCTGTAGTGGGAGGGCGACCAAGATAACTAGTCAACTTCCCCATGAATTGCTCCTTATTCGGAAAACCTCCAAAAAAACCAGTAATACCTCTAGAAAACTCCGCTAAGGTATTATTCATGTGTTCCAACTCAGTATCAGTGCTGGAAGATCCAGGATTCCACATCTACACAAGCAAAAATCCATTACTACCCTGTGCAGATAAAATATATTATATGTTGTGTCTATACCTGCATCTATACTCGCGTCTGTCAGTATGTCTATATACATGTCTAAAAACGTGTCTACACTGTCATCTAGACGCACCTACAGACACGCAAAGTCGGACCATATTTTGCAAATTGTTATAAAAAATGTGCAAAAAACCTCCATAGATGACAGTCTAAAGCATGTAAAGAGAGAGAGAGAGAGAGAGAGAGAGAGAGAGAGAGAGAGAGAGAGAGACAAACAGACAAAGAGAAAGTAAACAAGATTGAGAGAGAGAAGAAGAACTCACATTCTTTGCTTGTTCCGACGGGTGGCAGCTAGGTTACAAGCTCCTTGTCCTCCTTCTCCCTTCCCTTAGTAGGTTGCTTGATTCTTCTTCTCTTCCTTGCTGTTTGGCTCTTGTTCTTTACTCTTTGGCTCTTCCTTCCTCTTGTCCTCTTTTTACTCTTATTTCCTTCCCTCATTGTCTTCATGAAGTGATAGATATACATGATTTTTAATGTCGAGCTCGAACTGCAGAAAACATGCAAAAAACGCAGGAAAGCACTGGTTTGAAAAGAAAGCCATAACTTTTTAAAAAAAAAATTTATTCGCATGGCGCGTCTATAAGTGCATGTAATTGCGTGTCTATATGCACAGATAAAACATATTTCACGTGCTCATAAATGTGTAATTACAATTAAACTTATTAAATGCTAGCTTATGGTTGTTTTTGGATCAACATGACTTTCCTAGTCTTTCAATATCAAAATGTTTGTCTCCATGTTGTAAGTATCAAAATATTTAGGAAATATGACATATATACCAAATGAAATCATATATGTCCTTATGATTCAGGTGTAATTATGTCATCATCTTCTACTAGTATGGGACATGCTGAGTCAACAAACAATACATCCTCTAGTGAGGACGAGACATTGCGTCTTCACAATCGAGACGCTTAGCTACGACGGAAAATAAAATGTATGTGTGATCGTTGTCGAGGATGTTTTTTTCAAGCACGTCGAATCACAATGTCACACCTCAGCATGTACGGAGAGTGGGACCAAGAAAAAGACCCATTAATTTTTACTGCTTTATTTGCACAAATATTATTAGTCTATGTTGTGTCTTCACCATTAAACAAAATCTCCTTTTTTTATTGAGCAGGATGCGGTATCACATCCTCAAATGGTCCCTCCAGGGCATCGAGAGATTGTGAAGTGTCGACGCCAGGAGGCAAAGTCCTCAAGAAGAGTAGAGATTGATGACGACGATAGCAGCCCTCTTCAAATGTCCCATCAAGTTTTGGAGGAAGAGATTTTGGACAACATGGTGCACGATTTATTTTCCCATGAGGTTCGGTGGGAGAACGCCATTAGAGAGACAGATGACCCGCTACGCATAGCGTCGAAAACTCCATTGTACGAAGGTTCCACATACTCCGTTCTACCTGCATCTCTCGAGATACTGAACTTACAAACCATTTATGGATGGAGTAATGCTAGCTTGAATTCATTATTGAAGTATGTATCATTTGATATTAATTCATAAATGCTTCTAGACAATATTCGCGGTTTGTTAACTCTGTTTGCACAATATATGCAGGTTATTGCCACAAATGCTTCCAAATGGAAATAAATTACAAACTAGAAGGGAGCAAGCAAGGCATTTCTTGACATCACTTGGAGGTCTCAATTACGTTAAAATCCATGCATGTGTCAATGATTGCATCTTGTTTTGTGGGGATCATGCATCTGCACGACAGTGTCCTATTTGTGGTGAACCAAGATACAACCAGGAGATGAAATCAATGGATGTGCCTCATAAGATTTTGTGACATTTTTCTATTATTCCACGTATTCAACTTATGTTTAAGTGTGAATTTATTGTGAGACTCATGTCATGGCATGCTAGTCACCATTCAAGTGATAGAAAGTGGAGAATTCCTTCAAACACACCAGCTTGGCAACACGTAGACAATTTGTGGCCTACTTTCAAAGAAGAGCCCAGAAATTTGAGATTTGGTCTAGGATTAGATGGAATAAATCCTTTTGGCATTAAAAGCACCTCATATAGTGTATGGCCAGTGGTATTGGTGAACTATAATATCCCTCCATCCATGGCAATAAAAAAAGGACATGTAATGTTGTCCCCTTTGATTCCTAGAAAACACAAAGTAAAAAACATAGACATTTACGTAGAGCCTTTGATCAAGGAGCCAGAAATGCTATGGAGAGGTATTGAGGTGCAAGATGTGAGTGCATCATTGTCCTCTAGAGATTTCACTTTAAAGGGCATGTTGTTGTGGACCATGCATGACTTTCCAGGCTATGAAGAGTGTTCAGGTAGTTGCATACTCTATTTTATTCATTCTTACCCTTAATCAAATATATGTCATCATTAACCCACTTGTTTTTACAGGTTTAACTACATCAGGATATCATGTATGTCCAATTTGCGGTCCCTCTCTGGTTTCTTCTAGACCGACGTGCTTGATGAATGTTATCTATGACAATCATTATCATTTTCTTCCTATTGACCACCCCAAATATGCACCCCCACTAATGGAAGAACTCCACAATCTCTGACCATTCAAGATTGGAAGGACACTTGGACACATGCCAATGCTCATCCTCCACTCGACATGAGTTGGTAACTAGTTTACTTCTTTTGTTTGTCTTTAAAGTACACTCCATTATGAGAATGAGAAATAATATATTGTTTGTGCCTTAGTTTCTCTATATTTTTTCGTCTCCCATATTGGACTGAACTCAAGATCAACCCCATGCATATATTCAAGAATGTTGCCTCTACATTATGGGATCACTTAATCGGCGCTCATGATTCTGTCAATGTAAGGGAGGATTTACGCAGCATTGGACGTATGAGACAAGCTTGGCCACGCATCGGACCCAGAGGAAAGATCGAGTTACCACGTGCACCTTGGATGTTGTCGAAGACCGAAGAAAAGATGGTGAAGCAACATATATGTAGCTTTCAAACTCCCATAGGATATATGAGATTCCTCAAGGGAACCTTCATAAAGAAAAAGAAAAGAGGTGTGGAGCAACTATCCAGTTTGAAGTCTCACGATTGGCACAAAATCATTCACGTAAGGATTTTCATAGCCATAAATATATTAATTAGTGAAGTAACTATATAGACTAATTAACAATGTATGAATATTTACATACAATTCATCCTTCCTACTAGCATATCCCATTGTGTTTCAAAAGATGTTCATGATATCATTTACAAGATGGGTGAGCTCGCGAGGTATGTATACATTATAATTATTTTTTAGTTTACATATTATGTACATCAAGTAGTAAATCCGCTTGAATTTATGGGCAAAACTAATAATCGTTCTCAATTGCATGTTGGTAGATTTGTGAGTTTGAAGGAAATCGATCCAAATACGTTGCAAGAGACTCGAGTATTGTCCATTGAGGTGGTTTGTTTGGTGGAGAAAACTTTTCCTCACTCCATTTTAACTACTCAAGTACACTTACTCGTACATCTGATTGATGAGATCGCAATTTGTGGGGTAGTTCATGCAAGGTGGATGTTTTTTCTAGAGCACTTTTTGAAAACCCTAAAAGATTTTGTAAGGCAAAATGCACGGTCCGAGGGAAGCATGGCTGAGGATTGGTTAGTGCAATCATCCCTTGTACAAATATCTGAATATCTTACTAAAGTGGACCCCTCTTTAGCACGACTATGGAAAGATGATGAAGATTTGAGGATGACCTCTATAATACCTCAAGGAAAAGGAAGGAGCAAAGTGCTAATGAAAGAGGAACTTTGTAAGTTAAATGTATTTTGTGTGCTTAATAGTGAAGTAATGAGCAAATGGGTGACACTATATAAAGAAGCAAGGCAAGAAGAGTAAGTGAAAGGCAAGCATTTTGTGCTAGACATGGACGTAATATCCCAAATCCAGAACATTTAAGTGCGCTTCCACGTCATATTGATATAGATTGGCTACATGAAGAAATCGAGAACATGGAAAAAGAGGAGGCGATGGATATATCGCAAGAGGAGTGGGAATACGCACGAGGTTGCTTATCAAAGGTGGCACATACTTATAATTAAAGTATCTTTAGTTATATATGATATAATAATTTCACATGTTTCATCTTTAACTAAATCATTAATATGATCTCAACAATGTACTACTAGTACACATTGTTCAATGCTATTTGGTATGAAGGCAAACATTTTCGAACTCAACATATAGATGATAAGAGAAATACCTAGGATTGTGGTATCCTTGCAAACTTTCAGGATACCAATGGCACCATGGAAGGTTATTGTGGCTTGATCCAAGCTATTTTGAAGCTTTATTTTAGGCGATTTTTTATATATGTACTAGATGTGAAGTGGTTTAAAGAAGTAGTAACAATGGGTGAGCATTGCACAATTAGACGTCATCCAAGTGGTTTGTAGTGATTGACTCTACAAAATTTCACCAAGGCAAGAATGACACATTCGTACTACTTCAACAATGCGAGCAGGTATATTAGAAGCTATTTATTTTCATATATATTACTTTTGGATACATTCTCAAAATACAATAAATATCTAAGTTGCTTACTTTTTGTTTTTTAAATGTAGGTTGTGTATCACCCAATGGTAAACAATAACCAATGGTGGCACGTCATCCCCATATCTAATCGTTCAAAACCAGTATATGGCAATGCTACCAACATAGAGATAGTTGATGACAATCCAACAATCAATGATGATACACATGATGATGCCATGATCGATGATATACATGATGCAGTGCAAGATGATCTCTACGAGGATGTTCAAGGAAGCGCAGAAGAGGATACAATATAGTTACAGATGATGATGAAGAAATTGAGCATGGCAATACATTTGACAGTGGGATAGACTTATTTGTTTCATTGCCTATTGGTAACATAGACCTAGAGATAGATAGTCTAGCAAGGGCCGATCTCATTGAAGATGAGATTGATAATTCATTATAGCATGTAATTAGCTTTGAATGATTGGATGTATATTTGTAATACTCAGAAAGAAGTAAAGTTGGTAATGTATTCTAAAAAATACTAGCTGTTAAGATGCTTGGTCATATTTAGGGACTTTATGAGAAATGAAAAATATGTGCGTTTATTTTCGCATCTATAAGCGCGTTTAAAAACGCGGATATATAGACATGTTATTCGCGTCTATATACTAGCGCCAATAGACGCGCCGATAAACGTGCTGATAAACGCGCCCGCTATTTCGTGTGTACAGTGTGCGTCTATAGGGCCTTTCTCTTATAGTGGTCGTGAATAGCGATGCCGCTAATTTGCATCGCAAACACCCATCGCTATGCTCCCATATCCTTGTAGTCGAACTAGGCGGATCAAAAAGTATGAAGGCTATTACCTTAAACTCCTACAAACAGTTGGCTATGTGAAATGTTGTTTTATGACTATCTTGTTTTGTTATTGGTATTTGCCAATAGCCTGATGCTAATTCTAGATAAATAAAGTATTTAGATTACCCTAATTCGTCTATTAAAGCATCCATTCATGTTATCGAATATACATCATGTTATGTAACTTTATTTATAGGGTGATAATCTACACAAAAACAATATTTGCCAAAATCTTTATTAATAACAATTTGTGGTTCTCTTTTCCAAGGGCTTTTAGATGGTTGTATGATTCCCTTTTCTAACATTTCCTAAACTGCTTTTTCTATTATTTCATTTTAATTTAGGTGAGCAATGGTATTGTGCCATTTTAATAGGTGTGTGATTTAATGTGTTAATATGGTATTCAATTGGAGCAAAAGTAATGAAAGGTGAGGTAGAGATAGTTCCTTTTTTGTATGTTTTAACTAGTTTAATTATATATTTTTCATTTTTTACAAAAGAATTAATTTGTGAGTAGTTGACTTTTGAATTATTTGTTGTCTTCTCGATTTCCAGCCATTTTCATCTTGATAAAACTGAAGCCTTTTATTCTTGAAATTGACTTGTCCATCAACCTTGTCAAGCCAACCACAGCCTAAAGTTATTGAAAATAAATGTCGAGGAAGTAAATAACATTCCTAAAAATGTATAGCTCCTTGAACATCAAATTTTATTGTGGCTACTTAATTTGTTGATGCGTACGCATGTCTTTTATCGCATATAAGACTGAAATTTGAGGTGCTTCATTTATTTCTAACTTTAAATTTTGATTATCTCTTTATCAATTGAAGAGAAAGTACTCCTTGTATCCACGCTACAACATATACATGCAATAACAACGTTTTCTTTATATATGAAAAATATCCCTGTTGTCGCTATTAGCGTCGCTACAAAACCATCGCTATTTGCCTCGCTAATTTCGTCGGTATTAGCGATGCTAATACCGACGAAAAAATAGCGACACTAATACCGACGAAAATAGCGACGATTACAGAGGAATTTCTGATGCTAATACCGACGATTGCAGAGTTATTTTCCGACGCTGATACCGACGGTTGCAGAAAAAAATAATTTTTGTGGCAGAGCTGCAGATGCAGCCCTGCCACAGTTAGAGCCACACAGGGCTAAGAGACAATTCTTGCTGTCAAAGACGTTAAACAATCGATCCCAAATAATGACAAGACTTTGCAAACAAGTACTTTCATGACATTAATTAACACAAATGTGCACTGCATTGATAAAGAAAATAACAAAACTTAAATTGAGAAGTGCTACTACGACAAAGCAAATATGGAGTCATGCTACAACATAGAAGTCCGAATCATATACACTTAGCTATTACATATGGAGGATAGAGGCCATAAGGCCTTACATAATACAAGATGGGGAGTAATCCTATGTAGCCTAATCTGCTCTCTACGACTCATCCACATCAGAAAACTCCTCTCGCTGTAGTGGCATATCGAAGGGAGTCTGCAACAGCAAATACATATATAATTGTGAGTACCAAATACAAACTGACATATAATGACAGATTTCTCAAACTAGGAATGATATTTATTACTACTTACCAGTCCTCCGCGAGCATAGAGCTTCTCAATCAGGGCACTCAAGCCATGCTTCTCCCCGTATGTCACCTCTAGTGCAGTCGGGTCGCGATTCGTAAAACCTTGCTGTGGCACACAAATATTGAAAAACAACGTACTTGAGATTCATATTCGAAATACATACATCAACATGGATGTCATTAAATTAGAGTACTCTACCCTATTAATACTTACGAAATCTGCCAGGAATGTTGCGTAGCCCGCCATTACCAAGGTGATGCACCGATCCTGCGTCCAAGCATGCCTTTGCTATGTCCTTATGCTACTTCCACTTGTCTGGAGTGGATGTCGCCTCATCCTGGAGATTACTCTAGTCCTCTGTATCTAGCCACTCCGGCTTCGATTTGCCCTGCTTGACTGCTTCGCGTGCATCAGACCGCCTATGCGACTGATAGTCACGCATATGCGTCATCATCCACCCTCTCGAAAATCTATCATTGCTAGAGGGCTGAGGGAACTCTCGATACAATGTATCGATTATGTACTCCTTGCTGGCATCTAGGATTTCCTTCCACTTGTTTGTAATGTTGTGCCAAAATACTTGTTGGCATAACTCATGCATCCTAGAGATGATAGCTTTTCCCTCATCATTCATGTATAAATGGCCATTGGCCTTATCTATGAGATACGAGTAACCTGCAAGATTTTGCAAACGGGTACTTTCATGACATTAATACAAATGTGTCAAACACAACTTGAATTGATAAGTGCTACTGCGAAAAAGGATGCGAAAATACATACATGGAGGAGTGGGTTTCATGTACTTCTTGTCGGCCCTAGGAGTGATCGGTGGGGTGCGTAAAGGAGTGGGAGCAGTAGACGTCTGCCTGCTACCACCATCGAAAGACGGTGTCGACTCCCTGGTGGCAGTGCGAGTGGGAGAGACTGCATCTGTATCCCCACAACAGGAGCTGCCTCCTTCTCAACTACGTGACTCTGAAGCAAAGCGAGACCTGCGATTGCGTCTACTGGAGACCGAAGCATCGGACCGTCTAGAGTCTGCCGATCGTGCTGAGGTGGAATGGGAAAGCTGTGCATCGGCTCTATCTCTGACCCATGCTAGCTTCTCCGGTGAGAAACGCGCTAGCATCGCGTCAATGTCGTCATCTGTAAAATCGCGACTCATCCTGCCGTCCATGCCCAAATCCTAAACCTGCACATACAAGGAAAAATAATATTATTAGATAATGAATTGCAAGACATAATAAAACTAAGACTTAATTAGCAAGACTTCATTTTAAAATAATAATAATAATTAGATAATACAAAACACCATACTCAAAAAACATACAAACTGTTGCACCTGCTCCTTTGAGAGTAACCTTGAACCATTGCACATCAAATATGGTCATGGAGAAACTTCGATAGTCCACTGCAAGGATACTCTGTAAACATCCGAAATACTCCATCTCTACAACTACACGGTTTGGATCTGTGGGACGTCGTCGGCTTTCCTGCTTAAACATTGCTATCACTCCACAGTCCATTGTCGAGCGTAACTTGTCGATGTGCTCTACTCTAAAATGTCATCCACGTGACCATGCTGCACTATGGACCTTATACTGGGAGGAGAACAAGTATATTAGTTGCGATTTGCAGTATAGATTGTAATTTCTTGGGATTGCATACCTTGGGATTGCATCCACGTGAGAAGACCCACTCTTCTTCAGTAACTGTTTCTCCATCTTGAGATGCTTTGGTTAGGGCCTCATGTAGCCATCTAGTGGACATGAGTAGAGGCATCTCCTCTAAGCCCTTCGGATATCAAATGGGCCGTTGCCGCGTACTCCATCGAAAGTCAGATCTTGCAGACTCTCGCTCAACTCGAGCATCCTCATACCGTTGTAGCCACTTCTCCATCGTAGCGCTATGCAGCATACAAATTCGGTTCACCTTGGACTCCATGGATGCGTCTATCTTCTTCTCTATTCCATTTCCCACTAGGACATCTCCATTCAGACGATCATCCTCCTTAAGTGACCATATCAAGCCTTTGTCCCGGTCCACAGTGGAAAACCACTCAGAAATGTACACCAAGGCCTTCGACACTAACCAACCTTCAGCCATGCTACCCTCAGGACGAGCCCGCTGTCGTACAAATCCCTTTAAGGTCTTCATGAACCGTTCAAGGAAAAACATCCATCGACTATGGACTGGACCTGCAACCTACAATTCATCTACAATATGCACTAGAAGATGGGTTTGTATTGTGAGCATGCTAGTGGGAAGATACTTCTCCAAAAGACAAGCAGTCTCTACTGCCATGCTAGTGGGAAGATACTTCTCCAAAAGACAAGCAGTCTCGATGATGTGTGAATCTCTTTTTGGGAGACAAACTAAACCAACTCGGACAATTTGTAAATGACTGTCCGTACCTCCGATGTCAGAGACCCCGCGATTGCGATCGGCAATACGAACTGTGAAAACCATGTAATTAATATTGTGTATAAACAAACGGAGATTCTGAAATCTAATATGTAGAATCATGCCATACGCAGCCTCATACCGTACATACATGACACATCTTATGCCAATCATGGGATTTGAGTCCTGTCAGTTGGTCATCCTTTGTGAATGCTGTCTTGAGAGAATGCATTAGGCCAGTCGGTGTGTGAAAGGACTTGATGTTTTCCTTTACTCATCGCACTTCATTGCCAGACAAAACCCAAGGAGTGCGCGGCAATTGCATCGATTGTCGACGCCACTTACAGGCCAATATGGTTCCATCTTTCCCACTGCTTTCAAATCCATCCTCGCTCCTAGTGTGTCTCATTGCCCAGTGAGGTGGTCCCATAGCAAGCTACCCACATTCTAAAAAATGTGCATGGGATCTAAAAGGTGGTTAATTTTCAGTTTTTTCCAATAAGTCAGCTCATAGAAAATTGAGAAGCGTCGCATTCCACTGGGAAGCGAGTCTTGGTCCACCATCCTGCGATCAAACCAGCTCAGTGCGTTCATTCTCACAGGAGGGCGACCAAGAAATCCTTCTCTCATGGCATAACCCTCTAGCAAAAAAGCCCGATGTCCCTCAAATACCATCTTCTTCATAGATTTTGACATACGAGAATCCAACCTTGGTCCACACAGAGGACATGCATGGTAACCTGACGTGACTAGCCCTGTAGAACACAGATGTACAATGAGGCATATCATAACACCAACATCACTCAAAGAAAACTAGCAAAATAAGAAAACACGCTTTACCAAAGCATTCTCCATAACCTGGAAAGTCATGCATGGTCCACATAAGAATTGCCCTTATAGTTGCGGATCGCCTACCAATATGTTTGCTCATGTCCTCCACTACAATTCCCTCCCACAACTCCTTTAGCTCATCAATCAATGGAGAGAGGTAGACATCCATATTCTTGACTTTGTATCGTCCAGGCACAAGCAAGCTGAGCAAAAGGTGTCCTTTCTTGGTGGAAAGCCCTGGCGGTATATTGTAGTTAACAAGGACCACTGGCCATACACTATAGGAGGTGGAACGTAAACCAAAAGGATTTACCCCATCCATGGCAAGACCGAATCGTAGATTCCTCACCTCCTTTGCAAAGTCAGGAAAAGTCTCGTCAATGTGATGCCATGCTTCTGAGTCAGCTGGTGTACATTGTACACCATCAGTGGATCGATTTTCCGCATGCCATGTAGTCAACTTTGCAAAACTCTTGGTCCGAAAAATGTGACGAACACGCGGTATCAGCGGAAAGTGCCTCAAAACCTTCTGCGGAACAGTCTGTCCTTGCAAGTCATTTCGATACCTGTCCACACCGCACTTGGGACATGTGCCCAACAATTCAAACTCTCCCCGGAAGAGAACACAATCATTGGGGCAAGCATGAATGCGATTATAATCCATGCCTAGCTTTCGCAGCACTTGTCTTGCATCATCACGAGACTCGGGCATCGTGTTTTGGGTAGGCAAAATGTAAGATTTCAACGTTCTACAAATTGCAATGAAGCACGTTATTAGAGTACTACATAGCACATTTTAATGGCTTTCAATAAAGAATCATACACATCATAATATACCTGAATAGCTTTGTCACACTCGCATCTCTCCATCCATACTTTGTTTGTATGCTCAACAATGCAAGAAGTGTCTTCAAATGGGATACCCGACTCCCATCATACAATGAAATGGCAGCCTCCGCAATTAAATGATCTTGGGATTCCGAGTCCGTCGGAAGCAATGATTCGATCATGTCCTCTAACTCGGGCTCCAAAAAAGCAGGAGGATCGTCCATGTCTCCAACATTCTCATCCATAGAAGGGGGTTGAGAGTTATCACCTTCTATGAGATAGTTAGTTATCTCGGATGACATTTGTATAGAGTGCGGACGAACCCGTCTTACTGGACGCAAGAGATCTGCGGACTGCAATGTATCGACATGTCCCTGACCCTGTAAAGGACGTTAAGGAGCTAACTTCTAAGATATCCCCAAACTGTTATACTTAAATCAATTACATGTCATATAGTAATGAGAGAGAACTTACCGCAATCTCGTAATTCAAGACTGCTTGGTCGGTTATCTCAACTCGAAACTCTCCATACCATTGCACATGCTCTATGGACAAACGACGTTTCCGATGAATGGCCAATTTGCATTGCGTGCATGGACAGGGGACACGTTGATTGAGCCAAGCCTCACGATCACCACCATGTTGGTCGTGAGTGCTAGACATCTTGACTGCGATGTAATGGAATGGTAATTTAATAACGATTCTATATTGTATATTGGGACCACTCCACTATATATATTTCAGGTCTTTTTTTAAAAAAATTTTCATACCTATCTCTTTGAGTTCGGCTCTAAACTTATCTATCTTTGAGGTCGGCTCTAAACTATGCTCACACACATACATTTTCGTACCTACATTGCAAAGAATAAAAACCAACACAAGAAAAAATTTGAAAACACTTGCTTCCATTTCTCTCTCTTTCAACACTTCCTAACCTACATTGCAAAGCAACACAAAGCAACACAAAGATCGAAGAGAGACCAACACTTTCTAACCTACATTGCAAAGCAAAACAAACATTGTAAAAAAACCAAAACGGGGCATACTGTCGTGCTCTCTTCTTCTTCCACAACCTCTTCGTGTGAGCGACGCTCCTCTCCTCGCGTGCGGCTTGCGGCTTGCTTCCTTGCTCACCTCCCTTTCTCTTTCTCTCTGCCTTTGCACGCTATTAGCGTTTGAAAGAAACATTCGGATTTCCGCAAAATGTTACCGCAATAAGTCGTCGCTATTAGCGTCGCTAAAAATGTCGCTATTAGCGTCGCTATAATAGCGACGCTAATATCGACGCCGAAAAAAAAAAGTCGCTACTTGGCGTCGCTATATGTGTGTACCCTTGTAGTGCCATTAAAGCTGAAACCGTTGTCCCCTTAATCGTAAGATTGATGGCACAAATAAGTCTTTTTTGTGACTTTGAGGAGGCTTGTATGTGTGAGTGGGTAGTCTCTGCTATCCACTTGCCTCGAGCACAACTCCAAGATTTGCTTATGTCTTTTCTCCAATTTGGATATTTTGGAATCCACTTTTTCTTGGTCTCTTTGGCTTCCTACACTATTTTGCTACATAGCCAAATATATTGTAACAATTAAAGTAGCTAGGATTGCCTTGATTATCACATTATGGTAATTTTTTAAATGAATGAACTTTTTGTGTGTCAATGTCCATTAGTGTTGGCTTATCTTGTTGTTTATGAGTTGTTTGAAAGTCAATCATGTTTTCATTTAATATATTATGTTCAATTCTTTGTGCTATTCAAATAGCATTACTTAATTTTTTGAACCTTGATCTTGGACCCTACTACATGCCAAATCATGTCGTAAGCATGGCCAAAGAAAGTATAGCTTCATAGCTTCAAACATAGCAGAGTCTATTCTTACTAGAAGCTTATTATATTTTATTGCAAATTATGTAGTGGGTTTCTTTTCTCATTGTTTACAATTGTTTAGTTGTTACAGTGTTGTTTCCGTTACATTTCGCTAGTTGAGTCTTAGTATTAGACCAATTAATTTTAGTGATCTCACTTTGTTGTGTATACCATGTTGTGGCAATACCCTCAAGGACCATTCTTATTTCGTGTGATTTCTTTTTGTCTAGCCACCCATGATACCCCGCCACATTTTCGATGTGATCTTATATCCAAGTTAATACGTCTTTGGTTGGAAGGTCGAGAGAAAGACTTTGGATGCACATGGTGATCGAGTGGTGGGGTTGTTCTTGCTACCGTTGCGTTTAGTTGATTTGCTAATAATGACAACAAAGCTTGATTAGTATTACTTATTTGCATCATGAGTGTATTCAACGATTGCATTATTTGTTCTTGAACTCATGGGTTAGGTTCTTAGCTTATTTGTTCATTGTATCCTTCCATCGAAATCTTTTTGTTTTCTTTTGAAACAAAATATCTTACTATGATATGGATAGATGGACTAAGCTATGTTAATTTTTAATTCTTATGCTAAGTGATTATTAATTTAAATGTTTATGACATTTTATGCACTGTTAGAAAAACAAAGAATTTTCAATCTTATAAGCTTAATATAGTTACTATTCTTCAATTGTGGGCGGCATGCGTTGTTGCGTCTAACAAGTCATCAGTTTGTGGATAGCAAGCGTTTCTTTACTTGTCGAGTGTCATGATGCTGTCTGTGTTGCGGGCGATTGCAATGATTACGAGAGTAGGCACACATTTCGACACTTGTTTGTTATTGTTGTCTGATGCTGACAGCCACAAGTTTTGTCAGAGCCTTACAGAGGCATGCTATCAGAGTCACAAGGGCAGGTCGTCACTGTGAATGCTGCTGAGAAAGGCTTTAGATTGGCATATTAGTCGGGCAAAGTATGAGGGAATAGTTTGTCGGAGTATTCTGATAGTGAACATTGAGCTTGTCATATCCACCAAAGCGATGTGAAATTCGGCAGACAGACAATTGAGAGAGAGAGGGAAGATGAGATAGGTCAACACACAGAAGCGCTCGGCGCTGTCCAGCTTCTGCTTCATTACCATCCATTATATAGACTACCATCCAGCTGCTGGGCCTTCTCGGGGATGACCCAACAGCCTCTAAGTTTGTTACGTGAGGGGGACTGCCTAACTTCCATATGGATGGAGATTACCAGATGGGCGCACACACCTGCCCGTCTGTGCCACAAAAAGAACGAGAAGATACTTCTTCTAATGTTGGTTTTGGTTGCCTTAATACAAAAAAACATAGCATGTGTATCTGGAGTGCCTTTTGTGAGGTTCTTTCTTCACGTAGAGTAGAGTAAGGTGTTTTATGATTGATATAAGCCAAGCTAAGAATTGGAGAGTGTTTAATAGTTCATATAAGCTAAGCTAAGAATTGGGCTACAGCAGGTGAGGTGGATGAGATGAGGTCGTAGGGGTGGTGTACATATTTGTAGCGGCGGGCGCAAGCGAGGAAGAAGAGGAGGTCCAGGAGGGTGAGGAAGGAGAGAAGGTAGTAGAAGTGGTCGAGGGAGCCCTGGTTGATGTTGTCAGGGAGCCATGTGGTGAAGCGCTTGGCGAGGAATACTAGGAGGTTGGCCACATACGACCCCACCGCCGTCGCACTCCAGAACAGCGCCCCCGATAGGCTCCGCAGGGCCGGCGGCAGCTGCTCGTAGAACAGCTGGAACTGCCCCACCGACAGCAGCATCTCCGCCACCCCCGTTCCCACCACCTGCGGTAGCAGCCAGTACACGCTTTCCACGTGGCCCCCCGCCGCCTCCCGCCGCCGCCGCGCCTCCACCATGCCGCACCCGCACATCGCCACCCCCAGCGCCAACGACCCTGCCCCGATCCGCGTCAGCAAGCTCAACCCCCGCGGGTCCCTGGTCACCCGCCGCGCCGCCGGTACCACCGCCACGTCGTACACCACGATGGCCAACAGGAAGGCCGCTATCCCTACCACGGACAGCGACGCCGGCGATAGCTGCACACCGCTGCTCCCGAATATGTGCAGGTTCATCACCGTTGCTTGCGTCACCGTGAGCGTCCCTGCCGCTGCCTGCACCGCCGCCACCGGTATCATCGCCAACCATATCGGTAGCAGGTTGATCACCGACTTGCATTCCTCCACCTCATGCACCGTGCACACTTCCTTTGAAGTCTTATGTTGCCGGTCTTTTTCGGTTAATACAGCAGCCTTGTCCAAGCACCTACCAGCAAAGCAAGGAAACACAGGAGTTGTTTTAGAATCCAAACCTTATATCCTCACCAAATCTCCCTTTAGAGAAGCAGCCTTGCCTGACAGGTTTAAGATCTCTAATAAGTTGAATTTCTATCGTGTGGCATGCCCTTTTTCTCTCTTAGTTAAAACTAGGCACCCCGCGCCTAGACTCGCCCCCGCGCTTCGTGCCGGGGCGGGTGCGAAGCGCTGCTGTATTTGGCTGGGAGCTTGTGACCACGGAGTTCTCATCATCAAAGGAGAGTCGAAGGCCGGTGGAGACCATAATAGGCTGTGGAGCGAAGGTGGAGCAGGCATGGGCCTAATTGAGATCGACTGCTTGCAAGGCAGAGGCAGGCCTGTGTCTTGGATGCTGCTGCTGCTGCTGGATGGAGAGAGCATCAGTGGAGTTCGAGTTGGTGTGCCACAAAAATCTTCAAGCTCAGGTCGAGGCGCAGGTGTTCATCCTTGGGTAGAGCCGTGAAGCTCCTTATATAGAGGAGGGTCAAGGCTCGAGGAGGAGGGTCGAGGAGGGCAGCGGGGGCAGGTCGATGATCGAGGCGGGAGCAGGTCGAGGCGCAGGTCGAGGAGGCGTAGGTCGAGGCGGTGCGCAGGTCGAGGCGGGCAGGTGCTGTTGTGGCACCCGCCCCCGCCATTGTTCGTGGGGAGGCTGGGGGCTGCCACGTGGTAGCAGCCCCTGACCTCCTCTTAATATATAGTAAGGATTATAGTCACCTTTGCATTCAAATGCAAGTAGTGGACTAATCGTATATTAGGACTCTTATGTCAATTTGCAAACACAATTCAACAACACATAATGCATATCCCTTCATTTTGCATTCTATATAACCATGCAAGCATTTAATGACATTGAAGCCATCACCCTCCCTTCATTGAGTTGACTTTTGTATACAATACTTGCTATACTTTCTATGACTATAACAAGTGTAGTGAGCTGCACGAAGCACCTTCTTTATGTCGCATACTTATCATCAAGGGGTCAAACTTGACTTACTAGGCTTTCGAAAAGTCTACTAAACACCTGCATGTGGCATGACTTTGCAATGTTAACATTGTAGACACTTTGTAGTCATAAATGTCCCACTTCATGATTCATGGTGTGAAGATGTGTGGCAAGCTTTTTTTTCTTACCAACTTTTTAAATGCATTAGATAGTGCCACAAAGGTACAATCCATAGTTTGAAACCACACACGAAAGAAATTTAATCCACACTTAAACTAGTGGAATTAGAACCCCATTGGCAAACCTTTCTATCTCATTAACTTTCCCATGCATGTGTTAACCAAGTCATGCCATGTCCATGCTAAACCATAAAACTTATAACTACATACCTGAGTTGAGGTGTATGAATGAGTTGGTCCTTCTGATCAGAAAGTTGGTGTAGGTCATCGGCATTAAGGGGGAGTGCCAAGTTGCGGCGTGAGAAAGCAACAATGGGGACATGTATGAGGCGTTGGTAGGGGCTTCGATCGATAGGCAAGTAGAGATAGAAACGAGAGCCAGCAAGGAAGAGGATAATGGAGATCATCATGAAGAGCGAGAGAATGAGGTAACCAAGTCCCCAACTAATGTTGGATTGGATATACACAATCACTGTGAGCCCAAACACTATGGAGAAACAACTGAAAAAGTAATACCTGTCATATCATATAGGGTTAATCAAATGAATAGGACATCCCACATTTGTGATCTAAACTTAGAATCTCATCAAGCCTTATCTATATATAACCAAACCATGTACAATCATTATTAATACCAATTGAAAAAGCGTTGCCTAGCAAGGCGGCCCTCAAGCGTCCTCCCTTCAAACTGGTCTGCCCCAAATGTGAAGTTACATGACCTTAGGCCACCTGAGCCCAATGCTATTAATCCAAAAGCTACCATCAAGAACAACAATTGCCATTTGTTTGCTTGCTCGCACTCTTTGTATATCAACTCTGGTGATGATGGTGTGCATTCCCTCGGTTGAAGGTCTCTTACATATGCTGATATAGTTAAGAACATTAAACCCTACAAAAGTATGAGGATGGAAATTATGAGGAAATTATAAGGGCGTGAAGAGAAGAAGATGAATGCTATCACAACAAGTGCCAAAAATGGGTGATATCACAACATGTGCACCTCTTAAAATATAAATGTGCTCAAACGATTGTACATAAGATATCAACACAACATTTTATAAAAAGGGAATTATCTTGAGGGGCTAACTAAATTATTTTTGTTAATTAATTGGTGACACCTTGTGCTATTATGTCTCCTTTCATACCAGCCTTATATTGGGTCAATATTGATTATGACTATAGTAGAGCATGAGACTTAAGTATAGCCTCCAAAAAATATGGTTTTTTTTTATAGGAACTTTACATATTTTGGTTAAAGATGTCTACCCAAGTTTGGTTATAAACCAATACTTTAAACACTAAAATTTATCTTAGGAGTATAACCTCAAGTAGCATCATTGGCTATGATTTCTTGAACAAATATGTATTTTCTCACCCACTCCCTTACCATCACAAGCCACATGCTATTGAAGCTCTTGAGTGTGGACTACTTACCAATACCTGCTCTAGGCTTGCACATGGTGCAAAGGGACTGCCTATCAAGACCTCCTACTTCATGGCACTCTCTCTACCTAGATACATGGATTAGCTCATGAAGATCCTTTTAGTCCTATAGGAGAAAAAAAGTACATTAGTGATCTAATGCACAATAGGTTAGTGAATTGCATGTGTACATAGATGTTAGAGGCCATGGCAAGTAGTCATGGCCATTCTCTACTATTAATATCCTCACTTTCCTTATTTTGAGCTTTTGCTTCTATGTCTCATCTACTTCTTTAGTGGCAAGTGGAATGGGTTGAAGTTAGGAACCATTGTAATATTGTTTAGGCATTGTTTAAATGCTAGGGCAAGAGGGCAAAGTTTCAGACAATGCAGAGATGTCACATAGGCTTACCTTGATCTTTGATAGGCTTGATGATAATGCAACTCTATTATATAGATTAGGACAAAAAATAACCACATACATTAATTTTTGTATGTCATTATTATTATGGAGTTTTTGAATAAAAAGCTTCAAATACACCATAAGATTCCATTTTCGATTGTCACTCTACTTCATCTCTAGAGGCTCAATTTCAAACTGAGCCTCTAACTTCTATCATCTCATGCTTAATTTCAAAGTTGATCCTCTAAGGGACTTCACATTGAAATTTGAAATTTAGCAATTGGGCATCTAGAATTGAGGCCTCTAACTCAGTCCCAATCACTCAATTTCTTAATTGAACCCAAGGCCCCTTAGAGGTTCAATTTTGAAATGGACCATGACAATGAGCCACATATACTCAATTTCAAAATTGAGACTAAGTCCAATTATGGTGTCCTCGATTTTTAAAATTGAGCATGAGGAGAGAAGAGTCTCCCTCTTTAGGCTCAATTTCAAAAGTAAGACTTTAAGAGCCCTTGAGCCAAAGATGCGCCAATTTCCAAATTGAGACCAAGGCCACTTATAGGCTTTCAAATTGAGCATGAGGAAAGAAGGTTCTCTATCTGTGGGCTCAATTTCACAAAGTAATCTTTTAAGATCCCTCTAGTCATTCTCTCCTTATGCTCAATTGCAAAATTGAGCCTCTAAGACACGTCGACTCAATTTCAGGATTGGCCTCTATTTTCTCTTCTTTGCATTAAGTTTGCAATTGAGGATCATAAGATTTCTCTCCTTAAATAAAAAATTCAAAATACACCCTTTAAGAGGGCTTTAAGTTCTCTTTTATCAAGCTTAATGTTGAAATTTAGCCTTTAATAGGACTTTATATTCTCTCTCTTTAGGCTTGTATTCAAATCTCTAGGAGACCTCATGCTCAATGTTGAAAGCAAGCCTTTCATATGTCTTTCTTGAGGATCAAGTTTTGAATCAAGAGCTTCAATATCCAACCAATCATTTTCCTTGTACAATGAGTACATGTTATATTACTGCAAAACATGCATTGTATGTGTTAAACTTAGGCTATTGTGAAAGGGTACCTAGGAAAACAACACTTGAAGAAGGGCCAAAACTTTCTTGATTGATCCTATCCATACTATTGAATAGTTAGGCTTCACATTGCTTTGATTTCAGATACATCGAATCAATGTTTCAAAGACCCTTTATAGCATCCTCAAGAATGATCCTCCATAAACTAATCTTCAAACAAACATCTATCTTGTCACAAGTTCCTTGTGCACTACCTTTTTGTCCCATCTTACCTAAAGTTTGTGCCCTAGTGTATGATGTTGAATCCCTTATATTAGGACATACCACCACCTTGCCAAAGGTGGAAGGTGTCATACTAGTTTTTCTAGAATATATTACCATCATTAGACAAATTATCAAAGTTTGTATCCTAGTATATGATGTTGAAGCCCTGGAATTAGGCCATGCATCCACCTTACCCAAAGTGGAAGGTGTCATACTAGTTTTTCTAGAATATACTACCATCATTAGAAATTCAAGTGAAGAATGAATTTCTCAAGAACATCTTCTATATCGTGGAAGGTCTCATGGATTTCTTGATTTCATCCTTCTAATCAAATAGAAACAATGAGCTTTACACATACAGTAATGAAGTGCACAACATGTACTTGAGATTATCAGAAAAATAAAGAAATTCAAATTTCAAAAAGTAGATATAAATCCTTAATACTACTACCTAGTGCTAGAAGTAGTGTTATGTTCTCAAAACTACTATTTTTCAAAGCAAGATAGTTGTTGAAAATGGGCTAATAATCACAAAGCATTATATGCTTGCACTACACGTCATAAGTAACATAACATTACCATTAGAGTGAACCAAGAAGCTGCTATTATTGTCTTATATCTCCCAAAATAAGAATCCGCAAGGAAAGCACCAACCAATGGAGTGAGACTACAAGACCCAGACACTGAATTCACGATGTAACCTGCTCGAAGATATGTCATGTGATACTTGGAAGTCAAGTAGGGGATCAAATTCCATAAAACACTTAAAGATCCCATCCTCTCACAAACTTCATTGCCTGAGTTATCAACAACACAGAAAGATATTGTAAATTCCCTCATGATTGAAGATGATATGAATAGATACAAGTAGGTCATGCATGGTTTCACCAAAATGTTAAGTTGTCTTAGTATGAATGTACACTACTAGAGAGTCTATCAAATAAAATTTCTTGTCATACACATATATAAACTTTCACTAAAAACATTAACATATGAGTACTAGTCATCTAAAAACAAGTCCATAAGTGTGGTCCATCTAAGTCTTAGATGCACCCATAGGAAACCCTACATATCACATGTGTTTAACTAGTATTCTAAATTGTTTACATGTTATGAGGCAATAAAACGATCCCTCTTTCTTAAAAAGCTTATTTTTTTCCCTAAAGTGCAATAAAACAACACTTTTAAAAGTGTAATCCAATAAATTCTTCCCGATTTTATCCAAGAAAAGAACCATTCTTGGTGAATTTAGGCAATGCATTTACATTTTTAGAGATGCACCCCGAGTTTATAAGTGCCTTGTGAATGAAGGTACTCTAGAAGAGTCTTTTCTAATGACCCCCTCCCTCCCTTTTAGAATGAAAGAAGCATGCTTGGTTTATAAGATATCTCGCAATACCTTTCTATAATTAAAGCTACATATCATCATCTTTGTAATTAAGAGGCAATAGTCTTTAAGAAAACTAGATTTTTTATACCTTACGATAATTATATTTGAAATAACTAAATAATAAGTCTAGAGATGCAAAGTGTAGCAATCATGGAAAAAGATAAAATCAAGTAACAAAACAGTGATTAGAAAATGATACTATCACATTTGTTATTACATCAATGAAGAGGTAGGAGAAATCCTTTTAACTCTCATTAAAAGGATGGTAAAAAATAATAGAACCAATGAGGATAAATTTGAGAGGAATATACATGTGAATATAAGATGCATGGTAACAACATAAATATGTTAATGAATATTATAACTTGAAAGGTAACAAGACTTCCTAATTATTGCAATTTAAAAAAAAAAGATTTTTTCCTTAACAAAAGTTGTACATGTAAAAAACAATCACTAATGCTAGCCTTTGGTTGGCCCAAAAAGAGAGGACTTATAATCTTATGCTCTTCACCACATATCTATATTGTCATATGGCAAAAGTGAAATGGATATAAGCAATAATCCTTGAAGAATGCTTTATGAAAATGCCACATGACTTCAAGTAGGTAATTAAAGAGTTTATCCCTAGAGTAATGGATTGATATGTTCTATGTTCTTTTCATTGATAAGAAATATTGTTCAAGGAGTTTTCTTTTAATCATTTCTATAATCACAACTAGTTATAGATTAATATAGCACACATATATGTACTACAATTATACACTTTATAACTATTTAACAAAGCTAGAACATAGAAACAAAAAGTGCTAGAACTTAATGCAAGGAGATCAACGGTATACTTGCTGACTTGAAGCAATGGCATCTCAATGGCATGCAATCAATTAGAGATAGATCACATCCTCGAAAGTTGATGGCATGCTTTGAATCATAGATTTGCATGCTAGAAGAATACATTCAAAATTTGGTTCAATTTTCTTCATATTCCACTAAATTCTCACTCAAGAATATCTTAATTTATGAGTGTGTTGTTTGGATATAATCTTATGCACTATTTGAATAGTTGTAAAAGGAAGCTTACAAATTGGAATAGAGGTCATGGAGAGGGTCTTATAACTCCATAACAACTTTGAAATGAGTTGCTACATCCTAAAGAGAAAGGATATCAATGATGAGACAAGAGAAATGAAGTAGAAGACATTTTTGAGCTTTGGTGCAAATGGAATTGAGATCATTATAGAAATAATGCATATTATGTATGGAAAGAGTGAGGTCATTTTGCATGCAAATGCCCCAAGAAAAAAGTGTTAGAAGAGGCAAGAATTGTAATGAAAATTATTAGAGAATACCATTCTTTGGAGATCTCTACACTATGTAGTCACACATAACACTTGAAAGATATTCAAATTGATGCTATAGCATACAACCTATAACAAATTGACAAAAGATAACCTCTATGACAGAATGCTAAAGAAGGTATGACATCTAAAGGAAAGAAAGATGTTAAGTCTCCTAAGGATAGCAAAGAGACAAGGTTTGTTGAGCCTAAGAAAAATGTCATTTTTTCTTTCTTTTCTTTTGTGTGTGTGTGTGTTTGGGGGGGGGGGATCTTTAAAATATGTGAGGGGTTTTATAATTACCCCCCAAGTACAAGTGCTAAATAGGGATCCCATATAGCAATGTTATGGATGGCAATGTTCTCTAAAAGGAACCAAGTGTCTAAACAATCACATCTATTTCATAGAATATTAGTGAGGTGTGCTCACTTGAAAAGAAGATCAAGAGTTGTAAGAAACTAAGGGTGCACAATCAACATTTATTCCTTCAAAAATTACAATTAAATATGATTATTTATTGAACATGGGATTACAAGGCTTCTTAGAAGCAAGAGTAAGAGGCACAAGGGAAGAAACAATGCCTAGAGCCAATTCTTATTTGCAAAGATGGTGACAAGATTAATGTTATTGATGCCTGAGTTATGGTTGATGATAAAGAAGTCAATTTTGGTTTTGTATATGCCCAGATGTATCAAGTGTATTGGCAAAGAAATGGGAATGGTGTATTGCCAAATTTTGCAATCAATGTATTATCTTGTTGGGCGGCTCAAACATATGCAACCAAGTAACTACTTCATCTCTTTCAAGTCATTGAAAGCCTTATTGAGGTTAGTAATATCTTTAAATTGCGAGTGTCAAGGTCTAGGTAAGTTCAAAATGGGATGTTTTAGTTGATCTTGCTTCTCTTGTTGGCCTTGAGCTTTAACTAGATAGTGCTTATAAATCAAGCTTATATTTCTTTTAGTGTTTTGAATGGGAAGATCAACATGGCTTTGCTTTTGGAAAAGGAAATGAAAAGCATCTGTCTACATGGTTTTCTAGTGGAATTATTCCTTAGGATGTGAAATGCTTATGGTGAGAATTCATGCATAATGCTCAATGATATTAGACTACTACATCATGTCTAAGTATGTGAATGACTCAATGGATACATGTAATTGCACTCAATGTTCTATTATCTACACCAACTCATGGCCAAAGCTCTAGGTATAGGATATGTATATCTTACCAAAACTGGTATGTGCAAGATACTATAGATTTGTGGATGGCCTAAGGGTGGATACTTTTTACAAATGTATCATATCATGCAAGTTCATCGAGTTTCATTTTTTATGTTGTGATCTACAACTACATGAAAGGATGCACTCGTACACTTCTTCCACATGGGAGAGCTATATAAGGGCTACTAATAGAATTGTAAATCCTTTCCTCTCTCTCACTGACTAGGTTGGAGCATTCTACATTGAATGATCAATTCGCTCTAGCCTTGATCCTAAACATTCAGTAGCATTGAAAAATAAATAATTGAAGAGGTTTGTTGGTATTTGGGATGCAAGCTAATTGGCTTTTCATCTAACACAAATGATCTTGGATAGGTTCAACTTATGCCAACATGGGAATAGACTCGATTCAAAAAGTTTCTACTATAGAAAAGAAAATACAACTAGCCCACTTCCTTTGTGATCTCAGGAAATGCTGGCTGAAGTTTTAGTTGAAGTTTTGGGTGAATGTTAAAAGATAAATCATAGATGGAAATAGCAAAAGGGAAGAACTCTAACAAAATAGTACACAGTGACATCGATAGTGTAAAATCATGCATCACTCAAAGAAAGGCATTTAGCACCCGTAATACTCAAATTAGAAGATGGACTAGTGCATGGGATCACACAAATTTAATCCACTTTCGTGGAAGATAATGAAGCACAAGTTGTCTAGCCATGATAGATTTAATAAGAATCTAACCATATTCCATTTTGCGTACTATTTCGGAGGAAAAAACAGGCTAGAGGGCAGTTGACCTATAATTAAATGGTACTTGGGGGACAGAATTAAGAGGAATGGAGAATCGATCAAGCATTGAAATTGGTTGTCGTAAAGATCGATTGGAGCTTCAAGAAAATATTGTCTCATGGGATATTGCAGAAAAGGATGGGAAAGGAAAGCTTGGGATGAGAAGCCTTGGGTATAGATAGGTAGGGTTATCCCGAAGGTGAATGATTGGCCTTGCAGTACTGGAAACTCGATTCACAATCATGAACATATATAGGTCTAATTGTATTGAATATGGGCGAGGATCAAGGGAGAGCACGAACCTATGATGAAGGGCAAAGTGGCCCATCCGCCTCTGGGTCTGCCATCGCCGGCGGTGCCAGTAAAACGGGCCTCTTCGCCAGAGTGAGCAGCTCCCATGATACTGTACTCGCTCTTTGGTGGAGAAGGGAGTTTAGCTGGATCATTAGCCACGGTGGTTGTTGTAGTTGACGGCCCACCATCAATATCTGCACGATCAGTATAAGCGCCGGGCAGGCTTACGACTACTGCAGTCTGCGGCTCCATTCTCCTTCTCCCCCCGGCCCCGGCCCCCCACCAGTAGAAATAATTCCCTGGTCAGTAGAAATCCTCTGGTCGGTACATTAAATCCCCTGATCAGCAGATACTCCCAATGGCAGCCAGCTACTCATAGGCACTGCTTCCATTAGAGCAGCTGTTTCTGCTACCTAATATTAGATCTGGTTTTTCCTTTTTCTCGTTATCCCTGCTTCTAGATATGTATATATATATATATATATATCACGCGGCCTGTTTGGAAGGCAACATGCAGACAGCTTGAAGAAGGAGGTGGCGCTTACAATATGGACGCTTTGCCGGCTTTGGGATGAGCGCGGTGAACATCGAGGCTTACTACACACTTCGCAAGCGTATATTCTCCTGGCCGCTACGGACAAACCCCCTTGGACCTCGGTCGGTCAGTCCAGTCCTTTCATTGTTCGAGAAACATCTTCGATAACAGGGACACACAAATAAAAGCCTTCAAAGTCCTAATTTTGGAGGCTCTTTCGACTAAAATACATGTACTTACCAGTCTTCTAACCTAAAAATTTCTGATATTTCAATGCCCGAGAACCTTCCCCTCTAAATTTTTCAAGGGTCTTTTTGAAATTTTCGCAATTCATTTTACATTAACATCCCCTTTTTTTTTAAGGATAGTGACTTCATTATCGCAATTGTTTTTTCGTGTTATAATAATACCAGTGGGTTGTCTCATTAGTATGAGTATTGAGAACCATTGAAATGTGCTACATACAGCTGTTTATGTTTAAAGATAAGTTGAGTTTCCCACATTTCTTGTGATAGTAAGGACAAGCTAAAAAGATTCTCTTGTTTCTTACTCCTAAAAGACATAGAAGAATATCAGCGCGAGGCATAAACATGGAGAGGTGAGGACTCTAAATTTAGAAACTAGAGGTTTTAAAAAAACGAAGCATGTTCACGAAAAAAAAAATCTCAATTGGTAAAAATAAAGGCAAGCTCCCCAAGCAACTAGTTTTGATATTCAAAATCTATGTGTAATTAAAGCACTCAAAAAATCAATTAGTATTTTCAAGTGTTGAGGGTTAAATGCCACTTGTGCCTAGTCACCTATATTTACCTTATACTTATTGCTTGCACACCTATACACTACTATAGGTGTGGCAACCGCCCCTCATTGTCATATTTAATCTTTATTCTTTACTATGATAGAATAATAAATGGAAGGCAAGTCACACATTGTGACGATTGGAGTTCCCACACACCAATATTGCTCTTTTGAGTTCAAACCTCCATAGCCATTGCTCTTGCTTCAACTTCTTGTGCTCTTCTCTTTCTCAAGCTTGCTCACCCTTTCAACTAGTATCAAAGTGGGCATTCAAGGAGCTCCAACCATTCCACTTCAGGTTAAAAAGAGAGCTTCAATCGAGCTTCCATGCCAACCATATATTCAACCAATTGAAGGAAGAACCAGCTCCCCATCTTCTCCAACTTCTTTCTCAACTCTAGGAGAATATTTGATTAGTGTCTAGTGACCTCCTCTAAGGGTCAGGAGCAACAACAAGTAGAGTCCCATGACAATAGCCAGCAATTTATAGGGCATTTTTAGGGGCATGTCCTACTTGGTTTGCATTAGTCATTTGCTCTTAGACTTCTTCTATTTCTTGCTTGGACATTGGGTATGGTTCCTAACACTTTAGTCCCCATCTTCAGCACATACTATTCAAGGTAGAGATGATTAGCAACCATTGAATGTCATTTGTGGACAAACTTATTATCTATAGTTTGGGGCAAAAATCATTTGAATGTTTATGCTTCTTTGATGCTTATTCACTATAGTTTTAATGCCAACATGGTGTATTGATGCTTGGGGCTACTCTATGGATTGATTAGAACTTATTTTTCTTAGCCATTGGAAGATTCTTTCCTATCATAAATAATGGACAGGAAGTATATGCTTTGAATTCCAATGAAATCTATGCTTTTATGCCACTCAAGACTGCTCTTAGATCATATGTATGCTTGCCATTTCTCGTCATGTTAGATATGCTCTTTTTTGAGTTTTGTACTTTGATTTTAAGCTTTTTACATTCATATTTAGCAAAGAGAACACGATAGTGATCTATTATTTATGGGCTTGGATACTTATGCCATTTATATTCTCCTAGGTGTATTACTTGGTATCTTTGGGAATTGAGATGTTATGGCATACATGTATTGAGCTTGCTTTGCTCTTAGATACTCTAGTTTGCTTCCAATGAGAGTAATTTTAGATTTTTATCACAGAGCTTGGCTTTTAGAGACCATGGATCTATCTATATAGTCATTGGTTTATGTAGGCATTGTCCTTGTAAAATTATTGATTCTGTGGGCTAATCTTTATTTGATTTTTGGATACCCCAAACTTTCTTCTATCCGATGGATTATAAATCATAGATACATGCTTTGTTATGTACTAAGCTTCACTATTCATGAGCAATGAGTTGGTTGCAGCTTGGTAGATCTCACTATTGTTTGGAGATCTCTTATGCATAGTTAACTTATATACTTAATTATCTCCTTGTTCAAGATGCATCTATGTATTTGACACTTTTAGTTCTCTAGTAGTATTTGGTACTTGGAACCATATTCTCTTTATTTTCTAGTCATCTGATAGGTGCTTCTAGGGATAGTGTTATCTTTAGCATTGATGAATTGGATGGTGACAACTTTAACTAATATTAGAAGACACAGATTTGGCAGGTCTTGGTCTAAAAGAAGCAAGTTAAGCCATTGAAATGGAAAGGTATAAAACTAAAAGATATGGATATTGATGTTTGGGAGGATTTTAATGAGCTATGCAACTCCACTAGCATTTCATCTTTGTCTAAGCTTGTATATTTTAATGCCATTGAGACTATAATTGGTGGTACATAGTAGTTATGGAAAAAGATATGTGATCTTAATGATAAGCTAAGTCCAACTTCACAATTGTACTGGCTCAAGAAGATTGTGGACCTTTGTTAAGAAGACACATCTATGTCTACTCATTTGAATGAGTTTCACTCTATTTTCAACTAGCTTACATCGTAGAATATTATCTTTGATGATAATATTGAGTCTATGTTTTTGCTTGTCACTCTCCTTGAGTCATGGGATATATTCCATGTCACCGTTAGCATTAATGCTCCCAAGGATGGTTTCAAATGCTCAAATGTAAAGGGATCTTTACCGACTAAAGAGGTTAACAAGAAAAATATTGATGTAACCTGCAACAACGTTTAAAGCAATGTAAATATTCATAAAAAATTTTACCTTTCACATCATTAAAAGCATCGGTATAGACATCGCTACAAATCCATCGCAATCTACATCGCTATTCGCATCACTATCTATGTCGCCATTTTGCAACGCACATATAGTGACGCAAATATCAATACTTTGTGACACATATATTAACTCAGATGGTGATGTATGCAGTAAATTATCAACACAAATAGTGATGGTTACATAAAAATTTAGTAGCAATGTAGCTTTCCGCCCTGCCACCCCCTCCCCCATACTATGTGTTGAATAATATTCTGCAAAGCAATTACATATTGAATACACAATCATCATCAAGACAAGTGTAAAAACTACATAAAACCACAAGACTGATAACTCATAAAATAAATACAAGATTGATGATGACAACTCATAAAACTACATGGAACTATATGGAGAGGAGAGTCCAAAATAAACATGAAAATCTAAATATAAATATTCCAAAATACAATTTTATACAAAGGATGATAAATATATATAAGGAATGCTACATAGAAGAGGCTAGCATGGATCACATGACCGAAAAAGAAAATGATGTGTGCTCCAAAAATCCAAGTGCATGCTAGAGCTCCTCGCCATATGAAAGCTTGTCCCAACGCAATGGAGCAACAAAAGAGCTCTACAAAATAAACAACCAGACATTATTCCACTATATGTAATGCATCACAAAAAAACTAATGACTACAAACAAGAAAGAGAATTGACTTACTAGACCACTACCCGCATACAATCTATCGATAAGTGCAATGAGATTGTGTCTCTCTACATATCGAATCTCCAAACCTGTAGGATCGCAATTTGTGATGGATTATTGTAAAGAAAATAGAATAGCATTGTTAAAAATATGTAGTGTACTCACCTTTGATTATAAGACGGATAATGATTTAGTAGTTGAGTTTACATTCCAACCGTCGCCATCCATGCTCTAACCAGAATGATCGGGCTAGTTAACCCTAGGTCTACCTTGCATGGGAAGCATCCTGATGTTACCCACGGAGGACCGACATAAAGGTTCCTAATTGACCTAACAGTCACCTATCAACAATTAGCTCACATCCGGAGGTGTCTTTCGAGAGGCTTCTTGTCCCGAAGGAGCGACTGTCATTACCCTTGGTTCATGGAGTACAACGCTTTTTTCCAGTAGCAGACTAAAATCCCTCGCAGTGCTTCGGCACAACTGCCGTACCTTTTCCCTAAGATAATTTATAGTTAGGGTTCTGAGACCAAACCCTAGGTAAGTCAGTGAATCGGCCCTTTCTAGATTTTCTTCCTAATGTTTATTTTTGGGGAAACCTCACGGCTAACCAAGACCACCCTGCCATAGGACTGGATTCGTCGGGAATCCATCCACCCACTCCCCTCTGTGGAAGTTCTTAGTTATCTAATTACCTATCACATTACATGAAATATATAATTACAACTTTATTAATTAAAAAGAATCCTTTTATGCACAATTGTTCATTTGCATAATTTACTCACGGACGTACAATTAGAGTTAAAAAAATTCATTGATTATGTTCTATAATGTGTGTTCTCCCGCCCATACAAGAGAAAATTTACAATTTCATGTGCTACCTCATCCGGTGCATCTGCACGTCGCCAAGATCAAATCCACCCATAGCTAGCATTTTTAGGTGTCCCAAGTAGAACTTTGGCCATACAAGGGACTAAGTAGTTCCTAGGTGCGTAAAGGATTTACTAGCCAGAGTCCCCCCTAGCACCTTAACCACCTCCTACTTAATATGATCCCTGTTGGGAGACCTCTCGCCATCAGAGTCTGTCCATGCTTCGGCGGTAGTAAAAACATCCCCTCTTGGTATGAGGATTCAACACCTATCCTTAAGGGAGGTATAGGGCTCCCCAATGTATATCAGTTCCAATACTTAATTCAATCAAGATCTAATCTAGAAAATCACAAACAATATTGATGTCTTCAAGCAATTATGACTTCAAACACTCATGCAACTTTCAAGTAATGATTAATCTCATACACTCAAATTTCACATAATGAACTCTTCCCCTTAGAATTTAACTAAGGGTATCTAGATTTTGGGGTCTCTAACTTCCCAATTTAAGGTCTATTCTTGTAACCAAGTTTCTTGGCCTTAAGTTAGTTTCTTTAACTTAGAGTTATTTTCAATTTTTAAAATCTTCTATCAAAGCTTCAAAATTAAAACTATGTCCTTGGCTCGTTTCTTTGGGGTTTTGTTCTTAGTAAATTCATCTTGAATTCACTAGTCTTCTTTTCTATGGGGTTAACATTAAAATTCCTCATGATTTCTCTTGAGTTCTAGGTTTTCATACTCCCCCTAACAGCTTTTAGCCTCCTATAAGATGCTCCAATAATTTACTAAGTGACTGCTCTAAGGTTGCAATAATTCTTAAGAAACTTATCTTATTCCTATTGAATTTGAAATTTTTTAAAAAATAGAAAAACCTATGGTATCGCGATTGGTAAAGGATTGTTATCTACGCCTATGACTCGTTAGTGACTCCCATGCTCGCAACTCCAACTATTGCCTCCACATTAGTAGGGTCATTCGTGATTTTTGATTTTTAATTCTTTTTCTTCGAGGCCATGACAGAAATATGATTCATAGAAGAAGAAGAACACGTCAGTAATATTGGTTAGCAAGGGTGTAAGACTCTCGTTGATGATGATGGTTATTGCAGGATTCAATGATGCAGGCCTTGTGGATGGTTCTTCTTGCCTCATAGAGAGCAATACTTCTCTCTCTCTCATCTTGGCAAACAAGGGTAAGAACAAGGGTAGCTCTTTCTCTAGTATAGAGCAAGAGCAAGAGAATAGGTATGATCTCTCTTAACCGAATTGGTAGAATAGGATAAAGTTCTTCAGTGTCTTCTCTTTTCAGATTAGAGTAGAAGACGATGAGAGACCTTCGGCATATCCCTTTCCTTGGTTGAATGGAATGATGTCTCTTCATCTCGCGGAATAGAGTCTCCTCCTTCCTGATCGATGTCTCATCCTCGTCAAGATTGCTCTTGTTTCCCCTTCCTAATCATCCTCAAGCCCTCAATTTATAGTTTTGTAGGGGGGTAAAAGAGAGAATGCTTGATTTTTATTGTTTTTCAATGACAAAGAGAGAACGCTTTTTTTAGCTCTTCTAATGACATCATTGATGATGTCAGAGAGGGAGCTCCATTTTTGTAGCGTGAAGATAAAAATTTACGAATATATGGGCGAGCACTGCATGGCGCATTGTTGGGCAGCTATCACTCCAAGGGAGCGACCAAGGCATAGACCTTGGCATCTTGACCTTGGCATACTTGGCAATGGGCTACAAAGGCTTCATTGGTGCCATTGGCTGCATACGAAATCTTCCTAACAGGTCACTCTTCCCGACAGTGTTGTCACCCAAGTGCATTTAACTGCCAAGTGACTATCCACTAAGCTAGTTCTTTTTGTTGTTCTATACTACAAACATAGTTTTAATAAGCTAGTCTTGGGAGGGTCTCCCAAGTCTTTCTTCCATGAACTGGCATATAATACCTCATTAATAATTATTATTATCTTCATAATGAGAGTCAGTTTTATAATTAGAGCTGGTTTTTTTTATAATGTGCAACATAAATCAATTTTCTTTAGAATGTATACGCACATTAAAATAAACTAAGTAATGGGGGACATTACATTCTTCCCTCCTTAGAGAAATTGAGATGTCCCCATCTCAAGAGAAACTAGGAGTATTCTTTCATAAGGGTTACCTCATCGACCCGTGGCATCCTCTTCAGGATAATCCTGCCACTGGATGAGATATTCTCTAAGAGTCTTATTCCTAAGGATTCTTACTTTTACATCCAATATTCTATCAGGTTGAAGTTCAAGTAAACCTTGGCTCGGCATTACAACTTGTTGCTCATCAAGAATATGATCAGGATTAGGTACATAGGGCTTCAAGAGACTTACATGGAATACATTGTGAGCTTTTAGGGTTTCATGAAATTGCAGCTTATAAGCATTAGGTCCTAAAGCCTTTATGACTTTGTAAGGTCTAGAGTATCTTGGGGTTAGCTTCTTGAATTTTCCAAAGGATAAAGAACTCCTTTTTGGGCACACACGGATAAAAACCTTGTCCCCTTCTTGGAAGATTTACTATTTTCTCCCTAGGCCAACATAGGCTTTATGTTGATCCTTGGCATTTTGTATATCTTGCTTGATGGTTTTGACTTGTTCATCCATCTCTTCAAGCATCTTCTTAGAAGATTCAACCTTCAAGGTAGAGTCGGAGAAGTTTAGCGGAGGTAGGCATTCTTGCTCATATAGAGCTTGAAATGGGGTTATCCAAATGCTCTGATGATAGGATGCATTGTAAGCAAATTCCACCAAAGGTAGATATTGTATCCATCATCTAGGCTCTTTGCAACAATATGCCCTAAGTTTGTCTTCAATGACCTGATCTACATGCTCTGTCTGCCGCTATCAATTTGAGAGTGATAAGTTGTACTAAAACAAAGCTATGTACCGATAGCTTCAAATAATCCCTTCCAAAAATGTGAAGTGAATAGAGAATCACGATTGCTGATAATTCTCTTTGACAATCCATGAAGTCTAAAGTTTTCTTTGACAAATAATCTGGCAATTATATCTGAGGCCTTGTATTTGGTTTTGATAGGAATAAGGTGGGTAACCTTAGTCAACATGTCTACAATTACCATGATTGAGTTGTATTTTCCTTAAACTAAGGGTAATCCAACTACAAAATCCATACTAATGAATTCCCATTTCATCTTAGGAATATCAAGTGGTTGTAGCTTTCTTGGCAGCTTAACTCATCGTTGGCAACTCAAGCATTCGGTTACATATTTAAGTACGTCACTTTTGAGCTTTTCCCAATAATAGCTTTTCCTAACCACATTGAGAGTTTTGGCATAGCAAGGATGTCCTAAAAATGGGGAATCATGAGCTTCCCATAGTATCTTCTACTTAAGTCCTTGACTTGAAGGAATACATAATCTTGTCTTGAAGTAGACAAGTCCTTCGTCAACAGAGAAGTTAAAATACTTTGTCTTAAGCTTAGAATTTTGTTCTTTATTCTGAATTTCCTTCAGCATTTACTGATATTTGGGATCATTATTCGCCTTCTCCTTGGTTAGTTCAATGATGGGATTACTAGGCATTGATATCATTGTAGTTAGTTTTTGAGCTCTAGGAGGCTCTTTTGAGATAAGTGTATTGAGAAATGATTTGCGGCTTAAAGCATCTGCAACTACATTCTCTTTGCCTAGATCTCAAAATCATATTCTTGCAAGACTTCGATCCATTGACGTTGCCTCATATTTAGATCTAGTTGAGTGAAGATCCATTTAAGACTTTTATGGTCAATTACCAGTGAGAATTTCTTCCCAAGTAGATAATGTCTCCATAACTTAAGAGCGTGGATAATTACAAGTAATTCTAGGTCATGAGTAGCATAATTTCTCTCGTGAGTCTTCAATTTTCTGGGGGAATATGCCACTAGATGTCCTTCCTGCATGAGTACACATCCCGAGGCAAGAGAACTTACATCAGTCACCACTTCGAATTATTTGCTAAGATCGGGTAGTTTGAGGATCAAGGCTGTGACTAAGCTTGTCAAAGCTAGACTGATCAACTTGGATCCATTTAATGGCAACTTGCTTCTTGAGTAGGTCGATGAGGGGTGCAACAATCAAAGCATAATTCTTGATAAAGATCTGATACCATCCTGTTAAACCCAAAAAGCTACAAACTTCACTTATGGTGGCTGGAAGCGGCCAGTCTTGTACATCCTTGACCTTGGCCTAATCTATTGAAATTCCCTCTGTTGAATCTATAAACCCTAAATACTCGATTTTCTTCTTGAACTCGAGTAAGTTACTCATGAATATATGTGTGCATCACGTGGGTTCAAAATAAGGTATTTTTAAAATACTACTTTTATATATTTTTTACATACAAAAAGGTGTAATATAATGGGGTTATTTACAGATTGAATAGAAAATGATTATATTTTTTTCAAAAAAATTTCACAGATAAGGATATTTATAAATAGACCTTGAACGCATGTGATGTAGAGGATATACATATAGTAACTTCCCCGAGTTCTTGAATAACACACACTTCTTCTTCTTAGCATACAACTTATGAGTCTGCATTGTCTCAAAAATTGTCTGCACTTGTGACTCATGACTTCCTTGATCCTTGGAATATGCTTAAGATGTCGTCAAAGAATACTAGGACGAAGTCATCAAGATAAGGTCTAAATACATCTTGCATTAATCTATTAAATGTAGCATGGGCGTTTGTTAATCCAAATGGCATTACGATAAACTCGTAATGATTGTACCTTGTGGTAAAATCGGTTTTTTGGAATATCTTCCTGCTTGATAATTCTGATCTAGTAATATCCTAATCTAAGATCAATCTTGGAGAAAATATTTGCTTCTTGTAGTCGATCAAGTAGTTCGTCGATCCTTGGAATCAAATACTTATTCTTGATCGTTACCTAATTTATCCCTCGATAATCAATGCAGAGATGGAGAGTCCCATCCTTCTTTTTTTGAAATAACGCTGGAGCTCCCCAAGGTGAGTTACTGGGTTTTCCTGATCTAAGAGCTATTTGAGTTGTTCCTTTAGTTCTATGGCTTCTGAAATGGACATTTGATATGGTCACTTTGCAACTGGTGCAGCTCTTGGTACTAGCTTGATTTCATGGTCGACTTATCTCTATGGTGAAAGTTTGTTAATTCTTCAAGAAATATGTCAGCATATTCCCTAAGCCACAATGGATCATCTTCTGCTTCTTTATCCTATTCAATCTTATTTAATTTGATTAGGTATAGAGGTGAGCCTTATAGAGGTGAGCCTTTTCTTAAACCTTTAGCGATTCGAGAAGCTTTCGCTAATTGAATCTTTGGTTTTCTTGTTTCTCCTCATGTGGTCACTTGCTGTTCTACAATATTCAAGAGTGTGACTAGGCCCTTTTTACAATGAATATGAGTGTCATTGGGAATTAACCAATCCATTCCTAACATGCACTCATAAGTTCCCAGGTTCATCACTCTGAATTGCACGTTGGTCTGATTGCCACCCAAATTAAACTCCACCTTACTTGTCTGTTGTGTTGAGAAAACTTATTTTCCATCAATTAACTCAACTATCAGCCAAGGTGTATGCATTGTGTCTATGCCTAGTTTTCTAGCACACCTTGGTGATATGAATGAATGTGTGCTTCCACAATCAATCAAAATTTTTAATGGTTTACCATTATAGGTTAATGGTGTTTAAATCATTGAGAATTGTCAAGTTGGTCCCTTCTTGTTGAGAGAGGTGTGAATTCTTGCTCTCTCCATGTCGATTTCCAAAGTGGGATCTTCATCATCTTCTACTTCCTTGAGGGTTATGCCGGCAACTCTTCCTCTAGCTGTGGCTGTCTGACTCTGGCCATTATGGAATTTGCTTTGGCATTCATTCTATCCGAGTTTTGGGCATTGCCTTTGGATGTGGCTAGGTTCTTACAATAATAGCACGTGAAAGTATCATTATTACCACCAGTAAAGTTCTCCACCGTTGATGTCTTAGCCTTCTTGCTATTAGCAAATTGGAATTGACCTTGGGCTCTTTTTGCATAGCCCCTAGTTACATTTCTATTTTGAAACTTATCATTCCAAGGCTTGTTGTTTCTTGGTTTGGGCTGGAGTTCCTATGCAATCGGTCTTGCCCTTATCAATGCATCTTGGAGGTCGGATGGACGCATTGCTTCAAGCCGTGTGTTCAGGGGATCATCCAATACGTGGCAAAACTTGGATACTTGTTGCGTAATATCCATAGATGGTTCATACTTGAGAAGTGTTACAAACTTCGAGTGATAGGCTTCTAGTGTCATTTCAAGTTGCTTTAGACCAAATAATTTATTCATCTTTTGCGTGCGGTATGCTGGTGGAAGATACCAACCTTGCATTGCATCCTTTAATACGTCCCAATTAACATACACTTTGGAGATTCCTTGGTCTTTACACCATTGTTTCCACCAAATTCAGTCTTCTCCTGAGATAGCTTTAACTTGCCAATCATTGCTTAACTAGTTGGGGTGATTCCAACAGCAATGAAATAATCTTCCATGGACTCGACCCATATTTTTGCTTCAACCTCGACCATTTTGCCTTGACCATCAAACTCAGGTGGTTTGATTTTCTTAAGCAAGAACTTCTTTTCTTGAATCTCAACAACATTAAGGGTAGAAACAGTTTCGTGTGGTGTTGTAAGATTTTCTCTAGTTAGCTCTACGAATGTTATCATATAATTTGCTCGTATCTTTTCAAAAAGAGAAATCATTTCAGAAGGATAGAAATACTTTATATTAATTTTTTTAAGAAGGGTACATCATGATAGAGTTTTTTGAATTAAAATAAGAAATCTAACCATGGATTTCAAATATATCTACTGACTCATAATTCTTAATTGCTAGAATGGTAACCAATTTCATATTCAATGGATAAACAAAAAAAAATGATGTAGGAAAAAAAAATACATGGTTTATTTTGGGATGGCTGGTTATTTTGGGAGGGAAGATTTTCCTAGTACAATCTAAGCATGGCATTTGGATACATCCATTGGGTAATAATCAGGCTTTAAAGAATGAATATCTAAAAATCAGTACTTTAAAGGAAGATCAAGAAGTCCACCTTTGACGTAGTTGTGGCGTTTAGAGAGACCAACAACTATAATTTGGTCTGTTGGGATGACCTTTGTCATTTCCTCCTAAATATATCGATTTAGTTTAACCTCTTGACCTCTAGTGAATAAAGTTGAATTCACTCTAGCTTCATGGAATAAATAAACCTTCAAGACTTTAAGGTTTCCATCCATCTTATCCTCTGCAAATTGGTCTGAAGGAAGGCAAGATGGTTTGCGTCGATATAACAATATCCACCGCTTGTCATCCAGCATCTTTCCTAGTATAGTGAAAAAGGATCATAGATGTGATCCAGAATCCCCATTACTTGCATTCTCCATCCATAATCCGTAGAATACATTGCCGATGTAAACATTGCTCGCAAGGCTAGGAACCACTCCCAATCTTTTGTCTCTTTGGGTCAGATTTAAAAAAACACATATTAGCAAGGGAAGGGAAAAACAACTCATATCTCATGCTACAATTACCAAGTTTTTGATTTCTTTTAGCTTTGATACCATTTGTAACATACTCGCCTTTAATTATGTGATAGATAATGTTTTAGTAGTTGCCCAAAGTTTACAATCCAGCCGTCACCATCCGTACTCTGACCAAAATCATCGGATTTTGTTTGGCTAGTTAACCCTAGGTCTAGCCCACAAGGGAAGCATCCTGTCGCTACCCACCGACCGAAGATTTCTAATTGATCTAACTGTCACATATCAACAGCTAGCTCACATCCAGAGGTGTCCTTCGAGAGGCTTCTTGTCCGAAAGGTTCCGAAAGGTGCGACTGCCATTACCCTTAGTTCATGGACTACAACACTTTTTTCCAGTAGAAAACTAAGGATTTATGAAATCCCTCACAATGCTCTGGCACAGTCTCCATACCTTTCTCCTAAGATAATTTACATTTCGGGTTCTGAGACCAAACCCTAGGTAAGTCAGCAAATCGGCCCTTCCTAGAGTTTCTTCCTAGCATTTGTTTTTGGGGAAACCTCTTGGCTAACCGAGACCACCTTGCCATAGGACTGGATTCCTCGAGAATCCATCAACCCATTTCCCTCTATGGAAGTTCTTAGTTATCTATTTACCTACCACATTACATGAAACATATAAATATAGCTTCATTAATTAAAAAGAATCCTTTTATGCACAGTTGTTTGTTTGCATAATTTACTCATGGACATACAATCAGAGTAAAAATAATTCATTGATTATGTTCCATTATGTGTGTTCTCTCACCCATACAAGAGAAAAAATACAATTTCACGTGCTACCTCATCCGGCGCATCTGCACGTCACCAAGATTAAATCCACCCATATCTAGCATTTTTAGGTGTCCCAAGTAGAACTCGGTCATACAAGGGACCAAGTAGTTCCTAGGTGCATAAAGGATTTACCAACCAGAGCCCCCATGGCACCTAAACCACCTCCTACTTAATATGATCCCTGCTAGGAGACCTCTCGCCATCGGATTCAGTCCATGCTTCCACAGCAGTAAAAACATCCCCTCTTGGTATGGGGATTCAGCACCTATCCTTGGGGGAGGTATAGGGCTCCTTAATTTATATATGTTCAAATACCTAATTCAATCAGGATCTAATCTAGAAAATCACAAACAAGATTGATATCTTCAAGCAATTATGACTTCAAACACTCGTGCAACTTTCAAGTGATGATTAATCTCGTACACTTAAATTTCACATAATGAACTCTTTCCCTTAGAATTTAACTAAGGGTATCTAGATTTTGATGTCTCTAACTTCCCAGTTTACGGTCTATTCTTGTAACCAAGTTTCTTGGTCTTAAGTCAATTTCTTTAACTTAAAGTTATTTTCGATTTTTAAAATCTTCTATCACAGCTTCAAAATTAAAACTATATCCTTGGCTAGTTTCTTCGAGGTTTCGTTCTTAGTAAATTCATCTTGAATTCACTAGTCTTCTTTTCTATGGGGTTAACATTAAAATTCCTCATGATTTATTTCTCTTGAGTTCTAGGTTTTCATACTCCCCCTAACAGTTTTTAGCCTCCTATAAGATGTTCCAATAATTTACTAAGTGAATGCTCTAAGGTTGCAATATTTCTTAAGAAACTTACTATTGAATTTGAATTTAATTTTTTTTGAAAAACCTATGGTATCACGATTGGTAAAGGGTTGTTATCTGCGCCCGTGACTCTGTTAGTGACTCCCATGCTCGCAACTCCAACTATTGCCTCCACATTAGTAGGGTCATTCATGATTTTTGATTTTGAATTATTTTTCTTTGGGGCCATGACAGAAATATGATTCATAGAAGAAGAAGAACACGGCAATAATACTGGTTAGCAAGGGTGTAATATTCTCGATGATGATGATGGTTATTGCAGGATTCAATGATGTAGGCCTTACAGATGGTTCTTCTTGCCTTGTGGAGAGCAATACTTTAGCTCTTTCTCTAGTATAGAGCAAGAGCAAGAGAATAGGTATGATCTCTCTTAACTGGATTGATAGAATAGGATAAAGTTCTTCAGTGTCTTCTCTTTTCATGCCCAATATCATGCCCATGTATACAAAAGTGTTGCTACAACACTTGCCAAACATCCAAGATGATTGTATGCATCATTCTCAAGCATTTCTTGATCAAACAATGCCCTATTTTAGTGTTGAAAATTCTAGGATAGATTTCAACCTGCACTCTAGACAGATTTTAGTCTGTTATTACCATTTGAATTTGAGTGTTGAACTCTTAAAATCCATGCCAAAATACATGAGAGTAAAGGCATATACATTTCCAAGCATTAGTAGATATCAATAGAGGTCAATATAGCTCCCAATGAGCTACAACCAAGTAAATGTATGCTATCCCTGTATAATTAACAACAGATCTACTCTATTTTCCAGCAAATGTTTGATTCAAACATCCCAAAAATGAGCTGATAACCAAGATACCAATGCTATGACGCTTTCTTCAATCCCTAACAAGTTGTTTATCAATAGTAGAGTGTGTTTATGGTTGTCAATGTCTGAGTTGGAGCATGAGAAGATGACCAGCAAATCGGTGCAATTTGTGCATGTCATGTTTTTTACCTTGCTGTTGTTTTTTCCCCCAATGCTCATGCAACAGAGCTCATTCAAGCAGCAAAGAGCCCCTCTAGGAAGCCTCAATAGGGTGTGAATTGATAAACCACAAGAAACATACCTTCCAACTGATCCAATGGCTACCAACATATGAACTTTTGTAGGTCATAGTGCAACTCCTAACTTCAGGCTCCAGCTCTTGCAATGCCAATGCCAATGCCACCACCAAGCCTTTAGGCTTCAGGCTTTGATACCATGTCCAAGATTCAAAGGAAGAGAGAGACAAAGACATGGAGTTGTAACAGAGAGTCGTAAACTCTCATTGTTCTCTACTTCTCATTATTTCATAATGCTTACTAAAGTCTAATCACACATAACTAAAAACACACTAGGTCACTAACTGAGCATACCACTAATCGTGGTTGAGTCTGACTGACTCAGTTATTACAACACACATGGAGAGTGACAGCTAAGAAGACAGATATCTAGATAAGTTCGGCCATGTCAGTGATACTGATCACGAGCCTGATTCTCAACTATCTAAGTCATCCCATACATCATGGTCGTGACCTTGAGGGTTAATGCTTTTACATTTAATTAGTCTAATCTAAGATTTCTGCATCAAACCCTACCAAATTTGGGTCTTCCAATAGCCATAATTATTGTCATCCAACTTTTCAATGTTGAAGATGGCATTGTCATTTGAATGACTAGCCAAACTACAAGAAAAAAGAGGCACAATATAGACCAAAAAAGCTTGTAGGGAGCTCTCTAGCTCAACCCCTGAGACCTGCGGATTGCTTATTAATCAAGTGTTCAAGCCGAGTGGCCATGGATATCTCTCACATAGCTGACGCGCTATCCCTACCCATGGGTGTAGTGAGCTTACCTTGATGCTCGATTGAATGCCTTCCTCTCTCTTGCACACCGATAGCTCTAGATCCTTAAGGCAAGCTCAAGCAACCTCAATCCCTCTCCATCAAGCTCCATCCCTCTCACACACTCACTCCCTCACTCTCTCACACTCCCTCACTCAAGCGCTCACAAGAAGACAAGAGAAGAGAAGAAGAATAAGTTTTTTGCTACCACCCAAGAATGAGCTCTCATTCATCTTTTTAACTTTATATACAAAGCCATAAATCCCATTTGGGCGGTCATTCCCTTTTTACACGGCCCTTTTTTCCATTGTTCTCCTATCTTCCTAGCTTCCTTGCTACCATCCATCTATTTTTACAATTTGCATAGGTCAGAGCTCAGTGCTCTTAAAATAAATCACGTTGCACCTTGCACTCTTTTACAAAAGTATTGACTTGTGCTTTTTCTTGGGCGCCTTTCCTTGATTTAGAACTTTTTCACACTTCTTGTGTTTCCCGATTTTTCTTGGCATTCCTTCATTCTCCATTCCTCTTTTGCCTTGGCTCTGTCTTTTGCTTTAGATTTTCCCAAATTTCCACCTTGTTCGTTTGAGGGTTAATATTACCCCCTCCTAGTTGAGTGCCAGTCCCATGGCACTTGTTGGGGGATGAGTCGAACTCTATTACTAGAGTAGCCAAGTAGCTCTTTGAGTTTGTGTACGAGTCGAGTTGGAAGGTGTGTTGGAGGGATTTATGGAACTATGAGGCCCTTGAGTTGGAGATGATCCCTTGTGTTGGAGGAATTTATGGACCTGAAAGGCCCTTGAGTTTGGACTAATACCTGGTCGTGGAGAGAGGCTAGTGGGGGCAGATCTAGCGTTGAAATTGAATATTGTGTTGGATGGATCCATCGCCTTGCCCTTTGTGGGGACCTTCTTATGCACTTTCGAAATGAGCTTCTTCATTCACTATTTGATGGGGTTTGTGGTGTCTGCCCCTTGGTTTGTTGGGTTGACGTGGTAGGATGTTTCATAAGATAGGGAGCACATTGCATGGATGATGGGGTCGTTGAAGATGGTGGGGGGGCCTTTGGTTGTGCATTACGTGTGGGTGTGTGTCATTGTCATGTGGTGTATTGTGCGCATGCTAGTGGGATGGAGCTTAGGGTGACAAGTCTACCACAGGCGAGTGTTACCACCGTCCTGGGTGTGTCCTGCCCTTGATGTGCCCTAAGCATGGCGTGTGGGGTCAAAATGAGGCTAGGGGGTTAGGGACAGAGCCGGTCGACCGATCGAAGTCATCGGATGGACCTAACTTGAGGAACGCTAGGTGCAGTGGCTGTGGTGGATGTGCAGCGTACAGTGGCAACGCCTTATATTTTTTCTTTTTCTCTCTCTCTCTCTCTTTTAATAATAATAATAATAATAATGTTATATAGTCGTGACAGAAGTTTAGTTTCGTCATCGGAGTGAGGTGGAGAAGGGGGCTTAATAGATTTACTAAGAAATATGTGGCTTTGGAGATACCCCTTGAGGTTTAGGTGGACTTGAAGGGTGGTGGTGGGAGGAATGGATGATTGCAGTGGGTGAAGTGGCTATCATTTATGTCCTCTAGTAGACTTAAGAAAAATGAAGGAAATAGAGTGGCTCACATCATTAGCCGAAGCCGTCGCGCAACTATCTATAGCATAGGATCAAAATGGAGCACTGGGAGGCCGCGCTCCTGCGGAGTGGAGTCTTGCCTAAGGAGTATCCTAAGCAATCTAAGGTAATTACAAGTGGTAATAAAGCCAGGGTCAGTGCATGAAGAGAATTTGTTAGTGAATTGGATTAGAGTATCATACAAGTTTTCTAACGTGAAGACAAGGGCATCTTCATATGTAGTACAGTGAGGATTATAGATTACAGGGAAGTCATAACGGCCATGGACACTGGAGTCAAAATCCACTCCCACCCTTTGAGGGTAAGGCACAAATGTTGGGTCATTCCGCTTGAAGGGTTGAGTGTTGCAAAAGGCCATCCAAGTGTCCAGGTTGGTGTCACATTCCCTTCTTCTCCATGTAGGTTGGCATTCGTAGCCCGGCACAGACCGTGGTACTTCAAAAACTTTATTTTTCCAAAATTTGGCATCTTCTGTGGCCCATAATGTGGGGTTCTGCTCTCTCTCTTCCAATCATCTTTGTCCGAGCCTGCTTTCGATGTTAATCACCTCCTCCACCACCTTGATAGGTAACACTCTACGCAAGGTGGTGGGGAATTGGATGTTGAGGTCAAAGGGGCTCCTAGCCATTTCTTGTCTTTCCTAGATTATGAGGTCAGCATGAAAGCTTGTTAGGGTGTCATCCACACATGGTGGGATAGTTTCCTGGGGTGCCCTCACTCCCCTGGCATTCCATTTTCTCCTTGTCTCCTCCACCATTTGCTTCCTTCTTTCTCTTAGTGCCGCCTTTCTTTCTGTGGAGGTGTCTGTGTGTTGTTGCTTTTCAAGCCCGGGGGAAGGAGGTGGTGAGACAAGCTCATCTTCATGTGGTCCCATCTCAAAGTTCACGTCCACCTCCCTTTCTCGGCTTTGCTCTTGCTGCTCCTTTTCAAGGAACTCAAGTGTGTCCACTTCCTATGAGGTTAGTCCTACCAATAGGAGATAATGGTGTTGTTCTTCTAGGCTTAGGCCAACTCCATGAGGTTGTGGCGGCATTTGCAATCCAACCTTCAATGCCCTATGAGCCATTCCCTATTTCTTTTTCATTGCCCCCATGGACTCTCCCTCCTTTGCATGGGTGATGTCCAATAGGATTTCTAGGAAGGTGCATTGTTGGGTGTGGAAGCTCACTTGGGTGGCCTCTACTCTACTTTCGGCAAGTATCTTTTCTTTTTTGGCTTGAGTGAGGCAATGCACCAAAGCTTTGACCCTTTTTTCGTTCTGATTGGCCCATTCCTCCGCCCTCTTATTCATGTCTTTGATGCTTTCCCCCTACCTCTAGGCCAGCACTGTCAGCCTTTGTTCTTGGCCTTCCATTTCTTCCCTTAGCTATTGCTGCTCTTCCTATGCCACGATGGCCTCTTGGGTTAGTCTCTCCCTCTATGTTTCACACCTCGAGCTCGTTCCTCCCTCAGCTCCTACAGCTATTTTGTGGCTTTAGTGAGTTTCTCCATTTGATCTTGCAAACCTTCATAGAGTGCCACAATCTCTTCATTGTGCTTCCGTAGGCATTGTGTGGCCTCGGTATCTCCATTCAAGCACACCTACCATTCAACTTCTATCTCTTCCTTAGCTTGTAGTTGATATTTTAGCTCATTGACTTCCCTTTGGGCCATGGCCATTTGGCGTGTTCTCTCCAGCTGGAATGCCACCATGGCCTCCTTTTCAGCTTGAAGCTCTGCTATCGTTGTTCTGTTCTCCTCCTTGTCTCTCTCTAGTTGAGAGAGGAGCTCTTTGATGTACTCATCGTATTCTTCAGGTGGCCTCTGTTTAAGGAAACCATGTTGTTACAAATAACTGCTGATGCGAGCATTCCATGCTCTGGGTGCCTGTTTCAGCCCATATAATGCCTTTTTCAGCCGGCATACATGTGCTGGAAATTCTGGATGCACATAGCCTTCAGGCTGTTCCATGTAAACTTCTTCCTGTAACTCTCCATTCAGAAAGGCATTCTTTACGTCCATCTGCCATAGTTTCCAGCCTCTAGCTGCTGCCAAAGCAATCACAGTTCTAACTGTAGCCATCTTTGCTACAGGGCTAAAAGTCTCCTCATAATCAAGGCTATATTGCTGCGCATACCCTTTTGCCAGCCTGGCCTTGTATCTTTCCAATGATCCATCTGATTTACATTTTACCTTATACACCCACTTGCAGCCAATAGGTGTTTTTCGCTTAGGCAACTGTATCAAATCCCATGTGCCATTTTCAGCCAAAGCTGAATATTCCTCATCCATAGCAGCACGCCAATCCTCATCTGCAACTGCCTCATCAAACTTACTTGGTTCTCTAAAACCTGTTACTTTTGTCATATAAGCATAATGACGGGTTGAATATCCAGTGTAAGTGTACCTATCAACAGGTCGTCTGACCCTCTCTGATCTCCTGAGCTGTGGCTCACTGTGAGCTTGCCTCTCATGAGGCGGTACATAACGACTCTGCCTAGCACGTGGCGTCATAACAGACGGAATCCCCAATTCACTATCTAAGCTGTCACTACTAGATGAGTCATAACCTACAGTGAGTGGACCTGTTACATCTTCAAAAACCTTTTATTTTCCCTTATCTGTTCTCCCCGTCACTGACATATCTGTGTCAGTGGATGCAGTAGTGTGACTGTGCAATCGTCCTATCCAAGGACTCACTGTAGATGATATATCACCTGTTTGACAACTCATGGAAGTACTCTCTGTAGGAGTATTTTCAGCACAACTCATACTGGGTGAGCCATCAGTAAGCACTGCAATAGGATTCCCATACCAAGATGCTAACTCATCAAATACCACATCTCTGCTTATGAGTGTCTCATGCATAGAAGGTACATAACACTTATAAGCTTTCCGTTCCTGTGCATATCGCACAAACACACTCTTCACTACCTTAGGGTCTAGTTTCTTCCTCTTCTCATCCGGTATATGCACATATGTAATGCTGCCAAATACCTTCAAGTGCGAATATCAGGTTTATGACTATACAGCCTCTCATATGGAGTGACATCATGAATCCCTGCTGTAGGGGTTCGATTCAGCACATAGACAGCAGTCATCACTGCTTCAGCCCAATAACCATTTGGCAGACATTTCTCATTCAGCATAGCTCTAGCTGATTCCATCAGGACCCTGTTTTTCCTCTCTGCAACACCGTTTTGCTGTGGTGTATAGCTACATGTCAGCTGTCTTCTGATCCCATATTTAGCAAGATACTTGTCAAAGTAATTAGAGACATATTCATCTCCTCCATCTGATCTCAAACAGGATATGTAGCAGCCCACCTCATTTTCTGCATGCTTCTTGAAGTCTTTGAATGCATCAAACACATCATCTTTATGCTTCAAAATATAAAGCCAAGTGTACTTGTTGCTGAAATCATCAATAAATGATACATAATACCGTGCACCTCCAAAAGAAGCATTATGTGAAGGACCCCAAACATCAGAGTGCACCAATTGTAAAGGCCTAGTGTTGTTTTTTACATGTCTCATGAAAGGAAACCGTGCCTACTTCCCAAACTGACATGCAGGGCATACATGACCAAAGTCATTATACTTGAATTTGGGTAATCCAAGTACTACTTCCTTCTGCTGCATAGATTTCAGCTTTTGTACGTTGACATGTCCAATCCGCTTGTGCCAAATCTCTACATCCTGAATGGCACTCTCATCATGAGCAAACATGGCTGCCTTAAGTCTCGGAATGGTCGCATCCAATGTAAACATCCTACCATCCCTTCTGCCCTTGGAAATTAACTTGCAACCATTTCCATACTCCTCAATGAAACATCCATCTTTGTTAAATCTCACTTGCAAATTCTGTTCTACCATTTGACCCACAAACAAAAGATTCTTTGTTATGGTCGATACATGTAATACATCATGTAGGCCTTTCTTCTTGCCATCAGGCATCATGAGAGGAACAATCCCTTTATGCTTTATGTCAAGTTGGGTGTCATCCCTAGTACATACATGACCATATGTACCTACAACCATCTCATCAAACCACTCTCCATGCGGTGTCATGTGGTTTGATGCTCCAAAGTCAATGTACCATCTATCATCTCTATTATGTCTCGATGCATTTTTGGATACATGCTGCATGGCAAAGAGTCTATCAACTTTCTCATCATGAGCACCATTGGAAGATGCATAGTGCCCATGCTGTCTGCCCTTTGCCTTCACATCTCCCTGCTTCTTGTAACAGTTTTTTGCAATGTGCCCATACCTGCCGCAATAATGGCAATCCTTGTCCCTGTTGGACTGATCAGATGACTGCCATGAAAGAAGATCCACCACCTCTACTGCGGGGTGATCTCCCCCTACCTCTAAACCCGCCAGATCCACGCTGGTCTTGTGTATTTGCACCATGCCAATTACCCTGCTGCTGCTGCTGTCCATAAGCATTACGAGTGTCACCATGACATCGAAATGAACCACGACCTCTAAATCCTCTGCCACGCTGGCTAGAGTATAACACAGTGTCTCTACTCTGAGATGCATTGTAACCTATATTCAAACCAAGTTTGACCTCCTCATGCAGCAACAAAGCAACTAGCTCTTCCCAGGTAGGAGGCTCTTCTCTAACAGAAATAGATGTGTCAAAAGCTTTGTACTCTTTCCCTAATCCATTCAAGGCAATAGCAATCATATCATCTTCTGATACACTTGAGCCAATGCTAGCAAGTTGATCAGCTTTGGTCTTAATCTCCGTGGTATACACCTGGATACTCCTACAGTTCCTAGACATGTTGTTGAACTGCTGTTTCAACTGGATCTTTCGTGCGTGTCATGGTTCCATAATATTTCATCAGTATGTCCCAAGCATCCTTCGGAGTCTCACATCCAGTGATTTGAATTACCATAGCATCAGATATACATAGAGAAAACCAATGCAGCACCTTGCATGCTCTCTCATTCCATAGCCTATGAGCTCTTTTCATTAGTTGGATTCGTTGCAGGCAACTCAGGAGCAGCCTCATCTCCTATACATAGATCCCAATAACCCCTGCCAACTAGAAAGTTCTTCATTCTGAATGTCTAAATTCTCTCCAACTATCTGAGTGATATTATCAGTCCCATGTGCATTAGTCAATGCAATAGACTGTCTGTCAGATGTTTAACTACCTGCAAACCAATAAGTATGACTGACCAAGTTCAGTCCACAACAGTTTATGACAGTTTTCTGCAACTAATTGCAGTAAAAAACCAGGGTATTTCAGCCCACTGATAACCCAAAATAGTCCCAAAACAAATGGTCTAACCCGTAGGTAAAACAGTCAATATATGTGCTATGTATTTGCTTTAGTTTAAACTCCTGCAACCTCACTGCCAGGGACCAAAGATGCAGTCTGAAAACTGTAGACTGTGAGTAACCAGCAGCAATTTCAAGGCCAAAATCAATGTGTATACATGTCATACATGTCCCAAAAACTCTAGAGTATCTGCTAGTACATGTGGTAGTCCAAACATACCATTCGAGCACAAAGTAGTGCATATCTAGCAAGTACAAGTGACATAAATCTGCTCACAGATTACAAACAACCAATGCTCTGGTAATCGAGATGTATTTCAGCTCCAAAAATCTTCAAGACATGTCATACATTCACTTTGAAGTGATAGGTTCAATACATGAGCATTTGGGTAGGCATAGACAACCTGTCTTCATTAATCACTGTCAAGGAATACATGATTGTTCATAACCATGACTGTTCATAACCAGCCCAAGCACTATCAAAGCAATTATTTTAGGTCCAGATTTGAGTATTCAGAAGCATCCAATGCTTTCCACAATCCTCCATACATTCAGCATGCATATGTCAGTTCATATAGGTGATAGAAGCTCCAAAGTGACATGTATTGCTTCAGCAAGATACAATGCTTGCTATTCTCTGTGTATGACAGTTTCCAGCCATTAAAATATTTCCAGATCTGAATATTTTAGTCATAAAAAACCATCTCCAACACATGAGAACATATACATACGGCCTCCCAAGAAAATGTCTACGCCTTGTTGATGCTTTTGGGCATAACCAAGAGCTTCTGTAGCTCAATGACAATCAAATGCAAGCTCTCCTTTCACTTTCCCAATAGTTCAAGACTGTTTCACAGATCTGTGTACTCTGTTCCCAACTCATAACAGAGCTCCAGTACAAGCAGTGGCTTCTTGTAGTCTTCAAGTACCTTCAGAAGGTGTAGACAAGCTCCATATCACTTAGTAAATGATGTAGTTGATAGTTTGCAGAGATCTGTGATCAACAATCCAGTAGGCGCAATCACGCTGATTTCCAGATCTGGTTTGATAGCTGGTCCTCCTCAACATGAGGCTCAATGAGCACTTACATATACTCAAAGATGCCCACCAAGGCTCCCAGAAAGGCCTCAACCACTGTGATAAAGCATAGAGTCCAAATGAGCAAATGCATATCTTGACAGAGTAATGGCAGCCTGTTTTGTTTTCTAAAAACCTTATTCTTCAGCTTCTTCAAGTCTTCTTGACTCCCTCCTGCTCCAAGAAGTCCACCAAGTCCGGCTCTGATACCATGTTCAAAGATGGGAGAGAGAGACAGGGAATACTCCATATCCATGAGCCTTCAGGCTCTCATTGTGTTTTCTTCATTATTCAAGAACTAACTGAGAAGCACACAATACAATGTAACAGTAAACTAGACTAGGTGTGGACCTAACTGACTCAAGTCACTGACTAACACACACCCGACTTATTCAATGTAGTCACATGGAGACAGTTGTACACACACACTAGCTGTCACAGATGTCAGTCACTCATAAAGATGAACTGAAGTGAGCTTGACTTCTAACATCCTCTCTATTGTAGGGATGTTGTCGTGCTGCTACGCGCACACTATGTAAAAAAATATAGACTGTGGCTTTCTTTTAGATTTAGAGAGCCAATGCCACTTTAGGCATTAGCGTTAGTGTCCAGGTTCAAAATATTAGATTTTTTTGGACAAGTTTTTAGCCAATTTTTTATCTTCTAGATATTATTTCTTATAAAAATCCATAAAACTATAGACAACTTCTAGATTAGGATGACATGTAGAAGAAAGCATGTAGCTTTCAGCAAATTTGAGAGGATTTTATGTAAAAAGAGAGATTGATGAAATCGCACGACGCGCGATCGATGTTTTCAGACAGTGAACAAAACTCCGAAGTGGGAGATGAAGGAGTGATCTGGCTGAATTTTGGCTAGGTGTCCTGATATTTAACCCCCCTTTCAGAGCTAATGGAGGCATCAGATTGGCGATCTGAGCAGCATAGAGGAAGATATTATTTTATACACGTTTTTATCTATTAGAGTTAATATATTTTCTCATAATGCTGAAGAAACTGATAGGCTTCATCTTTGTTAGTATTCTTTTTCATTTTCTATTTCTTTTTGGGAGTATTCTTCTATGTCTTCAATTTCTTTGAACCCCTTCTCTTCTGTCTACTCCTCTCCATGAATCTACACCTTGTTGTCTCTTATCTTCAAGAACTTGGCTTGAAACCTTCAACCCTTCTCTTATCTCTACCATCTCTGGAGTAAAAGCTCTTGAACTCCCATACATTCTTCTCTTACCAAACCCCTGCAGTAACCTTCAGTCCTACGCACTACAATGACAGAGGTTGTAGAGCCTGCCACCTTTTGCTTCTTAGGGTCTCGCCTTGACCTAGCGTTTGCCGCAGCCGGTCTTTTGGTCCCTATCAGGGGGTTCCTTCTCCTGCTCCTTGGCCCATTTCCTTATTTACAAAGTACTAGACCCAAGCCATTAGGTTGCTGGCATCCACTTGGGTCGTAGAACTGGGAGTGGATATGGTGGTGGTGATGGCGGGCATCAAGAGGGTGGGTATGGGGGTAATCGGGCCCTTGCCCTTGCCTTCTTGCACTACAGGTGGCACGAACTCAAGCACACACGCGCTTGAGCTAGGCCCCTCATCTTTGATGGGACTCATGGGTTCCGGCTCATCGTGCCTGGACTGTTGCTCAATGGACCTGCGCATGGCAAGGGCCATGTCTTCCTCCCCTTTTTTTCTCAGTTCCTCCTCCTCCTCTTCCTGCTTTCTCTTCCTTTCCTCCTCGGCCTTTCTGGACTCCCTGCAGGCCTTTTGCAAGTCTTCCTTTTCTTGTCTTCTCTTCTTGTTATTCTTGTGCAGTTTTCTTTTTCATTTTCCTAGTCTTTCCTCGGCTAGTTTGCTCTTCTTGTTCTTTGCTTTCCTCTTCTTCGCTCAACGTCCTCTCTCACTAGACTATGCCTCCCGTTTTTGGTGAGGTGGTGACCTGCTTGGTATCATCCACTCCCTCTCCTCCTTCTTCTTGCCCCTGTCCCAAGGCTTCCCTAATGATTGCAGTGAGGACCCCAGTGAATCCAATGGTTGCAACCTTTGAAGACGAAGCTTTCCTTTTAGCTTTGGTGGCAGGAGATTCTCCTTTAGTGAGCTGCCCTCTTGTTGCCAAGGCTTTTGTTGAGGTCTCAATGGTCTTTCTCACAAACCCATTGAGGTTGACGTCATCCAGCGACTTTGGTGCAACACTCTCTAACACGGGGACATTGATGTGGCTCATGATGCAGTTGTATCTTTGGCTAGAAAATAGCACGTGTGCCATCTTGGCTTGGAGTTGGATTTCGAGATTAGGAATGTTCGCCAAGCTAATGCCATCATTGGTGTGGTCTTTTACCTTGTCCATCCCGAGTAAGGCATATACGTCTCTTTTTGGCTTCCTTTCTACTTTGTTTGCCAGGTCCAATGCCTTTTCCACCAATTTCGGTGTTAATTCAATCTACACTTGGCGAGTTCCTCCCCCTCATGCACAGTTATAGTGCCATGGTTTCTGCGGAAAGTCCTCAAGAACTCTGCACAGTGGAAGTAGTCCACTCCCAGACTCACTGCTTCCACGTATTTCTGTAGATTGCATTGCTTAATGATCTGTCTTACCACTCGTTCTTCAATGGCCATATCATCTAGGTGGAATTTGAACTGGTTGAAGGTTCGCGTTTCCACTGAAAGTCCATATTTTGCTTCTTCTTCCTCTAAAAAAGGCAGTTTGCTAGCCTTTTCTTGGACTGTCGTGATGGGTGCCTGTCATGAAGCCATATTCACCATTAGTGGTTTTCAGAATAAGCAACAGGAAACGACTACATGCTTGTTGAATTGAAATGCTTGCGTGTAGAAGTAGACTTTTCCTTCCAGTAGTCTATTGATTTTAACTTTTGTCAACCTTTTCTTTCATCACAAGTTGTTGCATTTTACCCTTGCAATATGTGCTTTTCCTTTATTGTTTTCTTTATGTGTTCAGTTTGATTCACCTAACCCCTGTTTGGTTTGATTAAACTTACCCCTTCCCCTTTTGTAATGAAAAGAATCCTTCCTAGGATGAAATGGTTAGAGGATAAAGGGTCTTTAGCACACAATCTTAGTGTTTCACTTTCGCATGAGCCAGGCATAGAAACTCGTATTATATTCGAACCAATCATACCTGTCCATATCGAAAGGGTGGATGCCCACATGTGTAATGTAAGTGAGGACATCAAGTAAGAAGTCACCAGAGGCCACTCTACTAGCAACGTGCAATCATACCTGTCCATATCGAAAGGGTGGATGCCGACATGTGTAATGTAAGTGAGTACATCAAGTAAGAAGTCACCAGAGGCCACTCTACTAGCAACGTGCAACTCCTCCTCGGTGAGCATGCGATCTAGATAAGGGTGTTCTTTAATGTGGTCTTCCATGGGTCGATTACAGAGAGTAGTCAAAACCCTATATGAAGTTGGAGCGACATAGGTTGGGTCATATTTAGATGCTTTGATTATACATCATTGTTCAACATTGGTCATTATTTGGCATCCCTCTAGCTCCCATTGCAATTGTAGAGTATACCATTTTTGCAAGAAGCTGGAATTGTTGTCGACAAGTCATTGCAACTTCTCGATTTCCTGGTTTGTGGCCATGATGGTGCTCTTACTATATGACGTGATGAGGCGCTATTCGATTGCTTGTTCCTTGGATACCTCAGTTGCAATTAACTCTACAGTTACTTCGGAAGCTTTAACAAATATGAATTTCCTACTCCTTCCAAGAGCAAGGGACTGTTCGCCCTTCCGTTGTTATAGGTTCTTCCAAGACTCCTAGATCTAGTCAATCGTAGCTTTTAGCCAATGTCATGAAAGTAGTGTCCAAGTATTGGAGGCAAGCAACAAAGTTGTCCCCAATGTTTGTAGCTAAATCTGCTGCCAAGGTTAGAATTGAGCGCCGCTCATAAGAGGGTCTAAGCCCGCAGTAGGTAGTTGAGGTTTGACAGCGCTAGAGAGGCTAGTAGCTAATGGTTGTTGCTTCGTTTGCTCACAAGTTTGTAGCTTGGCCTTATGTTCGATGGGTGCGGTTGTGGCTGCAGGTGACACACTACTTAGTGTGTTTGAGAGTTGAGGGGAGGCGTTGTTACACGAGTGGTGATCGAGAGCAAGCCTCACTCATAACCCAATAACGAGACGTTAAGGAGTGCCAGTTGGGGTAATTGACTTTGTCGAATTCACTACTCAATTTGAAAAATTCAAATATTCGATAAAACACCACAAGCCACACAAAAAACAAGACTAAAAACAACGCCTCTTATAACTCAAAAATTTAAAACTCGTATGCGGGTAGAGCATCACACAACCACACAATGGAAATACCAATTATTCGAAAACAAACAAAGAAAAATATATTCTCGTACCTTAACAACCTTGAGCCGATGCTTGACACCACAAAGTCCAGATTCTTTAACTTCGATATTAACATGTCAAAAGTATCCTCTCGCATGCGACCCTCCTCTCACATCTCTCACAAGATGACAAGAAGACTCTGAGGGGAAGGCCCCTAACTCTCCACTCTCCTCTCCTTTTATAGTTTTTTACATTCTCACTCACATTGAATATGCTTTTGCTTTCCCAAAAAACCTTAGGCTTTTTATGCCTTTAACTTTCTCACCGTTTAAGCTTTTCAATAATTTTTAAACTTTAAATGTTTTTGCTAAAGAGCTAAAAGCCTTTAAGGCTGTATCAGATCTTGTCGTCTTGCATTTAGAAAACGCAGCTACCCTACCTCGTCCTCATCTTCTTCTCCCTTGCCTAAACCGACATCCTCCATCTCTACCGCTGTGCGTTTGATAGCCATAGCCTCCTCCCACAAACATTTTGGCTATTCCTGACATGACTATGGTCATAGGCATTGAAATCGGGCAACCAGCAACACTTTGCAATAGCCGTCGCATGTTTGCTTTCTGAAACCCTAAGCATCGACGATAGCACTCATAACGACTCATTTGTTCTAGTGTAAATTGTGCCAAGATAGCCTGCATCTTCTCAGGATCCACAGTCTGCGATTTTCCCAACTTGATGTCTGGATTCTATTCCTTTTTCGTCCTTCTTTGTATATGTCGTTGCAGCAGTGCTTGCTGTTCTTCTTCTCATTGTTTCAGCACACCCACTACGTTGTTATCGTCCGCTCTCTTCAGCTCTATTCCCTCTTCATCATCAGCTTCCGTTTTAACTCATTTCTTTCTTCAGCTTTCTGCAATCTTCATCACCTCCATATTCAGCATCTTCTCGTCCACTTCATCAACTACGGCTTTGTGGCCTTACTGGTCTTCACCGATGATCCCCTCCCTTCAGTCTTTTCATCCCAGCTTGCCGTCGTCAACTTTGGCTTCGCCCTCTTGTCCTTCTTCAGCTTCTCTATCTGCTTCATTTGTCATGCGTCATACTTCCTTTGTCACGTCTGTAGCTCCGTTCGCCTCTTCCTCTACAGGCCTTTGTCTTTGTCACCTTCAGCCAGTGAAGATCCGTCGTTAGTGCAACTTCTTGTTCTTCTTCTGCTGCGTCTTCAAATTCGTCACTTCCTTTGTTTCGTCATTGACTTAACTCTCTCGTAACTGCATCACTTTTATCCGCAATGATCTAATGAGGCTTCGGCTTCTTCTTTTTCATTGTCACTTCGTCGTCTTCCAAGCACTGCCATTTTCCGCGTGTTAGAATGCCATATCCCTCTTCCATCATCAAGTCGCTATTATTACATGTTGCCATCCTGGCCATCATCATCAGATTAAATTGAAATACCGTCACTGCTGAATTAATAATGATCCCACTAAGTTTATCTGTAGGCCGTCTATGGCTTCATTCCAATCTCTTAACCTTTTTACATTTGAGAGTTTAATTAGTTTCCATCGGCACAATCGTTACCATCATGCCCATCATTAACAACAGCTGCCCTTCGTCTACAACAACTGCCAATTCCTTCATGTCGCACCCTTTATTTATTATCTGTCCACTGGCATCTAGATCTCGAATACTGGAAGTGTTGTTTTCCCTTGTCACTTGGTTCACAACCCATTTCATCACTTGCCACACTCATAGCAGCCACATGCCTAGATTGCGTGCACCCTATCTTGCCATAGCTTTGAAAATCCATCCTCAAATGCTGATCCAATTAGCTTGCTTGATGAAGAAGAACCTTACTCTTGCAATATGGACCTTTCAAGTCTTGCATATCCTTGTATTCTTCATAAACTCCAATGCGGTTTTGACATTCTTGGAATCTTCAAAATGAATCTGTATTTTCATGCAATGTGCCCTAGCAGAAATATGCTATGAAAAAGAACTCCGTGCACAATCATACATGATTTGAGAAAACATGCAATTGATCAAATCCATGACACGCTACCATTCAAACAATGCTCACACAAAAAATATGGATGCACTAGAAGAATTGTGCCTAGCCTATCTAGATGTGCTAGTGTGTTATGCAAAATGCAAACAAAATTCCTTGTTAATCAAATTCTTATCCTCTCCTCTCAACGCTCTTCTAAAATATATGACATACTCTGCTCCACCCATCCATAATCTCACCAACGCTCTAGAAAAGATGGTCCTTAAGATGTTGACCAGATAAGAACAACCCATCTCACAATTGACGGTGTCCTTCACGACCCTCTAAACTCACCCAACCTCCTTACACACTCAACGAGAGGTTCCTAACTTTGTGATGAACATCCCAAATGGTGCGTGCAAGAAATGTGTGTGCTCAATGATAGGTGCTCTCTCATGTGCACGTGCATCTAAAATTTTACTACATATTGTTGCAGGGGACCTCATGTCGTGCTAGTACTCAATGATGGTGCAAAACGTGCATAATCCCAACCCATGGCATGGAAGTATTTGATAAGAATAGGAGATGACCCCCGATTGCAGTGCATCAACAAGTGCAACGTGAAGTGCTCGTGAACCCATTATCCCCGTGATGTGCAAGAGTCTCGACAAGAAAACATACCTTGTTCCACAATATTCGATAGATAATAGCAAACTCCAGCATCAACCTGTCCAAAAAAAATACCAAGCTTAACCAAGGCTATCAAGTTTCACACTCAACAAATCAAATAAAATGACAAAACACAAGAAATCCAACTACGAAACAACAAAGCAACTGTCACGCAAACAACTAAGCTAGCAGAAATCAAACCTAACTACAATTTGACTAGGGGTTTTCAGTTTTCACAAAAATGCTTGACATATTTAGCCCTTCCCCTAGTCTGCAAACATTCATGTGCAGTAGTTTCTTACATAAAACGATGCAACATTTATGAGCCAATCAAAAATCAAATCCAACGATCTATCTCTGAGCTCTTCAAACTCATAAATCAAAAAAATCCATGACACACCATTCTCAAACCACTTCTGAACGGGCACACAAAAATCATTAAAATTTTTCTCTTTGAAATCCTCAAAACTTTTACATCCAAATTTCTCAAAATAACTCACATTGTCAAAGTAAAACATCTCATCACCCACAATGACAATCCACATACCCATCCCATCCTCCCATAAGAAAAACATGACAAAGCTTGGGTTTTGAAACAAATTTTGAACTCTTTTTATGTTGCCAAAATCAAACTCATCCACAAAAATTGCAAAAATCTCAAAAAAATAAATCTCTTCAAAACATCCATCCAAACAACGAGACTTCAAAGAGTCAACTTTTTCTATTTCTTTATCACAAACATTCTCAAAAGACTTTTCACAAGCAACACATTAAGGTCATTATCCTCATCCAAACACCCAATTGTCCAATTTTCTTCAACCTCACAACTTTCTTCACACTTTTTACCCTTAGTGTTAGATCTCTCTTCCCTCAACTTTTCAATCCTTTTCAAAGCCTTATTAGGATTTCCTCTCACATCCTCTTTAATGTCACTCTCAGGGTCATCAAATCCCCAATCAAAATCATCACAAACTTCTGGAGAATTCAAAGAAACTACAAAACTATCAAATGAAGTTTTCTCTTCAACATTGTTGCCTAAAACAACCAAACAATCATCATCACAACTATCAAGAAGTAAGAGATTAGGTCTACTCAAAACCACATCATCACCACCACAAACAAAAGCATCTCCAGGGCTACTCAAACCATCAATAAATAACTCACAAGACTCAACTGAGTCTACAACACCAACACCAAAATCACAACATGAGTCAGAACTCAAAACCTCAATACTCTCTTGATCAACAAACTCATAACCAAACTCACAACAAATCTCCACAAATTCATTAGGCAACAAATTCGAACCCTCAACTTCATCTTGAAAACTTACAGTTTCTAAGCCCTCCCCCTCATGGTCTTCTAGCAAACTCAAAAATTCATCCTCAATTCTTTCTTGCTCTCTCTCAAAACTCACTAACTCAACTGCAACAAATGACACCTCCCTATCAGAATCACTATCTGAACTCTCATCCTCACTATCATCTTCCTCAGAAGAGCTATCACTCCCTTCCTTATTTTCTTCTTCAGAATCTTCTTCATTCACAAGTTCCTTTCTCGAAGACATGTCAAATTTCTTTGGTACTCCCCTTCGATCATAAATTGTTATTATCCGTTTTCCCCAATATTGAATTGTTCTTGCTTTCCTAAGCCAAGGTCTACCCAATATGAGGGGAAAAGCTCCCAACCCTGCTAGCATAACATGACAATCAATTTTCATAGAGACTCCATAAACCTTCACTTCCAAATTCTGAATCATACCTAAGCACCTTACTTTAGCATGATTAGCAAGCCTGATTCGAAATTTAGACCCTTCAATGATTCGAAGTCCAAATTGCTCAACACAAGCCTAAGTAATTACACTAATTTGCGCTCCTCCATCAATATATGCTTCTCCTATGTTCTTATTCTTATACCAAGCATCAACAATAGGACAAATATCAAGCAATTCCTCTACACTCAAAACTCTCACTGTTCCTTTCTTTTTTTCCTTATACTTCGGATTCACTAATTTCTTGTCCTCTCATCTTAGGGCACAACTCCATCAACTGGCCAAAAAATATATCAGCTTTCTTACCCATCATATCCTTTTTTAGATCATAATCACTCTCTCCTTCTCCCAAAGGAATGTCAGTAGCATGATAATGTTTCCTAGGCGCTCTCGATTTATTTTCTTTTTTCTTCTCTTTCTTCTCTCCTCTCTTTGTTTTTCTTCCTCTTTCCTCACCAGCCTTACTAGTTTCAGGTTCGTCTCTCTCAGCATCTCTTCTTCTTTTAATTGCAGGCATAACATCAACAATTTTATTTTCTTTTTTTAATTTTCTAAAAGAATACAATTTATGGCACTTTTTCCTTTCCCTTCTTCATTTATCTTAGATTCTTGAGAAGTAGAATCATTTTCTATTTCTATCCCAAAATCATTCTGTGTGTCTATTAGGAAAATTTTGAGGTAAATGATACATATCCCCACCTGCTCTAGGCAGATAAGGACAATTTGTACTCACATGACCTAACTCTCCACAGGAAAAACAAGTCATCATCGGTCTACGAAAATATCCTCTACCATTTACTCCTCTCCCACATTTCAATAAGCTTTAAACTTTAAATGTTTTTTCTAAAGAGCTAAAAGCCTTTAAGGCTTTATCAGATCTTGCCGCCCTGCATTTAGAAAACGCAGCTACCCTACCTCGTCCTCGTCTTATTCTCCCTTGCCTAAACCGACATCCTCCATCTCTGTCATTGTGTGTTTGATAGCCATAGCCTCCTCCCACAAACATTTTGGCTATTCCTGACATGACTATGGTCATAGGCATTGAAATCAGGCAATCAGCAACACTCTGCAATAGCCATCGCATGTTTGCTTTCTGAAACCCTGAGCGCCGATAGCACTCATAACGACTCATTTTTTCTGGTGTAAATTGTGCCAAGATAGCCGGCATCTTCTCAGGATCCACAGTCTGCGATTTCCCCAAGTTGATGTCTGGATTATCTTCATTTTTCATCCTTCTTCGTATATGTCGTTGCAACAGTGCTCGCTGTTCTTCTTCTCGTCGTCTCAGCACACCCACTAGGTTGTCATCGTCGGCTCTCTTCAGCTCTATTCCCTCTTCATCATCAGCTTCTGTTTTAACTCGTTTCTTTCTTCAACTTTCTGCAATCTTCATCACCTCCATATTCAGTGTCTTCTCGTCCGCCTTCATCAGCTACGGCTTTGTGGCCTTACCGGTCTTCACTGATGATCCTCTCCCTTCAGTCTTTTCCTCCGAGCTTGCCGTTGTCAACTTTGGCTTCGCCTTCTTGTCCTTCTTCAGCTTCTCTATCTACTTCATTCGTCACACGTCATGCTTCCTTTGTCACGTGTGTAGCTCCGTTCGCCTCTTCCTCTACATGTCTTTATCTTTGTCACCTTCAGCCCAGCGAAGTCGTTAGTGCAACTTCTTGTTCTTCTTCTATTGTGTCTTCAGATTGTCATTTCCGACGTTTCTTCATTGACTTAACTCTCTCGTAACTGCATCACTTTTATCCGCGATCTGATAAGGCTTTAGCTTCTTCTTTTTCATCGTCACTTTGTCGTCTTCCAAGTGCTGTCATTTTCCGCTTGTTAGAATGCCATCCCTCTTCCATCATCAAGTCACCATTTTCCTATTATTACATGTTTCCATCTTGGCCATCATCATCAGATTGAATTGAAATGCCGCCACTGCTAAATTAATAATGATCCCACTAAGTTTATCTCTAGGCCGTCTATGCCTTCATTCCAATCTCTTAACCTTTTTACATTTGAGAGTTTAATTAGTTTCCATCGGTGCAATCGTTACCATCATGCCCATCATTAACGACAGTTGCCCTTCGTCTACAACAACCGCCAGTTCCTTCATGTTGCACCCTTTATTTATTATATGTCCACTGGCATCTAGATCTTGAATACTGGAAGTGTTGTTTTCCCTTGTCACTTGGTTCACAACCCATTTCATCACTTGCCACACTCATAACAGCCACATGCCTAGATTGAGTGCACCCTATCTTGTCATAGCTTTGAAAATCCATCCTCAAATGCTAATCCAATTAGCTTGCTTGATGAAGAAGAACCTTATTCTTGCAATATGGACCTTTCAAGTCTTGCATATCCTTGTATTCTTCATAAACTCCAATGCGGTTTTGACATTCTTGGAATCTTCAAAATGAATCTATATTTTCATGCAATGTGCCCTAGCAGAAATATGCTATGAAAAAGAACTCCGTGCACAATCATACATGATTTGAGAAAACATGCAATTGATCAAATCCATGACATGCTACCATTTAAACAATGCTCACACAAAAAATATGGATGCACTAGAAGAATTGTGCCTAGCCTATCTAGATGTGCTAGTGTGTTATGCAAAATGCAAACAAAATTCCTTGTTAATGACATCCTTATCCTCTCCTCTCAACGCTCTTCTAAAATATATGACATACTCCGCTCCACCCATTCATAATCTCACCAACACTCTAGAAAAGATGTCCTTAAGATGTTGACAAGATAAGAACAACCCATCTCACAATTGACGGCGTCCTTCACGACCCTCTAAACTCACCCAACCTCCTTACACACTCAACCAGAGATTCCTAACTTTGTGATGAACATCCCAAATGGTGCATGTAAGAAATGTGTGTGCTCAATGACAGGTGCTCTCTCATGTGCGTGTGCATCTAAAATTTACTGTATGTTGCTGCAGCGGACCTCATACCATGCTAGCGCTCAATGATGGTGCAAAACGTGCATAATCCCAACCCATGGAATGGAAGTATTTGATAAGAACAGGAGACGACCCCCGAGTGCAGTGCATCAACAAGTGCAACATGAAGTGCTCATGAACCCATTATCCCCGTGATGTGCAAGAATCTCGACAAGAAAACATACCTTGTTCCACAATATTCGATAGCTAATAGCAAACTCCAGCATCAACCTGTCCAAAAAAAATACCAAGCTCGACTAAGGCTATCAAGTTTCACACTCAACAAATCAAATAAAATTATAGAAACAAATCCTAAGCTAGACAAACACAAGAAATCCAACTATGAAACAACAAAACAAACTGTCACGTAAACAACTAAGCTAGCAAAAACCAAACCTAACTACAATTTGACTAGGGGTTTTCATTTTTCACAAAAATGCTTGATAGCGTCACTCGGACTAGTCGGGGTCGATTTGTTAGTAGCAGGTTGCGGTTTTGGCTGATACATTGGCTTATGCCCTACTGAGCTAGGCTTTAGAGGGTCCATGGATTTAGTGGCTTGAGTCGCTTGTGGTTTGAGTAGTTATAACGAGACCTTTCATGTGTCCAAGCTTGAGGATGGCATTTGAGTAGTGCCTTTGGATGTTTGGGCTTTAATGGGTGTTAGGCAGTCAAATCTAAGTGTTTCCCGCATAGTAGCCTTGCGTTTTCAACAAGGACTTAGGGACCCATTGTGGCTTGACTATATGCCGATGTTTATCATTTTGTCTCGGCCTCCTAGGTTTCAGGTATGAATCCTTAACCTTGCGAGGCCACGGGTTTCTAGTCCTAGGTTGCACTCTCTATTTAGGTACCCATTTGAACCGGGGTTCATGGGCTTCATTATTGGTTCTAATGGGTTTCTAGCCTCCAGGCTAGGTAGGTTGTGACAAGTCCTAACCCCCCTCCTGAGACTTGGCAGTGGGTTTCTCTACTGGTGGCCTATGGACTTGGAAAGAGTCACACTGCCCTTGCTGAAAGCTGTAACTATGTGGACATTACCCATAGCTAGGTGGATACGCTGCGACTCATAGTCGACATGGCAACATGCTTGCTTTTTGAAAGTTCGTCCTAGTAGTGATTATGTGCGTGCATTCTTAGTGTTGGGCAACACATAAAATATTATTGGCATGCTTTCATACTCGATAGAAACTACAACCTTGCACATTCCCAAAAGTGTGTAGGGTTAGCCTCCATAAGGGGTGAGATTAGCGATAGTGGGTTGCAATTGCGATTTGTCAATTTGGGTCCAATGGTCATGAGTCAAGATGTTAAAATCAGCTCCCTCGTCGATCAATGCGTTGATGGTGCATGTGCATTTAGCAGTACCCATCATGCATAGGTAAGTTGGTGGTACTGTTGCCTCATCCTCACCGTCCACCTCAGTGATAGTGGCTACTGGTACATGGATGGGGGGTGCTAGCATTGGGGGCTCATGCAATGGATGCATGGAAGGGAAATACTTCTTTATGTGGCTGCCATTAAAGAAGCCTATGCCCTCACTCTCTAGGGTTTCCAGCTCGAGGTTGCCAATCCGGCTGATGGTTTGAACCTTAAAAGGTCCTAGCCCTCGAAACTTCAGCTTTTGCTTATGTCCCTTGACTGAGTACAGTAGTACTAAGTCACCTTGTTTGAAGTTACGCTGCTTGACATGCTTGTCAAACCAGCTTTTGCATCTTACCTTCTTGAATATGAGCGCATGGGTGGCTAGAAGTCGGGTTTTCGTTAAGCATTTGAGTTCAGTCAATCATTCCATCCATGCCCCATTCCCATCCCATCTTTCTTGAACGGCTACCCTGAGGCTTGGTACGAAGAATTCCAAGGGAAGGATTACCTCTATACCATATGTCAATCTAAAGGAGGTCTGTTCTACCACTATCTTGTAAACTGTGCAGTAGGCCCATAAGGCCACCATCAATTTGTTATCCCAATCACTGCATGTTGCAGAGACGACCTTGGTCAGGAGTTTTATCAGGATTTTATTTGTTGACTCAGCTTAACCGTTTGCTTGAGGATTGTAAGGCAAGGATTTCCAATGGATGGATGATTAGGAAGGAGGACAAGAAGTGAGCTATCATTTCGTTGATGAAGTGTATGCCTTGGTCGCTCGCTAATTAATTCGATGGGCCAGTCAAATCATGAGATCACTTGCTCCCATAGGAACTTAGCAGTGGTCCTAGCATCATTCTTTCTCGTAGCTCATGCTTCTGCCCATTTGGTTAAATAGTCAATGGCCACAATGATGTACTTAGCCTGTGAATATTGTGCCACGAGACTAATGGGTCCGATGAAGTCAATCCCCCATTTCTCGAAGGATTGTCGTGCAATAATTGGGGTTAACTCCATGTGATCTTTACAGATAGGGGCTTTAGTTCGTTGACACTCATCACAATGCTTCACGAATCGTGTCGCATCTCGAAAGAGGGTAGGCCACCATAGCTGGAACTGCAGCACCTTGCAAGCTATCACATCGCCACTGAAATGTCCTCCTAAAATTCCACCGTGTGCCTCCATCGGTACGTCATGCATCTCATACTCACACACACATCTATGCAGAAACCCGCCTTGCCCCAGCCTATAAAGATAGCCAGCTATCAACTGATATGGTTGGATTTTCAAGATAAGTCGCCTAAGCCGAGCCCTTTCTATTGGTCATTCTGATAGCCCATGCTGAAGCACTTGAACTATGTCATCTTCCTAATATGGCATCAAGTCACCTTTAAACAATTCTTTTTTGCTAGATAAGTGGAATAGGTGTGCATCCGGTAGTTCATCCTCAATGCCTTGTCCAACCACTTCTCCCTCGTGGGGATACAAGACAGATGGTCAGCCATGTAATGCTGCTTCCCTTTTCACACTACCACGGAGAAGCCAAATTCCAAAAGTAGAAGAAGCCATCTGGCAATGTGTCTTGTGGCACATGGTTTATCAACCAAATGCGGCAAGGCTTGATGGTCAACAAAGAAAGTAAAAGGCGTAGCCAAAAGATAATGTCAAAATTTCTTCACGGCAAATACCATGGCCAAGCCCTCTCTTTCTGTTGTCGAGTAGTTCATTTCAGTCTCAGTGAGTTGTCTATTAGCAAAGCTCACTGGATAATCCAAGTTGTGTTCACCAAGTTGGCACAACATAACTCCTATGGCGAATTTCGAACCATCAATGTGCACATGGAACATGAGTGTCCAATCTGGGGCTCATAGTATTGGAGCAGTGGTTAGAGCCTTTGTTAGTTCCTCATACACATGTTGGCACTCCGCGGTTCATTCGAATACAATCAATAGCTTATATAGAGATCTAGCAATCAATGCATAGTTTAACACAAACTGTCGATAGTACTCGGTATCTCCTAAGAAGCACTGAACACCCTTGTAATCAGCTGGCGGTGGAAGATCGACAATGACCTTGATCTTCGAGAAATCTATGGCAATGCCATTCTTTAACACCACATGTCCTAGGATACATCCATGATTCACCCAAAACTGGCATTTCAAGGGGTTCAATGAGAGATGGTACAGCTGACATCATTCAAAGATCGCTCGGAGCTTACCTAAGTGTTCTTGCTAAGCAGAATGAACACACAAGTCATCCACGAAGACTTCTAACTCCTTCCTCAGCATGTCTTTGAATATTGTACACATCATTCGTTGAAAGTGGCTGGTGCATTAGTCAATCCAAAAGGCATGACTATGTAGGCAAAGACTCTCCATTTTAGTGGCGAATTCTGTCTTATGCCTATCGTTAGGATGCCACTTGCACCTGATTGTATCCCAAGAAGTCGTCCAGGAAACTGTAGACCTCTTTGCCAACCACTCTCTCTAACATGTGCTCGGTGTACGGCATTGGGTAATTATCTCTTTTTGTAGCTGCATTTACCTTCTTGTAATTGACACACACTCAAATCTTCCCATTTTTCTTTAGGATGATGACTATGGGCGAGACCCAATTCATGTGTTTAATTTCGTAGATGAATCCTGCTCTCATCAATTTGTCAATTTCTTCCTTAATAGCATGAGCGTGCTTTGGATTCATGGGATATGGCCGTTGTTTGACTGGTATTGTGTCAAGTGTCATGGGTATGTTGTGAGTCACTACACTCGGGTCTACCCCTTTGAGCTCTTCTAGGGACCAAGCAAAGATGTCTGGATACTCTCACAAGAGAGTAATAAGACTTGCCTCATCTTGCTCAACCAAATCATTGGCTATAAAGACAAGTCGTGGGGTCTCCCCCTCCCTAGATAAATTGACCTCTTTGACCTTGGCGGGTCCCTCGATGGGTTCACTTGCTTGCCCATGTCATTTGGCTCCTAGCAAGAATACCACCCTATCTCCCTTTTTGAACTTCATGAACCGTTTTGGTAGATCTTGCAATTTTCGTTGTTCCTCTATCCGCATTTCTTTGCTCAGCATTTGTCACTCCTCCCTTAATCCTCGGTGTCGTAGGTGAACGGGTAGGTCCCCCTTAGTGCATCTAGTCTTAGGAGGCTAAGGTATTTCAGGATCACTATCTGAGCTAACTTCCAATTCAAAATCAAATTCTCCATCTTCGGTAGAAGAGGGGCTCTCCCCTGGCGGTCATAGCTCAGAAGGTGAGTTCATTTGCAGCAGTGGTGCAACATTTGGTAGGGCTAGGCCTACCTGCTCGTAGTCAATTGCACCCATGTGCTCCAACCAAGTTCGATCACAACCCTTGTGCCTGACTCCTTTCTCTATTCTAAGTGCACCCTGCTTGCATGGTCTGGGGTCTACTTGTATTTACTTGATCATATGCCCTCCAGTGTCGTACTCTAGGGTATCGATTTCCTTTTCACTCTCGTCACTGAAGGAACAACAGTCCTCATATTCATCATCAGAGTTGTCTTTGTCCAATTGCTCCTGACTCTCCTGGTTCTGACTATCCCCTTCTTGTTGGTCGAGAAGTAAGGCCCAATTGTACTTCAAGTTCAAATCGTGCACCTTGGACCATCGCCATTCAGGCTCATCCAAGAGATCCTGGAGTGGCTTAAGATTCGTTGCTAGATTACCAGCCAACTAATTGGTTAAAGATCCTAGGATCTTCAAGAGCTCGCACCTATTGCTTGGGACTCGGAATGCAACCTGAGTGGGTCTTCCACATAGACTCCGGGTCATCGTGCAAACTGGCACTGAAGGTGTATCCTTGAACTTACCAGTTGCCTTGACTGTTTGTTCGTACTCCTCAGTATTTGAGAATGGTAGGTCAATGGTGGCAAGAACATGCATCCAGTCTCGCTCATCCTCAGGGCACAGGATATATTTGGTAAGAGCTCCACAAGATCTCCTAGTCTGCTGTCCATCGCCCTTCAGCATGGTGGAGATGGCATCTAGGTCGACCAGTGTGGTCTTTCAAGTGTCCATCTCCGCTCTCACAGCCTCTGTTTGATTGCCTAAGAAGATAAGACCGTTGCCCCAGTCTTCTACAACTCTCGCATTGTGCATCCAAGGTCAGCCTAGCAGGATATCGTAGTCCACTCCCTTCATGACTATGAAGTCAACAGAGAACTGGATCCCTACAATCTTCACTTCCAATTTTTTAACACTCCAAACGGCTTCACCTTCATTCCATTTGCCTGTGTGACGTTAAATCTAGCAGTCTTGACTAGTGGATTGCCTCAATTTTGGAGTACCACATGGCTTAGTACACTCACTCCTACCCATGTGTCCAAGATCCCCTTTCTGGTGACATCTCCCAGTGCTATGACTGGCAAGACTACATGCATTTCCATGTCTTCCCAAAAGGCATTAACGTGAAAGATTTTAGGTATGGAGTGCAGAGTCAGGCTCGATATTTGAGTTTCTGCATCATGCTCAGGCAAGTTTGTGGCAATCGGCTCACTTGGTTCTTCAACCCACCACTGCTTAAGCTCTCTCCATAGCGTTGGGTGAGCCTAAGCAGGTTGCCTAAGCTTAGAGTTACCGGAGTGGTCACCAGTGTATTGAGGAGGTTGCTAGTCACTCGCCTCTCTTCTAGGTCTTTGGTTCTCGGCCAATGGCCTTGATTATTTTTCCAGCTTGAGGCGATTAGACTTTGTCCAAAGGCGGTTCAGTTTGTGGTTCCATGGCCTCCCTAGGTTTTGGTTGTGGGGGAGAGATTGGGGTGCCTATGCTTGAGAGATTGTCGATCTCATTCTCCAGTATGGGCTCAGCATCCTTTAGGTGCTCCTGGGCCTCCCTTACCTATTCTTTCACCTTCTTGATAGCTTCGAGTTGGCGCTTCGGGTTGGGGTTCTCGCCAACCTTAGCAATTTCCTTTTCAGTTGTTTGAGGCACCGACATCTCTTCTTTTGCATCAATGGCTTTCCCTCCAACCAGCAGAGTCATGGCACTTTCGATTTTGAGGGTGATCTTAGCATATGGTCTCCTCTTCCTTCGTCTATGGCTCCTCTTTCCAACAGAGGTTGCATCAAGGTTGCTAGGCCCTTGCTATGATATGTCGGCTTACTTCATTTGCGCATGAGTCATGACATGCAACGGGATAGGTGCAGCCTCCGTGTCGAGTGTCTCAACACCGAACAACCCCAATGGAATCGATGGCTTATTTGCCAAACTAGAGGATGGTCTCCTCCTAGTGCAATCAACAAAGAGATGAGTGATTCCACACTCATTGCATCTCAAGTTAGCCTTATCTCTATTTGCTTGTTCCCTCTCAGGGTAACGCAAAGAAAAATGTCCTTTGGGTGATCGCAAATCCAACACACGATTGATTCTTAGGTTTGCCCTCCTAGGCCTCTGCCTCTTCCTCTAACCAATGCCATCACCGGTACTGGTCCCAGTACTGGTCAATAGTCCATGAGAATAACATTTCCTTCCTCATCATATGACACGTACGAGTTTACATAAGGCTCATCATTGGTAGGCTTGTCCACATAGTGGACTAGAGTGTTACTCAATGGATGGGTCAGATAGGGTCCAGGTGATCTATGGATACATGTAGGATTTATTTCCATCCTAGGGATGGTCGGTTTAGCATCATTTGGTTTCGGAAGAGCCAATAGGGATCCCCTTCCAAAGACGTTCACTGGCCTATTTGCAAGGTGGGGTTGACCGTAAAGCTGTGGGTTGCATGGGGGATTCACTAGTAGTAATAAGGAGACGTCACGTGCATGCAAGAAATATATGAAAATACCCCTTATCTACCCCCTATTTATGGGACCTTACCTTATAAAATGTACCTTCCTTCCCTTAAATAACCCCCCTCCATTACACTCAAGTGGTACCATATGGTAAACCCTAGTGAACCCCCCGAGGGGGTATGGGAGCCTCCAAGGTGATCGAAAATGCATGATGTCATGGCAAACCTACCACAATTAGCACAAGGTCATGACCTAGGGTTCTGACACTTAGCTAGCAAGTGGTTTTTGCCACAATACACACATTGGACATGTGGGTGCATTGGTCATCTCATCTTTTTCTGTAGTTTGGGTATGTCCATCCTAATCTCTACTAACTCTTGTCCGACTCTATGTCCTTCCCTTTTTCCTGAGTGCTTGAGTCTATTCTCTCACTCGGCCTTGAGGCTCTTCGGAACCCTTGGCATTGGACTCTTCCTGATTTGAGCCTCTGGAGCCTCTTTCCTTGAGCTGATCATCCACTCTAATAGCTTCTTCAAAGACCCTTGCCAGTGCATCTCTCTACAAGCTTGAGATGCTGGCCAAGGCCTTGTAGAGCTCCTCACCCCGTATTCTGTTGATGAATACCATGGATACCACCCTTTCACTTGGTCTCTCACCCAGGGGAATTCTCTTGAAGAGGCTCCTTATATGGGTCACATAATCTCGAATGTCCTCTCTCTCTTTTTGCTTGACATTCATAAGCCGCACTAACAGGTTATCGAAGTATCCAAGTTTGGAAAATCTCTTAATGAAGATATTTTTCAATCCATTGAAATCGACACGCTCCGCAGCATCCAGACTTGTGTACCAGTTTTGACCCTTGTTTCCTAAGCACAATACAAAGTCTTGGGAGCATTGAAAAGGATCAGTGAGGCCGTTGACTTCATAGACCTGCTCAAATTGCTCCATGAAGTTGTATGGGTCATCGATAACTTGGTATTTGTCTAGCTACTTCGCTACCACATGGATTTTTTATTGACTCTTAGAGCCTTGGTTGACTCCCAACCCATTAGCAATGTTGGCAATGCTTCAGTGATTTATTTTGTAGTCATGTTATCTAGCAGTTGCTTTGTCAGGAGCTCACTCAGTGTGAGATCTCCTTCCAGTGCTCTCTCGCTCTCTGATCGATTCATGCCCGCTAAGGCTAGCACTCTTTGGATCTCTTGCATTTCTAAGCTCTAGAGCAAGATCCTGGTTTGCTGATCCCGGTTGTATGTAGCCACGCCTTGCAAAGCCCTATGGGCCATTTTTCTCCCTTCCTCTAGGTTTGCTATGATGTCCTCTACCAACCTACTGTGGTGTTCTAGCCGGGTTTGAGTATCGTATTGGTTCACTAAATGTTGGACAACCTCATGAAAGTCTCCTAGGTTAAGCTCCTCATTGCCTCTATAGCCTGATTTGCCTCCTTCTATGTCTAGGACTTCCTGTTCTGCCAAGTTGTCGATCAAGTTGATCAGGCCGGGCAGATCCACTTCCATAGTATTGTCTATCCTTGTTGCATTCATATTTTTTGCAATATTCTCTGCTTGGTCCTACCTTTGGGGATTCGATATCCCTTTTATGTCTTTGAGTCTTCTCTTATTGGTGGGTTCCTTCAAGTCCTTAGGTCCATGTGTGTTCCTTGTTACTTACAATCAACCCTCAACTTACCCTCAATTTGTGCGTGGGTGCGCGTGTGTGCTCTTTTCTATGCACTGTGCGAAATTAGGCTTTTAGTTTTTCTTAATTGAGCTTCGAGTGGTGGAATTCAAAGTGAGTGAAAAAACAAAGTGCGCATAGCTCCAGGGCTCTTGTCCATGGGTTTCGCTTGATAGAGTCATGTGTTTAGTTCCTGTGCTATCTCGTTCAGCTCGGTCAGGGTCGGGTCTTGCAATCAGCCCACAACACCAAACACCCTTTCAAACCATTCAACCACAATCTCTAGGTTTGTAACTACGTGTGAGCCATTCAGTGGGTTCTTTTAGTGTGGGTCACACTTCTCGTTAGCCGAGGTTTGTCAATTACCCAGATTTTCTCACTCAGACTGTGTCCAATTTACCAGTGTCTAATTCTAGGGATTGGACAGGTTTGGGTCCGATTCTCACAATCAGACAGGTGTGTGTTTGATTGGACAACTGAAGCTAGTTCAATTCTGGCAGTCCGATCGATCCTCGTGCATCCCATTCTAGGAATCTGATCCTAGGAATCGGAAGTTCGATTTGACAAGTGTCCAATTTTGGGGTGTCTGATTCTGGATGGTCTGATTATGGAATCGCACAAGATGGGTTGGTCTGACTCTGTGGTCCGATCATCACGATCTAACGGTCTGAGTCCAAGTGGTCCGATTTTGTGTGTCCGAGCATCGCAATTGGATGGGTCGAGCGTCTGATCAAACGAGTTGTGTGTCCGATTATGGGTTGTCCGATTTTGAAAATGGGATAGGGTGTCCGGACCAGGTAGGTTTGTCTGAGTGGTTCGACTCTGAAAATTGAACAAGTCGCTCAGTTTGACTCTGGGAATTGGACAGGTCGCTCAGTCCAACTCTCAGAATTGGACACTATGGGGGGAGTCCAATTCTCCCGGTCGAAACGTGTGTCGATCACTTATTTTCCAAAAACTCGAAAGATAGATGTTGCTAGTAGCTATCAGAACTTCCAAGAATCAAGGAGGAGTGTAGCCCAAGGGCTTTCCATACTTGAATGTCACTGAAAGTCCCGATATGCTCCGATCGATCTAATGCAAACCTGGACCTACAAGCTCTCCCTCTCTCTCTCACACACACACAAAGCCAAAACTGTAAATGAGGCTTTCCATGGCCACCCAGGACCTTAAGCCCTCACTGGCCTACACCTTAGCCTTCCCAATCACTCGACCTTTGACTCTAACACATCTAAGCACTCTTTTGTCTTCATTTTCCCTTGTTTTTCCCTATTCAAGATTATTTTACAACAATGAACTTCAAGGTTCCCTCTCTGGTTTCTCCTACCTGTCCTACTCTAAATGCGACAAAAATCAAGAGCAGGGTACTGAATGGATTTCTCCTACTCAACCAATCATCAAAAACCAAAAATAATTACTTGTAGCACAGATTAAAATCCAAAACCTCCTATCTATCTCAAGCTCTAGTTTGGGGGTGAAACCCTTACTTTGATGCTCGATTTGAAGCGCGCAAGCACTTAAGCTCGAATTTGTTGGTCCCAACAATGGAACCAAAATATAGGGAGCTCTTTAGCTCAACCCCCAAGACCTACAAACTGCTTATTGGTCAAGTGTTTCAAGCCGAGCGGCCATGGCTACCTCTCATATAGCCAACGCACTATCCCTACCCATGGGTGTAGTGAGCTTACATTGATGCTCGATCGAGTACCTTCCTCTCTCTTGCATGTTGATAGCTCCACAATCCTTGAGGCAAGCTCAAGCAACCTCAATCCCTCTCTATCCAGCTCCATCCTCCATAGCTGCGCATGACAAGAGAAGAGAAGTGAAGAGAAGAAGATGAAGAGAGGAGATGGGGAGTTTCTTCTCCTTGATCCCTCACTCTCACACACTCACTCCCTCACTCTCTCTCACTCCCTCACTCAAGCACTCACAAGAAGACAAGAGAAGAGAAGAAGAAGAAGAAGAAGAAGCTTTTTGCCACACACCCAAGAATGAGCTCTCATTCATCTTTTGAACTTTATATACAAAGCCATAAATCCCATTTGGGCAGTCATACCCTTTTTACATGGTCGGCCATAGCCTAGGCCCTTTTTTCCATTGTTCTCCTATCTTCCTAGCTTCCTTCCTACTGCCCATCTATTTTTACAATTTGCACAAGTCAGAGCCCAATGCGCTTAAAATAAATCATGACGCGCCTTGTGCTCTTTTACAAAAGTATTGACTTGTGCTTTTTCTTGGGCGCATTTCCTTGATTTAGGGCTTTTTCACACTTCTTGTGTTTCCCAATTTTTCTTGGTGTGCCTTCATTCTCCATTCCGCTTTTGCCTTGGCTTTGTCTTCTGCTTTAGATTTTCCCGATTTTCCACCTTGTTCGTTTGAGGGTTAACAAAGCTGTTGTAATACCTGCAATGAGCCCCAAAACCACTGCCAAAGCAAGCTTAAAAAAAGAGGTATGGACCAAATAATGAGCTATCCATAAACTATGACCAAAATAGCATCAAATAGAGGATATTGCTCTCATACATAATATCTATGAGAATAGTAAGCTAAAAGAGTGCTCAAATCAGTCCAATAGCATCTCAAACCAATGATAGTCAAGACTGAGCAAAAGTGAGCTAAATCAAAGCCCAAAAGCATTCCAATACATTGGCCAAATATTCCCCAAGTGTCCAGCATCAAATGAGCATCCCGAGAGCATTATCACATATGCCAAGAGCATGACATTTCCCGGATAAATAGCATTTAGCCATGTTATGAAAAAGTGATATCTATGAGAATACTAAGCTAAAAGAGTGCTCAAATCAGTCCAATAGCATCTCAAACCAATGACATATGATCCCCCAAGTATCTGGCAACAAAACATAGGTATATGGGCATTGCAAGAAGCATATATGAGCTTCAAACATTGTAGATATAGTTGTCCCCGTTTTATGACAACATGGTGACCTATTTTCATAGTTAATAGCTGAAGCTCAATGACTCAAAACCAATGCTCAATGTTAATGGTCAATGCCAGGAGGGATGGTAAACAATGCCAAAGCCTTTGTCCAATGCTGCAGGTGAGTGGTTGAGTAAGCACAAGTACTTGAAAGTGGCCAAATCATGAAAAACATATTTATATTTTCAGCCCTGAATATTGAGCTAAATACTCCCTAAAATAAGCTCAATGTAGGCTCAAGATTGCCCTAAGATAGCCCCAATAGGTCCTAAGAAGTTCTAGAGCAATGAGACCCCAATATGAACCTCAAGAGGTGGAGCTATGGTTACCAATGGTGAAACCTTGTTGTAGGTAACTTGAATGAGAGCTGAAGTAATGTTGAATTGAGCTCAAGATCATGGAGAATGATGCTCTAATATCAATTCAAGGGAGAAGCCCAAGTGGAAGCATGAGCAAGAAAAAGCAAGAGAGGTATGAGCTATGGCGGATGGAGCAAGAAGAGAGCAAGAGAGAGAGACTCAAGATGTGGGAACTCCAACAGTCACAATGTGTGATCGGCCTTCCCTTTATTCAAATGTCACTGAAAGAATAAAGAATGAAGTGATAGTGATGACCACCCATTGGTTGCAGTGTGCAGGTGTGGGTACTATCAATATAGTAATACACAGGGGGCGGTTAGGCATAGATGCCTTTACCCCCAACAAAAAGGGCATGCACCATCTTTGCCGGTAATTGGACGGTGGGGTCAGGGATGTCTACTAAACTAATCTCATCATTGGAGTATACCTTTTTCTTTGACATCTTCAACATATTGTAAACATCCCTCTTCGGTCTCTTTCCCTGTGTGTTTGCCAAAACCTAAAGCCTTCTCCACTATTTCAAGGCTAAGTGCAACTTCTATCCTTTTGGATGAGCCTCCTTACCTGACGGTTACTATACTACTATTATTTCTTGTATCAAAAGATCTCACAAAATCAGTGCATCTATCATGGTCGATTTTTTGGCTAACCTTCTCTACGTATTTGTGGAGTTTGCATTGATCAACTATTCGCTTCACCGCGTTTCCAAATTGCATAGGAGGGAGCCTAGTGCTCTTTAACAAGGATTTAAGGTGTGCTTTTATATTTAAGATATGCATTTTTCATTTTACACTCGCCCTAGACTTTTAAATTTACTTCTTGCACTTTTGGCCCTTTTCCTCCCTTTTTTTGTTGGGTTGCCTTTTTTCACTTTTTCCTACATCTTTTTTATTTTCTTTTTTTTTAAATTGTCTTTGCACCGGGGTTAACATCGATTGTGACCAAAGTGCCTCCATCTTGCCTACCTTCTTAAAATCCATTCATGCCCCTACATTGTCTTTCTTTCCTGTGATATATTCCCACAATAAGCTACCCACATTCTTGAACATATGCATGGGATCCAACAAATGGATCTGTACATAGGTCCTATGTGGCAACTCGTAGAAAACTAAGAATTGTCACATTCTGCTTGGATGTGACTCCTTGTGGACCATTTTCAACTCATACTAGCTTTGGGCATTCATTCATGTTGAAGGTCATCCAAGAAAACCTTTCTTTAATTCATGACCCTCTACTGACAAAAAGAAGTGTATCCTTGATATACCATCTTCTTCATGGTCCGTGACCTTCAAGAGTCTAATTGTAGCCCACACAATGGAGATGCATGATAACCTTAGGTAACCAGACCTATCACACTACTCCTATCTAGTCAACACAAACTTGAACAAGCCATCTTAGATATCAACAATGAGAACAGAAGCCCACTTACTTGAGCATTCCCTGAATCCCGAAAAGTCATGCATGGTCCACATGAGAATGGCTTGTATATTAGTGGACAGTCGATCATCATGCTTGCTCATGTCTTCCACAGTGACCCCCTCTTCTCACAAAATCTTGAGCTCATCAACTAATGAACAAAGGTAAACATCCATATTCTTGAATTTGTAGCGCCTAAGAACGAGCAAGCTAAGGATAAAGTGTCCTGTCTTCATAGAAATCCATGGTGAGATATTGAAGTTTACAAGGACTACATGCCACACATTGTAAAATATTGAGTGAAGACTAAATGGTTCACGCTATCCATAGCAAAATCGAGTTGAAGATTCATTGGCTCTCATGAAAAGCCTAGAAAAATGGAGACAATATGGCTCCATGCACATAAATCTACCGATATTCTTTGGAGTCTATTTGTGGATCTATTCTATGCATGCCACATTATCGAGCTCACCATACCTAATGTACAAAACATGTGACATGTATAGACTATGAGTGAAAAGTATCTAAGAACCTTGTGAGGGATAGTTTTCCCTTACAAGTCCTGTTGATATATGTAAACACCACACTTTGGACATGTCTCTATAGTCCCATAGTCTCCTCAAAACAGCACACAATCGTTGACACATGCATGGATATTGTTGTAGTCCATGCCAAGCTTTCATAACACTAATCGTGTATCATCACGGGACTTCGGCAAAGATGAAATCTTTTGTGCTCTTCAGGGATTTGAAATCTTGCATTTTGAAACCTTCTCTTACATGTCATTATTACAGATAGCAAGGACACATATATATGGCCACAATGCCATAAGATGCACCGAGATAGGTGTGATAAAGGCAAAGAGAAAATGCAAGATAATACTAAATCATTGGATGATCAAGGCATCACTAAATCCATTGTCATGATTGAGAAGATTAATGTATTAGAGAAACGTTTTAGATGATTACATATTGGTTGTTTCTTTGCTTGGTGTAACACAATTAACTATTGATCAATTCTCATTCTCTCAATGTTGGTTACTTAATTTGGGGGCTTCCTTTTTTGCGACCCCACATTATAGTTGGTTTTATACCTACCATACCATTTTTTGTTATATATAACTGGGAGATGATCATGCATGCAATATTATTGGCATTGATAACATATATTTGGAGCTTTCTATAGGTACTTCTTTTATTCTACATGATGTACATCATGTCTCAACTTTAATGAAAAGCCTTATCTCTGCTAGAAAATTGGATAATACTAGTTATCATGTCTCTCTTGGTGATTCTTCTTGGTTATTTATTCTTTGCTTATTTTTAGAAATATTGATCATGTATTGGTTCACTGATCTTCCACATGTATCTTTGTGGTATCATCACCTTGGGCACATGTCAGTCAAAGGTATAAATGTCTTGACCTATTTGCAGTATCTCTTGCCCCTAGACTACTATTGTTCTAACTTTTGTGATCATTATTTATATGGCTAGTTGGCTCATAATATTAATAAGTTTGGCTCTACATGCATGTGTGATCCCTTGGCTCTTGTTCATTCTGATGTTTATAGTCTCATGCCATGTCCATCTTTGGGTAGTGCTACTAAGTATTTTATCATATTTATTAATGACTTTTAATAAAATTCTAGGCCTATTCTATAAAGCAAAAATAAGATATTTTAGTTATTTTTCATCGCTTTTTTGCTTTGATTGAGAATCTGCTTAGGCATAGGTTAAAATATCTATGATTAGATAAAAGAGATGAGTATATTTCATGTGCTTTTGAGTAGTTTTTTAATGATCGTGACATTAAGTATCAGTTGACCACCCCTGGTACTCCACCCCAGAATGGTGTTGCAAAGCGCATGAATAGAATCATTTAAGAGAGCGTATGTAGTATGCTCAATCATGAAAACTTATCTCATACATTTTAGGCTAAGGTAGTTACTAGTACTACAATTCATTTGATTAATAAATCCCCACATACTGCTCTTAGTGGTAGAGTTGCAGAGGAGGTATGGTTTGGTAAGTCTTCTTTATATGTACATTTGATGGTCTTTGCATATAAGTGTTAATCCTACTACAAAGAAAGCAAAAAGAAAATTTAAAAGATGCAAGGCAAAGGGGAAAAAGATGGCCCGACTGAAGAAATAGGAGGGAAAAATGCCAAAAGCGTAAGGACAACCTTAAAGATTCAAGGCAAGTGCAAAAGAGAAAATGCACATTTTAAATATAAAAGCGCACTATAAATCCTTGTAAAAGAGCATCAAGCTCCATCCTGTGCAATTTGTAAATGTAGACATGCATGAGTGAAGGCACAGTGCAAATAGGAAGGAAATAGGAGAAGAGAGCCTAGGCTAAAATGGCCGGTCATGTAAAAAGGGATGGGTGCCCAAAGGGGATTAGGGTTAGGGTTTTGTATAAAAGGCAAAAAGTAAATGAAAAAGCTCATTCTTGTGTGTGGCCAAAACTACCTCTCCTCTTCTCTTCTTCGTCTGGTTCTTGCTTACTTGACCTTGTGCTTGAGAGAGGGAGTATGAGGGAGTGAGGGAGTGAGTTTGTGAGGGTGAGGGTGAGGGACCATGGTGGAGAAGCTCTCCATCTTCTCCTCTCTTCTTATTCTCTTCTCTTCTCTTGTCTCACATGGGGAAATGGAGCATGGAGCTTGGGGCTTGAGGATCTACTTCAACTTGCACCTTGGATCATGGAGCTACCATAGTGCTTAAGGGAGGAGGAACTCAATTGAGCATGGAGGTAAGCTCACTACACTCATAGATGTGAGAGCGCGTACAGCTATGTGAGAGGTAGCCATTGCACTTGGCTTGAAACACTTGAAGCAATAAGCAATCCGTGGGTCTTGGTAGTCGAGCGAAAGCTTCCACATTTTGATTCCATTGACGGGACCAACAAGTTCAAGGTTTGAGTGCTTGCACGCTCCGAATTAAGCATTGAAGTAGGGATTTTCCAAATTGGTGCTTGAGGTGGATAGGTAGGAAGTGGGGGAGTTTGAAGATGTATTAGATCTCCTTAGCAAGTAAGTTTTCTGATTTTTTGGATCTAGATGAGTAGTTGGCTTAGTATAGACATTTGGTTATGATTTGAACGCATTAGGATCAAGGAAAAACAAGGAAAAAAAGGTTATGCATAGTAGGGTTTTTGCTATTGTGAACAGGCCAAACATGAAAAAGGGGGAGAAAAAAAGCTCTAATGTATAATGCATCAAAAGGAAGAAAGGGGGAAGGCCAGAACTAAGTAGAGAAGGGCTTTAATAGGCCAAGAACATGTGAAAGAGCTCATTTTCTTAGCTGAGAGTGAGAGAGAGAGCTTGAGAGAGAGAGAGAGAGAGAGAGAGAGAGAGAGAGAGAGAGAGAGAGAGAGAGAGAGAGAGAGAGAGAGAGAGAGAGAGAGCTACTAGCAAAGGGGAGAGATTGTGCATTGTGATCTTTATTATAGCACATTGTCTTGCTGCTACGCGGACACAGTGTGAAAAACTCTAGAGTGCATCGTCATTCGGCTTTCTTATTGATCTAGAGAGTCAATGCCATATTAGTCATTAGTGTCAGTATCTGTAGTGTGGATGGTTCAAAAATACTAGATTTTTGGACAAGTTTAGCCTACTTTTGATATTTTGGATATTATTTCTTGTAAATATCCAAAAGTTGTAGACATCTTCTAGAATAGGATGACATGTAAAAAAAGAAAGTGGCTTTCAACCATTTTTGGGGGATTTTATACCAAAAAAAGGATTAGCAAAATTGCACAACGCACGATCACAGTTGACATGCAGCCAACAACACTCCAAACTGGGAGAAAAATGAGTGATCTGGGAGATTTCTAATTAGGTGTCCTAGGGTTCCACCCCCCTTTTAGAGCCAACAAAGTCATCAAATTGGCAGTTTGGGCAGCAGAGAAGAAGCTATCGTTTTATGCATGTTTTTGGTCTACAAGGGATTTATCTTCTCAAAATGCAGAAATAAATTGACAGGCTTCACCTCTATGAGTATTCTTCTACATCTTCTATTTCTTCAAACCCCTTTTCTTTCATCAATTTCTCTCCTTGAATCTCCATTCACCCTACTGCCTCTTACCCCCATGGTAGACTTTTGACCCCAAATACTTCGACAAGGTTGGTGAACCCGACGTGAAACAACTGCGTAAAGATGGGGGATTCTACATGTTCAAGTAGTGGTGATACTTTACAACATATGATTGCTTTTGCAGCAACAACAATAACAACAATACTCTTAGCTATGAATGCATTGCAGGCAGTGGGATAGGAATTAAAGCAATTTAAGGGTCAAAATGTTTTGGCCTTCATCCTATTGTATGAAGAAAAGATGTTGTTTCATGGGGTACTACAGTATGCATGGAGTCGGTATTTCTCCCATTTGGCCATGCATGCATTGCATGATCGAATTGATGAGTTACATAGAAGAGATGCTGATTGGCCAGCTTTTAAGAAAGCTTTGAGAGAAGAGTTTTTCTTGGAATATGTAGGATTGGTAACTAAAAAGACATTTACATATTGGATTGAAAAGCCCAATTAAAGGGTTGGTTGCTACAACTTTGCTCCATGAATTTGAAAGTCTGTATGCATAGTTGGATGCTGCCAAGTAGCAATCATTGGAGAGTAAAAATTGATTTGTTTCTAAAGGCTACAGATCTTGTCTTGCAAGAGAAGCTGACTAATCGTTTAGAAGATGTCTCTTTTGAAACGGGGCTAAAATTAGATTGGGATAATGTAACTGAGGCAGTGCATATGTTGGTAAAGAGAGAGTGAATGAAATTAAGATGGGATATAGGTACCACACTTGCCAGTGCTCAGAAGGGGGCTGAAATTACAGCCAAGGCACTTGTGGCTATGGCAAAACAAATAGCTATACATGTTGGTCCCCGCTCTTAAAGGTGATATTGTGGATGAATTAATCGAAGGCATGCGTGATTTGAGGCTGAATTTGATAGAAATCTATGCAAAGGTCAAAATTTTGGATATTAAGGTAGAATAGAAGGGTCAGGAAATAGCCCAAAGACTGTACAAAGAAGAATACAAGAAGAGATGCATTTGGTGTGACAATTTACAGCATGAAAAGCGAGACTATACAACCTACCATGAAGCGGAAGTGAAAAGATTAGTCTTTTGGAAAGATGGCAAAATACATGCAACAAAAATTGGTCTTCCAATACAGTCAAATTTTGGAAATGGTGGCATGTAGAAGAGGTTGGAAGAGATGGCAGCAAGGACAGCATTTGTTGCCATAGATGCAGCCACATATGGGTTGAGAATTGAAAGGACCAAAGAACCTCATAAAGGAGGCATGGCTGAAGCAAAATCTCGCATTTGGATTCAGGCATTAGATTGCATGGAAAAAGGAAAAATAGCAAAGTTTGAATTGGCTAATACAAGTCAAAGTATACAAAGAAGAACAGGATGGAGTGCACATGTGGATTCATTTTCTGCCTATCCTTATTTAGATGAGGTTCATAATCAAGAAGCTCTTGTGGAAGAAAAGAGAAGAAGAGATGAGGACACTATTGGTCCTTCCTCTTCATGCCCATCTAAACACATAACACAAAGTAAAATGGAGTAGCAGAAAGAGGCTGAAAAAGCCACACCTGAGCATGTTATGGAGGATGCATCTGAAGAGAAGAAATGGAGTAGCAGAAAGAGGCTGAAAAAGCCATACCTGAGCATGTTATGGAGGATGCATCTCAAGAGAAGAAATAAGAAGGGAAGAAAAGGGGCAAGCATCCCAGTTACAGGTTACAATTGGATCTTGAGACTATGCCACAAACCTTAAAAAGGTCTTGGAAGATTGCATACTTGGCAATAGCGTGGAATTCACACTTAGCAAAGTTCTTGGAATCACGAAGCATGAATTTCATGATGTAATCATTGATATGCTGAAATGAAAAAGACAGCTTGATGGTTAAGTTTTGCAAGCATTGATGTAGGTTGACAAAGACATAGAGAAACAACTTCAGAGGGAATATGATGATGCATGTAATGCTAATTTGGAGCAAGTTGATGTTGAAAATGGATTAAATGGGAGTGTAGATAGCAAGCTTGTGGCTCAAATTGATATTATGGGCAGCAGTAAGCATAGAGAGAAAGCTATGTATAATGGGGATGTCCATTAACATGTACATGAAGAAGAAGATGCTCATTTTATTCCAAGCAGTCATTATTCACGAACGCTTTGAGCTCGTGCTAAATAGAGACAATTGTTAAAGTGGGAGAAAGAGAGATGCCTTGCATAGCTCTCTTGGATCATGGATCCAAAATCAATGTTATGGCACGTAGCTTGTATGAGAATGGAGATTGGCCAATTGATGTAGATCCAGGATGGCGCATGTGAGCAGCAAACAATTCATCAGGGGATCTTTATGTGGCTTGTCTAAATGTATCCATGACTATCGAAGATGTTAGGGATGAATATCATTTTTTTGTGCAAGATTCATGTAGTTATCCGATGATTTTGGGGCAACCCTATATTTTGAAATCGAGGCTGGAAACAAAAGCCTTGGATGATGGTTCTTCATATGCTCAGGTATTCGGAGTAAAAACAATAGAAAGGCAGTACAGTTTCTCACTGTTTGTGTGAATCATCCCCGCAATCAAGATAGGTTGCAGGATAATCCCATGCCACCTAATTCACGAGAGCTTAAGGGTTTTTAGACAATGCTGCTATAAGTGGAGGCTATGAAAGTGCCTCTAGGAAGATAATTTTTGCCTCTAAGAAAGGGGGAAACTATGTTTGTGTCTAGATTGCATGAATGGACAACATGTAGTCTTGGCAATTTAAAGAATATTTCAGCCATGTGCAAGGCTAAAAAGAAATATGTAGGATGGGTTGAAAAAGAGCTAAAGACATATGGTTTGATGGTTGCAAATAAAGGTATTTCAAGGTTGTTTTCAGGGCTAGTTGATGTTGATACAGTGGCTAAAATTTTTGCAGCAATTAATGCTAAAAATAGGGCAGAAAAAGAGGTTATTTATGTTGATGCTTTAGAGATGTATGAAGTCATTCAAGAGTTTATTGAGCATGAATGTTATGGGCTGCAAAACAGGGCTGAAGCAAGGGTGGATACAAAGTACAAAACGGTTGCAAAGAAGGTTATGCATGTCGCTTTGCCTTTACCACTTGAAAGTGATGGGTTGACTAAAAAACTGACTCAGTAGCCTAGTTTAGGTGATCCACATGGAGTAGGGCATAAATCTAAAGCATTTGAAACTTTACAAGAGCTAAAAATTGATGATATAAGCTTCCTTTTGCCTACACAAAAAGATCTTGTTTCTTGCAGATGTTGGCAAGGCATGGGAAAGCCTTTGCATTTCAGCCAAACGAAATTGGATATGTTGATCCGACCATAGTTGCACCTATGGTGATCTTTACAGTATCTCATGTGCCATGGAATTTAAAGCCTATTCCAGTGCCTCTAGCATATTTGCCTAAGTTGTTGGAGCTTTTGAACAAGAAGATCAGAATTTGGATTTTGGAGCCTTCTTCAGCTCCATATTCGAATCGGTGGTTTACTATTCCAAAGAAGAATGGTGCTTTGAGATTTATACAAGATTTACAACTAGTTAATAAATTCACCATAAGGAATGTTGGATCAAGCCCGTGAATTTGTAGAAGTATTTATAGGCAAGGTAATTTATTGTATGGGTGATTTATATTCAGGATATGATCAGTTCCAGCTTGCATTGGAAAGCCGAGATATCTCTACCATGAAGACGCTTGGATTGGTTAGGATGTGTATGCTTCCACAGGGAGCAACCAATTCAGTGGAGCATATGATGAATGTTATGCATAAAGTTTTGAGGGAGTATATTCCTCAGTTGACCTTACCCTTTCTTGATGATGCGTCAATCAAAGGATGTGATATCTATGAGAAGAATGAAGAGTTCAATGAGCATGGATGTAAAAGATTTGTGGCTGATCATATTACTGATTGTGACAAGATTTTGAGCCATCTTGAAGAAGTGCATTTGACTCTGTCAGGAGAAAAGTCAATTTTTGGAGTGGAGGAAGTATTAGTTGTTGGGCACATGTGTCGACCATATGGGAGAAAGCCCTCACCAGTAAAGATTGATGTCATAAGTAGGATGCGGGAGACATGTTTGAATGTATCCAAGGTGAGAAGCTTTTTGGGTGCATGTGTCTTTTACTTGATATGGATTTCGCATTTTGCTCATGTGGCTAAAAGTTTATATCAGCTCTTGAGAAATGGCAAAAGTTTTGGTGGGGTAAACAACATACGAAGGTAGTTTAGAAGTTAAAGAGCTTATTGATTTCAATCCCAACACTAAAGAGAGCAAATTATGAGAATGGGCAACCTATTATTCTCACCGTGGATACAAGCCCAATTGGTTGGCATTGGTTGGGCAATGGGTCAAGATGATGCTGATGGGAATAGATATGCCGTTCGGTTTGGAGCAAAGGTCCTCAATGAATGGCAATGGTGGTATTCTCAAGTCCAAAGAGAGCTTTGGGGTGTAGTGACACCCCTTAGGTGTGATAGGGAGTATTTTATGGGAGCTCATGTAGTGGTAGAGACTAATTGTCTACCTCTATTGGGCATGATAATAAATTGCTCAACTCCCGATACTACCATGTTACGGTGGATTGCATATATAAAGTCACTTAACCCTAATTTTCAGCAGATTGTAGGTAGAGAAAACCCCGGTATTGCCATGTTACGGTGGATTGCATATATAAAGTCACTGATTTTCAGCATATTGCAAAGGTAGAGAAAACCATGTGACTGACATGCTTTCATGAGGAAGGTTTGAAGATGAAGAGGAGCTTATGAAAGATGAAGAGGACGATGTGATAGGTGTTGAAAATGACTTGATGATAGCAGGGAACGAGTATGCAGCTGCTATTACTGCAGATACAGATCTGGAAACAGCAAGTACATCTATCATTAATGCAGGTATAGATGTCATAATAACAAATACAACAGGTACAACTGTTGTGTCACAGATTTCAGTAGTAAGAAAAGAACTTACAGTCATGGAGATGGACAGTAGAGAGAAAGCATTACCAGTGTTATGCTTCAGTGAGTGAGAACACAATTTTTGGAAGAGTTGTATGAGGATGATTGGTTAAAAATAGGCCAATATCTCAGCCTCATGATAAAGAAGGCTGAGTGGTGTAAAGTTGAATTCAAAAGGATTAAAAGAAAAGCTTATGGGTTTTTCTTGAAAGACAGATATTTATGGAAGCATGCAAAGAAAAAGAGAGGAGCTCCATTATGTGTATTGTGAGATAGGGCTTCTCAACAACAAGTGATGAAGGAGTTTCATGAAAGTTTATGGGCTAGACATAGTGGAGTTTGGGGCACATTTGCCAAGATCAAAGAGAAGTATTGGTGGTAGAACATGTATAAAAATGTGGAGTATTATGTGGAATCATGCAGTGATTGTCATATGTATTCCATGGTAAAGCATAGAGATGGGTTGCAACCCACCTATCCATTGTCTATGCATTACAAATAGGTAGTTGATTTGCTTACCATGCCTACACGTTTATGGAATATGAGATATCTTGTGCTTGGACGAGAAGACTTAACAAATCAAGTGTAAGGTCGAGCTCTTAGTACAAAGACTACTTGGAGGAGACTATTACTACTTAGAGTGTTCTACATGGAAAGAGGGTTTGAATAGAGCAGATTTTCTCATCTTACACATTAGACAATTAGAAAGAAGGCATGAAGACATTGAGACAGCCATGAAAAAGCTAAAGACTATAAGGATCGAGAACAAGATGTAACGTGTCCACCTGTCCACTAGTAGGACACATCTTAGCAGCCCATCGGGAAGAGAGTCTAGAAAGCGCCACCCGGCACTCCCACAGAATGTCACGGGGTTTGCGATCTAGGTCTTCCCGAGTCTGGCACGAAGCGGAAGCATTCCGGTTGTTCCCACTTAGGATCGACCTGAATTAGGGTTTCCCCAATGGTCAAGTTCCTCGGAGGTAACTAATGTCGAACTACTTTACGCAAAACGTCAGGGTCGAAGCGGATTCATATTGCACTTGGTTCAAGGAGAATGGGAAACGAGAGGGATGCGAACCTCGACCTCTCTGCCCATAAGGCATAGTCACATTCCCTTTCCCTAAAACAGCATAAATCGGGGCTCTAGCTTCCTAGATTCTAGGCCATCGTTTACCTTGCTGTCAACTTCTTTGAGAAAAGTTCTCGACCAACCGGGACCACCCTTCTGTAGGACGGACCCATGGCCACATCCACCACACTTTCCTCAGGGTTTCTTTAGTTGTCTAATTACCTACCACATTTAGTTTGACAAGCAAAAATAGCTTCCTTAATTAGCTTATTAATCACCGGTTCCTTCACGTAACTTAAGCACAGACATAGAAAAACAATGTCAAACAAGTTCCTTTTCAACATTTGATCTTATTTATCAGTCTTTGGAGTACATCATATAATCCAGCCCAAAGGCTAATCCATAATCCGCCTGAAGGCTAATCCATAATCCGCCCGAAGGAAATTCCAGCAATCCTCAGGGATCATTATTCCAAGTTTCTGCCTGTAGACTAGTATGTGGGCCTCGAGATCCAATCTCGAGTCACGTCGACCTCTTGTGTAGGACCCGGAGGCAAGGGATTTACAGCCAGAGCCCCCCCTGGCACCCAAGCATCCTCCTACTCCAAGTAGCACCCATGGAGAGACCTCTCGTGGCAGGTTCGGTCCACGTACCCGGTGCGGCTATAACAACCCCCTTGGTTAGGGTCAGGCAGATAGTGAGGGGTAACCGATGCTACCTCTCCCTCCAGGCCTTCAACGTGAAGCATTAATTATTTTTTCAGCTTTAGTTTCTTGAGCAAAGAAGTACAAACAGTGCTCCTAATTGTACAAACACAATCAATCCAGTGGTCATTTGTTCGGCCAACTGCTAAGGTATGAATCCTCTTCTTTGAATGCATCCAGCATTCGATCTGGGATCAATTGCGACTTGGCAAGATCCTAAGGGTTTCGTAAGCTAAGTTGCTTGTTTACCCTCTAGGGTTTATACCCTGTTAACCCAAATTAACAATACCTTAGGTTTCCTTGCATTAAGGTCAATAATTCCTAGAGAACCTCGTTGTCGTATCTTGATTGGTCAATTTCTTGCTGGACTATACACAACATCCTAACTTGGCAAGTCAAGCTCAAGGGAAGGTGAGGTAGCAGGATGACTACTCATCCTCAAGATAGTTTGACTTGTACTTAGGACTTGCCAACCTCGTTCTAAGGAGTGGCAATACCATTTTGTGTTCTAGACACAAAACCATGCGACATTGCAACTTGTTGCATGAGACAAGCGTCGCACCTAACTTATGGGACTGTTTCTAAGACTTGTACTCATCCTCAAGATAGTTTGACTTGTACTTAGGACTTGCCAACCTTGTTCTAAGGAGTGGCAATACCATTTTGTGTTCTAGACACAAAACCATGCGACATTGCAACTTGTTGCATGAGACAAGCGTCGCACCTAACTTATGGGACTGTTTCTCCCATCACACGGTATTCCTTGGTCAAGAACACCTTCGGTCAAGATGTAGGGTTTGGGAGTCCTCTTGACCCAACCCAACCCTAATCCAACTAGGCCGACAACGTTTGGCCCTAGGGTTTCTAATTTCCTTGCGAAAATCTGGCATTTGGTCGTCCGATCATTAGGGTGAGGACCCTAGATCATTCTTGCGTGGGCTTTTAGCTAACCCTAACATTCCGTGAATGTGGGTAGGACCTTTGGGATCGAAAGTCTTGACTTGGCATCCCAAGTGCGATACTAAGCAGAATTTTTAACGTAACTAAACCCTACCTAGCACTTTGAGGTGTTCGTCGTACTAACTTTTTATGCTTATATGAATCCCATGTGGGTTATGCCATTACAAGCGATTTACCTAAATTGATCTAATTGTCTTGCAACAAGAGGTTATCTCTCCTTAGAAGAGATGCAAATACTTTTCCTAAAAGGATGTAAATAATTTCAAGATACAATATTCCATGCAAATATGCGATTCATAGACTTTTTCCTTCTATGCAACTATAAGATTTACAATGACCATTTCTTTTCCTTGCCTAGACTATAATGATTGACAATTTAGGGCTAACTCGTATAAACCCTACGTTGATTTACATCAGCAACAATGCTTATAAAATCTTTGTTTAATGCATTGAATTTAAGCTTTAAAATGAAAATTGCATCCCTTCCTAAATACAACTTCAATAAAAGAAGTCCATGCATGGGCAAATACCATGAGTCTGACATTTAATTTATCCCTCCTTTAGCACTTAACCCAACTTAAAATGCAAGCATCGTCGCATGCAACTAGCAAAATTCATAGTTTCCTTTCCATGCATTGCGATTCCTTGGACAACATTCAATGGGCATCTAAGATTATCCTCTATACGAATCACGTCCATGAATTTAAATCATAAGTGCAACATGTGACATAAGCTCTACCCTTCTTAGCATGATATCCTCTTCTAATTTATGCATTATCATTCAAGAAGATTGCAACTACCCTTGTTGACGAGAGTGCGGCATGCACTAAGCTTTGTAAAACGAATGGATAAATGCATTTAAATTTTCCTCAAACCATAATGCTTAATGCATCCCTTTCATGCGAGAATACAATTTGGAACCTGGGCATGAGGACTTGTAGCGTTGTCCACACGTGAACTCGGGTTGGAGGCTCTCGGGTGTGCACCTCGCGTCTTTAGCTTTGGAGCCATCGATGGTGTAGTGGACTTGGACTCCGCGAATTCTCCTTGCCCTTATTCTCGATCTCCAAAATTGCCTATTAGGCCGATACTTCTTTCCTCGCGCAGAAATTGGGGCTTACGAGCCCGGTTTTTGAAATCGGGGAGAGCAGTGTAGACAAGGCTTAAGGAAGCCTTTAGTGGAAGCTTCCAAAGAAGCTTCTAAGCTTCTAAACAGAAGCTTATGTGGAGAGAGAAGGTATTAATGGAGAGGAATGATGAGGATGACGACGAAGGGGATGAGGAGGGTAATGATTATGATGATGACGATGATGATGGTTGAGGTAGAGGCAGAGTGGCGCAGCGTGGCGGCGTGTAGTCGACGTGGCGGCGGCAGCACGGGCAGGATCACGACTCCTCCCTCTTCTCCCTTCCCTCCCCAAGCTCCAGGGGGGAGGTCTTATAGGTAGAGGGGGGGGGGGATAGCCACCCACGTGGCTTCACATGCCTCCTCCCTCCCGCATGCACTCCACCACTCTAGCTCTTCCCACACTCATAATCCCTCTCCCTGCCATGCATCGACTGAGGGAAGGGGTTAATAATTAAAAAATTTGCAAAAATTTAACCATTATCCATTTGCATTTTCCCGTGAAGGGTGTTCCTGTGTGAAACTACGAGTTTCAAGCCTCGGCTCTTGTGCTCCATGCGGCTAGAGTTTATTGACGTGTGCACGGGGTAAGCACTTAACCACCAACATTTACCGATGCGGGAGATTATTTTAGTTTGCTTTTTGTGCAGATTACGGGTCTTCAATATTTCATGGTGGAAATATTACACAAGAAGAGGTTTGACAAGCGATACTGACTACGACCACGAGCTATACAAGAAGGGGATTGGGTGCTGGTTTATGATAGCAGCTTGGAATATCAACATAGTGCCAGTCAAAAGATAGCAAAGTGGTGGTTTGGTCCATATGTGGTAAGTTTTGTTTTTTACAATGCTATTTATGCATTAAATGAGATGGATGGGACAGCTCTAAGGATTCCCATGGGCTAGAAAACATATCAAGCTCTTTAAACGTAGGGAGTCTTTAGCATATGAGTTGAAGGAGTTGGATACTGAGCATGAACATGAGAATGTGGAAGAAGAAGAAGAGGTAGAAGATGAAGACATTGACATGGCAAAGGATACTTCTTCTAACACTACAGATCCATAAGACTTTGGCACATGTCGGAGGATGTGCAAGTTAAGAGGGGGTGGATGTCGTGCCGCTACACGTAGACACAATGTGAAAAACTCTAGAGTGCATCGTCATTCGACTTTCTTATTGATCTAGAGAGTTTGATGCCATATTAGTCATTAGTGTCAGTGTCTGTAGTGTGGATGGTTCAAAAATACTAGATTTTTGGACAAGTTTAGCCTATTTTTGATATTTTGGATATTATTTCTTGTAAATATCCAAAAGTTGTAGACAACTTCTAGAATAGGATGACATGTAAAAAAAAGCAAGTGTCTTTTAGCCATTTTTGGGGGATTTTATGCAAAAAGAAGGATTGGCAAAATTGCACGACGTGCAATCACAGTTGACAAGCAACAAATAGCACTCTGAAAGAACTCAGACAAGAAGAAGGAGTGATCTAGGAGAATTATTCTGAGGCATCTTAGGTTTTATCCCCCTTTTCGGAGCCAAGGGAGGCATCAAATTGGCGGTCTAGGCAGCAGAGAAGAAGATATTGTTTGATGCACATTTTTTGTCTATAAGGGATTTATCTTCTCATGATGCAGAAATAAATTAATAGGCTTCACCTCTATGAGTATTCTTCTACATCTTCTATTTCTTCAAACCCCTTCTCTTTCATCAATTGCTCTCCCTGAATCTCCCTTCACCCTATTGTCTCTTACCCCCGTGGTAGACGTTTGACCCCAAATGATTTGACACCATTTTGACCCTCCAAGTATGTTCTGAATATTGTTTCGTGTTTGTTGATTAGTGTTGACTTCTTGGGTGCAATCATAGCAAGGCACGAGAAGGGTTTTTTAAGATTTTTTATTGTTTAGCCCACCATTGCACTCGGACACTCACTCAAGGTCTGATTAGGGCAATCGAACCATCCAATTTTGTCCACTTGGACACACCTTCACTCGTCCAAGTCAGCAGACTCAGACACTTGGACTTAAACCATTCGGACACACTCTAATCAGACTATCTGACTCGGATCTCCAAGCACTCGAATTCCCACAAATCGAGCACTTAGAGTTGGACCGTTTGACTCAACCCACTCAAACCATCCGAGCAATTGACCACTCGGACAGGAGCAAAAATCGGAGAGTCCGATTCTGGGAATCTAAAACTTGATACTCAAACACTAAAAACAAAACCTGGAAGCTGACAAACCAGCATACCCTAGACGAGACAAAGCGAACTTGGGGCTGAGCAACCTCCCTGAGGGCTCCAAACACCTCGAAGGGCTCATAGAGCCTCTAGACTCTAGAAACCATGACTTAGCACCCTAGGAAGATACTCTAAACATTCAAGACAGGACCCAAATAGATCTATTAGTGCTACCACCACCTACAAGAGCGGACTAGAGAAGTGTGTGATGTACCACATTATTTTCATCATAGTTACAATACTACATAAATAATCACTTGAATTGTACCGAGAAAGTTGAAAGCCTAATTTCACACAATGCATGGAAGGAAGCACCCCATGAGCACCTGAGTGCACTTAAAATTGAGAACTATCTGAATTAACAAGGAACTCACATGTAAGATAAGCAAGACCGAATGAACCCACTAATAGGAGAAGACCCTCAAACATTGAATACACGACCAAGGATACTAAGCCTCAAAGCAAGCCTCTTGCTGAACACTAGGAGCAACACGATTAGGGATGAGTTGATCAGCTTGATCAACACCCTAGTACCCCAAGAGATTGATGAAATGTCAAGATCCAATACCAATCCCAAAAACAATGAGCTCAACTTAGGAGACTTCCCAGTTGATAACCAGCAGATGATAAATGTTTACCGCAGCACAGAGGAGCAAGAAAATGGAGCAAAGGAGTGGGAAAATGGAAAAAGGAGATAACCGAAAGGGCACATGACAAAGGAAGGAAAAGGCACCCCAGATGGAAGTCAGACCCTGAAAATTTTGAATGACAACCTCTTCAGAAGGCCTCAATGTCGCCTCGAGAAAAGAAAAGAGTAAAAGCACACCATTAATTGTGAAAGCGCTCCTGAATCCTTGTAAAAGAGTGTCAGACTCACTCCTGTGCAAATTGTATGCACTAGTTGGGAATGGGATAAGTTAGAACAATGGGAAATAGGAAAAGAGGGCCTAGGCTAATGGTCGGCCATGTAAAAAGTGGGGATGACCACCCAAAAAGTAGGGCATGTATATAAAGTTCAAAGGTGAATGAGAATATCATTCTTGTGTGTGGCCAAAGCTTCTTCTTCTTCTTCTCTTGTTTCTTGCCTTCTTGCTTGTGCTTGAGTGAGGGATTGAGGGAGTGTGAGGGAGTGAGGGAGTGAGTGTATGAGAGTGAGGGATCGTGGAGAAGAAACTCCCCATCTTCTCTCTTCATCTTCTCTTCTTCTCTTCTCTTCTCTTTTCTCGCGCGGCTATTGAGGATGGAGCTTGACAGAGAGGGCTTGAGCTTGCTTGAGCTTGCCACAAGGATTGTGGAGCTACCAGAGTACAAGAGAGAGGAGGGAACTCAATCGAGCATCAAGGTAAGCTCACTACACCCATAAGGTAGGCATTGTGCATTGGCTATGTGAGAGGTAGCCATGGCCGCTCGGCTTGAAATGCTTGATCATCAATAAGCGGTCCGTAGGTCTCGAGGTAGAGCTCCGTAGCTCCCCTTCATTTTGGTTCCGTTTTCGGGACCGACGGAATGGAGCCTCGAGCGCCACGCACATCAAATCGAGCATAGAAGTAGGGTTCGCAGCCCGAACTGGTGCTCGAGATAGTTAGGAGATTTAGGAGGTTTTAATCCTTGGAGAAAGTAAGTATTTTGATTTGTTGTTGAATATTAGAGTAGGACCATCCATCTCCATCTCTATTTTTTATTTTTGTTGCATTAGGTTAAGATTAGGACAGGAAAAAGAAGGAAAACAGAAAGGGTTCTACTGCTACTGGAAACAGGGAAATAGGGGCACAAATTCAAATTTCTGGTTGGAAGAGTGTGAGGGATTAGCTTTTGAGGTTACAGCAGGCTGGGATGGGGCAATAAGAGGCCTAGGGAACCAAGAAAGACCACATTTGACATTCTACCGGGGTGAGAGAGAGAGAGAGAGAGAGCTGCAGGGAGATCCTTGGAGTGATGTTTGATTCGAGCACCACAGTGATTCCAGGTATGTCTGGCATTTCCTTGTAGTGTTTTGCACCTATCTGGAAGGCACTGGATGATTCCATGGAGTAGGCGCTGAGCTCCAGTCATCGCCGCAACTTGCAGGCCACCGTCTGCGCAGTCGGACCAGCCCATCTGATTCCCAGAATCAGACCACCCGATTTCTAGAGTCGGACCGTCCAATTGCAAGAATCGGACCACCCCATCCGACTAGGAGATTCGGACCACCCTGTCCGACTACGAGAACTGAACCACCCAGTCTGACTGCGAGAATCAGACCACTCTGTTTGATTCGATTCCAACAGTCGGACCCAGTGTCAAAATCGGACCACTCATCCTATCGCAGGAGTCAGACCCCCCTGTCCGACTAGGGAAATCGGACCAAAGTAGAAATCGAACTGTCCAATCTTCACAATCGGACCACCCTGTTCGAGTCTCACAATCGGACCACCCTGTCCGATTCCCAGAATTGGACCGCCCTGTCCGAGTCCCATAATCGGACCGCCCTGTCCAATTCTGAGAATCAGACCACTTCACCATAACTTAAAATAGAGGGTTTTTGAACCTGCCTAACAGTCCTGGCCACCTTGTTCACATCTCTGATCCCCCCCTAGAAACCCAATTTAGCCCTTAGAAGCCAGAGACTAGATAGGATAACTGAGGATTCACCCCAAATAGCTAGACACTGAGAGGACCGAATTTAGAACTGGACTTGACTTTCGGTAACCAACCAACCAACCCTGAAGCAAAATAGAGAATGCAACATGGACTTTCAGTAAGACCTTAGATCAGCCAGAACCTATGCTTAGAGCCATATCAAGCTACGAACGTGAGGGGAAGAGTGGAGTTTGCATTGAGCATTTCCTACATCCGCACCTCACTTTTGATTTTATCACCAAAGGTACACTACAAGAAAAGAAAAAGCATGTTTCGCATTGAGCACTGGAAAGCACGAAGCATAACTTAAAACAAGATTGACAACTGCTTTCACTAACAAGGAACTCATCAGGAGATATAATAACATCAAGGAACCCACTATCAGGAGAAGATCCCAAAACATAGTTGGGTGCCTAAGAGCCCCATCAGTAGGACCTTAAGAGGACACGAAGATCTAGAAGGTGACAACATAGAGGATCGGACGCTGCCCGGGCTACTCAAATTGATCGATGACCTTGTGGAGCTGGAAGTGGAAGCAATGTCAAGATCACGAGGCGGCGGACAAGGAGAGGACTGACTGGACTTGGGAGAATTCCCAGTCTTAGTGCAGGAGTTAGTCAATGAGTATGACTTGTTGACTAGGATAGTAGTTCAGGGCAGACTAGTAGAGGAAGTGGTAGCAAGCCTAGAAGAGGAAAGAAAGGCGATTAGAAAGGTGCTAGAGAGCATAATTGCCTATAACCACGAGCAGAAGGCTAGGAAACTCCAACAAGATGTAGACATGTACGAGGCCCGATGTGTGCTAGCCTTGGCTGGTGCAGCCAAAGCAGGGCCAAATGCAGAGAGAGAATGAGTAGCAGAGGCTGACTTATCATTGAGTGAACTCGTAGCCAAGTGGCTCATGGAAAATACGTCCGTTGAGCAGAGCGCAACAGCCTTGGCCACCGCATTACTCTCGGGATTAGGGGTCACGCAAGGGGCAAAGGGACAATCTAGAATCCCTATTGTAGCAAAGCAGCTAGACAAGTATGAACCTAGCAATGACCCATATAGATTTGTGGAGCAATTTGAACAAGTTTGCGAAGAAAACAGTCTCACGAACCTTGCACAATGCTCTCAAGCTTTCAGTCTGTGCTTAGGTGATAAGGGGAGAATTTGGTACACTAGTCTAGATGCAGCTGAGCGCATGAACTTTTCCCATCTTAAGGACCTCTTTATCAAGAGATTCTCTGAGGCAAGGTACTCTGACAATCGCATCATCTGGTTGATGAATGTTAGTCAGAGGGAAAAGGAAGACGTAAGGGACTATGTCACTCATGTGCGTAGCCTCTTCAAGAGGATCCCTGCAAATGAGTGACCTAAGAAGAAGGCTGTGTCTACTGTATTTATAAATGGAATTCGAAGCGAGGAGCTCTACAAGGCTTTGGCTAGTAACTCCACTCTACACCGAGATGTGTTAGCTAGAGTCTTTGAAGAGGCAATAAGGGTGGACGATCAGCTTAGGGAGCGAAGCATGAGGAACACCAATCGGGATAGTACAAGTCAGAGAGCTCCAGAGTGGTCAACATTTTCAGGAGAGAGAGAGAACTCTAGCATATAGGATAAGGGAAAGAGTGTTGACCAAGGCCAGGAGCTGGTTGAGGTGAGAATGGAGCTTGCACGATTGCAAGACCAAATGAGGAAACCTGTGCGCTCGCATGTGCAGTGTATACACCGTGGCAGAAACCACCTCCCAGCCGAGTGCCAAGATCCTAGATCTAGGCCGTGCTCGAACTGTGGTAGGTTCGGTCATGACGCATTACATTGCAGACTGCCAAAAGGAGATTCCATATGCACAGCAATACAACCCTCCATACTTAGGCAATAGGCCACCTAATCTCTTTGGCAGGGGAGCCCAGTTGGCATTTCCAGCACCAAATGATGCAAGACCGGCCATTCCTAGGCTAGAGATGAACCCAACAGGCATACCCAGACCACCAGGGCCCTATGTAACCCATCCACCGAGTGACGCTCATGTTCACTATGTGGAAGAACCTGTGAAGCGGAGACCTACGTGAACCCATACATATCCTATGATGAGAAGGAAATCCAGTCCTGATGGACTACCGACCAGTATCAGTGATGGTGCTAGGTAGAGGAAGAGGCAGAGGCTTTGGAGGACCAAGCCAAGATCCAATCTCATGCTGGACTTGCAGTCATCCAAGCCATATTTCATCACGCTGCCCGAAAAGGGAACAGGCAAACAAGGAGAAAGCTGACCTTCAATGCACCGAGTGTGGAATCACACACCTATTTTCTAATTGTTCTAGACGGACGCCATCAACTAGTTCTACCAACATGCCCTCAGTACCCTTGGGGTTGTTCGGTGTGGAGACCTTTGACAATGAGGATACGCCCATCCCACTACATGTCATGACGCGAGCACAAACAAAACAGGCAAGCATCTCATTGCCTGGGCCAAGTAACCTGGATACAGCCTCGTTGGGAAAGAAAAGCCGTAGGAGAAGGAGAAAGTAGACGCAAAGATTACCCCTAAGACTGAGGAAGCTACAACGCTAGTGACAGGAAAGAGGGTCACAGCAGAGGCAGAGACCTCAGCTCCTAAGACAGCAGAACTAGGGAGTGCCAAGGTAGGGGAATACCCCCACCCCAAATGGCAGCTTGAGGCTATAGCCAAAGTCAAGGAGTGGGTCAAGGACGCCCAAGAACACCTTAAGGATGTAGAGCCCATACTAGAAGACCAAATTGAATACCTCTCTAGTGTGAGTACACCCGTTTCACCCTCGCGATCTCAATCGGGGAATGCACCCACACCACATGAGATGCCACAGAGGCAAGACCAGGAAGAAGCATGTCAGCAAGCTAACCAAGGTGTGGTGTAAGTGTATGTGTAGTGGAACTGGGAGATGGGTCTAACCTTGGGCAAGCCCTTGGTAATATCCCACACTTGAGGACCCACTTTGTGTGTTGTTGGAGGTGCAGTACAAAACTTAGGGTGACAGATCTAGAAGTCATGCTTAGGGTGCAGTGCAAAACTTAGGGTGACAGTTCTAGAAGTCCTGCCCTTGATGTGCCCTAAGCGTGAAGTGGGGGAGGGGCTAGGTATAAACCCTAGGTGTAGTGAGTGAAGTGAGCCCTCGTGCTTTTTTCTTTTCTCTTTTTCTTTTTCTTCTCTTTTTTTTTTGAAGAATTGCATACAAGGAAGATGTCATGGCTAATGCCTATCACCTTCAGCTGGATTACAAGGCGATCACAAGCATTGGGATAGGAATGCACGAATTGTAGATATTATTTAATACTGGCCCGGGCCTTCAGAGGTGTGGATGACAAGAAAGGATGATTGCACCTCGTGAAGCGAGTATCACTCATATCCTCTAAGATGTCTAGGCAAAAGGAGGGAAGCAGGGTTGTCATCATCATTAGTCTAGTCATGGCTCTACTATCTATCCCTAGGTTGATGTCAAAAAAGAGTGGAGGGAGGTGGGCTTCATCGGCTGTGGGTCTCTGCATTAGTAGGAACTTGATAAGCCTAAGATAATTACAAGTAGTTAAGAAGGTTGGGTCTGGGCAAGAAGAAAACTTTATGAGGAAGCGGTTGATAGATGGGAGGAGATCCTCTAACCTAAAGACTAGGCATTCCTCGGGGCTCCGAGCATTAACATTATATATCTTAGGAAAGTCGAAATCCCCATGAATATTTCAATCATAGTCAACTCCATGCCTACGGGGGTAGGGCATGTAGATGGGGTCCTTGCGTTCTTCAGGGAGCGAGCTACAAAAGGCAATCCATGCATCAAAATTGGTGTCCCAAATCCTCCTCCGCCACTTCGGCTGTGCCTCGTAGCCTTGGACGGTTTTGGGAACCCTATTTACCTTGTCTTGCCAGTAGTCTTCAGGCTCTTGCCTCCATCTGGTTATTATGAGGCTTCTTTCCTCTATCCACCTGTTTGCAAGATCATTAGCCAGATCCTTGATCTTGGCTAGAATACCTAGAGGCAAAGCACGGTCCAGAGAGCGTGGATAAGCAAATGAAAGTTAAAATGGCCTGCTTTGGAACTCCCGTTGATGCCATATGACCAATTCCTGAGGCCAATCGATAGGATGGGGATTCCCCCATAGTGGCATAGGCTCTTCATGGAATTGTCTTAGCAGTGATCATGCTTTGCGTTGGGCTTCCTCTACTAGTTCTTGTCTTCTTCTTCTAGCTGCCACAATGTGCTCAAGCATATGGGCATCTTCGGGCTCTTCAGGCGAGAGGTCTGGTAGAGGTGAACTGGGCATTCTTTGTTGCTCTTCTTCAGCATCTTGCTCAAAGTCCAGACCCTCTTCGACATTCTACTCGACAACTGATGGAACCACTTGTGGTGGTGGTGGTGGCTGCTCATGCTCTTCAAACCCAAGTTCCTTAAGCTCAACAGTGGAGAGGCCGGCATGGCATAGGTAGTGAAATTGCTGCTCTTTTCTGATTCATGTGCCTGTTGGAAGCTCCCTTCTTGAAGGCCATACTTTAGTGCTCGGGTGGTCAGTTCTAGCTTCCTTCTTACCTTCTCCACTAAATCATTGCCCTCCGCCTGGGTGACGTGTAGTACTGTGCTGAGGAAAGCTTGCCTTTGTGTGTTAGCACATACATCAGCAGCTTCTGCCCTAGACTCTGCAAGCACTCTCTCGCACTCAGCCACCACCAAGCATTCTGTTAAATCCCTAACTCTTTCAAAATTGTTTCTTTCCCACTCACTGGCTCTCTCGTCCATCTTCTTTCTTCCCTCCTCCAGCTCACTTGCCAAGGTTGTCACAACCTGCTACTGCTCATTCGTTAAGAACTAGAGTTGGTCCCTTTCCCTAGATTTTTGAGCCAGCTGTTCTTCAGCAATTTCTTTTGCCTGATTTGCAATTCTGAATCTTTTTTCTGCCTTAGCAAATAGCTCTGACTTTTCTTGCATAAGCTGCTTGTTGTGACTTTGGATCTCTGCGAAGTGCAATCTTTTTTGGGTGAAGACCATGGCCATGAGGGCCTCTATGTCTCCCTTGGTAATCTCCAATGCATCTTGTAGTCCTTGTGCCTCATTCTGCAGCCTTTGTGCTTCAGCTGTGGGAACTCTCGGCCTTTCCTGTTCTAGGAACTCTATTTCCCTCTCCAATCTGTCTTGTTCTTCAAGTTCATACCATAGCTAGAAAGCTATGGCATCTTCTTGTTGCTCACTTGGCTCGTCCTCCTGAGCTTCTATCTGTCTGTACCTTTCCAGTTCGGCAGTTCTCTATTCCAAGTCAGCATACTGCTGCACTAGTAACTTCAAGCTTTGTTGTTCTGCCACCAGGTTTTGCTCTTCATCTTCCAACCTTTGTCTTAGGTTGCTCTCATTGTCCTGGGATTTCTTGGTCTTTGCTTCCAACTGATCTTGTAGAGTTTTCATTTCCCTTCTTCAGTCGGCTCCTTGCTTTGAAACTTCCAGCCTTAAGGCTGCCGAAGTTTCCTTTTCTTTCTCTAAGTCCACCAGGGCTATCTTCCTTTCTTCTTTTTCCTTGTCCAATTGCGCTAGAAGCTCAGCCACATAAGCATCATAGTCAACACCAGATGGCATGGGAGTAGGGGCTATAGTGGTTGATGCCTCTAGCTTCTGTCATTTTGGATCTTGCCTAGACTCGACATCTGCGACAGCGGGCCTTTTTGCTCCGGCTTCTGGTACAATTTCAGCCACTTTACTGACAAGTAATTGCATCATGTTCATCAACTAGGCCGTGTCTAGAGAGGGCATGGGTTGCAGGGTGGTTGTGGTTGTGGTGTCGGTTGCTACTGGCACAAAGGAGGAAGGCAGGGGGTGCAGCAGGGACTTGCCCTTGCCTACAACTACTGGGGCCGTTTCCACACTGTCACTTGCTTCAGCTTCATGGCGGGGACTCAAAGGATCGATCTCTCCTCCCCCATGGGTTTCTTCGATAGATCTATGAATGGCCTCTACCAACTCAGCAAGTTCTTTCATTCTTAGTTCTTGGGCTTCCTCCTCTGCCCTTCTTTGCCTCTCTTCTTCTGCCCTCTTTGATTCTTCTCTAATTTTTTCGAGTTCTTTCTCTTCTTTTTTCCTTCGTTCCTCCTCCACCCTTATTGACTCTCTTTGATCCCTCTTCATCTCGGCTCGCTCTTCTTTGCTCAGTCTTTCTTTCTTCTCCTTCTGGCTCTTGTCACTCTTCTTTTGCTCTCGTGGTTTAGCCGCTTGAGTAGGTGGTACCTCCGGCTCTCCTTTGTCGCTTATTGTCCTTTCACTCAAGCCTTCTTCCTCGTGGTGAGGTGAGCTTTGATGCACAGCTTGCTCTTCATCTACACCAGCATCATTGATAGCCTCATGGATGATTGCTGTCAAGACATTGCCATATCTGATTGTGGAGGCTTTTGAGGCAGGCTTTTTCCTTGCGGATCTTGCAGTAGAAGCAGGAGACTCACCTCCAGCTGGTGCTGCGGCTGAGGCCAGTAGTGCGGCTGAACTCTTGATAGTTTTCTGCACAAAACCGTTCCAATCCACCTCCTCTAGAACTCCTGCCGCAATGCTCTCTAGTAATGGCACCCCGATTCTGTTCATTAAAGCGTTGTATCTCTGTCCTGAGAAAAGGGCGTGGACCATTTTAGCTTGCATCTTTGTTGTGGGGTCTGGAATATCAGCCAAACTGATTCCATCCACTGTGTGCACATCATCTTTTTTAACTCCCATCATGGTATATACATCTCTTCTTGGGCGCCTCTCCTTCTTGGACACAAGCCCCAGGGCTTTCTTGACGATAGCTGCATTAAGGGGCACTTGCACCCTTCTTTCCTGGTCACCAGTCCTTACTTTGATCATGCTAGCTCCTACCTTCATCAAAGCTCCTTAAAAAGTCAACGCACATGCTGTAATCTATAGCCTGTCCGACCTTTTCCACATACTTTTGGAGGTTGCATTTATCCACCAACTCCTTCACTGTCGGCTCTTCAAGGATGGCATCATCTAAATTCAGGGTATGTTTGAACATGAACTGGCTAAATCCACATGTCTCAACACTGATCCCATACTTTGTCGGCTCCTCTTCAGTGAATGGAAGTTTACCCCCCTTTTCTTGTCCTACCATGGTAGGTGCCTGTCATTACACCATGCCAATATTAGTGTTATGAATTAACTCATCACTAACAAAAACCCAAGAAAGAATGCGTGTGGCAATTTGCCATGCTGCTTCAAAGGTATGAAACTTGGAGATAATTCAAAAGCAACATCTATTTCCTCCTTGCATTCTTTCCTATTTAAATTCAGTTGATCATTTTCATCCATCACTACACCTTGCTACATCACTTGGCTCTCACTTTGCTCCCCCCCTTCCTTAAGTTTTAAAGGAATCCTTACTAGGATTAGCAAGGGAAGAAGGAGGACTGACATGGACTTTGTGGGGCGAGTTACTTGGCCAACAACCAAGTATAGAGGTTAGGGTTATGTTCAAGCTGGGCATGACGATCAAGTTCACATGGTCGTATGGAAGCTTGGGTGATATAGGTCAAGACATCATGAAAGATGTCCCCAGAGTTGAGGCGGCTAGCAACATGCAGTTCCTCTTACGTAAGGAATTGGTCAATGGAAGGGTGGGCTAACACATGGCCATCTAAGTGTATGTTGCGTGTAATGGCCAAAACCCTAAACGAAAGAGGTGCCACATAAGTAGGGCCGTGTTCAATTGTTTTGATTGCCCTTCTTTGCTCGGCATTGGTCATGATGCGGCAGCCTTTTTTCTCCCATTGGAGTCGCAAGGCATATCACAGTTGTAAGAACGAAGAATCAGAGTTGGCAAGCTGCGTGAGCTCCTCCAGTTCTTGTTCAGGTGCAGAGCGAGCAAGCTTGTGGTAGAGGTAACTAGTCTTCTGAGGATGGCTTGCTCCTTTGAGATTTCTCCATTAGCGATTAATTCGGCGGCAATTTTGGAAAATTTGACAGTCATAAATTCGTAGTCTTCCCAAGTGCATGGCAATGCATGAACATTAGAAGCAAGGGGTTCATCGAGAAGTCCTAGGTCAAGCCTCTCATAGCTCCTAGTGAATGTGGTGAAGCTGTTATCTAACACCTTGATGCATGCCACTGCATCATCTCCCGAGGTCTCAGCAAGATCCTTGGCCACTAAAAGGAAAGATCGTCTTTCATACAAAGGCCTAAGACCTACTGGTGGTGATGGTGTAATTGGACTGGACGGTGGTGACTCCATTGATGGCGTCACATATGGGACTTTGCACTCAAAAGCACTTTGAGATGCTGCAGGGGGCTCCAATGGCATAGGAGGTGTGATGCATTCTATCTGAGCCAGATGGGGGTGCTCAACTCCTCTGACTTGGATAATTGTGGGGCATCTAGCTTTGGATGATAAATGAGTTGGGATTCATTAATCACAACCGGTGCTGGTCCAGCTTGCTTTGCAGCCTGGGCTTCGTATGTGCAAGCTTCTCTAGCTGGAGTGAGGTTGCTTAGAGTTGAGCCTCTTGAATGTCCACTCTTAGGCACCCATACACAGGGGTTGCCCTCATAGTATCCTTGTGCTCACAAGAGATATTTGGGGATCCATCGCGGCATGGTCATGCGCCTACGTCGATAGCGTCTGAGCTGCCTCTTAGGCTGTGACTGATAGTTTTTGCGTTTAGAATCACGTTTCTGCTGTTTACAAGGAGGTGGCCCTTGTCGTTTTGGCACCCATATGAGCATGGACTCCTTGGCCTTGTGAATGGCCTTGGTGGGCTTGGTTCTAGCAGTTTGAGCGTGGGGTGAGATATCACAGCCCTTCTCCCTAGGCTTGGTCATAGGCATGGTCGTAGGGGTCTCTATTGGTGGCTTTGCAATTGTAGAAGGATCAAGATAACCCTTGCTGAAAGTAGTCACTAGGTGCACATTGCCTATAGCAAGATGGATGTGATCTAGGCTATAGTCCACATTGCAGTTCGTCTACTTTTTAAAAGTGCGACCTAGTAGTGACTTATTACCGGCCTCTTTAGTGTTTGGCAACACATAAAAGAAGACTGGTATACTTTCAGACTTGATAGAGACAACCACTTTGCATTTTCCTAAGAGTGAGTAAGTGTTGCCCCCAAATGGGCTGAGTTTAGTGTTTGTGAGCTGTAATTTAGGTTGACCAATGCATGTCCAATGGTCATGCGTCAAGATATTATAGTCGCACCTTCTCGATCAAGGCATCAAAAGAATACATCCGTTTTGCAGTAACCGTGATTCGTAGGTAGGCGGGTGCCACTGCTTCTTCATCTTGATCTGTCAGTTTGGTAATAGTGGCCATGCAAATGTTGACAAGGGCTTCAAGCATAGGTGGCTCGTGCAATGGATGGGAAGGAGGATAGTACTTTTTCATGCGACTTCCATTGAAAAATCCTATTCCTTCACCTTCGAGCATCTCCAATTCAACATTTTCTGTTCTACTAATTGTACATACTCGGAAAGGTCCTAGACCTCAAAATTTCATTTTCTGTTTGTGACCCTTCACAGAGTATAGTAGAACGAGGTTCCCGTGATCAAAGTTGCATTGTTTGACATGCTTGTCAAACCACATCTTTCTTTGTGCCTTCTCACAAATTAGAGCATGGGTGGCTAAGAGTCGAGTCTTCGTGAGACGCTCTAACTCTACTAAGTGGTTGGCCCAAGCCTCTCTTCCCTCCCAACGCTCCTGGGCTGCTATCCTTAAGCTAGGGACAAAGAACTCTAAGGGTAAAATGGCCTCCGTTTCATAAGTTAGCCTAAAGGGCATTTGTCCTATAGCCGTCTTATAAGCTGTAGGATAGGCCCACAAGGCCGCCATTAATTTGTTATCACAGTCACATCGTGATGTGGATACCACCTTTGTAAGCACGTTGACTAGGATTTTATTCGTGGATTTTGCTTGGCCATTTGCTTGAGGGTAGTAGGGCTAGGACCTTCTATGAATGATTAGGAAGGTCGAGAGCAGGTGGGATATCACTTCATTAATGAAGTGTGTGCCCTGATCACTTATTAGTTCAATTGGAAAACCAAAACGTGAAAGGACCTGCTCCCACAAGAACTTCGAAGTGGTTCTAGCATTGTTCTTCCTAGTGGCTCTTGCCTTTGCCCACTTCGTCAGGTAATCAGTTGCCACAATGATGTAGCGTGCCTGAGAGTACTGTGCTGTAGGACTGATAGGTCCAATGAATTCAATGCCCCATTTTTCGAAGGGCTGTCGTGCTATTACGGGGGTCAACTCCATCTTATCCTTGCGCACATGCACCTTAGTCCTCTGGCACTCATCGCAGTGTTTTACAAATTTAGCAACATCACGGAATAGGGTGGGCCACCATAGTTGGGATTGTAGTACCTTACGAGCTGTTGTATCCCCACTAAAGTGTCCTCTAGCTATTCCACCATGCACTTCTCTCAATACATCATGCATCTCGTGCTCACACACACATCTATGCAACAAACTGTCTTGTCCTAGCCTATAGAGTTGGCCAGCGATCAGTTGGTATGGCTGGATCTTTAAGATAAGTCTCCTTAGCCTGGCTTTCTCAATAGGTCTCTTAGGTAGTCCGTTCTCTAGCACTTGAACTACATCATCGGCCCAATATGGCAACAGATCGGCTCTAAACAAGTCTCTTTCGCTAGATAGGTCAAAGAGATGAGCGTCCAGTAGGTCGTCAGGTATGCCTTGTCCAACAGCTTCTCATGTGGGTATGCGGGACATGTGATCAGCCATGTAGTGCTGCTTTCCCTTATGTACAACCACAGAGAAATCGAATTCCAACAAGAGAAGTAACCATCTAGCTATGCGACCTGTAGCATAGGGCTTGTTCACGAGATAAAGCAAGGCTTGATGGTCAAAGAAAAAGACGAAGGGGGTGGCCAATAGATAATGCCTAAATTTCTTTACAGCAAACACCATGGCTAACCCTTCCCTTTCTGTAGTGGAATAGTTCATCTCCGTTTCAGTGAGCTGCCTGCTGGCAAAACTCATGGGGTAATCTAGGTTATGCTCACCAGGCTGGCATAGAACAGCTCCAATAGCAAACTTAGAGGCATCTATGTGTACATGAAACGTTATGCTCCAGTTTGGGGCTCGTAAGATTGTTGCAGTGGTGAGAGTCTTCTTCAACTCTTCATATGCACGCTAGCATTCCTCAGTCCACTCGAATACGATCAGTATCTTGCACAATGGTCTAGCAATCCGTGCGTAATTCAGTACAAAGTGTTGATAGTATCCTATATGGCCTAAGAAACACTGAATGCCCTTGTAGTTAATGGGTGGTGATAGGTCGACAATGACCTTGACTTTTGAGAAGTCAGTGGCAATGCCATTCCTTGACACTACGTGCCCTAGGATATATCCATGCTTCACCCAAAACTGGCACTTTAAGGGGTTCAAAGAGAGGTTGTATAACCGACACTATTCAAAGATAGCTCTCAACTTTTCTAAGTGTTTGGCCCAACTATAGTGTATGCATAAGTCGTCTACGAACACCTCTAGCTCGCGTCTAAGCATATCCTTGAAGATGGTGCACATTAATCATTGAAAGGTCGTAGGCACATTCATTAGCCCAAAGGGCATAACGATGTAGGCGAATACACCCCACTCCATGGCGAAGGTAGTCTTGTGCCTGTCGTCACGGTGCACTTGCACTTGATTATAGCCAGAGAAGCCATCCAGGAAGCTGTAGGCTTCTTTGCCTACTACCCTCTCTAGCATGTGCTCGGTATACGATAAGGGATAGTTGTCACTCTTCGTAGCAGCATTAACTTTCTTGTAATTCACACACACTCAAATTTTACCATTCTTTTTCATAGCGATCACTATGGGTGATACCCAATCTGTGTGCTCAATCTCATATATAAATCCCATCTTCAGGAGCTTATCGATTTCCTCCTTCACTGCATAGGCGTGTTTGGGATTCATAGGGTAAGGTCGTTGCTTTGTTGGCACCGCATGTGGAACCATTCGGATATTATGGGTCACAACCCTAGGTTCGACTCCTTTAATTTCCTCCAAGGACCAATCAAACACGTTGACATACTCTCGTAGGAGAGCAACAAGTTTAGCCTCCTCATCCTCCTTGGTCAAGTCGTCAGCAATGAACACAGGTTGAGGCTTCTCACCTTTCCCTGCCAAGTTGACTTCCTTGACCTTGGTGGGTCCCTCAATTGGCTCACTGGTTTGCCCTTGTCTCTTTGCTCCTAGCAGAATCATCACTCTATCACCCTTCTTAAACTTTGTGAAGCGTTTGGGAAGATCCTCCGACTTCTTTTGCCTCTCTGCTTCTGAGTCCTTAGTTCGCTTCCTGGCCTCCTCCTTTAGCCGTCTGCACCTTAGGTGGACTGACAAGTCCCCTTTGGTGCGTCTGACCTTAGAGGGTTGGGGTATTTCGGGATCACTCTCTGTACTGACTTCTGACTCCGAGTTAAACTCACATCCCTCACTTGAGGAAGGAGTTTTGCCAGGGGGTTATAATTCAGTAGGTGTATCAGTCTTAAGCACTGGAACTACCAATGGTTGCGCCACTCCTACCTACTCGTAATCCATGGCTCTTATGTGCTCCAACCAGGATCTATCGCACTCCATCCGCACGACTCCTCTTTCATTCCAACCTGCCCTTTCCCTTCTAGGCCTAGAGTCTGCCTTGATCTATTCAATCGTTCTCCCTTCAGTGTCATATTCTTTCGTGTCTAACTCTTTTTCACTCTCGTCTTCAATAGAGTGGCAGTCCTCGTACTCCTCATCATCAGAGTCTTGCTCCTCTGACTGCTCATCATCCGCTAGGCTTTCCTCTCCAATCTCCTTTTCGTCAGTGACTAAAGCCCAATTGTATAATAGTTTCAGATCGTGAATTTTTATCCATTTCCACTCAGGCTTAGCCAAAAGATCACTTAGGGATTTTAGATTGGTAGCCATGTTGTCCTTTAGTTTATCAGTCAGGTACTCTATGATTTCCTGAAGCTCGAGCTTGTTGGTGGGGATATGGGACGAGACCAGTTTCCCTGGTTACGTGAGCTTCCTGCCATCATGCAAAGTGGCATGATGGACTCCCTTGCTGGCATGCTTAGAGATTTAGCAGCTTGCCTATATAGTTCTTCCTCATCTAAGAACGGTAGGTCAATGGTTGCCAAGATGTGCATCCAATCCCGCTCGTCCTCAGGGCAAGGGATGTACTTGGTCAATGACCCATAGGGTTTGCTTGCTTGTGCATCACCTTTTAGCATGGTTGAGATAGCATCAAGGTCGGCTGGGGTAGTCTTCCAGGTATCCATTTCTTTCCTTACCGCTTCTGTTCTATTCCCCAAGAAGATGAGATTGTTACCCCAATCTTCAATAACTCGAGCGTTTCTCACAGGGTCGGCCTAGCAGTATGTCGTAGTCCACTCCCTTCATGACAATGAAGTTCACGAAAAATTGCACCCCTGTGACCTTCACTGGCCAGTTCTTTAGGACCCCGAATGGTCTGACCTTCATTCCATTGGTCAATTAACATTGAACCTAGCCGTTTCCATGGGTGGGTTTCCCCAGGCTTGTAGAACTGCGTGGCTTAAGACACTGACACCGGTGCCTGTGTCTACAATTCCTTTTCGTGTTACATCCCCCAAGGTTAAGATAGGTAAGACTGCATGCATCTCAGTGCCTTCCCGGAAAGCATTGACGTGCAATGACCTTAAGAATTGAGTGTAGCATTAGGCTTGGAATCTGCATGATTGCATCCTGCTCTTGCAAGTCAGTAGCAATGTGCTCCTCTTTTCCCTCCACCCAGTGCTTTAATTCTTGCCATAAGGAAGGGTGTTGCCGAAGCAGATCTCCTAGGCTTAAGGTTACTAGCGTGGTTACTAAAGTGGTGAGGAGGTTGCTAGGTGGTTATCCTTTTATCGTTTTCTAATTTTCTCCCATTTAAAACCCATTTTTTACCATTTTTTAATATTTTTCCTCTATTATTTTCAATAAAAATGACTAGAAATTAAGATTCATTATGGGCTGTGGCCCCTAGGTTTCTTAACAACAAAATTTCAGGTTTTATTGATGTTATGTCTCATGTTTCCCCTTTATTTTGCAAAAAACCCCCATTTTGCCTCTTAAACGCGTGTTTTACGGGTTTTATTCCATTAATTTCAGTCATAACACTTATGATTTTCTGATTTTCTGAGCATAAACTGATCAAACTCATAGCAAATAACAACATAATGCATAATCAGCCCATGGGAACAATATTTCATCAACCAAATAGCATAAAAACTCATTTTTTCTTCATAAAATTTGAATTATTGCTTAGGCTTTGTGTCTCGGGATCTCGGTTTTGCTATGGGACTGCGTGTTAGCCCTCATTCAATGTCCAGCATCTTCAAAGTCAGCACTCTTCATGTCTTCATCCACCCGGAAGCAACCCGGTCTCATCCGGACAAGCTTTCCTCCATCATGCTTCATTTTCTTCATCCACACAAGATCCTGATCTGAGGCACCAATTAGAAGTGGTTGATAAGGTCAAGGAGTGGGTGAGAGAAGCCTAAGTGCATCTAAAAGATGTGAAAGACATCATGGAAGATGAAATCAATCAGCTCTCTAGTGTGAGCACACTGGTCTCGCCTAGTTGCATAGAATCTAGAGAAACATCCGCACCCATGTAGCACCACAAAGATGAATCCTAGGCACCATAGGCAGATAGACTACCCCAAGAGCAATGGAAAATGGGTGTAGAGCATAACAAAAGGTAGCAGCTAGTAGCCTGTTTACAGCTTTGATATCACCCCTGTGACTCTGCCAATGGGGGATTTGCTGAGGCAAAGTTCCTCACGATAGTGAGAGCTAAAGCAATGGGTAGAGGGATCTAACGAGCTAGGAATGGCCAATTTGCATAACCACGATGCAGTCACACAGAGCCTAACACTGAATTCAATGCCTAAGTCCTTGCATGTAAATGCTTTTTGGGAAGGCACAAACATGCATGCGGTCCTATCAGTGGTAGCATTAGGAGATGTCACAAGAAAGGGATCATAGACATAGGAGAGGGAGTTAGTGTGCTTAGCCATGCAATCCTACAGGCATGGGGAAACCCACCGGTGAAGATCACAAGGTTTAACATCACACTAGCTAATGGCATGAAAGTTAGGCCATTCGGAGTACTGAAGAACTAGCCCTTGAAGATAGCAAGAGTCCAATTATCAATGAACTTCATTGTCATGAAGGGAATGGACTACAATGTCCTCCTAGGCCGACCTTGGATGCGAAATGCGCGAGTGATAAAAGATTGGGGAAATGGTCTCATATTCTTAGGCAATGGACTACTTGAAGTAAAATTTTTCATTCTAGACTTAAGCATTTCATCTTTCCATAGCTTGCATTCATTATCTCCTTATCTTGTCTCAAAGAGTTGTCTCAAGAAAACTAATGATGAGTTGTAATATCATAACAAGAATATGATATGGAAGGTCAAGACGAAGGCAGTAAGCTTCCATTCATTGAAGAAAACTAATGATGAGTTGTAATATCATAACAGGAATATGATATGGAAGGTCAAGACAAAGGCAGCAAGCTTCCATTCATTGAAGAAAACTAATGATGAGTTGTAATATCATAACAGGAATATGATATGGAAGGTCAAGACAAAGATAGCAAGCTTCCATTTATAAAAGAAGAGTAGGTAAAGTACGGCCTAATGGCTAAAATAAGGACCTTCAACTAGTTGAAGTTTAGGAACGTTATGAACTTGGAAGATGCAGTCATGGAAGAATAGGCTGTGAAGTGGATTGTCAACCAATGCAACTTGAGCCAGTATGTAGAGAAGGTCAGGCAAGCTACCGATTACAGCAAGTGAATAGAATTCCTACCAACTTTTGATACTGACAGGAACCACATCACTATGACGGTGAGATAAGGAGAAGAAACCCACATGGTCGAAGTTGAATTAAGCTCCGAACCAGTGGAAAGAGCACTGGGCTAGGCTTGGTTAACAAAATTGAGAGGCGGCCTAAAAGGAATGTCTATAGCATTCTGGGAATGGACAAGGACCTAGTCCACACCAACAATGGAATCAACCTAGCCAACATCCTAGACCCTAAGATCAGGCTCCATGTGAAGACAATCCATGCTCTATTCTCCAGTCAGAGGTACAACGCTTTAATGAGTAGGATTGGAGTACCATTGCTAGAGAGCCTCGCAGCCAAGTCCTTAGACGAGGTGAATTGGAATGGCTATGTGCAAAAAACCATTGAAGCATCAATCAAAGGCACTAGCCACAAATGCAAGACCAGCAGGCAAGAAGTCCCCAGCTTCCATAGTAGGGAAAGCATGGAAGAAACCATCGAGCAAGGACTCTAGCATAGGATTTGGAGGTGTGATCACCATGATTAATCAAGAGGCCATTGGAGACTTGGAAAAGCCTGAAGTAGTGGAAGATACATGCTCACCGCGATCATTCAAGAGGCCATTGGAAGAGACTCCAGAGTGCTCTCCTGCCCATGAATCACTAGCCCATTCATCACTATAGGTGCACATTCCAATCTCCTTCTCCACAAGAAACCTAAGAGACAAGGAAGCAGCAAGGGTGCAAAGAGAAGAGGCTGAGCAAGTTGCAAGGAAGAGGAAGCAGTTTGAAGAATCAAAGAAGGGGGAGGAAGAGAACGAACAGCTAAAGAAGATTGAAAAATAAGAAAAGAAAGAGAAAGCATCTAGAGGAGGTGGAAAGGTTGAAAAAAAAGAATGACGAGCAACTGCCCTAGCCATGAGGTTGTCAATTGAGGAGGCCTCCCACCCTCAAGAACCAACAGAGAGAAGCCTAAGAGAAGAACCAGGATCAAGCACCACCGCAAAAGAGAGGACTCAAGAACCCATTGTGTTGGGCAAGGGAAAGGCCCCGCTGCATGCAGGGGACACTGAATTAAGGGAGGACCCCAAGAAACCCAAGGTAGAAACATCAATGACATCCATGCTACTAGCCTTGCCACCAATAGCTCAGTATGACGAATACATACAGGAGCTCCAAGGGTAGCTGGAGAAGATGAAAGAGGAGAGAAAGGCCGCCATAGCAGAGCTCGAGATTGAAAAAGAGACGTTTTCTACCTATCAGCTTGAGAAGACAAAACCAGACTGATATCAAAGGCAGTTGAATGACCTAAAGAAGGAGTTAGAAGCAAAGAAGGAGGTGGAGCTAAGAAAAGAAGAAGGCACACAGGAACTCTGGTTAAGGTAGGCCGAGAACCTCCTGTGGGAGAAGGTAGAGGAAGGAGTGAGCTTGGAAATAGATTTTTCAAGCCTCATGCAAGGAGAAAAGGACATGGAATAGGTCCTTGAGCAACTAAGACAACCGTGGATGAGCTCATAGAGGAGCTAAAAAAAGTCAAGCTCATTCTTTGCAGATAGAGAAGCCAAAAAGAAGTACTGCTCAAGGAGTTGCAGGATGTTAAGGCCCCAAAAGGATAAGGTCAGCGAAAAAGTTGCTAGAGGCAGAGAATCGACTCCTTGAGACTCTCCAAGAGTAGGAAAGAATACAAAAAGAGTTGGCCCACCATAAACAAGACAAAGAAAAAATGCTTAACACCTCGAAAGAATAAGAAGAAGTGATGGCAATGTTTTCAAGAGAGCTAGGTGTGATAGTCAAGGAAGGATGGAGGAGAAGGCCAAAGCCTAGGAAGAGAGAAATATTGGAAAGGTCAGAGATCTAGCGAAACACCTTGCTCTAATGGAAAGTGGATGCATCATGGTAGGGGCAAGGGCCGAAGTAGTGGAGGCAAGGCTAGAGATCCAACAATAGGCCTTCCTAAATACAATGCTTCATGTAACTCATGCAAGAGATGAGGACAATGAAGAAGGCCTAAGGAAGAAGCTGGAGATCACAAGAAGAGCCATAAAGTGCGGGGTCCAAGAACACACTCCCAGAACCAGCTGAAGCCCCAAGCCTAGAGCAACAAAGGCAGATTCTGCTAAAGCAGGGCTCTCTAGAGAAGACTTAGAGTAACTCGGAGTTGGAGGCCAAGAATAGTAAGAACAGTCAACCACAACCACCTAAGTGGAACCATCAACTAAGGAGGCCCAGATTTGGAGCCACTGTTGGAGGACCCCGAAAATCAGTTTGTTGAATAGAGCCCACCCTCGCCTACATCAACAGAAGTAGAGAAGGCCAAGAAGAAGATCTGCCCACTACAAAAAAAATCACTGGGGCCAAAATAAAATGCAAAGAGTTGGTTGATTTCACGAGGAGAAAATTTAATGCAAAACCACAAGATATGCGCTCGAGGTCCAGGTGCCGCAAACCGAGGAACAGTTGCCAATCAATTGGGCACTGGAATTAAACCATTGGGAGCAATGGGAGAAGGGGGGCACACCATTTGAATTTAACTTCTTCTATCCTAGTGCCTAAATCAAGTATTACACCCTCCAGTGGTTGAAGGAGCTATCCATGTCGCGAAGAAGCTGGGAAAGTGGTGGCGGGATGGGGCAAGAAAAACAACACTATGGAGAAGAGAGCCTGCTTTGATACTGGGAGGATAAGGTTAGGGAAGAGCCTAGAAAGGTCAAAGGCTATGAAGCCCAATGTAAATGGCACCAAAGAATGTAGGATAACAATTTTGAGGCATGGATGGCTTTTTGCAACACGCTATCATATAAAAGGGATGATCCCACCTACATGGCTTACCCGACGTGCCACGATGTGGATTTTACCCAAGGGAACCATGGCAGGTATGAATTCCCTTTGATCTATAATGTCAACATCTCCAGCCCTGAAGAGTGCCTCATTTTTTAAGCTCAAGACCTTTAGCCTTCCATCACTCACTTCCTAGATGAGTTTGCAGCGTGCCATGACCCCACTTTCCTTGCCACATGTAATTACCTCCATCTCTTATGAGTTCTATTAAAATAGAAACCAGTACCACAAGAAGAGCCCCTGCCACTGCTCTATTTTGACATCAATGTAGGGATAGACAACAATGCAATGACTCGTCTTATGCTGAGGGCTGCTCTCTTGCTAGCATTTCGCATGAGTCTCTTAGAAGATATAAGTGATAGTGGGTCCTCAAAATGTAACCATCATTTCCTCTCTAGTACCCCACTCATTGTAAGGATTAATTAGAAGGGCTACATGCTAAGCCATGCATTCCTTAGAAAATCCCTTAGGTCCCCTCGTGAAGCTCCTAAAGAGCATGAGGATGATACCTAGCTTGTCTCCTCCTACTTGTACCAAAAATTTTAAAAAAGAAAGGAAAAGCAAAAAGAAAACAAAGAAAAAAGAAGAACATAAAAGAAAAGAAAAAGAAAAGAGAAAATGGAGAAAAAGGAAAAAATAAATGAAGTCCATTATAACATCAAAGTGCCATGACCACTACACCCAGGGGTTCTCAAGTTAGGTGCGTCTGATGGCCTCAGTCAGCTGACTCCATGCCTAACCCCCTAGCCCTTCCTATCCCCCCACTTCACACTTAGGGCACATCAAGGGTAGGACACACCTAGGGAGTTTGTGCTCACCTATGGTTAGACATGTCTCCCTAAGTCACACCCGCAGCACCGCCCCTATACACAAACTGGGTCCTCAAGTGTGGCACAACATCATAGGCTTCCCTAAGGTTTGACCCAACTCCCAATTTCACTAGCACGGACACCATGCACTGCCCAATGAGATAGACATACCCCTATGTAGTGCACTTCCTTTTTCTCTTTTTCAAGTCTCTTGTCCAATTTTGTGATGCTTCTTCTCCCCGTCCAATCTCCACAAAGTCCCATCACCAATCCACATTGCAACCCTTCAACCACCAAAGCCCTCACTCATCAACAAGTGCAGCAAGTGCCATGGGACTAGCACTCAAATAGGAGGGGGTAATGTTGACCCCAATGTAAAAAGAAAGCATGGGTCTTACCAGTCAAGCAAAAGCTCCCACAATAAGGTATTCTTCCATATTCTCAAATATAAGGTAATAAGTTGGATCTGAAGTCTATCAAGTGTATCTTTCTTGGATATGGGAATGTAGGTAAGATTGTCTATCATGTTTGGGATCCACAGACTAGGAAAGTTATTTGCAACCATGATATTGTGTTTCATAATGACAAAATGCATAAGAAACCTAAGTATCTGATTAAGGTATACAGGGTGATCTTTTAGGAGAAACCTCTTGTCACTGTACAACCAACTCCCTTGTTAGATAGCGAGCCATTATTGTTGATGTTCCAATTGCCTAGGATCCACCTATGGTGCAAGACCATGTTGATGATGGATAGAGAAGACATGATGTACTGGCTTCAGAACCAATTTTGCAACACTAAACTAAAAGCCTCACATCATCCTGATCATTATAAGTCCCTTATGCATTATGTCATGGTGACATATTCTTTTGAGCCCCTTACCTATGAGGAGGGTATGTGTAAAGGTGATGGTTCTTCTTGGGAGAGGAAGGTGTAGTCTAAGTTTGAATCATTGCAGAAAAATTGAACTTGGGATTTGGTGTCCTTGCCTAGTGGAAAACATGCATTGCCATGCAAGTGGATGCATAAGCAAAAGAGCATCCATGGTCACCCTAAGCCAACATATAAGGATCATTTAGTTGTAAATGGTTTTAAATTGAAAAAGGGAGTTGACTTTGATGAGATCTTCTCTGATGTGTTTAAAATGACTACACTTTACTTGATTTTGGCCTTGGTTGTATAGCTAGATTTGGACTTGTATCAAACTCATATTAAAATGGATTTTCTACATGGGGATCTACATGAAGATATTTATATGTAGTAGCCTAACAGCTTTGTGAAAAAGAATAGGAAACATCTAGTATGCAAGTTGTGGAAGAGTCTCTTTAGACTTAAGCCGGCCCGTGATGGTAGTCTTATTATTTTGATACTCTATACTGATGATATGTTGATTGCTAGGACTACTCATGAGTTAGATGCTTTGAAGACTTAGCTCAAGCAAATCTTTGAGGGATATACCTTTCATATACTTGGTATTTGTATTATGTGAAACCACTCTAAAAGACTTCTCTATTTGTGTCATAGAAGGAGTATATTTATATGATACTTGAGAAGTTTCATATGCCAGGTGGTAAGCCCACCCCTTTACCTTCTCATATGAAGGTCAGCCAAGTAGATATCTCCAGTTCGATAATGAGAAGTCTGAGATGTCAAATATTTAGTTTGCATTCACAATGGGTAGCTTGATGTATGCCAAGATAACCACTAGACCTAACATATCATTTACAATAGGAGTTGTGGCTTGTTATATGGCAATACCTGGCTAGTAACATTGGGATGCCATGAGGGTAACATGAGATACCTTAAGGACACTGTAGGCTTTTACATTTGCCATGGAAGACAAGATTGTGCAGTTATGGGCTACACTGACTTAGATTATATATGATACAAAAATAGTAGGAAGTCCATCTCTAGCTATATCTTCATCTTTTTTGGAGGTGTTGTATCTTGGATGTCTAGGGTATAGAAATGCATTACCTTGTCTACTACCAAGTTGAGTATGTTGTGGCCAATTGAGGCTTGTAAGGAGGCCCTATGATTAGGTTGTTTGGTTTTATAGACCTTAGTATTACATCTTTGACTCCTACCTTGCATTCAGATTCTATGAGTGCCATCCAATTGGCATGTAATTTGGTCTTTCATGTGAAGACTAAGCACATTGAGGTGTGTTATCAATTCATCAAAGAGGTAATTGAGGACAAGCACATAAAGTCTATAAGATCTCTACATATGAGAATCCTAGTGATCTCCTTACTAAAAGTCTCCTAGTGGAACATTATGTCTTCCTTAGAAAGATTATGGGAGTAGGATGAGATGATGTGTTTCCTTATCCAGTTATACTCATTTATACATATTGTATGACTTCTCACTCCAGACACATTTGCCTTTAAGTGGGAGATTATTAGGGGTTAAAGGCTACATGTACCTAACTCTTTATATTTACATTGTACTTATTGCCCACTATCGGAGGGGTTTTAGTCGAAAGGTCATATCCATCAGGGATTGAAGAGAGGAGGAAGTAGAGAATATGAGATAGAAGAGAAGAAAAAGAATAGACAAGAGGTACACAAGATAAAGACAAAGCTCAATGAATTGAAGTACTATATATTGATAGAACTTGAGAAGATAAATAAAATCCTTGTTTGGGACTACTAGAAAGCAATCTCCAAGCATTAGATCTCCTGGAGCTCCATGATAGACCAAAAATGTGCACCAAAACATTAGCTTCTTCTCTGCTGCTCAAATCGCAAATCTGATGGTTGCATTGGTTCCAAAAGGGAGGGTAAAACTCTAGGGCACCTTATCAAAATTCTCCCAGATCGCTCCTTCTTCTCCCTATTCGGAGTGATGTTTGCTGCCTATAAACTGCAATCGCATGCCGCTCAATTTTGAAAGCCCTTTTTTTTACATGAGATCTCCAAAACTAGTTGAAAAAGCCCCTTGTTTTTTTTATGTCACCCTATTCTAGAAGTTTTCTACACCTTTTTTGTATATTTATAGAAAATAATATCAAAAATAGGCTAAACTTGTCCAAAAATCTCATATTTTGAATCTATTCATACTATGGACACCAACATTAATTACTAATATGGCATTAACTCTCTAAATTAATAAGAAAGCCAGATGATGATGTGCTCCACGTTTTTTCACACTGTGTCTGCGTAGTGACACAACATCCACTCCCTCTAAACCTGCACATCCTTTGGTATATGCCACATATGCACCACCTAGGCCAAACACCCATGGCATCAACTTGTCACTCATCATGCACATAAGAAGGCATCCCCCTAGATCATAGATCAAAATGGCTAGCATTTGCACATCTCTAACACCATACCCAGTATCCACTACTCCAAAGTCATTAGGTCTTAGGTGTGCATCATATACTAGAGGTTCTTGAATCTCCATATACAGGCTATCAATGTACCTATCAACAAATACATACCAACATGTTTGCGCTTTTAGAGTCTAGTGAATGGAAATCTACTTACATTGATAATTGAGTTACCACATCAAATATAAACTGAGCCTCACTTGCATCTGACACATTCTCACCATCATTAAAAATAGTGAAGTAGTCCATATCTTAAAGCATCTTAGAATTGCCTATCAAGGCTTCTGACAAAGCATCCGAAACATTTTCCAACTATGAAGCATTACATCTAACATCCTCTAAAGGCATATCCTCGAGCTCATGAACTGTCTCATAAATGATAAATGTATCTTGCAAATCATGTGCATCACACACTTCACCAATCTCCCTTTGAGTCACTACATCAAGTAAAACATGAGCTTCATAAACCTCTTCAGATGCATTAACAAAATCTACAAATGCAATGGCTGACTCTTCCACTACAAGACCTTCCAAGGTATCTGTGGATGTCTCAATATCAGACTACAGCTTATATCCCAGTTGTTTGCCCTCTTGCTTGCTATCCTGTTTTTGCTCCTATCCAACCTCTTCTAGAACATGCTTAGGAGATGGCTAATTTGCAACTTTAGAAGGATCCACACTTCTTTTTTTCACTCTCTTAGATATCTCTACATTATCTTCATCTCTCTTCTATTTCTCTTCCATAAGTACATTCGTGTTTTTCCCTTTTGCTAAATATGCATCCACTGAATATGCATCTACTAGTGATTCCCAACTAGTTATCTCAGGAATGTCTTACCCTACATGAGATATTTCACTATCAGTAACTTTTCTCTTTTTAGCTGCATGCAAAGCATGTGTCCATATTGAAGCCTTCAAACCAACCATCACTTGGCTAGACATTCTATCCAATTGTAGACCAAAAGTAGAAGCATGTACAATCGCATAAGCATTCCAGACAACCAAGTCTTTCAACAGCTTTTGCATATCTCCCTTTTCAAAATTCAAAGCAAGAGGCAATCCCATTTCTTGTGCATGGATCATACCATCTTCCAAAAATATGAGCTCTCATGCTAAGGCCTCGTGATAAGTAGCACAATCCTTCCTTTCACGCTGCAAATGATTACACCACATACATATTTTTCCTGATTTAGGGGTTGTTTCCCATTCCCTTTCCTCTTGCCCTTTCTCATCCAATTTTGCAACCTTCAACTGAAGATATGCTTGCCTTTAACCAATTCATCTAATACATCTTCCCTTACAAAGGGAATAGTAGCAGGTGCAATCATAGGGTTAGCCACAAAATTGGGTGGCTTACTGGATACATCAATTATTTTTCCCGTAACAATGGGCAAACTAGATGCATGCAATCTTTCTCTTCTTCTATGCTTCTTCAACAATGCAGTAACAGCTTTCTTAACATGCCTCCACTTTATTTTAGGCCCTATCTTTGTAGTCTGTTCCACTAAAAAATCATCAAGCTTCTCTTAAAGCTCAGGATCTACCACTTATAGAAACAATTCAATTTTCTTGCTTGTAAGAGCTTGTTGTTCTACAAGATCTAATTGCTCAAACCGACTTTCAAATTATCTTAATAACTCTATAGCCATAAACCCCTCATTAGGTATAGAACCTACTCCTGAAAAGTCTTGCAGGTAAACAAACTATTGTCTTGAATATAAAATTCTTTCCTAAGTGCCTTCTTGAGAGCTATCCAATCAGCATCATGCATGTATAATTCAATATCTCAGGCTTTCAATTAATGTACAGTGACCCATACAAAATACTGGCTCCATGCAAGCTGAGCCACCCCAAAGAACTCCATCTTTTGAGCATAGGTATGCAAATATGCAAATACATTCCTACCATTAAACAACTTCATCTCATGCTCTATTTCTAGTATAGCATTTATCACAACAGTTTCTATTTGAGCAGAAGCATACATCACCTATTGTTGTTGTTGTATCTGCATAACCATGTTCATATTCTGCACTAACTGGTGCAAAACATCACTGGAAATTGTGCTTGAAGGTTCTCCCATCCTGTCTTTCCTTCCAAAGACCTTTCACATCGGGTTCACCAAAGTCGAAGAGGTTTTAGTCGAAAGGTCATATCCACTAGGGATCAGAGAGAGAAGGAAGCAGAGAATAGGAGATAGAAAAGAAGAAAAAGAATAGACAACAACTACACAAGATAAAGATAAAGCACTATGTATTGATAGAACATGAGAAGATAAATAATTTAATCCTTATCTGGGACTACTTGAAAGCAATCTCCAAGCATTAGATCTCCTAGAGCTCCATGGTAGACCAAAAACGTGCACCAAACATTAGCTTCTTCTCCACTGCTCCGATCGCAAATTTAATGGTTTCGTTGGCTCCGAAAGGGGGGTAAAACCACAGGATAGCTGCTCAGAATTCTCCCAGATTGCCCCTTCTTCTTCTCCCTGTTCGGAGTGATGTTTGCTACCTATAAACTACAATCGCCCGCGCAATTTTAGAAGCCCTTCATTTTGCATGAGATCTCCAAAACTGGTTGAAAAAGCTCCTTGCTTTTTTATGACACCCTATTCTAGAAGTTTTCTACACCTTTTTTTGGATATTTACAAGAAAGAATATCAAAAATAGGCTAAACTTGTCCAAATATCTTGTATTTTGGATTTATTCATACTATGGACACTAACACTAATGATTAATATGGCATTGACTCTCTAGATTAATAAGAAAGCCGGATGATGATGCACTCCTTGTTTTTCACATTGTGTCTATGTAGCAACAAGACACCACACATCTATACATTGTAAGTGGTGGCTACCTATCATTATCATCCTTATTCTTTATTATGATAGAATAATAAAGGAAATGTAGGTCACACAATGTGACTGTTAGAGTTTTCACACATTGGTCTTACTCTCTTGAGTTCAAACCTCCATAGCCATTGCTCTTGCTTCCATTCGTGCTCTTTTCTCTTACTCCTGCTCACCTTTCATCAAGAGCATAACAAAATTTCAACTGGTATTTTAGAATTTCAATTGGTACAAATATTCTAAAATGCCATTTTTTGTTAGCATTGAAACAAAGTATGCACTAGTGTGCACTAGAACAAACATTGCCCTCTTTATTCCAAAAAGAGCTCCTAATATGATTCTAATTTCAAAAGGAAATGTTCTTTTAAGATTTAGCTTTAAAACTAAGGAGAAAGTTTAGCCATGTAAGAGAGTTCAAGGTAAACTAAATTAACTCTTAATATAATAAGGTTGAAAGTGAGCCACTTAACTCAAGTTAACTGGCGACAATTTTTCAAATAACAACTATTTTGCTTTTGTACCATTCTAATAGCATATGGCTCAATGGACAATGCTAATAAAAAATAAATTTAAAAGCTTGAGATACCATAGGCTACTTCAAAAGGACATTGAGAACCCAATGGATCCCAAATTAGAGTGCATTAGTGAAACATATAGCCTAAGTGGAAGCTCAAGCAAGCAGAAGCAAGAGAGATGCAAGCTATGGAGGATAGAAAAAGAGAGCAAGAGAGAGACACACAAGATGTGGAAACTGCAATAGTCACAATGTTTGACCCGTCTTTCCTTATTCAATACTCACTAAAAGAATAAAAAATAAAGTGGCAGTTATGGGCGTCCACCACCTATAGTGTACAAATGTGCAGTCATGAGGTGTGTAGTAAATATAAGGCAACATAGACATAGGCACCTTTACCCCCAACAACCTCCCATTTAAAGGTAAATGTATCATAGTGAGTAAAAGAAAAAAAAGAAAAGTACAACATGTACATATAATACAATAAGATGACAAAAGAATTCATCTCATCCTATGCCATCAATATCCTAAGGAATGCAAAATGTTCTGCTGAGAGGCTTGTAGTGAGCATATTTGAAGGATTCTCACTAATTGAGAACTTGACAAGCTCAACAAACTTTCCTATACCACCTCCCTAATGAAGTGATAGTGCACATTAATATTATTTATCTTCACATGGAAGACCAAATTCTTAGCCACAAGAGTGACTACCACCTCTATGCATGGTCTCCTCATAAGGGTAAGGGGCTCATCGAAATCTCTCATGATAACATAGTCCATGAAGGGTGCAAGTCAATCAAGCTAACATATATGTCTAGTGAACTAGCTCAAAACAGATTGTGGTGCATGAGATCCTATCCAACATCATGATCCTCCTTTGCAATATGACAACCAATAGCAGTACATGAGAATTTGTTTATCAAATGTACGGTAATAGTAATTGTCTCAGCCCAAAATACTACAGTGAGCTTGTCGAACTAAGCATACTATGGACTCTTTCCTGAATGGTCGTGTACACTCACTCTATAATACTATTCTGGGGTGAGTTCTATAAGGTATCCAATTGATGCTTAATAACCCTCTTACCATAAAACTACTCAAATGCTTTAGAATCAGACCTTAGGCATTTCTATCTATATTAGACTAGTTCTCAACAAGAGCAATCCAATGCTGAAAGGTAGATAAGGCATCTAGTTTTTGCTTCATAGGATATGCCCAAACCTTATATAAATAATTATCAATAAATATAATAAAGTACTTCACACCACCCAATGACCATGGGACCACATACATTACAATGCACAAGAGCCAAAGGCCCATCCATGTACATAATGTGAGACCTTTTATAAGAACTATGAGTATTCTAGCCATAAAGACAATGGTCATAAGAATCAAAATATCTGTAATCAAGAGGCAAAAGATGCTATAAACAAGTAAGCATTTTCATTTCCTTTATGACAATGTCATAAAGATACATGTGGTATGTCAGTTATAATCAAAATATAGTCAAGAGAACTAGATATAAATAAAGGATAGAGGTTATTATAAGCCTTTGCACCTCGAGCAAAGACAAAATTCCCACGGGTAATCTTCCATGTGTAATCATAAAAAGATGCATAATAGCAAGTATCATCCAACTCTTAAATAGATAAAAGGCTTTTGGTCAAAGTCAATACATGGCATACATTATGTAGAGTGGCGGGCAAAGAGGCCTACAGCTTTCTTGATGGCTTCTCTGGATATAATCAGGTGCAAGTGCATCCTGTCGATAAGCATAAGACTGCATTCGCCACTAAATGGAGCATCTTTGCTTACATAGTCATGCCCTTCGGGTTGACTAATGCCCCAGCCACCTTTCAACGCCTCATGTGCACCATATTTACAGACATGCTTCGCAAGGAATTGGAAGTCTTCATGGATGACTTGTGTGCTCACTCAACCTGGAGAGAACACTTAGACAAACTCCGAGCAGTCTTTGAGCGATGTCGCCTATATCGTCTCTACCTAAACCCCTTAAAGTGCCAGTTCTGGGTGAAACATGGATGCATCCTAGGGCACGTGGTGTCGAAGAATGGCATTGCCACTGACTTCTCGAAAGTCAAGGTTATTGTTGATCTTCCGCCCCCAATCAACTATAAGGGAGTTCAATGCTTCTTAGGCCATACGGGATACTATCGACGGTTTGTGCTAAAATATGCTTTGACTGTCAGACCTTTGTACAAGCTGTTGATAGTCTTCGAGTGGACTGAAGCATGCCAATGAGCATATGAGGAATTGAAAAAGGATCTGACTACTGCACCGATTCTACGGGCCCCAAATTGGACCATTATCTTCCACGTGCATATTAATGCTTCGAAATTCACTGTGGGGGCAGTGTTGTGCCAACCTGGCAAACACAACCTCGACTATCCAGTGAGCTTTGCTAGTAGACAACTCACTGAGACTGAATTGAATTACTCGACGAGACTGAGAGAGAGGGCTTAGCCATGGTATTTGCTGTAAAGAAGTTTTTGCATTATCTATTGGCTACGCCTTTTACTTTCTTTGTGGACCATTAAGCCTTGCTACATCTAGTAAACAAACCCTGCCCTACATGCTCCTTCTGCTTTTAGAATTCGACTTCTCCGTGGTTATACAGAAGGGAAAACAACACTACATGGCTGACCACATGTCACGTGTCCCCACGGGAGAGGCCGCTGGGGACAAGGCATTACTAATGAATTGTCAGACGTCCATCTGTTTAACCTTTCCAGCGATAGAGATTTATTCAAGGCTGATCTAACGCCATATTGGGTAGATGACATCGTCCAAGCATTGGAGCACGGACTACCTGAGCAACCAATAGAAATAGCCCGACTTAGGTGACTTATCCTCAAAATCCAACCCTATCAGTTGATAGCATGCCAACCATATAGGCTAGGGCAAGACGAGTTGTTGCGTAGATATATATGCGAGCATGAGATGCACAATGTGCTCACAGAGGCGCACAGCAAAATTACTAGAGGGCACTTTAGTGGAGACATGACAGCCCGCAAGGTGCTACAGTCTCAACTGTGGTGACCCCCGCTTTTTCGCAACGCAGTACGATTCGTCAAGCATTGTGATGAGTGTCAGCAGACAAAGCTCTCGATTCGCAAGGATCAAATGGAGTTGACTCCATTCATTGCACGAAAACCCTTCAAAAAATGGGGGATCGACTTCATAGGACCCATTAGTCCTGCACCACAATATTCGCAGGCCAAATATATCATTGTGGCCATAGACTACCTAACGAAATGGGCAAAAGCGAGAGCGACACGAAAGAATGACGCTAGAACGACTGCCAAGTTCTTATGGGAGCAAGTGATCTCACGATTTGCCTGCCCCATCGAACTAGTCAGCGACCAGGGTACGCACTTCATCAATGAAGTGATAGCGCATCTTCTATCCACCTTTCTAATTATCCATCAAAAATCCTCTCCATACTACCCTTAGGCAAATGGGCAGGCAGAATCCACAAATAAGATCCTTGTAAACGTCCTAACCAAAGTAGTATCTGCTTCGCGAATGACTGGGATAACGAGCTGATGGCAGCCTTATGGGCTTTCTATACAGCTTATAAAATGGCTATCGGCTAGACTCCCTTTAGGTTGACCTATGGGACTGAGGCAATTCTACCAATAGAGTTCTTCATTCCTAGCCTAAGAATAGCGCTTCAAGAACGATGGGAAGGGAAGGAGGCATGTATGCAACACCTGGTTGAACTTGAACGCCTCTCGGAAACTCGCCTTCTAGCCACTCATGCGCTCATATGCAAGAAGGCATGACGCAAAAGCTGGTTTGACAAGCATGTCAAGCATCACAACTTTGAACAAGGCGACTTAGTGCTCCTATACTCAGTTAAAGGACACAAGCAAAAAATGAAGTTTAGAGGCCTTGGGCCTTTCAAAGTTCATGCAATCAACCGAACTGGCAACTTTGAGCTCGAGACTCTAGACGATGAGGGCATAGCCTTCTTCAATGTGGCAGTCGCATTAATAAGTACTACCCTCCCATGCATCTGTTGCATGATCCACCAATAATAGAACCCCTTGTCAAAGTACAAGTCGCCACAATCACGGAAATTGATTATGAGGATGAGGAAGCCGTAGAACCCGCATACCTCCACATCACGGTCATTGCCAAGCAAACATGCACTTTCAATGCCTTGATCAACAAGGGAGCAGACTTCAATGTCTTAACTCACGATCATTTGACCCAACTTGGTATATCGAGTCTGAGACTGTACCAATGATCTTTTACGTGTTGCCAAACACTAAAGACACAGGCACAGAGTCGGAGTGCTAGGGAAAACCTTCAAGAAGCAAACTCAATGCAATGTCGATTATGAGTCACAATGCATCCACCTTGCCATAGGCAACGTCCGCATTGTTACAACCTGCAGCAAGGGCTGCGCGACCTCATCAAAGTCCACAAGGCCACTAGTAGAAATACTCGAAGCCAAGTCTTCGGAGGGGGGTATTGCTCGGCCACCATCTAGGGAATCTCACGAGCTGCCGCTCACAGTAGCAAAAGCTAAGGCCCAACAACCTAAGTTTCAATGGAGGCCTAAACAACCACAATCGCCGCCTAGGAGTAGACGCTCACGTCCTCGTAACACAAGAAACTCTAAACCTAGGAGACCGAGATGCAGTTACAGAAATCGAAGCATAATCAAGCCAAGATGGGTTCCTAAAGCCCTCTTGCACACGCAAGGCTACTATGAGGGAAATGCCTGGATATGGATCCCTAAGGCCCGAATGGCCCAAGACACTACTCATACACCGCCCTCAAGCTTGATCACCCCAAGCCCCATAGAACCTCAGAACCAGTAGCCGCAGCGCTTCCAAGACTCACCTCCTACAAGCTCGCCCACGCATAAGCCCAGAAGAGTTGAGTAAGCCTATCAGCTCAAACCACAAATGCCTTTACACACTTCAACCCATGTTAGTGCCGATAAGACTTGTCAAGCCCAATCTGAGTGTAGCAGCCCATTCGTAGTAGCTACTACTCCGACGCTCATCCATGAGGCTCAACCACCCCTTCATGGGCAATTACCACCATCTATCGCCAAGCTTTCTAGCCCCATCAAACCCCAACCATGTGCAGGCCTTAAACCCTCCTACGAGCGGAATCATTCTTAACTCTGGCCACAGACCTAACCAAAGACACAAGGGATGGCATTATTGCTTGTCTTAGACACTTAGATGCCACGTTCATGTCGCTCGGTCTAAGTTATGACCACTTAGACTTAGGCCTATGCAAGAGCCTTTAAACTGAAGTTTGCACGATGCCTTGTTCCTGGGAAACATTCGAATTCGCATTTGTCAAAACACCCCACTCAGCTACCGAGTTGCTACGCACTGAGATATCAAGAGAACAAGCCATCAAACAATGCCTCATTACGTCCTACGATAAGCACGTGACTTCTTCCATCACTGACAAAGAAGTCGAGGAGTTGAAAGCATTAGCTAACACCAACTCCCCATTTTTATGAAACTGGTACACTCTGCGATTGCAATGGGAACTCGAAGGATGTCAAATCATGACCAACACTTGAGCAGTGTACCCAACCTATGTCACACCCAACCTATGACCAACTTAACCACTCTTTGTGGCCGACCCATGGAAGAGCATGTCAAAGGACACCCACATCTTGAAAGTCTTCTGACCAAAGAAGAGCTACACATCGCTAGCCATGTCGATTCTGGCGATTTTCTCATGGATGTCCTCACTTACATCACACACATAAGTAGTCGACCCTTCGATCTGGACCGCGAGGCTCAGTTGGAGTATAACCCAAAATTCTATACTTGGCTCATGCGCAAGTAACCCTTATATCTGAATGATGAATGCCCTTGACCTCCTAACCTTCAATCCTAGGAAGGATTCTTCACAATCTGGAAGGGGAGGGGGTAAGGTGAATCGAATTAAAACCAATCAAGATCAAGCAAACACATAAACACTTAAGAAACTGGTGATGTAGGAGGAATGTCACAAAAGCTTTGAAATAAAAGGCAAAAAGTTTGAAGTGAAGAATCTATGTTGGATCTTAATGCTTTCATTCAACAAACATAAAGTCTTTCTTTTCAACAAATTATTATTTTTAAAAGTACTAATGGAAATTATGGTTCATTACAGGAACAAAAGATGTTGCAATAAGACCATGCCCACCGATTCCCCTTCACATAAGAGGAGAGGACCCAGTACGGCATCTCCTTGGAAAGTCGTGCCTACAACCAACTAAAATTTCAAACCATCCATAACATCGAGGAAGTAGTGGCCAAGGAGGAAGTAGCCAAGAGGGTCGTAGAGTAGTGCAACCTCACTAAGTACCTCGAGAAGCTCTCACAAGAACCTGACCACACAAAGTGTGTGGAATTCCTTACAACTTACAACCCAGATCAGGAATGAGGAACTGTAACAGTGGGAAGGGGAGAGAAGGCCAAATAGGTATAGGTATCCTTGAACCCAGCCTTGGTGGATAAGGCACTAGGATTAGAGCCTAAGGTGGAGAAGAAGTAGAAAAGAGATGTCTATGCCATGCTTAAGATGAAGAGGGAAGAGGTGCTGACCAACAATGGCATCAGCATCCAGGATACCCCTGATGCTAAAGCCTGCATGCAGGTAAAACTGGTGCACTCACTATTCTCCAACTAGTGCTACAATTCCCTCATGCACCGGATTAGCATGCTTGTGTTGGAGAACGTGGCAGCTCACACCCTGGATGAGGTTGACTGGAATAGCTATATGCACAAGACCATAGACCAGACAACAAAAGCACTAGCCTTGGGGAGTAAGCCAGCAGGCACTCGGGCAGTCCCCAGCCTCCAAAAGCACTAAGAGGAAGAAAGCCTGATCCAAAGCCTCTGTCATTGGCTATGGAAGTGTTTTGACTGCCCTCATCTAGGAGGCAGTAAAAGAGGCATAGGATGCAGAGAAAGGAGAAGGAGAAACACCCGACAGATCGCCCTCTCACCAGGACCAAGAGTTGTCTAGCGACAGGAATGAAAGTGACGAAGAAGGGGGAGAACAGAAGGAACAGTCAAGCAAAAAGCAAGCAAAGAAACCTAAGAAGAGGACAACACAAAAGAAGAAGCGGGACGAAGGCCGCAAAAGGAAGGAGGACTTAGAGAGAGCAAAAAGAGAATCCCTCAAAGAGGCGGAAGAGAGGGAAAAGAAGAAGAAATAGGAAGCAGAAAAGTCGAAGGAATAAGACAAGAAAGTCAAGAACGTGTCAAAAAAGGAGGCCGAAGAGAGCAAAAAGAAAGAAAAAGAAAAAGCAGATAAATTGAAGGAAGAATCTAGGAAAGTAGAAGAAGAGAAGAGAAGGGTTGTTGAGGAAGAGGAGGTGAAAAGGAAGGAGGAGGAAGACATGGGCGAAGCCACACCTCAGCTTTGAGCCCGCCCAAGGAGGAGGGGCCAGGCTCAAGCACTCGAGTGCCGGAGATCATACCGCTAGCTGTCAATGAAGGCAAGGGTAAAGCCCCCATCCATCCTATCCGGACCCTCACAGTGCCTACCACCGAAGCAGCCACCCTCACCCCAAGCATCCTCACTAGTGCCGACGTCTCAAACTTTGTGGCCTGGATGCAATATTTCATCAATAAAGAATTAGCCCAAGGAAAGAGCATGGAAACCACGGCCACAGGGCAGAAGAGGCTAGCCACAGATGCCGAATCTAGACAAGATCCAAAATGCTAAAAAGTGGAGACCTCAAGCACTCCGATCCACATGACGATGATGCCACCAGCTAACTATGACGAATACATCGATGAATGGCTATCTCAACTAGAGAAAGCTAAAGAGGAGAGAAAGATAGATGTGGCCATGTTAGCTACGAAAAAAGAGTCAATAGCTGCTTTTCAGCTTGAAAATACTTGACAGATAGCCATGCAACAAAAGGAAATCTTTGATCTCAAACAGGAGTTGAAGGCTAAGGACAACATGGAGGAAAGCTCAAGGCGGCGACTGGAAGATGAGAATCAGGAGTTGGTAAAAGAGGGAGTATAAACTCTTGATCATGCAACATGAAGAGCTAACCGCAAAGACTGATCAGATCGAACGAGGCATGGAGGAGTTTGCTTCCAAAGAAAAGGAAAGGAAGCAAGAGGAAGAATAACATCACAAGGAGATGGAGACCATGACTGAGAAGCTGAATTTAGAAAGAAAAGAGCAGGAGAGAATGAGCAAAGAATTGAAAGACCAAGAGCAAAGACTCATAGCTCTGGTGCAAAGGCAGGGGAAGGCATGGAGGAAATGAAGAAGAGAGCCGAAGAATGGGCGGGACAGAATGAACGGAGAATGAAGACCTTGGCGCATCATCTGGCTCTCGTGGAAAAAGAGAAAATCCTCACAAAGAGCATAGCAAAGGCCACCCAAGTAGCCTTCAACACAAAACAGAAAGCCTTCTAGAATACACTAATGGATACCACCCACTCAGAGGAAGGAGAGTCCCTCGAGATGGCAAAGAAGAAAGTAAGCATAGCCCGCAGGGCCCTGCAAGCAGGACTGCACATGCCACCCCAACCCGATGTCATGGGGTTGAGCCTTGATGATGATCAATGGAAGTACTTATTGATGGCCGGCCTAACCCCCCAGGAGGTCAATGCACTAGGCTTTGAAGAGGAAACACAGCAAGCAAACTGACACAGGGATGAAACTGAACTCCAATTTGATATGGGCAGATTTAAAGAAGAGATGATCCCACAACCCCCCTCGTCACATTCCTAAGAGCAGCCATCAATTGACACATCTGCGGAATGACAAGCTGCCCTCAAGGAAAGGAGAAAGAAACCTAGGGGAAGAAACCATGAAAAAAATGAGAGCCAAGCTGGTCGTATATGCACCTTAAAATAACCTGAATAATGGGGACATTACAGACACTATGAATTCTTGGTCATACCAATCGAATTTGACCAATGCCTTAGTGGCATTTAGCCAAATGATGAAAGACATCTTTTGATCATATCTAGATGATTTTGTACTAGTGTGCTTTTGATTATGTGCTGGTATACTCCAAATCGTTGAAGAATCATGAGGTTTGTCTAAAGATTCTACAAATCTTTGTAAAAAACAACTCTATGCTAAGAAGAGAATGTGCATATTATGCACAAACATGATTGAATGCTTGGGTATATTGTCTCTATCGAAGGAATCTTGGTAGACCTTTCAAAAATGAAGGACATATTAGATTGACCAATTTCTAAGAATGTCAAGAAAATTCAAGGAATGTTGGGATTGAGGGGATGGTGTCAAAACTTCAGTAAGGATTATTCTATTATCATAGCATCTTTGATTAATCTGTTGAAGAAAAAAACTAAGAAAGCTTTGATAAACTCAAGGAATGTGTGACAATATGGGAAAAGATAATGTGGTTGCAGATGCCTTAAGGTGAAAGACATTTCTTAATAGCATTGCCAAGGTATAGAACTTAAAAACTATATTTATACCCAAAAACTCTATCCTAGAGCTTGTATGCCAAGCCATTCTCTAGAACAAGCAGTAAAAACAAATCATGGCTAAAAGTTTAGATAAGGGATGAGCCAAGATAAATGATGACCACATGAGTAATGGGTGTCTCTATTACAAAGATAACCTTGTATTCCTAAGAATCAAGATGTTAAGATTAAGATATTGTGGGAAGCTCATGAATATAGTTGGACATTTGCATATGCCAAGACTTTCAATGCTATTTGCAAGAGCTACTATTAGGTAGGAATGAAAGGGATGTATGGTAGTAGATGACTTAGTGCCTAACTTACTAAAGGTTTAAGGAAAAAAAATCAAGATGCCATGAGAAATTAAACCCTTGGACATTCTAAAAATGAAATGGAAGCTTATACATATAGACTTTGAAGTTGGATTATCCATTGCTACTAGCAAATATAACCCTATCATGGCAATAGTAGATAGATTGATCAAACTTGTTCACTTGATCTTGGTCAAGACTATTACAAATCCTTTGATATTGCACAAATCTTTGAAGAATACTTAGATTGCATGGACTACCAAATAGTACAATCAGCGACAGAAATACCAAGTTCACATCGAAGTTCAAGGAGATACTTAGACTACATGGATTATCAAAGAGTATTAGCCAATGATAGAAATTCCAAGTTCACCTCAAAGTTTTGGACTTGCATATTCCAAGCAAATGGAGCTCAATTAAGCTTTCAATACTGCTTATTATCCACAAATTGATGACCAAACTAAGAGAGTGAATCAAATCATCAAGGCGAACATCCTAAGATCCTATTGTGGCAAAAAATCAAGAAGGTGGATTGAGCCATCTACCACTTATAGAAGTTGCCTACAATGCTACCTATCAATAAACAATCAAGATGTTCCCATTTTTAAGTTCTATATAAACAACAATATTGGACTCAATTGAATGTTTTGGACCCTACTCTCAAGGTGGAAGATTCTAAAGCTATACCTAGAGAAATGGATCAACAAGTTTAATACATCCATCAAAATCCTATTTAAGTCCTATATAAACAAGAATGTTGGATTCCATTGAATGTTTTGGGCCCCACTCTCAAGATGTAAGATTCTAAAGCTATACCCAAAGAAATGGATCAACATGTTCAATCCATCCATCGTGATATCAAGGTTGCACAAGACTGCTGACCAAAATACTATTCTGATCTCTAAAGGACTATCCACAACTTCAAGGAAAAAGACATGGTTTTCCTTAGGGTGAGGCATAAGAATAGCCCACTAGCCTTAGATGAATATCATAGTAGTTATGGACTAGGATTAGAATTCTGAAAAAGTTCTTGACCATGAAGGAAATTTATAATACCATCCACATTTCCTTGCTTATTGGCATTGTTCCCATCGTTTTGAGTACAAAAATGTCCCTATTTGAGTTGTGATGTAAAGAGAATGGTCAACTGAAGCTACAAAAGTTTTCTTGTTCAATCATGGAGATGGTAGTCATGGTGGTCAAGATATATGCAGCCATAATGTGGATGCTTATAGTCATGGTCAACTTTTAGTATTCATAAAGTGAAAAGCAAGGCAACTTGGAAATGTTAGTTGAGTTATGTGCAATCATGGTGTGGGCTAAGAGTGTCAATATAAAAAAAGTAGGGTTGCTTTTTGTGTCACTACAAAAAGGCAAGTAATCTTAGTGATGTTGACAATACTCTTAGTGATCTTACCCTCTTACTTATCATGCAATTTAGTGATCCTATAGTCTTAGTGACCATATAGTCTTGGTGATGATGAGGATAGACAGACTTTGTGATCATGTTGAGTGCAATGGAACCAAAATGTTGAGGGCAACAGAAGTAAAATACCACAACCTACACTCGACAATGGGACACAGATGGAGTTCTTATTCCTTCAAGGTTTTGGCCTTCCTATGGATCAAGCTATCTCTCACATAATCAAATTTTACTTAATCTCCAAGTTGTCTTTGTTCTCTCAATCCCATGTAAGTGAGGAACAAAGAAAGCTCATGAGATTGTAGTAGACTCACCTAACTTATCTCTCTACCATTGTAGTCTAAATGGAAGAGGAGATTTTAATGGTCTCGTGATTCAATTGATATTTCTCAAGCTATCATCACTTTCTCTTCAAGTCATAAACTCCAAGCCAAGAGGAGGAGGAGCAGGAAGAGCTTCTCCCAATTGATCCCTTGGTCTCTCTCTTCCCCACACTCCCTTAACTCAACCTCTTACACTCTCAAGCTATAGAAGTAAGAGAAAAAGAAGAGACAGAATCAAGAAGTGATGATAGGGCTTCATCCTCTCTAGTCCCTTGTTCCCTCACACTCTTACTCTCACTCTCAAGCTATGGGATTGCAAGCTTATTGGAAGAGAAGATAGAGAAGTAGAAGCAAGAGGGAGGAGTGGAAGGCATGGTGGCAATTGGAGCACACAAGCCACCTAGGAATGTGTTTCCCATCCCACAAAGGCGGTAAGAGCTCTCTCTCTCTCTCTCTCTCTCTCTCTCTCTCTCTCTCTCTCTCTCTCTCCCTCTCTCTCCCTCTCTCTCCCTCTCTCTCCCTCTCTCTCCCTCTCTCTCTCTCTCTCTCTCTCTCTCTCTCTCTCTAGCCCTTAATCTATGTTGAATGCATTAATAGGATTGCAATGCCTCATATGGAAATACATGTCATTGCTATAGGCAGTGCGGAAAACATCTAATACCACATCAAGCAACTCATAGGAAACTCAAAGATAATGACATAAGAATATAAGAATATATGCGCCAATTGCCAGATCTCATATAATATCGTGAATATGTATCATACATCATATATCATGTCATAATCATCCAAAATGAGTAAAAATGTGAGAGACACCACAGATACCTCTTCAAGTCACGTTTGGAAACTACCTATATAACTACACTTTATAAGGCATACAACTTCATAAGGTATTTGAAGATTAATTGATACAAGAAATAATAAAGACTAAGGTTTTGAAGCATACTATGCATACTAGGGCAAACATAATGCATCAAGCCATGGCTAGCACACTCTCTCTCTTTGTGACCAGAGAATGAGGATGGGTAGCAGTGTTCTCGAAAAATTGAGGTTTAATGTAAGGTGAATTGCAAAAAAAAAAATTAAAAAATCTTCAAAATTGAAAAAATAAGGGTTAAAATCTCCAACTCTTGAAATTTTTTAGTTATAAAAATGGAAAATACATGTAATTTGATTCAAAAATCCTTACAAAAATTTAAGTTAGAGGTTTTTGTATCTACTACAAAAATGTTTTTCCTGAACACTAGTGGGTAGCATAACAAGACCATACACTAACGACACAATGAACATCACACAATGGAAAGGCCACATGGCACATAGGGTAGAGGGCATAGTGGGTGGCATGAGGCACACATGCTAGACGAGAGCACGAGTAGTGAGTGTGCAACATAAGGTGGCATTAGTGGGTGATGGTAGCAGAGTAGTAGGCACACCCATTAGCTACGGGCAGAAGAAGAAGATAAGAAAGAAATGAAAACCTTCCATGGAGAGAGAGAGAGAGAGAGAGAGAGAGAGAGAGAGAAGAAGAAGAAGAAGAAGAAGAAGAAGAAGAAAATGCAATTTTGGGCAAGAAAAATAGAGAATGAGAAATGAGAGAGAGTGAGAGAGAATTTAGAGATAATAGAGTGTGAGGAGTGTGAGGAGAGAGTGAGTGAGTGAGTAAGAGGAAAATAAAAAAGAATTTAGAGAAAATATTGAAAGAGAAAGAAGAAAGATAAAAGAGAAAAGAAAAATAAAGAGGAGCAAAAATTTTCAAAAAATGAAGAGAGAGAGAGGAGAAAAAAGTGAATTTTCATGGAGATAGAACCAAAAATTGAAGAGGGAGAAAGGGAGAGAGAGAGAGAGAGAGAGAAGAGAAGAGAGAAAATTAGAGAGAGAATAGAGAAAGGGGGTTATTGAGAAAGAGGGAGAAGGGGATATACATGTGTGTGTGTGTGTGTGTGTGTGTGTGTGTGTGTGTGTGTGTGTGTGTGTGTGTGTGTGTGTGTGTGTGTGTGTGTGTGTGTGTGTGTGTGTGTGTGTGTGTGTGTGTGTGTGTGTGTGTGTGTGTGTGTGTGTGTGTGTGTGTGTGTGTGTGTGTGTGTGTGTGTGTGTGTGTGTGTGTGTGTGTGTGTGTACGTGCGCGTGTGTGTGTGTGTGTGTGTACGCGTGCGTGCGCGTGCGTGTGCATGTGCATGCGTGCATGCGTGTGTGTGTGTGGAGAGAGAGAGAGAGAGAGAGAGAGGAGAAGAAAAAAAATTAGGGGAAAAGAGACATACATATATATAATATAGAAAGAGAGAGGAGAGGAGAAAAATAGAGACTAAGAGAGACAGAGAGAGAGAGGAACAAAAATAATTTGGTGATAATAGAGAGAGAGATATGAGAAGAGAAAATTAGAGAGAGAGAGAGAGAGAGAGAGAGAGAGTGTGTGTGTGTGTGTGTGTAGAAAAGCAAAAAGTTTGTGGAGAGAGTGAGAAAGGGAAAGAGAGGAGAAAAAGCAAAAATCTTGTTGAGATAGAGAAAAAATGGAGAGGGAGGGAGAGAGAAAGAGAAAGAAAGGAGAAAAATTTTAGAGAGAGAAGAGAAGAGAAACACACACACACATAGATGCTTACATATCAAACTAAAGAATAATGCTACATTAATGTCATACAACCATACCAAAATAAACTTAACTCGTTTGCATGTACTATGCCAACTTTTATTAGGTTTTACCAAACGAACACACTGTTCTTGCCATTATGGCTCTTTTGCTTAAAAAACAATTCATCTGCTCTACATGTAGCAATCTTAGTTGTATTTCATTGATCCTTATTCAAATACAATTAAAGCATTTTCGAATAATTACTCTCAAGACCATTATTCTCAATATTTCCTAGACTTCAAAGACCCAATTTACTCATTACATATTCCACCATGCTTACATCTCAAACTAGAGAGCAATCCCATACCGAATAAAAACTTTACTTGTATTTGCATATACTATGCCAACCTTTATCAAGTTTTAATAGACATAACATTGTTGTTTCCTTTTCCTTTGAAACCCAAATCCCAATTTCATTTATCCTTATAAAAATTATTGAAATGCCATCCAATTAATAATTAATCAATATGCCTACCCTATCGTTGTTATCTCAGAAAGTCCTACCAATGTTTTACCTCGTGTTACTATCCTCCCAATTCATTTGTCCTTAAGTTACCCTAGCTACAATTGTTTCTCTCATACATGATAATTGTATACTCCCTAAGTTTTGTCCCCCTTGGGGTCATTTAACATACTGCTTACTCGACAATACAAATTAATGCCTATAAGTATATTACTGTGAGGCTTGCATTTTAGCTACTGAGATAGCTTGCATGCAAGCTAAGTATTGGGGTTTAATCCTGCTTCAACCCCAATTGCAGTAGACTTCTAAACTAGACCCAATATTAAATGGCTTACTTGCATAACCTAATCACATGTTGATGAGCCCAATTTACAATCCCAACAAGGGCTAGATTGGTTATAACAAATCCAAAAATTTAACTCACCTTGGAAGCATTCATAGTGATAAGAGCTAGTGTTGTGTAATGACACATCAACACGAGCTGAAACCAAGAGCTAAGACGAAGGCAAACTAGAGAGAGTGTGAGTGATGCAAAACTCCATCAAGCTTCATCTTTAAATATATGAGAGGAAGCCTTGTAGTCATTAGCAAATCAGAATCTCGTCCTTCATTTGGTCATGCATGATGCTTTGCCAAAAATAACAAAGGAATAGGTCTACGTAGGGTAAGTTTACATCCAATCCTCCCTTTTTTACAAGAGTGCCATGTGTGCAGCTGCCCCAAATGAATCATTTGCAAGGGTTTTTATGTGCCCAATTTAGAGTGAGAATAGAGAAAGAGGGAGAAGAGAAGATAGAGAAAGAGAGTGATGATGAAGAAGAAGAAGAAGAAGAAGAGAAAATTGTAGGTGGGCCACATAGAGAGAGAGAGAGAGGGGGGGGGGGAGGGAGGGAGGGAGGGAGGAATAAAAAAGATTTGGAGATAATAGAGAAAGAGGACGAAGAGAGAGAGAAGAGATGAGAAAATTTGAGAGAGAGGGATCTAGAGAGAGTGTGTGGGTGTGTGTGGAAAAGACAAAAGTTAGTTGAGAGAAAGAAAGAAAGGGGGGAGAGAGAGAGAGAGAGTTGCAATGCTCTGGCATCTCCTCGAGTCCATCACAAATGTTAGAGCTTTGTCACAACTTAAAGAGTTCTTTGATGAACTTGAGCTCCTAATCTCAATCCATGTCACAAATCCTCAATCACAAGATCTTCGAGCAATAGCGACTCTACTCAACAATGTAGAATTAGGCCTCACCTACTATAACTATCATCGAGAGTATGGATCTTAGTAATTCTAGTAGATGCTCAATGCACTCTCTTCCTTACACATGCACATGCAAGCACGTGCACACACACACACACACACTCTCTCTCTCTCTCTCTCTCTCTCTCTCTCTCTCTCTCTCTCTCTCTCTCTCTCATGGTAATGTGATTGGCAATATGACAGTATGTCGACAATGGTGACATATATGAGACAATAGTGATAGAACAATAGTATATAGGCATATGAGTAGGGTGTATAGTGTGCATGGGGAGCATATAGGTAGTGTATGAGCAGCCCAATGGTCAGGTCACCTCTCTCTTTTTCTAAGACAAAATCTCAACATGAAAAAGAGTGAGTACACAATAGAAACAACATGTTGATCATCATGAAGAGTGGAGATTTTGAGATGGAATTAGAGACTAACTCCATGATAGCCCACTTTTGGTGGTTCCAAGGCCTATAACCTACTTAGCAAGGCCAATTTTATTTGTGAATCCAAGATAATTTGTTGATAAATCTAGGAAAATTTAAAGCCTTTTTTTGAAAATTGATAGTTAGTATCAATACTAATATTATACTTTAGTTATAGGGTTATTTCAATGTGGATAATGCTACTCAATATATCGATTGTTCTCATGCAATGAATGCTAGTTGTTTCACACAAACCATGGATTGGGAAATTTTTATTCATAAAGCTACATTCCAAAAACATAATCTAATCCAAATTTGATAAGAGAATCTTTAGATAGTAATTGCAAATTTGACTTGGTGCTTTATATGCCATGAAGTTGGGCAACCTTGGAGAGGTCCAACTTGAACGCAATGTTTGAAGAAGCAATTAGTGTAGATGATCTACTTAAATATAGAAGGGAGAGAAAAAGCCCAAATCTCTGGCCTCCAAAGCAAGAAAATAAAGAAGAAAGTTCAAGATGTTGCAAGACTTGGTTGATCTTAAACAATACATGATGAGGATAACAGAAAGTCTTGAACCTAGGTAGACTAACAAACTCAATGTTCAATTCTTCCATTATGGTGGCGATCAACTATTATCAAAAGTGCCCAAAGCCTAGGAGTAGAGTTTGCAACAATTGTAGGTGGTATGGCCATGGGGTAGCCATCTATTAAGCACCCTAGAGGTTACTCTATTCCAATCTTTGTGGTAATCATCCATGCCAAATGAATATATGACTTCCTTATAGATGAGGAGCCCCACTAGCACTACTTGTTCCTCCTAGTTAAAGACCCATAGCACCCAAATATAGCTTCAACCCATTAGAAATGCCAAGGCCACCCTCATAAACATAATCCATCCTCAAGGGACATTCTTGCATAGTACATGGAATAATGTCCTAAAGAAGCAAGAGATACAAACCCTTATTATGATGAAGAGGGAAAGCAATCATAATGGAACACATGCATTTGTAGATTTTCCTAAGCAAAGGTTAAGTAAATCATACCATTTTTATGCTTCAATTTATTTAGATTTGAGAGTTTTAATGAAGTTCTAGTTCCCATCCCATTGAATGTCATGATAAGAGCTCAGAGCAAGAAGGTTAGAATAAGCCTTTATTAACACATAATATTGGATGAATCGTAAATCGAAAAGAAAAATCTAAGAAGAAAGCCCAATGAGAAGTGGACACAATCATCCTAAGAGTGGTAAACACATCTTAAGTGCAAAGAGTGCTATAATAGCATCCAAAATCCATAAACCTAAGAGTGCAAAAATGGGAGAGTATTCTTATCCCAAACATCAAGTCAATCTATTTAAGAAAGTAAAGGATTGGGTTAAGGATGCCCAACTGCTTTTCAAACAATGATGTTAGATCAAAGTACTCTAGGAATGACAAAAGCACAACACCTATACCAAACCCAACAAAATTTTCAAACAATGATGTTAGATCAAAGTACTCTAGGAATGACAAAAGCACAACACCTATACCAAACCCAACAAAATTTTCTCGAATCATTGGAAGACAATTTTTGACCTCTTACTTGAAGAAGAAATACCAAAAATGTCCTACCAAGGATAGAGCTATGTAGCTTAGAGCACAGCTTAAAGGGAACAAAGCATTATGAAAATCTTTCAAAGCTTTGATGGATGGACCAAAAGGAGTAGTAGTAAAAATCCATTGGCAAGATGTTCAACCTAGCATACACATCCAATCTACTACCTATTAAAACCTCTAAAGCATTAAAAGTAACCTTTTTTTGGAAGAAGTTGATAGACATGTTCTTCCTCTAGTGTTTGCCTTCAGAGATGCAATTAGAAAGGTTATTGAAGAAAACTGTAGGAAAGATCATTTGTACAAAGACACACGGTAGGGAGTCATTACAGGGTTTTCTAGGAACAAAACTAGTTGTTGAGATCTTTGGATGGATTTAAAGGGCTTATTTTGAGTGGTACAAGTCATCCAAGACAAAAATTTTCAAAAGTCACACGTTTACAAAAAAAGCCGTATTTTTTACTAAAGAGGATTTTTGAAATGTTGCTTGCATACAATTGTCGATCAAGTTTGTCTGCTACAATTTGAGTACTTGGATAACCCTATTTTGAATTCATATGCAAAAGTTATGGTCGAAACAAGTTACATCCATGCACGGGAAAAAAAGAATATGGGAAAAGCAAACAGTAAGAGTTTAGAAGGCAAAAAACATGAAAAACAATAGTGAAAGCTAGCTTGAATTGTTATAAATGATTATTAATAGATATTTGAGCCATTCTTACAGGTTTTGGCAAATAAACAAGTGATCAATTGTTGTGATTAGAAGAGATGAAGTAAAAGAGAAGTGATTCTATCTCTTTATGGGTGCCTTTAGCCCAAAAAGGCCTACCTATAATCAGAGGTTATTTTTGGGAAGATATGAAGACATCCTTATCTTCTGTTGTAGGTGATTACCAAGAGTATTTGTGTGGCTATAATAAAAGATATCTCGTAGGTTTTTACCAAAGAAAGAGGGCTCAAGTAGTTTTAAATTGATTTTATATATATTCGGGCTATTTTGGCAGAGTATTCTACAATATTTCCAAGTGTTCCCTTTGTATTTGTTGTGGTGATTTCTTACAAGCTAAAAGAGTGGTATTGAGCTATCATCTTAGAACGAGTTTGCCTAAGCTATTGTCTTAGGTGCAAAATATTCAGCTTAAAGGAATTTATTGCAATTGTACAAAGTTTCCAAGAGTTATATATTTTCTTGTGATCTATAGTATATTCAAGAGTTCTTGTTTGAGTATCTCTTTCTTCCATCTATCTTTTCTTTTCCTTGATCTCTAGCAAATCTAGGCCTAGACCTTTCCAACCCCTAACATTTGGTGAGCCTAATGTGAAAGGCCTATCTCAAAGCCTACAAGATGGGAGAACCAACTAAAGATGAATTTGTTATTAGGACAATAGATATTAGGCATTTCATGAGGACTTATGAAGCAATTAAACACGAGGAGGCTATTATCAAGGCTCTATAAGAAGTGATTGTAGAGATGAAGAAGTTGACGGTAGAAATATTTCCAGGTTCCTTCACTTCTATGTAGAGAAGCTACAGCTAGCCAGTGTGCCAGTAAATGATATGTTGAGATGTTTTAACATGGTTGTTTCTTATTAAATTTTAAGCCACATAGAGTCCATCTAAATAGATTATGGAAATACATGGGCTAGTTTCAAAGAGGAGTACACCGTAAAGCACAAGGATAAAACCCAAGAAAGATATAACCATAATCCACACCCTTGCAAAAGATAAAACATTGGAGTTCTCCCACTCGAAAAATATATGTTTCGAAGAAGGAAAAGGTAGTAGGTTTATTGAAGATAAAACTAAAATAACAAAGGAAAATAGTCTTGTGTGATTGGAAGAGAATGATCGTAGTGGAAGGTCATGTTAGGATAGAAAGAGAATGCCATATGAATGAGCCATAGAGAAGGTTTTCTTTATCAAAGGTTGAAAATCCTTCCTTTAGAGTATTGGTGGTATGAAGACTTTAAAAGAAAAATGAATTGGTGAATGAGATCCCGAGGGGTCCACTAGGGTTTACCGTATGGTATCACGTGAGTGTAAGGGAGGGGGGTTATTTAAGGGAAGGAAGGTACATTTTATAAGGTAAGGTCCCATAAATAGGGGATAGATAAGGGGTATTTTCATATATTTCTTGCATGCAGGTGACGTCTCCTTATTACTATTAGTGAATCCCCCGTGAATGAGATAAGGTTTGAATGGCCCCTTGAAGCCATAGAGGTACACAATTAGGAGGCGCAGAATGCAAATGTCGATGCTATTCTTAGCGACCATCATGGCAATGGAAGAAGGATAGATCTATTATGTAAGGCATTGCTTCTCCTTACCATGGACATTTCAAAGCAGTTGACATGTATCTTGTGCATTTCTTTAGTCAGCTCAGATGTTGTAGTGTGTATGCCATCGCAAATCAACTCCTCGCAATGGCAAGCAAACTCGCAGCATAATTACATACATTCCAGGACCGTCCAACAAATGCTTGTGGTTGTTGTGAATGATCGATTAGTTGGCCACCACCAAATTAACTCAATGTTTGTGCTGGCACGTGTGTCTGACAATCGATGAAGGAAGAGGCATAAAGCATTATAATCACATTGTTATTTTCAGGTGACCAGTGACTTGAAGATGGCGAGCAAAAGAGGGCAGGTTGGGATGAAGTGAGGAAAGGTAGAATAGAGTAGGGGAAATGTGAAAGTGAATGAGGGGGCAAAGAGACGCAGATTGCACAGGGAGGCACAAATTGATCTCTCTAACCTTCTTCATGTCTCCTTTCTAATCAAACCTTCTTTTCCTTGCAATTCTCAGATCGTCATTGCTCCTTTATCATGAAGATAATTAAGCATGAAACGTTGAAACCCTTCTTTCTTGCAAGCTCCATAGCCACCTCTTTCCCAGCCAGTGCACCAAATGAACAACACTGGGCCACAGCACAAAATGAATACGAACCGGCCAAGAGAGGTTGCAAATGGCTTGCTGGCCACGAAAACCCTGCAAGAAAACTCTCCTTCTCACTAAGAATCCATACCTCAAAACACACGAGAATATAGAAGGCACACAAGAAATTTTTCACTAATGTCATCCCCACCCTCTTTCTCTTCCTCACTCTCCACGAGATCTTGCAAAGGAGCACAAGAGAGAAAGAAACGAATGAGAAATGAGAGTTATGCCAAATGAGGAGAGAGGGAAATGAAGCATGACATGAAAAGATAAAGGAAGAGAGAGGTTGTAACCACCTCAACCTCCCACCTCTTCAAACCACCTGACAAGTTTCGTTTTCTTGATATTATGAAATTCAAAATGTATACATAGACTAAGGTCTAAAGGGCCTCTCATTTTAGCATGGGACAAAAGGTGTTGACCTTTCTTTTCCTTTCAACATTTTTTAATGTGAGCCTTTAGACTACACATTGCTTTTACATTGCTTCATAGACAATTTTTGGACGATAATTACATTTGCAATGGATCATTATACAAAATATGTTTCTATGATGAGCACATTTTGGTGCCTTTATTTGCACAAATTTCTCAATTATCACTATTGCTGTGATTAATAGAGTTGAAGTAAAAGACAAGTGATTTTACCTCTTTATAGGTAGCTTTAGTCCAAAAAAGCTTATATATAAGATGTTATTTTTGGGATAGATCTGAAGATATCTTTACCTACTATTGTAGGTGAGGATTGAGAGTGTTTGTGTGATTGTAATTGAAGAGATCTTGCATGGTTTTACTAAAGAAAGAGGACTGAAGTGATTTGGGTTGATTTTATACATATCTAAGCTATTGCTATGGTAAATTTTTTCCAAGCTCAAAGAGTGGTATTAAGCTATCATCTCAAACAAAGTTTGCTTAAGCTATCATCTTAGACATAATGTATTTATCTTGAAGGGATTTATTACAATTGTACAAAGTTTCCTTTATCCCTAACAAATTTAGACCTAGACCTTTCCAACCCCCCAACAACGTGATTGATAAAAGATCAATCCAATGGTCTTGTGTTGTTTGGTAATTAAAAAAAGGCACTTCAAATAACAAAATTTACTTTATACCAACAACCATTTTAGTTGGTCGTTGCATTGCATCGGAGTCGTGCATAGCAACTCTACCTTTGATCGAACTCATGTGTTTACACATCCAATATTCGCTCCTTGCATCTCCTCCTTTATGATGTTCTTTTTCTTAGAATCGATAAAGTTGTCTATCCCTAAACTTTTGAGATGAGCCTTGCTACTACGATCCTCAACACGTAGAAACCAAAGAAGCTACCTTCCATATACACAAATTGGGTCCTTAAGAGTGAGATATACCTAGGGAGTTCTAACTCAACTAGTGTTAAATCCATCTTCCAATCCAATTATATAGGTGTTGTGTAAAGAAGAGTAGCACTCCCCTTAGGAAGTGACAATCATTTAAGAGTGGGGGAATGTATACCAATTTTATGAATTTCCTAAAAGTAGCAAAATGATAAATTGCAATCGTTGGAGTCAAAAGTGTGAAGAAAGCTATCAAGGGTACTTGGAAGCATTATTTTCATCACAAGTTGATAGAAGTAGCAACAATTGTTATAAATAGTAATTGCTAAAATAACAAGCGATAGTCAACAACTAAAAATAGTAAGGAGAGATTAAGAAAATGTCTTAAGAAATAAAGGAGTAATCTTTGGAGATATTTATGGCATCAATGTCTTTTGAGTTGTAGTTTTATTTATATTTTACTCTAAAGACTAGTCCATGATATTTTGGAACCAATTTATAAACTAGATTTAGAACGTAGAGAATGCTTATTATAGAATTTAGGTGTTAAGCTCAATCCTATATAAATTGTATGCATTTGCAAGTAAAACTATAGTGTCTAGTAAGCTTGAGCACTATTAAGTGGACAACGAAGAAAGTAAAGTTTTGAGGGCCTCCTCCCAAAAGGAAACACCATGTAATGTGTAAAAATTAATAGAGAGCTCATTCTTGTGTGTGTAAACTTGTGAGCTATTGTTGCCATCTTCTCCCTTCTTGTTTCCACATAGTAGCCAAAGCTTGAGAGTGAGAGTAAAAGTGAGACAGAGTGTGTGCATGTGCATGTGTGGGGAAGAGATTGAGGAATCAAGAAGAAGAAGCCTCTACTCTATTAGTTTCTTTATCTTCTTCACTTCAACCACCACCATGTGGGAAGCTTAAGGGGGCAATGTAGGTGAAGGGGGCTCAAATTGAGAAGGCGGTTTGAGAGCTTAAGCAAGCGTCACTCGGATCATGAGGCCATCAAATCTCACTTCAACAAATCAAAATACAAAAAGAAAGGTAAGTTTTGGTGGGTCTACTTGTCAGAGAGAGAACTAGGGAGAGAAGAAGAGGAGAGAGAAAGACTGCATAGGAGAGAGAAAGACTGCAGGAAGAGAGAGAAATAGAGTGACGAGGAGAGAGAAAGACTAGAATTGGAGAGAGAAAGACAGGAAAGATGAAGAAGCCATGGAAGCTTGGAGCAAGAAGGGAGAGAAAGATTGTAAATGTATTGATATGTCAAAAGATGTGAAAATTTACAACTTCTCTCCTTATATACCAGTGTCAATGTGACATGGCATATTATTAGCATTCTAAGTATTCCCAGCTTCTTACAATCCATCCCTTCCCAAAAGTTTTTGTCCTCAAAAACAAACCTAGAAAGAGCTAAAGAAAAGATGGATAGAACAGAGTACTACTCTGTTTTACAGCTTTATAAATAGGGAATGAGTGAAGAATTATCATTACAAGGGCTGAATTTGAAGAACGGAAAGAGGACCCTGCTACATACATGATTTGAAGAACTTTAGAAGCCATTGGAGCCATAGAATCTTCAACAAATAGTTCCAGAAGAAAGTAGACAGCTTGCTGAAATAACAGTCCCTACTGGACCAAATCTGCCATAACTTTTGATAGAAGTGTCCAAATGAGATGTACCACATATCAAAACAAAGCTCTTGAAGAGTACTTTAAGCTCATGTAGATAGCTCAATTCTGAAAATGAAGTACGACAAAAACTGTTCTAAAATAGCGTGCTGTCCTGAACCAGTCTGCACCAATACTAGCTCCATAAGCAATAGGCTTCAGCCACCAATGTATCCTTCAAGTATGGATACTCATCCAATATTGAATCAGGTCTCCAAGAAGCCTCTTCAGAGGGTAAACCTCTCCATTTAATCAAATATTCCACAATAGAACGTGATCGAAGCTTCTTTTCACGCTGACCTATAACAGCCTCTGGGATGTACTGAACGATACCATCTTCATCAATAGGTGGCAGCTCATCAACTAAATCCACTGGATCACCATAATAGGGCTTGAGCTGACTAACATGGAAGACATTATGAATCTTTGTAGAAGAGGGAAGCTCTAGTCTGTATGCCAAATCTCCAATCCGCTTAAGGATCCTGTAAGGGCCATAGAATCTGTGAGCAAGCTTATTACTGGATCCATCTTTCAATGTAGAGTACTTGGATTTGGGCACCTTCAACAAAACCAGCTCTCCTTCCTGGAACTCTAAAGGCCTCCTCTTCTCATCAGCATACATCTTCATCTGGTCTTGAGCCTTCCTTAGATTCACCTTGCATTGCTGAAGAAGGGTCTGCATTCTTTCCAACTCTTCCTTCCCATGAGGGTTGATCTTTTCGTTAAAAATGATTGTGGGTAGGGGCACCTTGTAACCATACAAAGCCTCAAAGGGTGAAACTCCTATGCTCGCATGAGTGGAATTATTATAAGCAAACTCAGCCAGGTGTAACCAAGAATCCCATGAGGTTTGGACATCATAGCAAAAATGGCGAAGATAAGTCTCCAACCATTTATTAACTCTCTCTGTCTGTCCATCAGTTTGGGGATGATAAGCCGTAGATGGAGCCAACTTGGTACCCATAGATGTAAATACCGCTTGCCAAAAGTTACTCATAAACTTTGAGTCCCTATCATGGACAATCACCTGCGGTAATCCATGTAATCTGAAAATATGCTCCATAAACTGGTTGGCCACCTGAGAAGCAGTAAACTGAATTTTTGTTGGGATAAAATGAGCTGCTTTGGTGAGTCTGTCAACCACCACATAAATACTATTCCACCCCTTCTTGGTAGTAGGTAAGCCAGTGATAAAGTCCATACTAATATGAGTCCATTTACCCGTAGGAATAGGCAATGGCTGCAATAAACCCCCTGGCTTATGGGTGCTATCTTTATTTTGCTGACAAGGCATACACTTCATAACGAAGTCCTTGACATCTTTCCACAGTCCTTTCCAATAAAAGCTCTTGCTGATCCTGTCATAAGTCTTGAAAACTCCCAAGTGTCCAGCTAAAGGCGAAGAATGCAACTCCTCCATAATTTTTCGCTTGAAAGAAGAAGTAGAGGGAATAAAAATCTTGCCCTTCCACCAAATAAGACCATTTTTAAGCTGGTAATGTGAGTTTTCTTCCATAAAACCTTGCTGTAATTTCTGAAAGAGTTGGCTGAATTCCTCATCTAGGAGATATGCCTCTTGTAGCTCTTCAATCCAATCACTATGCAATTCTGGCATGGCTGATACTTTGCAAGCCCACATACGAGAGAGAGAATCAGCCACTATGTTATCTTTGCCCCTTGTATGAGTGATGTCAAAGTCATAATTTTGTAATGTTGCTACCCATCGTCGTTGCTTTGGAGTAAGATTTGATTGAGTAAGGAAATACTTGAGTACCCGATGATCACTATGCACTCTGAATCGGCTGCCATATAAGTAATGGTGCCATTTCTTGATTGCATGCAGAATAGCCAACATTTCCTGGTCATAAACATTCATGGCCATCTCCTTATCAGTAAGCTTACGGCTTTCAAATGCAATTACTCCATGCTCCTGAAGCAAAACAACCCCAATACCATGGCCACTAGCATCACACTGTATAGTAAACTCTTTAGAGAAATCCGGGCATACAAGAATAGGAGCAGAGGTAAGTAATTCCTTTAACTGGTTGAAGCTGCTATCTGCAAGAGCATCCCAAAAGAAAGTCTCTTTCTTCAACCTGTCAGTTAAAGGGGCTGCAATTGCCGTATAATGCTTTATAAATCTGCGATAGAATGAAGATAGACCAAGAAATCCTCTAAGAGAGGTAGTAGTAGTAGGCGTTGGCCAATCTTTTATGCATTGCACCTTCTTGGGATCAGCCTGTATTTCTTTTTCACTGACTATATGTCCCAAGTATTCCACTTCAGTCTGCATGAAAGAACACTTCTTCTCCTTAGCAAAAAGCCTATGATGTCTCAACACATCAAAAACCCTCCTCATATGCGACAAATGATCCTGTAAAGTCTTGCTGTATATCAAAATGTCGTCAAAGAACACCAAGACAAACTGAAAGAGGAAAGGTTGCAAAATCTTATTCATCAGACTTTGAAAGGTAGCTGGAGCGTTTGTAAGGCCGAATGGCATCACCAAGAAATGGTAAAGCCCACGATCAGTCCTAAAAGCAGTCTTGACCTCATCACCCTCTCTCATGCGAATCTGATGATACCCTGATCTCAAATCAATCTTCGTGAAGAATCGAGCCCCCTTAAGCTCATCAAGCAAATCATCTATCCTGGGTATAGGATACCTGTTCTTCACTGTTATCTTATTAAGATCCCTGTAGTCAATGCACATTCTGAAAGATCCATCTTTCTTTTTGACTAACAGGACTGGGGATGCATATGGTGAAGAACTGGGTTCAATAAATCCCATTTCAAGAAGCTCTTTGATTTGCTTGGCTACTTCCTCTCGTTCACATTTTGATAATCTGTAAGGTGGCTTATTGATCGTCTTTGAGTTGGGTTCCAAATCAATGGGGTGATCCACCGCTCTCTTAGGAGGCAATGAAGTAGGTACTTCAAATAAATCTCTATACTCCTCAAGAAGAGCTGTCAAGGCTGGATGGTTTGCTGAATTATTAGGTTGAACCTGTGTTTCTTTGTTCAAATGCAATACAAATATCTGTGAGCGCTTCTTGTACTCTTCCTTGAGTTGTTGAATGGTGATAAGCTGAAAATCAGATTTACTACGGATCCCCTGTAAACGGATGAGCTGTCCATTGGAGAAAAACTCCATATATAACTGTGAGAAATCCATAGTAATCCTGCCTAAGGTCACCAACCAATCACAACCAAGTACAATATCTATGGGCCCCATTTCCAAAGTGATCAGGTTTACTTTGACTTCAAAATTTTCAGCCATCTGCAAAGAAACCTGTGGGCAAATCTGTGTGCTGATTTCCTCTTCACCATTAGCCACTTGTACTCTAATGGGCTGCTATAAGTCGGTGGGAATACAATTCAACTTGTACATAATGGATTTATTGACAAAACTGTGGGTACTGCCACTATCTATCAGGATGAACACTGGCTTTTCACATATGCTTCCCTTCATACGAAGTGTATTAGGGTTCTTAGATCCCGTCCAAGCATCCATAGAGATAGAACAATTAATGGCAGCAGGCAACTCATTACAAAATCCACCAGGATCAAATGGGATATCACCGCCTGGATCAAAAGGAAAAGAGTCAGATGGATCATAGAAGTACTCCTGTCCACCATCATCCTCGAAATCTTCATTTTCAGCATTGATTGGGGCTGCATTAACTTCATCTATGTCATTTTCAAGGTCCTCAAGAACAAGCATACTCTGAATTTTTGGCTTGGCATTTTTGTATACACACTTTGAAGCATGGTCAGGAGTATACTTTTCTCCACACTTAAAGCATAAGCCTTTGTCCTTTCTTTCCTTGAGATCCATGGGAATATTTCTGGAATTTGTATTGGCTGAAGTAGACTTAGGCTTATTGTCACCTTGCTTAAATTCAACCTTTGGACTGTTTGTTGTCCTGAAATTGCTTTGAAGCCTAGAAGCATTAAATGGAGGACGTACCCCCTGTCAGTAAAACGGCTATAACTTTGGCTAGAAAACTCCGATTGCAAAACTTTTTTGTGCGAATCGAAGCTAACAATGCCCTCTTCGAGATGAGCTATAGCATGCTATAACAGGTTTAGGACAGAAAATTCTGTAATTGAAATTCAGAGTCTGAACTGTCCAGTCCTGCACCCTGTTTAGACCTGTAAGTGCCCTGTTTTGACCCTGTAATGCAAGAATGTAACCTCAAATGGCTACCAAACCCTGCAAAGGGATATATAGGACCTGTGGGTACCCTGTAGTACCTGCACCTGTACTTCAGTATCAAAGGGTGTACCTGTATCCACCTATAAATACCATGTGGGTAACCTGAAAATGCCCTGTTTTACCCTGTTTTACTCCAGTAGGTACTTGAGTCGTTGGAAAGTCTTCAATCTTCAATTCTCCACTCGCTGTACCTGTGTGAGGGATAAAACGGCAGGACGGGCTCCCTACACGGGCTCCGAATCACCGGGAGGTGGGCAAAGTTCCCCCTCGGGTCGGTTGGTTGCACCCCTTCGGGATCTTCGATAGTGAGGGAGAGTCACCTCTCTTTTGTCCCTCTATCTCCCCCGGCATCCACCTTTTTCCTCGGTGGAAATATCAACATGGCAGAGGCTAGTGTGCTAAGCAATCAGCATGATATGCAATTGAAAAATATTCATTCAGCCTTTCATGAGATGCAATTGATTGAGATAAAAGAACTTGAGATGGGAGAAGGGTTTTACCTATGCAATTCAATGACTCACTGATTGCTAGTACTTACCCTTTACAATTTTCCAATTTAGGCAAAAGAGAATCAACCAATCAATTGGATTAGAGTAAACAAAGGAATCAATCAATGTATTCAGTCCATAAGATTCAAATGTTATGCTGAAATCTCAGATTGAGGCCTTTCATTCACTGATTGAAGCTAATATGCATTAGGCAAGCATTGCATTCTTGAATAGATGAATTCAAGCAAAGGTTGGCTGAGAATTTGATGAAAATGTTCAATTCTTTAATCTCTCAGTCAAATGGCTTAAGCTCAGCAATTGGATTAATGAGAGAGATTAAAAATTGAAGAGAAATACCTTGACATGGCTGAAAATAACTTGCCAAATGCTTGATAGGGCTCCCGGTTGTCCAATGTTAGCAAAATAATCCATAAGGCTTGCTTATCTGATGGTTGAGACCAATCTTGAAGCTTCAAATGCTTGAAATTGAAGCATTAAACCCGTTTCCCCCAAATTTTTGCTCCATAGAAGCTCTTGATCTTCAATCTTAAGCCATCCCGTGCTTAATCCTTGCAATTTGTTGAAGAATCCTTGCTGAAATGATTCCACGGGCCAAAAGGATGAAGAATCTTCAAGAAATTGTCAAGAAATGGAAGCTTGGGCTGAAGCTTTCATGGCTGCCCATAGACTGTTCATGTAGGGTTTCAAGAGAGTGAAAAGCTGAGAAATATGGCTCTATTTTGGAGTAAACACACCAAAACCTTGAAGGAATCACTGCCAATGATGAATTAGAAGCACCATAGCTGAAGATTGGCTGAGAACTGGAGGAGAACAGGGCTGGAAAAATCAGCGCAAATTTCGGGCTACTGTCCAGGCCACGTGGCAGCTTCTACAGGGCATGAATGGTGCTCAACTTGTTGCATTTGATGTCTAGAGTGCCATTATGCAGGCCATTGTTGATGGAGAGCAAAGATCAGTGAGAAAAGAAGAGATCTCAGCCAGCAAACTCCATGAAATATTAGGCAGAGCTTGAGGAAAGAGGAAAGGAAGACCTCTTTTGAAAAGTAACTGTAGTTTAGTCTCTAACTAAGCCCGGTTAACCATCCTTTACCCTAGTTAGCTCCATTTTTGCATAAAATTTGATGACGTCCATCCATTTAAGCCTTTACCCACCATATCTGACCTTGAATATCTCCAGATGTAGTCATTGCTAACTGTAGTTGTCCTGCAGCACTCCACTAGTCACTGTCTTGTACCATTTTTGTCTGAAATTGGTTTTGAAATAGGAAAATAGGAGTGAAAATGGAAGAAAATAATGGATCAAAGACTGAAGCTCTGATACCACTTGTCAGAGAGAGAACTAGGGAGAGAAGAAGAGGAGAGAGAAAGACTGCATAGGAGAGAGAAAGACTACAGGAAGAGAGAGAAATAGAGTGACGAGGAGAGAGAAAGACTAGAATTGGAGAGAGAAAGACAGGAAAGATGAAGAAGCCATGGAAGCTTGGAGCAAGAAGGGAGAGAAAGATTGTAAATGTATTGATATGTCAAAAGATGTGAAAATTTACAACTTCTCTCCTTATATACCAGTGTCAATGTGACATGGCATATTATTAGCATTCTAAGTATTCCCAGCTTCTTACACTACTATGCCTTTGATCCTTCTTCATTCTTTTCATGGGTTTGAGTGGAGAGAGCATGGTTGGTTCTGAATGAGCCATAGAGACAATAGAAGTTCCTAAAACAACAAGAGTTCCATCAATGTCATATTGCTGAGTTTGTAGAGCCAACAACCTTCAATATTAAGGACCAAGGGATAGGCTGCCAATTGCTTGATGCGAACACCCCATGTTGATTGGATGCCCATATAATCTGTTATCAACACATTTTATCAAAGGCATGGCTCCATATGTATATATATGCACGTTAAATGCACCATTAATATTTAAATATTTAAATATTTAAATTTAAATGTAAATATGCCAACCATTATTGGATCATCAAAATTGCTCCATGTAAACCTCATGAAATGTTAAATATTAAATGTAAATATACCAACCATCACTAGATTATCAAAATTGTTGCACGTAAACCTCAAGAAAGAGACATCACATTGTACATACTCAATACACTTCACTCAAATCTGCCTTCTTACATCAGAAGCATTGCACACCTTAGTATATTCCATGCAACCTTGCAAAAAAGAAGCACATATTATCACAAAGTACCGCTGGCCTAAGCACTTTAAAACATGCGAAATAGCATGAGCTTATAAGACTCGTCCCAAGCAAGTCTTGCACATCATCTTAGCACATTCCATGCAAGCTTCACAAAAAAGAAGCACATATTATCACAAAAAAAAATGCTCGCCCAAACACTTTGAAGCATGTGAGATAGCATGAGCTTATAGGTTTTCCCCTAAGCAAGTCTCCCTCCCTAGCTGCGACCCTCTAACGACTCAATTGTTCCATCAAGGCATTAAGCCTACTAACATTCATTTGAAACTGCAAGAACAACAACTAACAATCCCTTTGGCAAATCACAAGCTCATGGTCATTCTCAAGCCCCTAGAATGATGCCCACATATCATTCACCAGTAGATTCATTAACCTACTTGTCTCAAAAATAACTATTGAAAGTGCCCTTACTTCACCACCCAGATCAGTCACCGCAACACTCCATGAAGAACACTCTGGGTGTGCTTTGTCTCACACACAACACCATGTAAACCTTTAGCATGTTCGTGCAACTCTACTAAGTACATGGCAAGTGTGACTCACACCTGTGCATAAACCCATCTGCATTTCCATCAACTCATTCATCTTTGTCTCAAGGTTTTTAAAGTCCAAAGAACTTGGAGTACTCATCATGTTTCTTCGAATCCTTACAGTTTTTGCACACTTAGCAACATGTGTTCCTTATCCCCTTGCCATCTCTTTCATTTTTTGCACACTCACACTATTAGAGCCCATGTTTTGGTTGTAACAAAAAATACAAATGTTTATCTCCCAAAATATATAGACCACCTTTATGCAAGTGCAATCAAGACAACTATCTTCTATACCCATGCGAACGGCTCCAAGCCGACAAGTGTTGAAGAGATAATGTTGTGGCCGTTTTATTCAACTCTATTGAATCCACTACATTCAATGGAGTCAAAAGCACTATGTCTAGAACATCTCCTATGGCTCCGCTTTGTTCCACGACCACACTAAACCTTTAAGAGAACATAAGAGTCACACAACAAACAAATCCCAAAGCTATTCAAGACATAAGCAACATACAAATACATATAAGGCCATGCAAGAGTGCCATGCATACATGGCACTCACTAAAGGCTAGCAAAGCAATGCCAAAATGCCTTACTAATGGATGCCCCTTCATCTACATATGTACAAATATATATCATTGAGGGAAAAGAATATTGTGCCCTAAGACTGGAAGGTGTCCAAGTCTCAAAAATACAAGAAGGTTATTCAGCATACTTGATAAACAATTCAACAGTTCATGGCCTACCATTGATGAGTACATCCATAATAAGAACATCCAATAGGACTATATTTTGAGCACCAAGCATCAATAGCAAAAAAGCCCTAACCAATTAATAGAGAAAAACAAATAGAAGGCACAATAGCCAATAAAGGCACATGCTCATGATTAACTTCAAAGCGAGAATGTCATAAACCTATGGCTATATCATTACCTACCTTCAGAACACCTAAATACTCAATTATTTCAGAAGAAATGAGCCAAAGCGAAATAGCAATACATTATTGAAGAATGCAGCAATAGAGCTTAAGCATACAACTTCTCAACAACAAATTCAATTGCAAATCTCAACCCCACTTTTCAAGTGCAACATCACTTTTCTACTTAAAAACATGCTATGAAGTCATTTTTGTGTCCTAACACCTTTAAGCTTCAACTATTTTATGTATCTAAACCAAGTAATAGGAGCACTTTAGTCAAATTGTATCTTCCATGTTTGATTTAATGAAAGTATTTATTGCCACATAAGCTTTAAAGTGAAAATGTTACAAACTCTAGAGGTCTACTGCACAGGTACCTTGGTTAAAAGGAACAACAAAGTATCAGTACACAAAAGAGCTTCGAGGTCGGGTCACAATATCACCAAGAGAGAGAGAGAGAGAGAGAGAGAGAGAGAGAGAGGAAAGAATGGACTATTAAAATGGCTTTAAAATAGTTGTATAATCCGAAAGAGTCAAACAATGTGCTTCAAAATGGAGATTTTCATCAAAAACTTATTTCAGATGTCATGCAAACACTACATATATCAAGCAAACTATGGCGATGAGCCTACATGGTGATTCATCTATGTTAACATTGCCAAAAATTTATCAAGATAAACTTTCAAAGAAGTAAGTTGCACATCAAGAGCAATGTTCTTTGGTGCAACCAAGCTCTCATTCTTGTAAGCAATTAACTCACACACTCCATCCTCTATATAACCTGCACTATTAATAATGTCTTTCAGCTTCTCTTTTTGATCATTTGAAGACCCACGTGACCACCAATTTTTCTGGATGTGTTCATAAATGTCACCTATATAAACCATGATATTTTCTAACTTGCCTTGTATTGTTACTCCATCAGCAAAGTTCCCTTCATATTTCTCTTCCAATATTCTCTTGATTCTTTATAAATGGTCACCAATGTTCTCACGAACAGAAATCAAAGCTTTTTGATGCGGTAACAATGACTTCACTTGCTTTTCAATCCCATCCAAGTGACAAATGGTCCTCAAGAGACCACCAGAACTATCATGCCCTCCAGTCTACTTAGAGCGCATGACAAATCACCTTCTTCCTTGTGACCTCTTTCATTTTGTGTACAACGTTTTCTATGAACACGTTCTTGTTTGCTATAGAAGCCTCTATACTCGACAAAAAGCATGTGTTAACCTTGAGAGATATATAAACCATTCTCTCTTTATCTCTGCCTAACTAACTAACTAACTAACTAACTCACTAAGTAACTAAGGTTACAACATAATCAACCTACTCTCTCTCTCTATATGTGTGTGTGTGTGTGTGTGTGTGTGTGTGTGTGTGTGTGTGTGTGTGTGTGTGTGTGTGTGTGTGTGTGTGTGTGTGTGTGTGTGTGTGTGTGTGTGTGTTGGTTACGTTAATTGGTTAGTTAGATAGAGAGAGAGAGAGAGGCAAGGAGAGAGGTGAGAAGACAAAGAGAGAGAAGAGGTGAGAAGAGAGAGAGAGAGAGAGAGAAGAAGAAGAAGAAGAAACTGATAAATAACCTACCAACAAAAACAACTAACTTGTTAACAAAACTAATACTTATATAAGCAAAACTCTCTCACTCACACACACTCTCTCTCACACACACACACATTCTCTCTCTCTCTCCCTTTGCTTAACTAACTAACATAACTAACCTGCTCTCTCTCGCTCATCTCTCTCTCTCTACCTAACTAACCCATAAAATTCATGAGAGAGAGAGAGAGGAGAAAAAGAAGGAGAAGAGAGGAAGAGGTGAGGAGAGAGACAAAGAGAGGTGAGAGAAGAAGGAGAGAGAGAAGTAGAAGAGGAGAGAGGTGAGAAGATAGAGAGAGAGAAAAGAAGAGAGAGGTGAGAAGAGAGAGAGAGCGAGAGACGAAGGTGGAGAGAAAGAGAATAATAATAATAATAATAGAAATTAGTAACTAACCTACCAACAAAACCAACTAAATTGTTAACAAAATCGACACTTACATAAACAAAACTCTCTTTCTCTCTCTCTCCCTACTTAACTAACACAATTAACCTACCCTCTCTCTCACCTCTCTCTTTGTCTATCTCTCTCTCTACCTAACTAACAAACTAACGTAACCAACATAAGATAACTAGCCCATAAAATTCATAATAGAGAGAGAGATAGAGATAAAGACGGAGAGAGAGAGAGAGAGAAGAAGTACAAAAAGAGAGAGAGAGAGAGAGAGAGGTGGTAAGAGGAGGAGGAGAAGAAGAGAGAGAGAGATGAGAGAAGAGGAAGAAGGAGAGAGAGAGAGAGAGAAGACGAAGAAGAGAGAGGAGAGGAGAGAGAGAAAGAGAGTTGAGAGAAGAAGAAGAGAGGTGAGTGTTAGATATGCTTAATGCCCCACCCTCATAAGGTGCCATCAATGATCCATGGTGCTCAAAGTTGTAAGGCCCCCATTATGAGGAGAAGCCATATGTGAGCCTAGACATTGGTTGAGTCTTGACTTGTATGTCAGATGAGGTCTATTTGAGTGGATGGCAAAAAGGTGACTGTTATGGATCTAATCTCTGGATTACATGGAGTAGTTAAGCTGGCAGCAACTCGAGGCACATTGCATCGAGTTGCGGGGTAAGAGAGTTACTAGGGGTCCCTATTTTAGGGTTCGGGGGCTGCGGAAGTGGCCCTTGGGTCCCCCTAGCGGGGGTCCAAGGGGGGGGGAGGGGGGGCAGCGCCCCCGGCTTGATGGTAAAAGGAATATTCCTTGGCCGACTAGTGGAGGCTCATATGGTAGGTTAGTCAACCCGACCTAACCACCTTCACAAGCTATAAAAGCTAAACCCCTTCACAGCCATCTATCATCTATCTTTCACCCAGTTAGAGTTGTTCCAGCTAGCCTTAAGCTCTTCACCTATCTTCTGTCTAGATCTCCATCTAAGCTTCATAGTGGAAGCGTACACGTAGACAAAGCCATCTTTGTATCATTTGTTTGGAGCTAAAGTTTTTTTTTTAAATTCTTCTCTTATCTGTTGTGTACTCTCTATATCTTTCTCAGATTTTGTTCGCTATGTTGTGTAATTTTTACATGGTATCAGAGCCCAAGGGGCTTTAGGGATTGAAGAGTACGCAAGAGGCAAAGGCTTCAATAGCAAAGAGGAATGATGTTGTCTTTCGAAAGCGGTTCTGGCGCATTAGGAAGTGGTGTAGGAGGTGGTGCTATTGTACCGGCTATTCAAACACTGTGGATTCGTCCACCAACCTTCAGCGAAGGCAAGTTAGATGGTACAAACTACACCTTGTAGAAGTTCAAAATTACAACTATCCTTGATTCTTATGAGCTTTTGGAGACTGTGCTGGGGACTGATGCAGAACCATAGCCTACCCCCGACCCATCAAATTCTAGTGTGATGATTCCTCCGAATGCAAATCTTCTACAAGCTTGGAAATGAAGGAATTTAGATGCATTGTGTGCCTTGGTTACAAGCTATTATGTTAGTGATATGATTCAGTATACAACAAAAGCATCAAAGGCTTGGAATGTATTGAGGAGTTGGTATGAAACACAAAACCAAACAAGGATTCAAAACTTGGAGAATCAACTAACAATGGAGAAGTTTGCTAAAGGAGAGATGACTGAAGCATTCATCACTCGGATTGAGAATCTACGTGACCAGATGGCTGGCGTTGGGATACAAAAGACTAGCGGGGAGCTAGTGAGGAGGTGTCTTCGGATTTGTCCACAAAAGGTTGATGGACTAGTAACTGCCCTTAATACTCAGGTGAGACCTCAAGCTTTGACTTTCGAGGAGTTTTGTGTATTATTGATGGAGGAGGAGTTGAGATTGAAAGCTGGAGAAGGAAGCAACAGAGAAAGGCATTTCCACAAGAAAGCAAGAATAGAGCATAGGCTCCTCTAGAGTTGGTGCATGCTGACTTGTGGGGTAAGATGCCTACACTGGCCTTGGGGGGATCTTCTTATTTTATGTTGATTGTCGATGACTACAGTAGGAAGATGTGGGTGTACTTCCTTCGTGATAAGGCTCAAGCTTTTGGTAAGTTTAAAGAATGGCTAAAACTTGTTGAGAATGAATCTGAAAAAAGTATGAAGAAATTTAGGATAGATGTTGGTGGTGAGTTCAACTCAAAGGAGTTTGAAGACTTTTGTAAGAGCAAAGGGATCAACCATCAATTAACGATGCCTCACACACCTCAGTAGAACGGTGTTGTGGAATGCAGGAATCGCACCATTGTGGAGATGGCAAGATGCATGCTAAAGGGCAAGGGATTGCCTAACCATTTTTGGATTGAAGTTGTTAATACTGTAGTCTACATTCTAAATTGGAGCTACATAAAGGCTCTCAAAGGAAAAACACCTCATGAGGCTTACACCGGTAAGAAACCATCTATCTCACATTTTAGAATTTTTGGATTGAATGTTATGCACATGTTCCAGATGAGAAGAGAAACAAGTTAAAACCAAAAATCAGAAAATGTATCTTCTTGGGTTATAGTGACGAGCAGAAGGCTTACAAATTATATGGCCAAGAGGCAAAGAAGATCATCACAAGCCATGATGTGGTGTTCAAGGAGCAACCACATACAGTGGAAGAGGAGAAGGCAAGTTTTTCCACTTTATCATCAAGTGAAGAAGTAGTCCACTATGAACCTGTCTCGAGAGCTGTCCCTATCCTTAAGAAGGAGGAAGCATCATCTTCAGATGATGAGGAAAAAGTTTACCAACTTGACATCACCCCACTAGAAAAGCCATTGCTACGTTGGGTGAAGTAACTCTATGACCACAATAATCCTATACCTACATTTGTTGAGGAGAAGGCAGACGGACCAAGGAGGTCTCAGAGAATAGAGGAGCAAAGGAGGGCTTCTGCTCACATAGTCAATATGGCCTTGATGGCTGAGATTATGAGAGAAGTAAAGGAGCCAACTAACTTAGAAGAAGCACTTGTTGATCTAGCATGGAAAGCAGCTATGCAAGCTGAGTATGATAGCATAATGAAGAATGACACTTGGGAGTTAGTGGATCGACCAACAAGGCGGAATGTTATTGGCACCAAGTGGATCTGGAAGGTAAAGTACAAGGCTGATGGTACCTTAGAAAAGTACAAAAGGCAGACTAGTTGCCCAGGGATTTTCACAAGTTGAAGGGTTTGATTTTCAAGAGTCATTTGCCCCAATTGTCAGAATGACCACTATTCGCATAGTACTTGTAGTGGCCGCCCACAAGCAGTGGCCAGTTTACCAAATGGATGTTAAGTCAGTGTTCTTAAATGGTGACCTCAAGGAGGAGGTGTACGTGGTGCACAGATCGGACGCCATATGCACGCGTAGTGAGCGTCAGAAGGTCCCCAAGAACAAAAGAATTCTACTTTTGCACAAAAAACAAGGAAGAAAGCTTGCACGACATGAAGCAAGAGACTAATTGGGTGTAATCTCCTCCCATGCCTTGTGTGAGCGCTCCACAAAGCATGTATTTTATATATTATTCATCTTCAAGCTCAAAAAATAGCCCAATTTACAATTAGCATGCTTTATCTTTTGTGTTTGCTTTTGTGCCACTAAAGAATCAAAGCTATTGGGCGCCTAAGGAGTCAGGCGGTACCCAAATACAATGTCCAATACAAATATTTAAATCGTGCGCCCATGCGCATACAAAAATAATAAATAAATATCAAGCGCTTTAATAAATAAGCACGTCAAAATATGGACGCCATGCCTAAGATACGCGCCCATCGAAAATTGATGATAATTTGAATACACGCTATCCTCCAATGCTTCCCAATGCCACCGCTGCTTGCTCTACACATCAACTGAAGCATTCACAATTGTTAGAAGAATAATACAATTAAACCGACAAAAGTGAATACCTAGCAGACTTCAGCTACAAAAATAAATTGGTTAGAACTCAATCCTAACCTTAATTTATTACGAGTGTGCACTCTAAAATCATAAACGTTTATTAATTTAAATATGTATTTTGTGGAATCACCTACTATGGAATCACCCACTTACACATTAAATTAATAAAACACCCGAAAAGGATAGGCGTTCCCATCGACTTTTTGCACAAAGAATCCACCTTGTGTATGAGCCCCGATAATAAAATTTTACGGAATCCACCGCAAAACCTTACGGAATCCACCGTGGAATATGCCTCTTGGCATCATACTCTCGGGGTGGGATAGCAATTGTCCTCAATTGCTATTAGCTCAATGTGGAGCTAACAGTGTGGGAAAAACACTTAGATCTCTAGCGTGCATCCATTGGGCCTCTTCAACAGGATGATTTTTAAACTTAACCAAATATCTAGAATATCTACGGCCAGTTCTAATGGTCATAAAGTCAGTATCTATAATAGTTTCATGCTCAAGGATTTCAGTTTCGTCGTCTAGCAAAGGAGGGTTTTCATAGACATGGTGTATAGGTAATTGTCCTCTAAAAGGTTGTAATAAACTGATATGGAAGGTGTTGTGGATTTTCCAATGTTGTGGTAATTCTAGTTTAAATGCATTGTGGTTGATTTTGTGTATGATCTTGAATGGTCCATAAAATCTAGGTGCTAATTTGAGAACGGGGTGTTTATCTACACTTTGTAATCTTCGTTTTTCAATTCGTAACCAAACATAATCATCAACCTTAAAACTCATAGCTTTTCTTTTCTTGTTTGCTTGTTTTGTGTATGATTGCTGGGCTTTGGCAATCATATCTTTAACTTCATCAAAAATAGTAGTATGCACGTTAGCAATATCATCAGCAGTTTGAATTTTGTTTGACAATGATGCAACAGGTGTAGGTAATCGATATCCATACATAATTTCAAATGGTGCTTTCTTTGTAGCTGTATGTGGTGTGTTATTATATGCAAACTGAAGTAAATGTAGATATGTATCCCATGTGTGTGGTTTTGAAATTGTGTAGGCATGCAAAAGATCTAAAATGGTACTGTTAGTAGCTTCTGTTTGACCATTTGTTTCAAGATGAAATACAAATGAAAAATCAATCTTTGTTCCTAAGTTAGCAAACAAAGTAATCCAAAAATTATTGCAGAATCTAGAATCACGATCTGAAATAATGACTTTTGGTAAACCATGGTTAGTAAAAACAGTTTTCAAAAACCTAGTCTAAGGTCCTAAGTCGTTGAGAGAAAATAATAGCAGTTACAGGTGGTTGTGGACCCCAAGAACATTGAGACCAAGAGCGCTGGAGAGATGAGGAATAAAGCATCGAGTCCATCCACCAATGAACCCATTGATGTCTCTCCTAATAGCGGTAAAACCTCAAACACATCCGTGTGCTCTGAAAAATCAAAGCAGCCGTTACCATCAATGGTTGCTTGCAACACTCAATCCACCGACAACAGAACTCGCATTCACCAATCAAGAGTGGATACAACGCTGTCACAACAGGGTGACAAATTTATACTAGTCACATCCAAGGAGAACCATGACGCAATAACAAAGCCTCAGGAGAAACATGGAAACTCCAAGAGCATAAGCAATCCTAGCATTGACCAATCTTGCTCATCTAGGCCCAAGCCCCCAACTATGCTAAAGCCCAGGCAAACTCCTAGAACCTTGCATGAGATAGCAACCGAGCAAGCCCTTGTTGAACATAGAAGTGTCGCAGAATGCTTAACTAAGTTGGATGCTAAGCTCAAGGTGTTCGCATGTGTCTACGTCCTTGCGGACATGGGCGCATTCCCTAAGGAGCAGCTTGGAGAATACTTTCCATTTTCCCTATCCTGGGAAGAGCAAGAACATCTTAACGAGCACTATGACAGGCTCCTGTATGAACGCATGTGACTCATCTCTGACGAGGAAGCCGACGAACTATCCTTAACTGTAACATTCAATGATGTGCTCTACCAACCAAATCTCTTAGAGATAGAGTAACTAAAGCGATAATCGGAGGGTCAAAGTCAATTTGAGAAAACGTTGGTTTGAAAACCGTGTTGCAATGGCCAAACTAGGAGCCCAAATCGTGACAGTGTCATAAGAGCGATTGGCCAAATGGCCCAAATGGCGGTCTCAAAGAGACCCAACCTATGTGGCACCAACTTCCTTTCGAGTATTAACTGCTATTCGGGGTGCGGACTTAGCTAGAACTAGCCAAGAGAACTCTCTGGCTGATAAGGTTCTCACTGAGGAGGAGCTACATGTTGCAAGTAGACTTGGACAAGGTACCATGATACTGGACATTGCAAAATACATGATGTTATTTAGAAGGCTACCACAAGTACTGGATGCATGTGCCATACTCCAGTATAATCCCGAGTTCTACAATTGGTTTTTATCCTCATGAAGTGACATGGATTCGTAAATATGTATATAAATAAACAATGATTTTGTGACCCTGTATAGATAAGATCAACACACACAAGCAATGATAGTCAAGCGTAAGGAGAAGAGTTAAGTTTGACAGACTGAGCTCCTCAGGTCCTCCTCTCACCACACATTGAGAAGTCGTGTGACCATTTCTGCCTCCAGGAGGAGGGCATGCAACCCTCATTATCGCCATACGAAGCTCTGACCAACATCTTTGATGGTGTAGATGGGGCACTGTCCCTTTCTATACACCTTTCCCCTTTTTCGGTCTATCATTCCAGGGATGAGCCCTGATCCACTCAATGATAACCAGTCCACGCAACTTAGCATAAGCCAAGATCTACTAATGGCTAGAGGAAAAACGAACATCATCGTGGGGGCCATCCCTCTACAACAAACATTGCATGCCTCACCTCTCCCCTCCTCATCATATGCACTTGATAACCCACTGTATAATTCCTTCCATGCGAATAGTTTTATCCTGCCTCAAGGCCTAATCCTTGGTTCTCATTTTGCACGTCCCCCTACGGTAACCGACATGGAGCATCCAGTGTAGCTAGCTTGCAAGGATGTTGTCCGCTGTTGAAGGGAGCATGTAGCACAAGCTCCTCCGCTGGAATGCTACGTACCTACCCTTAAAAGGTATGCAAAGAAACGAGGCCCCAAGCAACACCGCCCCGGACATAGGCCAAAAAATCCTCAGGCCAGGGCACATGGGGCATGGCAATACGGGTCGTGCAGGCTCTCACCATACGCTCGGGCACCAGGTGCTCAAAAGAGGAGAGGGCAGCTCGAGACAAGTAGGAATTTGACGCATTGTTTAAAAGCATTCTGGAAACAGTTACGGCCAAGGACTACACCATCCGGGTTCCAGCCGACATTTTCCCCGCCTAGCCTCACAGGAGTCCCTCACCAGCAGCATAGCCTCAGTCAACCGACCACCCAGACTCACCCTGCCTCGTACAAATAGAGTAGCCCCATCTTGTATAAAAGGCTTATCAAATGCTACCTGGCCATGACTTTTTGTCTTTAAATGGTTAAGTGCTGACATGTTCCCCAATTGTACAAACTTTTCATATCTGCATTTAATATATTTCATGTCTTTAGCAAACGAAAAACTAATCAAGCGCAGGTGATAAGTACTTAAGTCAACACCATGGAATTCAGATAAGTGATGTCTCATTGCATTGCACTCATTTATTATAGTTGCGGCATATGCCGTGTATGTACTCTCATGAAGTGACAAGTGGATGCAGGATGAGGTAGGTCCTTGTGCGAAAGTGTTCAATGCCCAAGTCACTGCAAGACCACCGACCCCACAAAGAGCCGCGACAAAGCCACATTGTCGAAAGCAAAAATCACCTATGCAAGTGCCCACGTCGCATGGCCCAAAGCATGATCTTAACCACTTCCTCTTTCTGGGTTACACTCTACGCCGGGCACTCACGATAGCTGTTATCCTAATTGTACCAACATCGCACATTCCAAAGAGGGTTGCAATATCTCAAGTGTATCTCCCCATCTCAACGACTGTTTCTCTAACAATGAGGCTAGGGCACAATCATCACTGTAATATCCATTTCCCGAGCCTTCGAAGCTTGACATTTCCCAACCCATTGAAAGGCTGATAGCCTCAACATATTGCAATGGTTGTCCACATGCAAGTCCAAAAAAAAAGAGAGAGAAATAAATAAATAAATAAATAAATAAGAACAAGAAAAGAAAACGAAAAAGAAAATGGAAAAGAAAAAAAGAAAAGAAAAGAAAAGAGAAAAAAGAAAAGATATGAAGCACCCACGATCACAGCACCTAGGGGTCCTCAAATTAGGTACGCCCAGTGACCTTGGTCGGCTGGCTCTGTCCCTAGTCCCCTAGCCCTTTAGCATCATCCACAATTGTTCAAGGCACATCAAGGGTAGGACATACCTAGGGAGCTTGTCTCGCCTATGTTTAGACGACTTGTCACGCTGACCCATTCTCACGATTCCCTCTTGCACTCTGCCTTAATACCATTGCAATCAATTGTGGTAAGCACCGCACGAATAGCCATGAAAAGTACACCGTCCTCTCAAGCAAGTCCACTAGCTCCCAGCTACCGAAAGTGCGGTGTCATGTGTTCAATTATGCTATGTCGTGCAGTCACAATACAAAGGATGTCTCATACACCTTCACGTGTACTTCTTCTCAACATGGACAACTTTGCTTCATCCACACATTGTTATGAGAAACCAGCCCGCGGTCTTCTAACTACGTAATATCTAAGTATGCACGAGCACTCACATAATATCTGCACCGAAATATATACACAGTTTGGGTCCTCAAGTGCAGGTAGTCTTGTGCACGATAGAGAAGACTAGCACTACCCCTAGGGAGAGACCACCTATGAGAGGTTTTCAATTGCAGGTATTGAAGACTCCAACGAAAGTGTTGTTTGCTCTTCATCGACACTCAACTTTGAATTCTTATCCTTTATCATCCTGCAAGCCCGCCAAGAATCGTCATGTGCAGAATCCCCAACAAACCAACACTTGTGCTGGCCATCAGTGCACTCCCCAACAAAGAACAGCCATACCACCAACTCCAACAACCCTACCACTAGCCATTTAGGCCACCAACGTACCCCCAACGACCTTCTTCCACACCACCACCAACACTCCTCCACGGTAACCACCGAAGTCCCTTCCATCCACGTCTTTAGTGCATACCAAAGCCTGCTATCTACGATGGTGAGTGCCATGGGACTGGCACTCATCTAGTAGGGGGGTAATGTTAACCGGTAGACGAACAAGGTGGAAAATCTAGAAAAGCTAAAGCAGAAGACAAATGCCAAGGCAAAGTGAAACGGAAGACAAAGGTGCACAAGAAAAATCTAGAAACACAAGAAGCGCAGAAAAGTCTTAAATAAGGGAGAAAGGTGCACAAGGAAAAGCGCAAGTCAATACTCTTGTAAAAGAGCGCCAGCACATCATGATTTAATTTAAGGAGCGACTGGCTCTCACCCGTGCAATTTGTAAAGGTAGATGGGCGGTAGGAAGGAAGCTAGCAATATAGGAAGACAATGGAAAAAAGGGCCTAGGCCACGGCCAACCATGTAAAAAAGGGGATAAGGGGATGACCGCCCAAAAGGGATTTAGGGTTTTGTATATAAAGTTGAAAAGTGAATGAGAAGCTCATTCTTGTGTGTGGCCAAAAGTGGCTCTCCTCCTCCTCTTCTTCTTCTTCTTCTTGCTTTCTTGAGCTTGTGCTTGAGAGAGGGAGTGTGAGAGTGTGAGGGAGTGAGGGTGTGAGGGTGAGGGACCGGGGAGGAGAAGCTCTCCATCTTCTCCTCTGTTCTTCTCTTCTCTTCTCTTCTCTTGTTTTGCTCACAGCGATGGAGCTTGGAGCGTGGAGCTTGAGGATGGAGCTTGCTTGAAGCTTGCACTTGGATCGTGGAGCTACCAGAGTGCGCGGAAGAGGAGGTAATTCGATCGGCATGGAGATAAGCTCACTACACCCGTAGATATGAATGGCGCGTCGGCTATGTGAGAGATAGCCATTAGTACTCGGCTTGAAACGCTTGAAACAATAAGCGGTCTGTGGGTCTTGGCAATTGAGCGAAAGCTCCCACACAAGAGATGCATGTTGCTAAATGTATAAGAGCTACAAAGATTCAAAGAAACACGAGGGCTACTTCGGGTGCTTCGGACTTTAAAAAACTTGAGGCCAAGATGAATGAGTTGATGAAAATGCAGACGATTTTATGTGCGCGTGTTGATTGTGCACTTGCCATGTACTCAATGGAGTTACATAAACATGCTAAATGTCTGTATGGTGTTGTGTGTGAAACAAAGCACACACAAGGTGTTCTCCAGCAAGTGTCGACTAATCTGGGTGGTGAAGTAAGGGTACTTTCATCAATTATTTTTGAGACAAGTAGATTAATGAATCTACTGGTGAATGATATGTGGGCTTTGGCTTGGAGATGACCACGAACCTGTGATCTACCAGAGGGGTTGTCGGTTTCCGTTCTTGCAGTTTCGAATGAATGTTAGTAGGTTTAATGCTTTGCTGCAACAATTAAGCTATCAGATGTACGGTTGCATCTAAGGAGAAAGAATTGCTGAGGTTGGAACTTATAGGTTCGGATTGTCTTGTATAATTTAAAGTAAGCGGTCTAGCACTTTTTATGATAATATATACTTCCTTTTTGTAAAGCCTACGTGGAATGTGCTAAGATGTGTAACACTTTTGATATAACAAAGCGTATTTGAGTAAAATGTATTGAGTGTGTATAACGTGATGTCTCTTTCTTGAGATTTACATGGAACAAATTTGATAGTCCAATGATGGTTAGTATATTTACATTTTATTCGATATATTGCGTACATCGAATGTACGCAATACATTTAGTTTTGAAATCAAACCATGCCTTTAATAAAGTGTGTTGATAACTGTTTCTGTGGTTGCATGTTTACTTTCTTTTGTTAATTAATTGAAATGGATTAATTGTGCATGTGTTTATTACCAAGGTTACTTCTATCTTAGCAATCAGGCTCTCTCTCTCTCTCTCTCTCTCTCTCTCTCTCTCTCTCTCTCTCTCTCTCTCTCTCTCTCTCTCTCTCTCTCTCTCTCTCTCTCTCTCTCTCTCTCTCTCTCTCTCTCTCTCTCTCTCTAATGGACGAACGCAGCATCTTTGTAGACAGATACATTGACTGGGTTGTAGGCACTAACTCAAATACGGTGGCAGTGGTTTTATGTCTTGATATTTAATCTTAATATTTAAATATCTAAATATTAAATGTGTCTATACATTGATAACAGGTTTTGTGGCCATTCGATCAATATGGGATGTTTGCATCGAGAAACTGGCAGAGACTATGTGTTGCGTGTTCATAGGGACATGCTTACATCCACAAGGTATGAGCAACAGCAGGTTGCTAGGCTCAGGGCTCGAAAATGGATTTTAGATCATGGTAGACCCATTCGTAGAGATATTGAAAACCTGATATTTCATCAGGAGATTCTAAGTGGTCATCATGAACTAGGCCAACCACAGTTTGGTATAGACATGGCTAATGTTTTGCCATCAGTGGATAGAACCATTAGGGGATTTCAAGCCCCACGACAGTTTGGTGTGGATTTGACAAATGCTTTGCCATCAGTGGGTGGTTGCAATGGTCTTAATCATGTGATTATCGAGTCACACATTAATAATGTTTCAATGTCTAAGTGCCAGAATGGGGAAAATATTAATGGAGTGGTTTGTGAGAGTGTGTCTCGCCGTGTTGAATTTGTAAATGGGGATAATGAGCCAATTGAACAGCATGTTAGTTTAGATTTTGGGAATTACCACAATGTGGAAAGTTTCGTGGTTAAGTCATGCTGCTATGTGCACACCATGTAAAAAAATCTAGAGTGTGGCTTCTTTTTAGATATAGAGAGCCAATGCCACTTTAGGCATTAGTATTAGTGTCCATGGTTCAAAATATTAGATTTTTTTGGACAAGTTTTTAGTCAATTTTTTATATTTTAGATATTATCTCTTGTAAAAATCCATAAAACTATAGACAACTTCTAGATTAGGAGGACATGTAAAAGAAAGCATGTAGCTTTCAGCCAATTTGAGAGGATTTTATGTAAAAAAAGAGATTAGCGAAATCGCGCAACACGCGATCGCTGTTTTTAGGCAATGAACAACACTCCAAAAGCGGGAGATGAAGAAGGAGTGATCTGACAGGATTCTGGTCAAGTGTCCTGGTATTTAACCCCCCTTTCAGAGCCATTAGAAGCATCAAATTGGCGATCTAAGCAACACAGAGAAATGTATTATTTTGTACATGTTTTTGTCTATTAGAGTTATCTTTTCTCATAATGCTGAAAGAAACTGACAGGCTTCATCTCTGTTAGTATTCTTCTATATTTTCTAAATTTTTTTTGGGAGTATTCTCCTACATCTTCAATCTCTTTGAACCCCTTCTCTTCTATCTACTCCTCTCCTTGAATCTACCTACGCCCTGATGTCTCTTATCTTCAAGAACTTGGCTTGAAACCTTCAACCCTTCTCTTATCTCTACCATCTCCAAAGTCTAAGCTCTTGAACTCCCATACATTCTTCTCTTGCCAAACCCCTGTGGTGACCTTCAACCCTACGCACTGTGACATTGGTGAACCCGACGTGAAGGTCGGGGTAAGAGAACTCCAAGATGGGGGATTCTTCAGGAGATACTCTACAACAATTGGTATGCATACTGCAGTAGACTCAGCAACAACAAATCCAAATGTTACAACAACAACAACAAATGCAAGATGAAGAGAAGATTGATTCCACAGCTATCAAGGCTCTAGAGGAAGTTGGGCATGAATTAAAACAATTTAATGGTCAAAATGTCTCTATTTTTATTTGCTTATATGTTGAAAGAATGCTCTTCTTTGGTGTACCACAACATGCATGGAGCCGTTATTTTGTCAGACTAGCCAAGCATGGTCTTCAAGAAAGAATCCATGGTCTTTTTCAACAAGATGTGGATTGGGTTGCATTCAAAAAAGCCCTACGCGAAGAATTCTTCTTAGAAGACTCTGGCCTAATGATGAAGAAAAGTTTCACTGAATGGGTTGAAAAACCCAACAAAGGTTTAGCTGCAATAGCTCTATACCATGAGTTTGAAAGTAAATTTGGACAACTTGATGCTGAAGACCAACAAAGTATGGAAGGTCAGAAGATTGAATTATTCCTTAAGACTACAGATCCCATTCTGCAAGAGAAGCTTACTGATCGCCTAGAAGATGCTACCTCCGAATCAGGAGTCAAGATTGCATGGACAAATGTTACTGATGCAGTTGACATGATTGCTCGAAGAGAGCGGATGCGACTATGATTGGGCTCTACTTCAACTTCAACAACTCCATTGATGGAGCTTGTTTCACCTTCAAAATCCCCTATTCCTTTGACTAATCAACCAACTCTTTCTTCTTCCGTTTCTTCTAAAAATGATGTAATGAATGAACTCATTAAAAGCATGCGTGACCTTCATCTGAATCTTACAGAAATTAGTTCCAAAGTAGAGAAGCTGGATGTCAAAGTCGAAGAGCGAGGACGAGCATCAACTCAAAGACCCATAAGAGAAGGCTTTAAGAGGCGATGTATTTGGTGTGACAGCCAACAACATGACAAGAGGGAGTGTTCTGCCTTTCGTGAGGCTAAAGCACAGAAGCTCGTCTTTTGGAAAGATGGAATTTTTCATGCGGTTGAAACTGGTCTTCCACTGGAGCCAAATTTTGGCAATGGTGGAATAAAGAAAAGATTAGAAGATTTAGCTGTAAAGAATGCCTATGTAGCAATTGATGCAGCTACCTATGGGCTGCAAATTGAGCCAATTAAATAAAGTTTGAAAGCATATAAAGCTAATGTGCAATCAAAAGTATGGATGCAGGCACTAGATCAAATGGAACGTGGTAAAGCAGCCAAAGAAGATTTGGCTAATGCCAGTCAGTATATTCGAGGAATAACTTGTTGGAAAGAATCGGTAGATTCTTTTTCTGCCTTTGCACATTTGGCTGACGTCAATCATAAAGAAGTCTTGATTGAAGAAAATAGAAGAAGAGAAGATGAACCAGGGCCTTCCTCTTCTGGCCCTCCAAAAAGGGTAACTAGAAGAACACCTGAACAACCAAAGAGAAGATGAACCAGGGCCTTTCTCTTCTGGCCCTCCAAAAAGGGTAATTAGAAGAACACCTGAACAACCAAAGCTTGCTGAAAATATAACCCCAGATCAAGAGATGGAAGATGCACCACAAACAAAGAAGATTGAAGAAAACAAGAAAGGCAAGCAGGCAGGCTACAAATTGCAGTCTACATAAAATCTGCAAACTGATCTCAAACGAGTCTTAGAAGAACGAATTCTAGGAAGCAAAATTGAATTCACCTTAGGCGAAATTCTTGGAATTGCCAAACGTGAATTCCATGATGTAATTATTAATGTAATCAAAAGGAAAAGACAATATGTTGGCGATGAAGAAACAATGCATGCTTTTTTGCAAGTTCTTCGAGTTTTTGTATAGGATGAAGAGAAGCTGACTTCACAAGGAATTCAACTTGAAGTAGTTAAAGAATTAATTGCAGCAATTGAAGTTGAAGATAAAGAAAATATGAATGCAAAAATTAAAAAAGTGAAAGCTGAAAATGTAATGGTCGGCTGGTCAAACCAGTTGGGCAGCCTACCTCTCAAAAAGAAGGCCGTCTACAGCACACGCATGAGGAAGAAGAGGCTCGGTTCATTCCAAGCAGTCACTACTCTCATACGCATTGGGCAAGAGTAACAACGGAGACAGTCTCATCAAAATTGGAGAAAAAGAAACACCATGTATTGCACTCTTAGACCATGGCTTGGAGATAAACGTCATGGCAAGGAGTCTCTATGAAAGTGGCAAATGGCCCATAGATGTTGATCCAGGTTGGTGAATGAGAGCTGCAAACAACTCTTCTAGAGAGTTATATGCTACATGTCCTAATGTGCAGGTAACTATTGGAGACATAAAAGACAATTTTCACTTTTTTGTTCAAGACTGTTGTAGTTACCCTATCATTCTTGGGCAACCTTACAATTCTGAAGCCCGCTTGGAAACAAAAGCTCTTGATGATGGTTCTTCCTACTATGCTCAAATCTGAAGCAAGGATAATGAACGAGCTGTCCAATTTCTTACTGTGTGTGTTAACCATCATCAAAATAGAGATCGAATGCATGATTATCATGTGCCTCCTAATGCACGAGAATTCAAGGGTTTTCGGGCTGCACTACTATAAAGGGACACTATGGTAGTGGGTCATGTAAAAAGATTGAACCTCCTCATGCAACAGAAGCTGTGTCTCTAGCAAATTTATATGTATGTATAGCCAATAGTATGGGCTGTTATAAGTCTCTTCCAGCCATGACTAAGGTTGAAAGAAAGTATTTATGTCATGTAAAAATGGAGCTGAAAACTTATGACATGATGACTGAAAATGAAGATATTTCGGGCATTTTTTTAAGACTGATTACTACTAACACATTGGCTGAAATATATGCAGTTGCTCATGTAGAAAATTAGTCCATAGAAGTATGTAAATTGGATTTTTATCAAACAATTCAAGAATTTGTTGAACAGGAAGACAATGGTTTACTCACCAAGGCTGAACCACAAGTGGAGACAAAATACAAAATAGTGGATACGAAAGTCAAACATGTGGCAGTCCCACTGCCTCCTGAAAGTGAAGGACTTCGCTGATAGGGCAGCAAATCAGCCAAGTCTTCGTGATTTTTCCAACATTGGTCACAAGTTCACATCTAAAAGTATAAAGGAGCTCAAAATAGGTGAAAATTCTTTCCTTTCATCGACTGAAAAACAATCTTGTATGCAAATGCTAATGAAACATGGAAAAGCTTTTGCATTTCAACCAAGTGAAATAGGCTGTGTGATTCCAAATATTGTGGCTCCTATGGTCATTTTTACGGTCCCACATGTGCCTTGGAACCTCAAGCCCATTCCCGTTCCAAGGGCACATCTGCCCAAATTATTGAAACTTCTAAATGAGAAGATCAGAATGAAGATTTTAGAACCTTTTTCAGCACCTTACTCAAATCAATGGTTTATTGTGCCTAAGAAAAATGGATCTTTATGATTCATTCAAGATCTATATCCTGTCAATCGTGTCACAATCCAAAATGTTGGTTTGGGTCCAATTGTTGATGAGTTTGCTGAAGCTTTTACAGGTAGAGCAATTTATTCTATGGGCGACCTATATTCAGGATATGACAGATTTCAGCTTTCATTATAAAGCCGAGCCATTACCACAATGAAGACACCTCTTGGATTGGTCCACATGTGCACTCAACCACAAGGTGGAACAAACTCCGTAGCTCATATGATGAATGCCATGCACAAAGTCTTAAGGGACTTTATTCCACAACTTACTTTTCCATTTCTTGATGATGTACCTATCAAGGGATGTGAAGTCGATGAAAAGAATGAGGAGCTTGACAAAGATGGTTGCAGGACATTTGTAGTTAACCATATTCATGATTGTGACAGGATTTTGACAAGGCTAGAAGAGTGTACATCATCAGAATGCAAGAAAAATGCACAAATGTTTCAGAGGTGAGAAGATTTCTTGGTGCATGTGTATTCTATCTCATATGGATACCACATTTTGCTCATGTAGCCGAAAATCTTTATCAATTATTAAGAAAAGACCAAAGATTCTCTTGGAATAAAGAGCATACTCTCACTATGCATAAATTAAAGAAGCTATTAATTTCAGCCCCCAATCTCAAAAGGGCTGACTATTCAAATGGTCAACCCATCATCCTTACTGTGGATACAAGTCCCATTGGGATAGGATGGGCTATTGGCCAAGAGGATCTTGAAGGTAACAGGTATGCAATTCGTTTTGGAGCAAAAGTTCTCAATGAACGTCAAAGAAGGTATGCACAAGTAAAAAGGGAATTGTGGGGAGTTGTAACATCATTAAAGTGTGATCATGAATACTTTATAGGTGTATCTGTAGTGGTAGAAACTGATTGTCTTCCACTCTTGGGCATGATTGCCAACTGCTCTACACTCGACATTGCTATGCTAAGATGGATTGCATATATTAAGTCTCTCAACCCCGAATTAAAGAATATTGCAGGAAATGCGAATCCAGTTGTTGACATGCTATTACGTGCAAGATATGACAATGAAGAAAAGCTGATGGAAGAAGACGAAGCTGAAGAATCTATACTTGCTGAATTTCATTCCATGGCTATTGAAAATACATTTTCAGTTACTGTATATACTGGTCCAAAGCTGAAAACAACAGGATGGTCAACTAGAAGGCAGCATGCTCATTGCATTGCTCAAGTTTTAGTTCATTTCCTTGAAGAAGATTGGCTAAAGATCGGCCAATATTTGAGCACAATGAAGAAGAAGGAGACTTGGATTGATGAGGAGTTCAAACATATCAAGAGAAAAGCTTATGGCTTGTTTCTTAAAGAAAGACATCCATGGAAGAACGCAAAGAAGAAGAAAGGAGCGCCTGTCTGAGTTTTAGGTAACAAAAGATTGCAACAACAGGTAATGAAGGAATTTCATGAAAGCCTGTGGGCTGGCCATAGAGGCATATGGGGAACCTTTAGTAAAGTCAAAGAAAAATATTGGTGGCAAAACATGTATCGAGACAAAGCACATTTTGTTGAAACCTATTATGTGTGTCAAATGTATTCTATGGTCAAGCATCGAGATGGGTTACAACCAACTTACCCTTTGTCTATACATTATAGATGGGTTATTGATCTTATAACCATGCCTACATGAATATGGAATATGCAGTATTTAGTGCTTGCAAGAGAGGATCTAACCAATCAAGTTGAAGGCAAAGCCTTAACAACCAAATCCACTCAAGCTGTTTGTCGTTTTTTACTTAAAGAAGTGTTTTGTAGATATGGTTGTGTGGGTAAAGTAACTGCATATAGAGGAGAGTTGGATGCTGATGAGGCATGCAACTTCTTTGCTCAATTGGGTATTAAGTTGGCTTTAACATCATCCTACAACCCTAAAGGCAATGGAAAGAGTGAGAGAGGTCATCAATCTATTCTCAAAGCTCTAGCAAAGTCCTGTAGAGGAAAGATCAAAGAATGGCCTAAAATGCTACCTTTTGCATTATGGGCTGACCGGACTACTCACAGTTCAGTGATTGGCTATATGCCAGCTGAACTTATGCATGGACAACAACCAATTATGCCAATTGAAGAATCTATTCTCACATGGAGTCTTCTACCTTGGGAGGAAGGCATCAGTAGAGAAGAGTTGCTGACTTTGCGCATATGGCAGCTAGAAAGAAAGCCTGAAGATGCTTAAGCAGCTATTGAGAAGCTAAAGACAACAAGACTAAAGAACAAAAGAAGATTTGATAAGCGACATCGACTTCGGCCAAGAGCAATTCATGAAAATGACTAGGTGCTTGTCTATGACAGCAGTCTAGACAATCAATACAGTGCTTCTAGGAAGATGGTAAAGCATTGGTTTGGCCCATATATGGTAAAGGTCGTTCATGACAATGCCACATATTCATTGGCTAAATTGGATGGAACAAGCATGAAGATACCCATAGCTGAAAAAAGAATCAAGCTCTTCAAACAAAGAGAAAGTTCAACATATGAGCTAGAAGACTTGAATATAATTCAAGAGCATGAAGACATAGAGGAAGAAGAAGAGGCAGAAGATGAAGACATTGACATGGCAGAAGATACTTCTTCTGACACTGCAAATCCATAAGACTTTGGTACATGCCAGAGGATGTGCAAGTTAGGAGGGGGTGGATGTCATGCTGCTATGCACACACCATGTAAAAAAATCTAGAATGTGGCTTCCTTTTAGATTCAGAGAGCCAATGCCACTTTAGGCATTAGTATTAGTGTCCATGGTTTAAAATATTAGATTTTTTTGGACAAGTTTTTAGTCAATTTTTGATATTCTAGATATTATCTCTTGTAAAAATCCATAAAACTATAGATAACTTCTAGATTATGAGGACATGTAAAAGAAAGCATGTAGCTTTCAGCCAATTTGAGAGGTTTTTATGTAAAAAAAAAGAGATTAGCGAAATCGCACGATGCACGATCGCTGTTTTTAGGCAGTGAGTAGCCCTCCAAAAGTGGGAGATGAAGAAGGAGTGATCTGGCAGGATTCTGGCCAGGTGTCCTGGTATTTAACCCCCCTTTCGGAGCCATTGAAAGCATCAAATTGGCGATCTAAGCAACATAGAGGAAGGTATTATTTTGTACACGTTTTTTTCTATTAGAGTTATATTTTCTCATAATGCTGAAAGAAATTGACATGCTTCATCTCTATTAGTATTCTTCTATATTTTCTTATTCTTTTTGGGAGTATTCTTCTACATCTTCAATCTCTTCGAACCCCTTCTTTTCCATCTACTCCTCTCCTTGAATCTACCTACACCTTGCTGTCTCTTATCTTCAAGAACTTGGCTTGAAACCTTCAATCCTTCTCTTATCTCTACCATCTCTGAAGTCTAAGCTCTTGAACCCCCATACATTCTTCTCTTGCCAAACCCCTGTGGTGACCTTCAACCTTACGCGCTGCGACAATGTGTTCATAATATTGTTGTTTTTTATCCCCAGAGTGGTGGATTATGCTCCATTTTAAATGCTTTGCCTGCAACGGATATTCACCCAGCAACATCAATACTACTATTTCAAGAGTCAGATGTGCATTCCATGGGAAGTCTTTGTGTAATGTGTGAAAGGTGTTCAGCTAAGTTATGGAGATGTGAGACTCGGGTGCAAGGGTCGATTTTGTTTGTAAGGCACTGTTGTCGAAATGGAAAATTAATGTTGCCACCATTGCAATATCCACCACATCCATGCATGATTTGTTGCATGGTATGCACCCTCAGAGTAGGATATTTAAAAACAACATACGAGCATACAACAATGCTCTTGCATTTGTATCACTCGGAGCTAACGTTGATGAGCTACCTATTATCGGGAATGGTTACACCTTAGAGTGTATGGCTTTGTTTATCACCGTATAGGTACTTTGCTTCTTGATGTGCAGCGTCAAGAAAGGCCAAGATTTGCACAACTCTATATTTATGATACTAAGCATGAGTTGCTTAATAGGTTGGGGGTAACGCATGATTTATTACCAAATTTGCTAGGGGAGCTTCAATGTATGATGCATTGACATGACATATATGCACAGGCTTTTAGGTCAATGGATTTGCAATTGCAAAATAATCCCGTGCAAGAACTAAGAATGAGTATTTTTGGTGTTCAAAGAGCCAATAAACAATACTCTGCTCCTACAGCAGTTGAGGTTGCAGCTATCATCCCAGGGTAGGGTGACGAGGATGCTCTTGATCGTCGGGATACTCATGTTTACACTCGGGGTGGTCGATGTGTTGCTATTTCAAACTTGCATAGAGCATATATGCCAATGCTATATGTCCTCTTTTTTCCTACGGGAGATGATGGTTGGCATGTCAAGGTTCCCTACAGTAATGTTAGTGTTCCTGTTAACATATATGAATTGTCCAATAAAAATTGTGTTACCCAAATGCAATTTTATGCATTCCGTCTTCAAGTGCACGAAGATACTAAGGTGTGCATATTGTGTGATGGTCGACTATTGCAACAATTTATTGTTGATGCTTATTGAAGTATAAAGCAATGCATGTTAACTTGGTGTCTCCAGAATCAATCAGTGTTGCGATCGAAGGCCTATAAAGACTTGGGAGACATGGTGGGGGCAAATGATAATGGACTAATGCAGATTGTTGGTACCTTTGTTGGCAAGAGGATAGTTTTACCGTTGTCATTCACAGGTGGGCCAAGCCACATGTATCAATTATATCAGGATGCCATGGCTATAGTGTGATGCAAGGGAAAACCTGACCTTTTTATAATAATGACATGAAATCCAAAGTGGTTGGAGATAACTAATGCTTTATTGCCTGGGCAAAGTGCTTATGGCCATCTGGATTTGACTGCTCGTGTGTTTCACAAAAAGCATGATGATTTAATGTACACGTTGTTGCGGAAGGATCTTTTTGGAAAGGTTGCAGGCTATGTTATTGTGATTGAATTCCAAAAGAGGGGGACTACCACATTCTCATACTTTGTTAATTTTAGAGCCGTCTTTCAAACCTTTTGAAGCATGTCACTACGATAGACTGGTTTGTTGTGAGTTGCCCGATAGAGTTAAGTTTCCAACCTTATTTGAGACAATTTCAAAGTGCAACATTCATGGCCCCTGCGAAGGATTGAACCCCAAGAGTCCTTGTATGGACAAGGGTAGATGTACTAAAGATTACCCACGAAAATTAGTGGGCATGACAACAGTTGATAGTTTTGGCTATCCCATTTATTGAAGACGAGATGATGGAAACTCTGTGATCATAAATGGTAATGTTATTGATAATCAATGGATTGTTCCATATAATCCATTCTTGAGTAAGAAATACAATGCACACATAAATGTGGAGGTGTGCTCAACAATTGCGGCTATTAAGTATTTGTATAAGTATGTGTACAAGGGGCATGACCATGCAATCGTCAAATTTTCTATTGGGATTGATTTAGTCCGAAATGGTGGCGATGTTCACGAGGTGGATGAGATACGAAGTTATTTGGATGCACAATATGTTTCTACCTCTGAGGCATGTTGGTGGATCTATGATTATGCATTACGATGAAAAGCCTAATATACAACGTTTGCAAGTACACTTACCTGGTGAGAACTATGTGGTGTTTCAGGATACAGATAGTATACCAAATGTTTTGCAGAATGAAGACCTCCAGAAAACTACTCTTATTGAATGGTTTGTGTGCAACCATGTTCATCCAGAGGCTAGGACTATTCGCTATTAGGACTTTCCAGTGTGTTGGATGTGGAATGTGCGACATAAGATGTGGACTAGGAGGAAGTGTGGGAATACATGTGGTCGGATGTATTTTGTGGCGCCTACCTATGGTGAGCTCTACTATTTGCGGATGATTTTAATAGAGTGTCGGGGATGTACTTCTTTTGAAAATTTGTGTAATGTTGATAGTGTGATCTATGATACTTCTAGGGATGTTTGCATTGCAAGGGGCATGTTGGAGAGTGATGATGAATATGTTGCGTGCTTAGAAGAAGCTGCCTCTGTGCAAACTGGTGCTCAACTCCATACTTTGTTTGTTGCAATTTTGGTCTTTTGTGAGCCAGCTCGGCCTAGCCATCTATGGAAAATATTTTGGTTGCCAATGGTAGAGGATATCATGTATAGATTGCAGCTACAGCATGTGCACCCCTCTCTTGGTGTTCTGCAACATGAGGCATCTAACATGGCTTTGTTACATCTGCAAGACCTTTTGCGTCATGTAGAACAAAGACTCTCTGATTTTGATGGGTTGCCTGAACCTCATCAACCAAACTCACAATTGCATGCTAACCCTCTTTTGCAAGATGAATATGCATACAATATATCAGAACAACATAGGGTTCTGAATCCATGGAGGGAATGTTGAATGAGAGACAAAGAATTGCCTTTAGTGCAGTCATGGATGCTATTGATACAGATACTAGGGATGTATTCTTTTTGGATGGTCCTGGTGGGTCTAGGAAGACTTTCCTATATAAATTTTTATTTGCGAAGGTGCACAGTGGCGGTCGTATAGTGCTGGCAACAACATCATGTAGCATTGCTGCCTTGCTTTTACCAGGTGGTTGCACAACTCACTCGCGGTTTTATCCACTTGCAATATTCCTGTTCAAAGTGACCTTGCTCGGTTATTGAGACAAATGAGCCTTATTTCGTGGGATGAGGCTCCTATGACCCATCGATATGCCTTTGAAGCGGTTGATAGAACTCTAAGAGATGTTATGAGTTGTGATAAGCCATTTGGTGGAAAAGTTGTTTAGGTCTTGCCGATTGTGGTAAAGGGAACATGTGAGGATATTGTTAATGTTGCATTGTGTTACTCTGATTTGTGGCGTTACATAAGGTTGCTAAGGCTATCTGGCAATATGCGAGTGTCATCAACTGGTAGTGTGGTGGACAATGGGTTCATCTGTTGGATTCAAGGAATAGGGAATGGAGTGGATATTATCGAAAGTTGTGATAGGTTGTGTGTTTCACCTAGCATGGTATTAAAAGGGCAGTCTATCGAAACCTTAATTGATAGTGTCTACAATGACGTGTCCAATGTGGGTCACTACACATCGTAAGATAATAACAGGGGTAAATGTGGGTGAACGAGTTTTTATTTCTCGGATAACTTTTGTTTCGAATGCTACACAATTGCCATTTACTATGAAGCGGATACAGTTTCCCATCCGGTTGGCATTCTCTATGATAATCAACAAATCACATGGGTAGACTTTGTTCATTGTTAGGCTTTATCTAAAGGCACCAGTATTTACACATGGTCAGCTGTATGTTGCATTTTCAAGGGTAAAATCTTTGCATGGTGTGAAAGTGCTATTGGATGAAGAGGATGGGGATATGACCATAAACATTGTATACAGGGATGTTCTTTGAAAGGTGCAGTAATATGCATTGCTTTCTTTGCGGAGATGTAGTTATTGATGACCATGTAGGGACATTGGTTTTGCATATATGTGAATTGCTCTCTATTGCTTTCTTTGTGGAGATGTCGCTATTGATGACCATGTAGGGACGCTGGTTTTGCATATATGTGAATTGCTCTCTGTGCCCTGTTTGGTTGGTGTATACTCTCTTGGAAGTATTTTTTTTTCATATTTCGCTATTTATTTAACTTTTGCAGATGCCTACCCTAAAGTGGCACTATTACCCAGCTTCTGACTATCAAAAGGAGCTACAGTGCACTTTGCTTTGTAGCTCTAATGATATCATAAGTAGGATACTTGCAAGGGTCATCGAGTGTTTATATGATGATGTTAATATTGACATCAAGCTCCGAATTTTTATTGAAGTTGTACATTGTGGATACACGCAATGTTTTCGGGTGCATATGTACGAGGTTGACCATAAGAAGAGATTTCAACGCTCTCATACTGATAAGATACTGATGCATTGGTTCAAGGATTTGGGTTGTTTTGTGATGCTGCATCAATGTTTGTCAGTACCTATGGAATGGTTCACAAATGTTTAACCAGGTATTATTATTGTTGGGATGAAATGATCTTTGCTAGTTGTTCCACGTACTTATATTGTAATTTTTGTTTCAATGCAGGTGGTAAAGAGAGAGGTAGAACCATTGCATCGCCCATGCGATTACCAATGGAAACTATGGGATCATTCCCTACTTTGCCTTTACATATTTTGCTCAAGGAGGAAGATTTTGTTAATGATTCCTCAAAGAAGAGGAAGCTTTCTTTCCATTAGGCATCTTGGAGACATTGCCTTTTTTTTGTTGGCATCGACCATTTGCCTATGGTACTTGGAAACACTCCAGTGCCTTATGCTTGGCCTTTGTGGCTTCATTTTGACTAGGTCTCTTATAGAAATTCTTTTTGTGGTGCTTGGTCTTTGTCTCTATTATGACCCGTTTCAGTGTAACGTTGTTGTTTCACATACTTATATTATGATTTTTGTTCCAATGCAGGTGGTAAAGAGAGAGGTAGGACTATTGCATCACCCATGCGATTACCAATGGAAACTATGGGATCATTCCCTACTTCGCCTTTGCATATTTTGCTCAACGAGGAAGATTTTGTTAATGATTACTCAAAGAAGAGGAAGATTTCTTTCTATTAGGTATCTTGGAGACATTGTCTTTTTTTGTTGGCATCGGCCATTTGCCTATGGTGCTTGGAAACACTCGCGTGCCTTATACTTGGCCTTTGTGGCTTCAATTTGACTAGGTCTCTTATAGAAATTCTTTTCGTGGTACTTGGTCTTTGTCTCGATTATGACCCATTTCAGTATAATGTTGTTGTTTCTAAGTATTACGTGTGTGCAAGCATATGATTGCTTACATTGATGTCGAGAGGAAAGTTTGTAAGTATGGTGCATGGAAGAGATTGTTTTTATGTTTGGCATTTTGTGTTACAAATTTTATAAACTACTTTCACTTTTAAGTTTGCTCACAGAAAGAGAGGGTGCTTAGAGAGAGAGAGAGAGAGAGATAAATCATCTTGGAAATGGAGAGGGGAAATAGGAGGGAGAAAGAGGAAAAATGGATTATTGAGCGAAGGTGCCATGCGATAGCACGGCAACTTTGCATGCCACTTCGTGGTGCACGCGAAGTGCATACAGTGTATATTATGTAGTATAAAAATGAATAAAAAGCTCATTCTTGTACATGCAACTTTACATTTCTACTCTCCTATGTCCTTCTCTACTATCTCATGGAAACAATTGCTTAGGAGTGAGGGAGAGAGGGAGGGTGAGAGGGAGTTGAGTGAGAACCAAGTGAGGGTGAAGCACACAAAGAGAGAGAGAGAGAGAGAGAGAGAGAGAGAGAGAGAGAGAGAGAGAGAGAGCTATCCAGAGAAGCTTTTCTCCATCCTCTTCTTCTCCTTCTTCTTTTGTATCTTTTTCTCTCGACACAATAGAGCTACACATTGCAAATTGAGTCAATAGATGATTACTTTAATGTTATAGGAACCATTGTTGCAAATTAGTCATGACCACGAGCTTGCATGTTGGTGGAGAACCCAAGCTTTAGTGAAAGCAATGATGCTTAGATGATGTGGTATTTGAAGCCTCTCAAATGTGAGCCAAATTAAAGAAGTGGTAAAAGGGTGATACTTATCCCCATCCTTTGAATCCACCGAGATCGATGAGTTATATAGTTGCCAAAGTTGAATGTGACTCTAGAAGCTTATTATTTGAATTTGTGATCCTTGAATATGCACCACCAATGACAATGACACAACTACTATGATAATTTATCATTTTATTACCATGAAAATAGGTTGCTATTTATTTATTTACCTTATGGATTTTAATTTGTTTATTTGTCACATAATAGCGACTTGTGACGTGTAGCATTATATGTGAAACTAGTCACATTTTTCATTTTAGATAAATAGCAAGGAACTAATTTGTCTTATATTTCCAATGAGGATATTATTAGATGGAGTTATGCAAATGAATTTATTTTATCAATGGAGAGTAGTTTGGTGTGTGAGAATTATTATTGTTTTGCGCTCTTCTATTGTATGGATACAAGTGTTCTGTGTGCGCAAAGTTGCCGTGCGGCTATTGCACGGCAACTTCGCTCAACAATCCATTTCTCATGTTTCTCTCTCCTCTTTTTCCTCTCTCTCTCTCTCTCTCTCTTTGCCTTCTATTTTAATTTATTTTTTCTTTT